>NC_136660.1:32348254-33090026 GCF_903797595.1 Erithacus rubecula
GTTTTATTTATTTAACGACATGTTTATACAGTAGTTAAATAAATACTTTTTCTGTGACAGTTCAAAAATCAAACAAAAGCAGATGACAACATAAGAAGAAAATCCTTTAAGACCCAAACCCAGTGAGCCCAGCAGCTCTCCAGGAGCCCTCAGACACTCTCTAAGATGCAAATATTCACTTGAGCAGTGTAAAATCAGCATTGCTGCCATTGGCCTGCTTTTGATGTGCAGCCCCAAAACTCATTAATGGTAATGAGGGATCCACAGGGATCCACAGACCTTCAGCACCATCAAAGGACAGCAGCTGGGAACACTTTAATTATGGGGTGCTGCTCCCCCAGACTCTGCACCAGGGGAAGGAATGAAGGAGCTGAGTCCTCAGCCTGACCCAGTCCTGCTCATCTGCCCCAGTTCCATCAGTGGAGTCCTTGGTTCTGGGGCTGGAAAAGGATTTGTTGTGTGTGACTGAGCTGGGAGAGCTTGCCAACACTTTATATGGAGTTCAGAGTCCTATACTAGTGCAGGATAGAATCTGGAAAATATAAATGGTCAAACTTAAGGCATCACCATCACCTGGGTTTTCACACAGCTCCCAAAAATGCTGCTCCAGTTCAGCAGAGGTGGAAGCAAAACTGCAGCACAGCAGCAAACCAGGCTGGGCTTTGGGTGCACAGGCAAATTTCTCTTCCCAAAGCCAAATTTCCATCAGAAATATCAGAAGGTTTTGGACAGAGACCCTGTACACAGATACAACTCACAACCTCAGACCTAACACTTAATTAAGGAATATTCACTAATCCAGGTTGTGGGACCTCAGTGGCTCTGGGGAACATTCCAGATGCATCCTTGGACTCAGAAATTTGGGGAAGAGGAGTGATCTGATGCTGGACTCCTGCAATAACAGCTGCACCTGAATGCCAAAGCTTCTGCCAACCTGTCCTTGCACTGAGCACAACTCCAGAGAAACCTCCAAATCTGAGCACTGCAGAGATTGAATCAGGAAAATCAGCAGGACCTTCCAGAGTGTGGAACAAGCAAGAAATGGGAATGAGGGCAGGAAGAGAAAACAAATAAATAGCTATTTTAGATGTGGCTGATAATATATTTGCTACCACAGAGGCTGTCAATAGAGGGGAGCCAATAAAACCAGCTTTTCCTTGCCAGCAGAAATGGGTGTTTATTTCTAAAAAAAGCACAAATTGAAGTGTGATGCACCTCTCCTTGGCCACTGAAGCTAACACAGGAAAGCAAAGCAGCAGATGAACCCTTCCTGACTTGCAGCAGAGCTGCCTTTCAAGGATAACTTCTCCCAGATGCCACAGCACAGAAATTGGCCCCTGAACAGCAAAATGTTCCCTAAGCTCACCCAGGGATGCCTGGACCATTCCCACAGCAGATCCATGGCCCAGCTCATCCCCAGGGAGGCAAACAGGGATGTGCACATTTGCTCTGTCTCCTCTGCAACTCTTGGTGTCACTTTGAGCTCCTCACAGACATCTGGTGCTACTGCTCAGGAAAAAACCACTCTGTTTCCACTTAAATATTTTATCTCACCTTAATTACTACTGATGTACTCAGTGTTCAGTGCAGAATATCTAATTGCTCCTGGAGGGAATTAAAACCCAGTAAGAACTGAGGCTCTTTTTCAGTAGTACCTGGAAGAAGCCCACCTGATGGTCCTTTCCATGGTTAATTTTCCCCCATTTCTGCTCAGCTGTGCTCATTTTGAGCCATTACTTTAATTTGGGACTGTCACTTAGCTGAGTCTTAACAGATCACCTTTGCTCTCACTTTCATTCACAAATAGGCAGCTTCTCATTCTCTCCCTGCTTTAATTCTAACAGGAAGGTTTTAATTTTGCTTTAAAATTTACTGATAACAGCAGGGTGGGTTTTTATTATTTTTTTTTTTTTTTTGGAACTGGTTAGAAAAATGTCTTCTCCCAATTACAACAATAAATGAACCCATGTTTTTCTGTGTATGATTTCTACTCTGTGCTTTTTCTGTGTTCCTAATTGGTCTCCTCCCCCAGACCCTGCCTCCAAAAACTCAATAATTAAAGTGAAATTGTGTACTGAAAGGCAATTACTCAAAATTAGCTGTTCTTTCTTTTTCCTGTGAGGCACCGTTCCATAAAAATCCTCTAAAATAATAATCTATAGCTGAGAGGTTAAATTGATCTCATTTCTCCTTTCTTTTCATTCATGTTCATCACTACACAAAACAGGAATTTCCACCAGCAGTGCCACAGCCCAAGCTCCACTTCCCTGTAACACTTGCAGTCCTATTTATCTGAGTAAATTCAATTTAAAATCTGAGTGAGAGGGAAACACAGAGTGACTTTAAATTCTAGCTGTGAAAATTGGAAATGGAAACACAAGATCCAAGATAAGCACAGGGTGGGGGAAAGCCAGGTCTAATAGGGACCTGGATTAAAACAAAGTTTCCCAAGAGATTTCTTTCATTCAGAGGTTTGTTAAGCAAATATCAGTAGCCATGCTCTCTCTCACACATCAGATTTTCCACTTCTTGAATATCTCCCTCTCCTTACATGTCCTGAAACAATAGCCTGTAAAGCATTTACATTTTCCTGAGGATTTTAAATGATTTTGCATTTATTTCATCTTTTCTCCATCATGGGTTTTGAGGAGACCCTTCCAGATCAATGTGAGGTTTCTATCTCATAATGAATATATAGAGAAAGCAATGGGGTACAGGGGAGCAGGAGAAAAACCTTCATCATTCCCATATCCAGGTGCAAAGGGGGTTGGAGGGGAACACCACAAAGCAGCACTTCCCCTATTTTCCATCAGCTTGTGGAAGATAAAGAGAGATGGAACAAATGGAGCTGGGATGGTCCAGCAACAAGAAATGAACCTGGGAAGAGAAAACAATTCCAGCAGGAGCCAGTGAAAGAGGATTTTGTCGTCGCAGGAATGGGCATTGCAAAGGGAATAAACAGCTGTGGGATCAGCATCTGAGTGGTGAAACTGCCCATGCTGGGAGGATTCCTGCTCTCAGGAACCTCAGCTAGGAAGAGGAAATGGAAAAGCTTCCAGGAGCATTCCCTGTGAGAGGGAAGGGAGAGCAAATTTCCAGCGTGTTCATTTCCCTGTGTGGATCCCCTGCATGGAGGCTGAAACAGCACAGCACTCAGGACACAGGAAAATGGGTGAGGGGAAGTTCAACCCTTGAGTTTACAGGAGGGAGAACACTAACTGCCAAAATTTTGCTTCCCTTTTGCAAAAAAAATCTCAAAATATCTGAACTCGATATTTCAACTTAGTGGAAGCTCACCTGGCTTCAAACCCCATGGATGCTCCATTTTGATGAAGAAGGATGTGTTAAAATAGTGCATTTCCAAAATTATTAAATTAAACAAGCCCTGTTAATTGGCTAAATCTGCAGTGCTAAATTCTGCTCACATTTGTGAGGGTATAAATCCAGCCCAATGCCTTGGGCTGCACCACAACTCTCTGGTATTTATCTACCTGGCAGGAGGAATATTATCAGTCCTAAGAGGGGACACTTTAGGGAGATATTTGGAAAACAAGTGGAATGCTGATGTGGCCTCACTGGCTCAGTCTGGTCCCTTAGTTTCCAGATAATGAGATCTCAGTAAAAGATTCACAAATTTTTCTAATATTCCTTTTTTTTTTTCACTTGGAATAGTCCATGTACAAGACAATTAAAGAAATTAGAGGAATATCATTACAACAGATGCCTAGAAAAGAGGATAATGTGTATTAAATAATCCATACTGATAGGATTAGCATCTATATTAAATGTATTTAAGTATTAATATTCCATAGTACTAAATACTAATTTTATCACTAAATATTCCTCAATGATAGTATTTTTATAGGAACCATCCCCATTTCTACAGAAGGATTCCTGTGACTTCCACAGCAGATATTTGAATCTCTAAAAGTCCTGTATTGACACAAATTTGTGGAGCTTTGTGATTCATTTCATGTTATAAAAAATACATTTTGCCAAAGTAGTAGGTCTTTAACATTTGTAGCTCACACACAACTGCTGCTCATCTTGCTGGTACCTTTTAGGAATAATAACTACAGGAAGCTGATTAAAGGATAGATCCAACAGAGTTTAAATTCCACCCTGATCCCTGGAGGTTTTTTTCCACCAAGACATAATTTCCAAGACCTCTTCAAAGACTGAAACAGAAGAACTGAAAGAAATTACAATAATTGATGAAATCCCTTTTAAGTCAACAGCCTTAAAAAATTCCCTTTTGTGCACAACCACACCAATGACTCCAAAGCTAAATTCACAGAGGCCTTTCTGAGATGTCTTAGATATTTCCTATTTTTTGTAGACATCAGATAAGAACTTCTCTGTGCTTTTTATACCAACTTCAGCTAGATTTTTTTTTTATTCCACTCATTAAATCTACCTCAAACCAATTAGAAAAGCACAGACAGTGCAGTGAGTGCACTGAGAGCAGGCAGTCTTTCTAAATGGATGTGGGATGCTCTTAGTTTTGATTTTTTGGCTATTTCCAAGGTGCATTTGAGATAAGGAACTTTCATTTGGCCTTCCCTTAACAGACAAGCACTTCCAGAGAGGAAAACTTTTCAGTGTTCCTTCAATACTGGTGCTTGAGGGAATATTGCTATTGGTGAGACACGTTGGCTAATTAAATATTCAAAGTGTTAATTTGAAATTGGTGAGATGCAGCTTGGCTCAAGGCAGGAAGTGTTCTCCAGGAATATTTAGCACAGATTGACAGCAGGGTGTTGAGACAAAGCCTGAGGCTATAAACCCAAGTTAAAGCTTCCATTTCTAAATCAATAATCAGTGCAAACAATCAGCCTGCCCAGGGCTGTGAGGGCCACAGCTCTTCCTCAGGCATGAGCTGAATGCAGAGTTTGGTGAAAATCCAAGGAATTTTTCTCACAAGGTTGAGCTGACACCCCCTGCCCAACCTTTGGGGTGCTGAGGAATATCCAGTTCCTCATATCCTGAGCAATGGAATATCCAATTCCATTCATATCTTGAGGAATGGAATATCCAATCCCATCCATATCCCGAATAATGGAATATCCAATCCCATCCATATACTGAGGAATGGAATATCCAATCCCATCCTTATCCTGAGGAATAGAATATCAAATTCTATTCATATCTTGAGGAATGGAATATCCAATCCCACCCATATCTTGAGGAATGGAATATCCAATCCCATCCTTATCCTGAGGAATAGAATATCAAATTCTATTCATATCTTGAGGAATGGAATATCCAATCCCATCCATATTCTGGGGAATGGAATATCCAATTCCTCATATCTTGACGAATGGAATATCCAATCCCATCCATATTCTGAGAAATGGAATGTCCAGTTCCTCATGTCCTGAGGAATGGAATATCCAATCCCACCCATATCCTAAGGAATGGAATATCCAATTCCTCATGTCCTGAGGAATGGAATATCCAATCCCATCCATACCCTGAGGAATGGAATATCCAATTCCTCATGTCCTGAGGAATGGAATATCCAACCCCATCCATATCCTGAGGAATGGAATATCCAATCCCATCCATATCATGAGGAATGGAATATCCAATTCCTCATATCCTGCTGAGCACTGAGTGGGCACAGCCTGGCTCTGACCTTGCCCTGAGCCAACCCAAGCCCAGGGTCTGGACTGGCACCTCCAGCACCCAGGACAGGATCAGATACACCCAAAGGACTCCAGCCTGAAGGAGGAATGAGGGAGGAGCTATTTAATGTCCCTCTCACCAGCTGAGTTCCGAAATTCCTGTCCTGACAGCATCCCTGTGTTTATTGCCAAGCAGAGCAGGAGGATGCAGAAGCAGTAACTGAGCTGAGCTGGCAGAAGCTGCAGTTCCTCCTGCAGGAGCCCAGAGCCCAGCCCTGCCTGGCCCCTGCTCAGAGCCTCTCCCACCTCACCCTGCCCACAGTGCACAGAGCCCTGACCTGAGCAGGATGCAATTCCATGGGGATAATTGCCACCTATTGTCTCAACAGAGCTGAGCTTTTTTTTTTTTTTTTTTCCAGACTGCAGAAGTGCCTCTCATCCTCCTCCACTCTCACAACTCTCTTTTGTTTGTCTCTGGACTTGCTGTGCTTGGCCTCTGGCCACAGTGCTGATTTCTGCCCTGATGGAGGGTGACAGCCCTGCCTTTGAAGGAATTCCAGGGCTGCTGTTGGGCTGACCAGCAGGGAACAGCCCTGCCCAACACTCCCTGGCCTCTCCCAGATTGCTCCCCTTCTTTCCCAGAAACTTGCAGTCTTGGAAAAGGCAGAGGGAGAGCTGATCACAATTCCCAGAAGAGGATTTTAAGCAAGAGATGAACTGTAAGTGCACAGAGTGAACTCTGGAGCTGGAAGGGACACACAGAACATCCAGGGCATCCTCTTGTCCTAAGGCACATCCAGCTGTACCCACACTGCTGGCAGGTATTTACCCCACTGGTTCTTACTGGATTCCAGTCACAGGCACTCCAATTCCTGCATCTGGCCCAGTCTTACCATCAGAGAGCTTTGGCAATTATTAATTCAATTTAATCCTTTCAGTCCAAGTCTGAACATGGAGAACTCATTCCTCACATCCTTCAGTTTCAACAGGAATTCAAAATACATCCCTGCAAGCAGTGACAGCTCACTCTGCCCAGAGTGCCTGAAATTTCAGTGTCTATGAACACTCTTGTCCCTTGGACAGTGCCCTGGCCATCAGCAGAGCCACCCTTCAGCACTGACAGGGAATCAGGGAATATTCTGAGCTGGGAGGGACCCACCAGGACCATCAGTTCAGCTCCTGGCCCTGCACAAACAGAAGTGACCACAGGATCACTGGTTTTTATTCCCCACATTTCTGATCTCTGTTCTGTGTCCCTCTGCACACAGAACAGCCTTAATCCCACTGACTTTGTAGATTTGATTTTCTTGCATGCTAAAAGTGCTCCACACTTAGAACAAAAGTTTGTGCAAAATTAAAAACCTGCTCAGCACAAGACAAAGAGTTTGCAGAGAGTGCATTTCCTGCATTACTGAATTTCCTACCCACTCATCTCAATCTTGGCTCATTTCCTATTGTGACTGATGCTCAGCTGGCAAGATGAGAGAAGGTGAAATTCTGATTTAACACTTGCAATGCAGTTTGTTTGGTTGTGGATTGTTTCGGCTTTTTTTGAATAAACAGTTGCTTACAGCATTTTTCTCTCTCATATTTTTAACCAGGAAATAGAAAAGTGCAATAGTACATGTTGTGCTCTGATAACATTTAACTTTCTCAGCTTGAGGAGGATAACTGCAACAAGATTTGACAGGCTTTGAAACATCTTTTTTTTTTTTTTTTTTTTTTTTTTACCTTTCCTGAGGCACGAAATGAAAGCACAGATGTCCCATGGCAGCTGCAGCTTGCCAATCCCAGGCTGGCACTTACCCAGTGGAGGGGTTCATGATGCAGCCCCCTTTCTCAGTGGATGCTTTGCAGTTGCAGCCCCTCTCCAGTGTGTCGTGATTCATCCCAAAATTGTGCCCCAGCTCATGAGCCAGCGTCACTGCTGCACCCAGAGGGTTTTCTGAGTGATCCTTAAAAAAAATAATCCACAGGAGAACCAGTCAATTCAGAATTTAAACTCCAGTCAAGGCAAACAATCCCCCACTAAGGTCTCATTGCCTGTCCTTTGAAAAGTTTTATAAGTTTAGCAGCTAAAATGACTGTGTTGTTAAATAAACTCAATTTTAAATTTATCTATGTGTAGGGTAGAATGGAAATTTCAGGACAGCCTTTCTGGCCACCCAGTTTCCCCATCAGATATTTGAAACCATTGAGCAGCTGTGAATTTCTCTTTCTTGAGGTTTAAAATTCTGCAGTTCAAGAAATCCCCCCAAACTCCCAAGTCCCAGCAGTGGCAGAGGGAGGTCACCAGACATGGAGTGTTGGAAAAGAGAATAATTTGTGGGTGAGGATAAGTGTGGTGAGGGAGAAGTGAGAAGATCCTTCATGTTAAATTAAAAATGCAGCAAGAGATTTCACTCAGTCTGTTTAATTTGCTCCAGACTGTTTCTTTCATATCAGAATGTCCAAGATTTCACAAACCTTGGTAAGAAAAACTAAGAACCTTTAAAAATCTCCATTTTAAAATGAAAGGCCAAATCAAGCCAAAACTTCCATAGGCTCTTACTAACCTATGAATACTCTAAATGTTGAATTTGTCAGTTTGAAATTTTAACATTAACCCATGTATAAATGCTGATTTTTGGGATAATGATTTCTGGGAAATTCACTGCATGGTTTGATTACAGGCTGCTCATCAGAATGATGTTTTGGCTTAACCACAAGTAAGAGACCTTTCCACACTGATCATTTTCCTTCAGGGAAAAAAAAAAATCCACTACACTTGTAAGAAAGCTTTCCCTGAAGGCATAAACATGTAATATAAATGCATGATCCACTATTTATCAGTCAGTAAATGGAATTACTGTGTACAACTGCCTGCTCCAGAAGCATGCATGAATATATTCACTTTAAATAACTCTTCCAGCATCATCTAAGCCAAACTCCAGACTAAAAGGAAGTGAAAGGTAAAACTGTCTAAAACATTATCTGTGTACTAATGGAGGCTTTAATACATGACTTGGGGTAGATTTAAGAGTTTATTCTTTCATCTGCCTGAGCTAATATTTTTACTAAATCATTTCTCAAACATCAAACTAAAACAAGAAGAGAATACAGTCATTCTGTACACCAAGCTGCTCCTTCTGCAATTGGAATCAACTCAAAAGAATTTCTATATTTTCACAAAATGTCTCTTAAAAAAAAAAAATCCTGAATTTTAAAATCTTTATATAAAAACCTTGTGACAGCCAGTTTGTGTGCAGTTTGTCCTGCACAACACCCACATAATGAGATATCTTATCTAGATTCTGCTCTGATACAGACAGATTTATCTTTGTGCACACAGTAATTGATGGAATAGTTAGAGGATTCAGTGTAATTGAACCTGATGTCATAAAAAGAGCACAACCTCTCACTGAAATGGAAAGAAATTGCAGGGCAGAAGATTAAGAAAACAGCTAAATAATTCCATATAATTTACCACTGACTCATTGGATGATGCCTTGAAATTCAGGTTATCTGGTCAGGACAGAAACTCCTCACTGAGCTTCACAGACACACAGCAAATTGAGCTCAGACTTTCCTTGTTTTTCCAGTATCTCCTCCACTTACTGAGCAGTGATTATATTCCTCTGAATACTCTGAAGCTGTCAACTACAACTAAAAACAAGGATTCACACAGTCCACTCCAGAAGGGGAGCAATAGATGATGTGAAATGTAATTTGGGACTTGAACAGGCAAACAATTATTCCAGCCCATGAGGTTCCTATTACTCACTCAGATCCTCTTGGAATGCAATTTTATCAGCTCCTAGAGAGGGTTTCTAAAAGGAGGAATGTGATGCCTCAGCAAAAGAAGTTATTTGAAGACAGCAGAAATGAAGATTATCAAAACAAACAGTGACATGTTCCATTTGATACTGAGACCCTTTAAGTATCACAAGGGCTAAAGAAATGAATAGCAATGTGACTTTGATTTATTCCACCAGGGTCTTTCAAAGTTAACTTGAGCAGCAAAAGTCATTACCAAACACATTTCACAACCACTGAATAAGCAACCATCTACTGTTAAGACATTATAAGCTGTTGCACAAAACATGCAGCTGCTTTCAGCTGAATTCTGCTTCATTCCACTGGGATTTAGATCAAATCCTAATAATTAAATATTGTCACCTACAGCTCTAACAGGCAAATTCCCTGCTCCTGGTACTTTCCAGTGTGTGTTCACTCTGTTCATGGAGTCACAGAATGGTTTGAATTGGAAAAAACCTCAAAAATCATCCAGTCCCACCCCATCTCCCACTGTCCCTGTGGCTCCAAGCCCTGTCCAGGTTGGCCTTGGACACTTCCAGGGATCCACAGCTTCTCTGGGCACCTGTGCCAGGGCCTCAGCACCCTCACAGGGAACAATTTCCCCCTAATATCTAATCTAAATCTCTCCTCTGTAAGTTTAAACCCATTCTCCCTTGCCCTATCACTATCTGCTCAGATAAAAAGTCACTTTTCTCTCAGAAATATTTTACTTTTAAATCCATGAATTCAGTGGGCAACCTTTGGAAACAGAAGAATGAAGACTGAATCACGTCAAAGACTTGCTTTAATGTCAACTTCTCTTTGGTTTTTTTATGACACTAGAGAAACTTCACAGGAAAATGAGATGATAAAGGTCTTGTTAAAGCTTCTCACACTCACATGGCTGCTCTCCCTGCTTTGAGTTCCTCTGAAAATTAATGGGAGACAGGATATCACCCACTGAGAGAGCTCAGCCCTATAGAAAAGAGACAGGCAGGCTCCCAGGGAGGGGTGACAGAGGAATTTGGATCATAAAGCAGAGCTGACTAACTGCAAAAAGAACCAGGAAAATCACATCAGACAAGAGTCACCCCAGATTTTGTATTCAAATGTCATTTCTTACACAGCCTCTCATTGTGTTTCCTTCCAGAACAGGTTTTAGCATGTGGGAGCTTTTGGTGTTGAGTGCTGGGGGAGGGATGGGGAAGAAATTGGCTGAATTATGAGGCTGGCCAAATGTTCATTTGTGCAGTGTTGGGACACCTGAGCCTCTCTCACCTTCCCAGGCTGAGTGACTCATTATTTCACAGAATCACAGAATTCTTTGGGTTGGAAAAGATCTCTGAGATCATGAACTCCTGCCAAGGCCACCACTGCCCCATGTCCCCAAGTGCCACCTCCACATGGGTTTTAAATGGATGGGGACTCCACTTCTGCCCTGGGCAGCTGTGCCAGAGTGCAGATACCAATATATAAAAATATGTTTTGTCTGTGCCTGAATCAACCTGTGCTAATTCAGGGGATGGTTGGGCAGCTGCACTTTTGTGTTTTGGGGTGAGTGTTTGCTTCATTTGGATTTGGCCCCTTTTTGAAGATTTGCTTAAAGAGCTGGAGAACATTTCTGGTTATTCTGTGCAAATTTTAAGTCAATTTGCACCTCAAAAGTTTAAATTCACTGAGTCTCTGGGTAACATCATGCTCCCATTCATGACAGAAGCTTCAGCCTGGCCCAGGATTCATCCACAGACCCTGGGCTTCTCCTGGACATATAAATCAGTCCCCTCTCTATGAGAACAGTCTAAAGAAATGCTGATTCTTGTTTTCTTGTTACTGGAATGAACTATTAGTAATTATTTCTCTTTAAAATGACAGTTCCCAGAGTGAAGAGAACTGACTTGGCAGTAAATTACACTGTGGAGTGTTTTAAATCTTATGCTAAAAAGTAAAAGGACAAAAAAGACATCATTAAGGGCATCTCTGATTAAGCCAAAGTGACTGCAGGGCTGAGTCAAATGGGTAAAATGGGGCTGTCTGCCTCATCTGTGCCTTTACCAAGATTTGGGGCTGCACTGGGAGACTCCTACAGCTCTTTATTCCTTTATTTCCTCCTTTTCCTCTTGTACCTCTCCCCCAGGTACCCAGTGAATAATTGTTACAGACAGCAGTTACAGATTCAGCTTCTCCAGCTACTTTTTTCTACAACTTTGACACAACTTTTCCCAAATTATGTGATTTGGTTGTTCTGTTTTAAAGCTTCTTCCCTCTGTCTTAGCAAAAAACACTGTCAATTTGAAATTTAAAAAGATAAAATCAGAAAGAAAATACATCAGAACTCCTTCCAGAAATTGGACAAGATGTTTGTGTGTTCACCATGTCTTGCATCTAACATCATCTAATACCCTGGGAGAGACTCAGGTGGAATAAATGCTGCCATTGTTTGTTCTCCCTGTCTGGCCATGCAATAAAACCACTGCTGCAAAGATGGAAAATAAGGCCTAACACAGGAAACTCTATAAATACAGAATAAAATCAATATAATAAAAGATTCAGGATAGACTGCTGCTGCCTGTAACACAACTATACCCAAGTGTATAACAAAATACATCTTCTGGTTCTCTTCCTTCACAGCACCTCAGCACCTGCTTCAGTAACAATTAGAGGCATCAACTCCTTGCAAAGAAGCTCTGCTATATTTTAATGCAATATTTTGAATTTTTTTTCACTATGGAAACTATCATTTACAAGCAATCTGAACTGGGATATAAACAACAGAGGGATGGAAAACGGGACATTTGGGGCTGACAGTGGTTCAGGACCCAGGGGGCAGGAGCTGATGTGGTGTCACCCCAGCTGGGGCAGTTTGGGTGCTGGGCTTGCCCCACTTACCATGACGACCCCTCCAGACTGCTCTGCTGTGCACATGCTCATGATGGGAGCCATGCCAATGGTTGTCCCCTGGAAGTACACCCCACTGCAGGAGGGGAGAGGAGACAGAGTCACAGTCAGTGCCAGAGACCTCCCTGCTCCTTCCCCTTTTGTGTTCCTGCCAATCCCAAACAAAGACCCCCTTTCTGCTCCTCACATCTGCAGGTCTAAAGCAATGGGAAGTCCAGATGGGCTGTGCTGACTCAGCTGAACTGAACCACAGTGTCCCCGCTCTTGGATCACCCTAAATGGATCACCCCAACTGGATCACCCCAACTGCATCACCCCAATTGGATCACCCCAAATTGGATCACCCCAATTGGATCACCCCTATTGGATTATCCCAATTGGATCACCCCAAATTGGATCACCCCAATTGGATCACCCCAACTGGATCACCCCAGATTGGATCGCCCCAATTGGATCACCCCAATTGGATCATCCCAGCTGGATCACCCCAACTGGATCACCTCAATTGGATCACCCCAAATTGGATCACCCCAATTGGATCACCCCTACTGGATCATCCCAATTGGATCACCCCAAATTGGATCACCCCAATTGGATCACCCCAATTGGATCACCCCAAATTGGATCACCCCAACTGGATCACCCCCACTGCATCACCCCAATTGGATCACCCCAAATGGATCACCCCAATTGGATCACCCCAACTGGATCATCCCAACTGCATCACCCCAAATTGGATCACCCCAAATTGGATCACCCCCACTGCATCACCCCAAAGTGGATCACCCCAATTGGATCACCCCAATTGGATCACCCCAACTGGATCATTCCAACTGGACCACCCCAAATTGGATCACCCCAATTGGATCACCCCCACTGCATCACCCCCACTGCATCACCCTCCCCTGTTTTCACTGCAACAGCACCCTCCTTCCCTTTCTTTGTTTCTGCTGAAGTCAGGAACAGAAGTACAAGCATAAAAATAATGTCTGTAACTCAAGGAAGGGTTATTGTAATGCAGGGGGAAGTTTATGTGCTACTTGTGATGATGCACAGCTTTGAATGTAATAATTCCAACCAAAGTGTTATTATACATATAGAGCCATCAAATATCTCAGGAGGGACAGTTTGGAAAGGCTCAATTTATTCCTATTCAGGTAATGTAAGAAGTAAATAACTCCTTTTAATTACTGGGACATCAGGTATGTTTATCTGCTCAGTATAAAGAATAGTCAATTGATCAAAATAATACCTGTTCAGGAAAGAGGTGTTTCTCTTACCTTTTTTTTAAGAGTGCTTTTACTAGCACAGAACCATAGGCTGGTTGGGGTTGGCAGGGATCTTTACTCAATTACTTTATTCCAAGTAAAAGCAGCAGGGTAAAATATGTTTATGGTTGAATTTTTAAATCACAAATGCAAATGAATTGTCTAAATTAGACAGCACTTTAAAGCATGTTGAGAGCTTTTCATTAGGAAATAGGTTTCATGTTAGGGTCAGAGCAGGATTGTCTTTTCCAGTGACAGTTTAGACTGAGGCCAGTTTAAATTGGTTATAAATTCATTTCCTGAGTGTGCAGCAGCTGATTACAACCTACAAATTGAGTACAACACGAGCTGTACTCAGGGCAGGCTTTGAGTACCAGGGAAGGAAACTCACCTGGAGCATCTGCTGAAGGGCCCTGCAGTGCTTTGAGTTTGATGTTTGCAGGGGGGAAAGGCAAACCCTCAGGAACACAGATGCTCCAGTACAGCCAGCCTAAAATCCCCCAAATCCCCAAAATCCTGGTGGGTACCAAGTCAAGCCCACCTGATCAGCTGTGCATTGTCATGGGCTTTCCGAGGCAGGAGCTTCAGCTTCCTCCAGTCCAGAAACTCGTGCAGGCTGGTGAAAGGGTCCTGGGAGATGGAGCACTTATCCATGTCATTCCACACCTCCACTCCCACCAGGGCCACTCGGATATTGAGTGGCCTGTAGAACTAAGGAGAAGAGAAAATAGGAAATGTGTGTCTAAAAGACATTTCAGACCATGTTGGATTAGAATTTCTCAATAAAAGGCTCCTAGGAAACAGCTCTGACCCAACTCAATACCCACAAGGCATTCAAGGAAATCCAGGATTTCCCATTTCTCCCAGTCCTACCCACCCCTGCAGCTCCCTGCCCATGTCCTTCAGGTGTGAATGAACCCCTGGCCATGGCAATGACCCTCCCTGGACTGCACAGATCCAATTTCAGAGGGACAGGAGCTGTGCTATGGCTGTGGCTCACAATAATAATAGCTGAAAATGAGCCAGGGTCATCAAGTCTTGCACAGAGCAGATAAAACCAAGTGATTTTATCTATTCCCCCACCAGCAAATGCCATTTTGCTGCCAGAGGGGAGCCAGAGCAACATTAGCAGAGCCATGACAACAATTCCAGTGTGAGAGTAATGTGAGGAAGGAGTCAAGGATTGATCAAGTCCAGATTTGCCTGACAGGCTGAGGAAAACACCCAGTAGATCTTTGTCTTGTTTCTGTGCATTCCAGTCATTTGCATAACACCAGCATTTGCTGAGCATAAATTAAGCATGAAACAAAAAATATATTACAATATGCAAAATTAATTTTGAGCAGGTAACATATAAACACCTGTCCTCTGGCAATAAGTCAGCAAGACAATTATGGATGAGATAGAGGTGTCTTCAGCAGCTTGTTTTTAATCAGGAATGCTTCTCCTTGAGCTACTGCCCTTGAAGTATCTCTTGATAAGTTCTCAGATAAATTAGGACTCTCTCAGTTATAATTTCACAATAATTTAGGACTAGAGTCCTAATATTTTCAGGCCATACAGCCCAACAAAAATAAACTATAATTTATTCAAAAAAACACTCTAGAGGATTATTTGACTTTATTGTTTACTGTCGAGGAATTATTTCAAGACCAAAGAAATCCAGCCTATTGCTCTCACTCAGCCATCAGCTCTGCTTCCTTGTTTTTAATTCTGCCACCTTCCTTGGATTAAGCATCTTATTAACTGTCTTTTCACAGGCCATTGTTGGCCTTAAAACTGGGCCTTGTTGCTGCAAATGACTTTGTTCTCCAAATTTCTCTTTAAAATAATCCACCTTTTTTTTTCTATAGGCTGTTCTGTAGGTGATTATCCCACCCTCTTCCCTGGTGAATAAAATCCTAGGGCTAAATTGGATTTTTCCTTAGGAATAGATATTTCCATCCCATATACAGCAGAGCAGAGCTTATGGCTTTGTGTATCAAAAGGCAAATGAAAGGTTTAAATTTGCTTTTCCTTGTTGGAGAGAAGTTTTGCTCTGAAATATTGGAGTACCAGGAAAGCTGTGGTAAGCTTGGGAAAGTGTGGTAAGGTTGGGAAAAGGAAAACAACCCTCATGTTCTTACCTTATCAACATAGTTTGCAATTTCTATCAGCCTCTGCTTAATTTTCTCCACATCTTTGCCTTGTCTCTGAAACTTGGAATGGAAAGGATCAATGTACCAGCAGCACAAATGTCACAGTTCCCCCCCAGAGCCAGCACATCAGGGATGTTTGGGAATTAGGGTGCAGCCAAAACCCACCAGCAGACTCCTGCTGGATTCACAGGAAAAAAACACAGAGTGTGGGACAGGTTCTCCAAGTGCTCCAGAGGGGTCTTTTAGGACTGATTTTTTGGGGAAAAGTTCTTCTCTTAGCAAGTCTTGCAAAGAGTGATTGCAATTCCCTAAGTAGCAGTGTTTAATGAGACCCAAAAAAGAAAAAAGACAGCAACACTATTCAAGCCAAGGCTCAGATCTTTGCCATTCAGCTCACTGGAACATTTTCCCAGCCAGTGCTGGGGACTTTGAAGCTCCCTTTGCAAACCTCAGGAAAGCAGCACTGACAGCCCCACTGAGGGCACAGGGAATGGCAGTGAGGACTTCACTTCTCAAGGAATGAATATTTGCCATGAATATTTGCCTCTTCTCCAGACTGACACACTTATTTCAGAGTCCAACTCACTCTGAAGTAATGCAAGAAATTTTCCAACTGTGTATCACTATTGTCTTACCTTAATAATTCCTTCCCTTGCTCAGCCCTAATTAGGGAGGATGATTTACCTCAAAAAACCATCATGTTATTGACTGAAGCACCTTATTGCAGCACCATGGTAACTGAGCTGAGCTGCCCCTTCCCTGCTCACAGTTTTTATTTTGCAGTTCCTCACCTCACGATTATCTGCCACAATAACGAGCTCCACGTACTTGGTTGTCTTCAGAGTCTCCCTCTTGTACTGTCAAAAAAAAAAAAATCATGAAAGTCTTATTTTGTTTTCAGCCTTGCTACAACAAAGTGCTTGCAAGAGGAAGTACACAGTGTCTCGGGTTTCCTACTAAGATTTTACTACATACAAATTTGTAGTGTATTCCTCCTCCTCATGGAAGTTTTTCCTTACAAAACCCCTCAGGATTTGATCACAGAAAGCAGGAGAGTGGTGCAAAGTCTCTCTCTCAACCTTTCAGCTTTCTGCAGTTGAAACATTTGAGTTATCTTTTCTCACAGGAGAATATCCCCTCCAGCAAAAAGACCTTTGCTATTTCTAAGGCACGTTTAAAGAAGGGATGAGGTAACTTCTGACAAACACTTCACACAATAGACAAACGGGTTACTAAGAAAAATGAGAGATAAAGGGATATTGAGTGAAGCAGAGGAGAGGTCAAGCAGTCAACTGATAAATTATGTAGGAAGAAAAACCCAGAAGTAAAAGAAGCAGAACCGACTGCCAGTGTCTGGGGAAGCAAATTAATACTTGAAAAATGGAAGGCACACATTTAATTTTGTATCTGCATATTCATACAAAATGTAGGTCTAAAACAATCATAATGCTTAACTGAAAAAGTGAAATCACTGAAGGAAATGAAATTATTTTGTAAGAGTGCAAAACATGCCACAGATCCTTTGCTACCCTAAATTTAAGTGACCTATTAGTGCCTGTAAAAGTTCTGTGATTTACAGCATCCATTCTATCATTCCTTCCTTATGTCTGGACTAGGACATTTAGGGAAAAGAGGTCTCAGCAGAATATCTGATCTTCCTGCCAGAACTTAGAGGGTTTAAACAGATGTCTGACCTACAGCTGACCATGATGTCTTCAGCTGCAACAAAGCTCTTTAACCTAAATATGATTAAAGCTTTCCAAGGAAAACTGCTCCAAGGCAAACTGAGAGATCCCCTAAGCACAGCCAGTGCTGGACATCTCCTTCCAGCCAAATTTCACAAAGTTTTCTGCACATTATCAAACTGCTCCTCTTCATTATCTGCAGATTAATAACTTTGATGTTTCGCAAGAACTAGAGAAAAGTGAACGATGCAATCTTCCACTTTTTACTATCTGACTTTCAAACTAATATTTAATAGTGTTGCAAATTCCAATAACTTGAAAAAAGTTTGATTTGACCATATTTATGGATGGAGAGAGGAATAAAAGCTGCTGTTAATGAACTAAATATCAAGGATGCAAACACTTGATGGGATTACACTTATTGGGGGCTCTGGCAAATGAGCTGAGGTAGATTATTTTCAAACTCCTGTACTGGGGTGTGATGTTACTCAGACATGAGTGAGGTGCCACAAAAGGGAAGTGCCCATGTGGCTGTGGTTTGTGATGGAATTGATCTCTCAGACATTAAAACTCTCTCATCCTGAAATTTATTATGAGATGCATCTCCCAGGTGCCTCTCATCTTCCTCCAAGTGAAAAAGAGAAGATGAGACAGGAAAATCTGAGTTCAAGGGTACAAGGAGAGCTCTGTTACATCAGTCAGTTTAAAACATTTCCCTCTTACCAAGAGTAAAGCTGTTTGGACTGGAGTGAGCTGGAGAGAAATTGGCTAGCAGGTATAAAATCACATAAACCTCTGGTGACTGACTTGCATAACTGCTCCTGAGATTTGTCCAGAGGCTATGTGAATTCCTAGGATACAATATTTATTTATGAAATATACCTAATTATGGCTTCTTTCAGCTTGCTGTCTGCAGCCAGCTGCATCAATGCACAACCCTTTGCTGAGCCAATTCTTCAGAACTGAAATGAGGAGTCAGTGACACAGATATGAGGGAGGGGAACAATTGTTCCACTGACCATTGTCTCTCTCCTCTGCTTCTTCCACACCTGATCCTGGCCCAAACCTGCTGTCCCAGCCTTCCTCAGCCTTCCCTGCCTGGGAGCTGTCATGGTTTGGATGGACACAGCAGTGGTGCAGCCTCTCTTTCTTCATGCTCTAAAAAATCCCCTGCCTGACCATGCTCACCAGCACCACCAAAATGAATTTTTTTCCTTTGTGGCTACAGAGACAATTCCCTACTGCAGGGTGTGAACCTGATGTTCTGCAGGGTCCTATCTCACTGGAGCTCAGCTGGAAAATGCTGCTTGGTGCAATTTGAGGTTCCAGTGAGTCAAGGAATGAGGCAGCTCTCACAGGGATCCCATTCCAGAGGGGCACAGCCCCCCTGCACCTCCTGCCCTGCCCCACTGGAGCTCCTGGTGGGATCTGGGAAGATGAATCTGCTGCTTGTCCCATCCTTCCTCTGTGCTTACATCTGACCCAAAGGCCCCTGGTGATACCCTGATCTCACATTTCAGCTCTGCTCAACAGGAATTTCATGTAGGTGGTTGAGTGAAGAGTCAGGGGGAAAAAACCAAACAAGAAATCTTCCCCCAGACCTGTCAAGAAGCCAAATTTTTTCATCATGCCCTGAACCTTAGATCAGATTTCTGCTTAATTCTGTCACCCACTGTGTGATTTGGAGCTGCTTTATGTCTCCCCACTTTGCAGGTCATCTTTATTCAACGTGCCCACTGACAGACTGCTTAGTGACAACACTGAAATATGAAAACTCACTCCACACATTACATTTGACAGCTTTCAGAATTCCTACATTAGAAGCTTAACCAACTTACTCATTAAATATATTGTAGCTATCCATATGATGTGACTGTTGACAGGTTTTATAATTATGTCCACTGAACCACAGCAAAAATATTTGTCAGATATTTAAAGCAAAAGGGGAGAACCATAAGGGTAAAATAAAATGGCTCTGGTTGTGCCAGTTTGTTACATGCACACATTTTATTTCTTCATTGCACTAACTACTTCAGTGGAATTCAGTGAAAGTCACAAATAATTTGGGGAAACCTTAATAAAGTTGTATTTCCAATGTTTTCCACCCACACATACTTTTAGAAATACACTTACTTCTTATAATGTTACATGCAAAGGCTAATGCTTAGATGTAATATTCCTAAAAAAGTAAAATGAATTAATTCAATTCCATAATTTTATCAAGAGATGTCACTTAGATTGTTTTCCTTAACAAAGACCTGATGCAAAGCCTGAGTTGTACATGCAAGTACAAATCCCCATATGTGACATTCAGTAAATGCTGATGGCAGATTTGTATCTTTATATAATTCCTGAACACCTAATCCAGCCTTTTCCACAATCCTTTTTCAATATGCAGACAAATTTGTCACAGCATTTCCTCTTCCTGGTTTTTAGCTCATTTAATTTTCTAATTTCTATTAGCTAGATGTGTCTCACATGAAGTACATTTCTGCCAACATCACAGCAACTCCAATAATACATCTGTAAAATAATATGCTGAGAATTTGTTTTGTCTGCATGAGAGACTTTGCTACTAAAATATAAAGTTTCCAAACCTGGTATTAGCAAAGTTCCCCAGCTATCATGTTCTCTTTCATCTTGGGAGGGCAAGAACTTTTCCAGACATGGCTCAGTATTCTTAGGGAGCTTTAAATTCTTATTATAACCATACAAGGACCATAATATGAACTCATAAACTTTTCTGTGTTGAAAAGGAAGCAAAAAGCAAGTTATGCATGGAGAATCCAGGAAAAGTAATACAAATAATGTCAAGGCTGCACTTCAGCAGATGGCACCAAGGGAAGCTGATGATGTGGGTTGAGGTTTTGCTCTTGTGGTGGGCAGTATATGGAAATGCTGCCAAACAGACACACAAAAGCACATCAGCCACCTACCCTGGCAGCTGGAGGATGCTGAGACGTGGCTCTGGCAGCAGCCCCCATGGCAGGGATGTCCAGCTGGTGGCCACAAGATCCTGGGGCTGTTCTCAGGTTCTCCGCTCGGTAGATCTTGTGTTTGCTTGTAGCACCTTCCAATGGCTCCAGAATGTAGCTGCTGTTTCCAAACACAATAATTCCCCTGGGACACAGGAGAGAAGAGTGAGACACGTGGTTTTTAGGAGTTTGTCTACACCAGAGTTACACCAAGTCTAATAATGATGGAGTATGAGAAAGCAAAACACTGATTTACAATGTCATGGGTGAGCGGAGCAGGAAACATCAAAGGTGTACATTTGTCACTGCAGCACATGCTGTGCTTTAAAAGAACCAATGGCTCACAGAAATATGTCTCTTCTGAAGTGCTGCACTGCAGAGCAAAATGATATTTTTGTGCTTTATTTCTTTTCCATTCTCCTAGTGATGCACTGCTGACGGAGCCACGGTGAACAGAGTGAACCAAAGCCTGGAGGAGTTGGGAAGTGAAGGTGCAGTGAGAAATATTCATTGACCTGCAGTTCCATTACAGCTGATAAACCAAAACCTGGTGCAGTGAGAAATATTCATTCACCTGCAGTTGCATTACAGCTGATAAACCAAACCCTGGTGCAGTGAGAAATATTCTTTAATCTGCAGTTCCATTACAGCTGATAAACCAAACCCTGGTACAGTGAGAAATATTCTTTAATCTGCAATTCCATTGCAGCTGAGAAACCAAACCCTGATGTGAGCTTTGGCCCTACCAGATCATGGATTATTACATATTGCTCAGCAGAGGGAAGCTCAGACAAGGGAAGGGTAGATTCCTGTTTTGCTCATTTTACTGCCCAAAAGAATAACTTTGACAGCAATACCACCTGCTCCCTGAGGAACTGACAGATTCTGCAGTGGAAGCTCTCCTGCTGAATTCTTTAAGCTACAGCCTGTAAGAGGAAAGGAAGAGGATCCTTGTGCTGGGTCCTGCCCAGTTGTCCGGAGATGTCACAGCAAAAAAAAGGTGACAAAATGTTGAATGTGTGACAGACTGGAGAGCTGGGGGTGCTCACCTGGGCAGAAGGATCCAGGGAGAGCTCAGAGCCCTTCCAGAGCCTAAAGGGGCTTCAGGAAAGCTGCAGAGGAACTGGGGACAAGGGATGGAGAGATTTCATTTTCTTAGAGTGCCTTTTTGGTGTTTTAGAAGTGTCTGCTCTTTTTATTTCTGTCTGTGCTGTGACAAAGGTAAGGTATAACAATCACTGTGAGACCAGTGTGGCTGTACAATTTGCCAGAAAGTTAAAAAAAATAAGGATAAAATAGGAGAAAAAGGAACCAAAAGCAGATTAATGATACTATGAAGACCGATTTAAAAATAAAATCATAATTATTAGGAAAAATATATCTTATTTATCCTATTATTAGGAAGATATGATAAAGAAACTCAAAGTCTTTGGTCTGCTAACAGATTAGGTGAAGTATTAATTTCAAGCTGGCTGCACAATTTTGTATCAGAGCTCCATTAACACCAGTTCAGCCAAGCCAACAGACATTTTACTGGTGACTGGAACAGCTAAAATTCCAAAAGAAAAAAAGCAGCCTGGAAAGCCATGATACCAAAATCTGTCCAGCAGCAGTTCCAGGAGCCTGAACCCAGGTTCAGGGTCTGATAATCCATCTGCAGCTTCAGTCCCCTTGGCAGAGCAGGTAAGACACACTGAGCCATCCCCAGGCAGCTGGGAGTGATGGATCATGCTGGAAAAGCTGGGCTGATTTATCCCAGCAGCCCTGCAGCTTCAGCCAGGGTCCCAAAAACCTCCTGAGATATGAGACACCCCTGGCAGGTCACCCCTGATTTGAGTAACCTCACACCCACAGCTCTAAATTATTGCCAGAGCTGCCTGACTCCTTGGGGGATTTTGGAAATTAGGACAACATATTCCCTTTACTCCAAAAACCAGCAGCCCTGTAATCAGCACAATCAAATAAGGGTTGTTGTCTTTGCCTTGTGCAATTAATCATTTAATTTTGGAGGCAGGAGTCCATTAGTCACTGTTTGAAATGGGCCAGCCTGAGCAGCTCCCTGTGTTGACAACTCAGAAACTACAGAAAAGCAGGAAGGGGTTCATTTTTAATGCTAAATCTGCCCTTCTTAGAACATTCACTTTCAAAATTAGAAGCTTGAACAATTTTCTTTAATTACTTACACTAGAAAGGGAGAGACTTAGATGTATCCTGACTACAGTTCTCTCAATTTTAATTTTCTAAAAAATATTTTAAAGAGAATATCTTGTTTTCAGGAGTTCATATCCAAAATGTGCAACATCTATGCAATGTTTCTAATGTATCCCTCATGTACCCAAACTTTATCTAAAAGAACTAAAAAAACATTTCTTCAAAAACAACTAAATAACCATTTCTTCAAAAAGAACTAAATAACTATTTCTTTAAAAACAACTAAATAACCATTTCTTCAAAAAGAACTAAATAACCATTTCTTTACCCTTCATTTCCTTTAGCTGCTGAGGGTATGGACAAATGATCAGATCCCAGAATGATTAATTTGGGTTTTTCTGAGCATTCCAGTCTGATTCCCACCCCAAGGGACAGTGTGGGCCTTTCAGGACAGGTTCCCTTTGCCTGTGGAGCAATCCCAGGAAAAGGAAAATCTGCAGATTCGGCATAAAGGAAAACAGAATTTTCATTTAAAGCACATTTATCCCTTGAGTGCTGCCTACAGGATATCAGCACTTGGCTTGTGACCATCTGTAATAAGATAATGAATATCAAATATGAATTTTCTTGGCCAGCTCTCTGTTTTTGACTAATTTTCTTTTCCTACAATTCCATTTTTCCCCTGTTGTGCAGTGCCAAACACAGCACCTTAAAAATGCAACCAGTCAAGAGTTATGATTCCATTTTTTTTTTTTTTTTGGTGTGAACAATACCCACCAGTCATACAGGACTGAGATTTTGAAGCAAATAAAATAAATCCATAGCTACTGGTTCCTTCCACTCTCCTGTTACTCCTCCACCATTTCTGTGTCTCCCAAATTTAACAGGGTTCTCCCACACTCCTGAGTCAGCCCATGTTCCCAGAAACTTTTCTATTTTTCAGGAGCCATTAATGTTAAACAATGTAGTGTTTTCCAGTGTGGCAAATAATATATTAATGTGGCAAATGGTATATTAAACTACAGATCAAAAATTATACAAAGAACTTCAAAGAGATTTCAGCAAGTCCTTAAAACAAATCTGTGGGATTTCTATCAGACAAAAGACTACCAGAATTCCCAGGATTATAAATATTTGAGGGGAAAAAAGCAATATGAAGTATTTAAATTTTAGTGTCAGGTGCCCAATTCTGTGTTTTCCTCGATCCCAAACCTACAGATGCTGGGAAGTCAGGAAGATTTTCAGGCAGGAAAGCCAAGAGACACCCCCAGCCCCACCTGAAATGATCCCTCTGTCATCTCCATCACTGGTAGCAGAGAGGGAGGGAAAATATCCATCCCAAGAGCACGTCCAGACATCAATTCCCAGGCTCCAGCCAACTGGAAGCAGCTCCAGTGTGGTCTGAGCCTGGCTCAAACCTGACCCAGCTCTGGGCAGGGTTTGGTCCCTGCTCGTGTCTGGGGTCAGCACCAACCCAGCCACAGCCACATCCCTGCTGGGCATGGAAAACCCCCTGGGGAAAGTCTCCCCATCCCAAACAGAAATTACAACATCACCCACATCCCTTCACATTGCCAGGAATCTCTCAATCAGGGAAAGGCAATTTAATGGAATAATTCCACTTTTTAAACTGTCGATAAAATCAAATGGAATTTTTTTTTTTTCCTCCCTCTTAAAAAGGAAAACCAAAACAAAACCTAAAGTGAGGCCAGTCGTATTTCATAAATCAACAGGCTTTAGGAAATCTCAGAATATAAATGGGATTTTTCTTTTCCAACTTGTCAGCAGAAGCAAAGGTCCTGCCAACATAAACCATCAACACATACTTGTCTGAGAAATTGTGATGCTGAAGCAAAACTTGGCTGGGACAGCACTATATGAAACTATTATATATTATTCTGCTGCACTATACAGGGGAAATTAAGTAAATTGATAAACCTGAGATCCGTGAGTGCAATTAAACATTTGGTTTTAATGGAGCTCAAAGTTATACTCGTTTCTAGACAATAACAATAAAAAGCTCTATTACCACAGGCAGAGGAATGCAGATGCCCTGAGCTGGTGAGAAATTAATTAGAGGGCAATCATGCTCACACACAAAATATTCACTTAAAGTCTGTCCTGCCCACAGACACTGCACCTGAAAACCTCCAGGTCCTTCATTCCACAATTCATGTTACAGATTCAGGAAAACAGGGGCTGATCCCACAGCTCTTGTATGGATTTCTTGTATGGAATTTTAGGTGAAAAGGCACCAGAATTAGAACTTTGTGACCCTGGGCTGCTCAACAGGCAGCATCTCAGGGGGTGATCTGTGCACTGAGAGGGCATTTTTATTTATTTTTATTATACATTCTGCACTCCCAGGGCTCTGTATAACAAATTTCCAGGCAAGTAAGCAGGCAAACAAACAAAAGAGGAAGAAAAATGAAGTGGTGAATGAGGACTTCACTTTTAAGCTGTTTTAATAAGTTGCAGATGGATGCTATGGGGATAAATGAGCAGGATGATCTATTGACTGTTTTTCTAATAGAGCTGATATTTAGATATTTTTCAAGTGGTTTGGTCATTCTTTAACTTTTAAGGGCTGAGAAATACAGAGAATGGGAGTCTGGAGGCAGATGTGCTCCTGTCTCCACCACTGCCCCTGGTCACCTCTTTCTGCAACAACACCTCTAAAATGGAGGAAATTTTAGTGTCCACAGAAAAATAATTATCTATTGATAAAGAGCACAATAGGAGAGCCCAAAAATCCCATTATCTTACTTACTGCACAGCAGGATTCTATTAAAATAACAAATCTGACCCAAATCAGCCAAGGGCAGCATCTCAAAGGGCAGTGGAAGCAGTAGCACATCTTGCAGGAGGGCTGGAGGTGTTCTCACCCAGACACATCATTACTCACAGAGCTTCTATTCCAGCCAGTGCCTCTCACAAACCTGAAAATACATTCTCTGAAATGGAACTATGGCCAGAGACTCCTGCAGCACACACTTCATCCTTCCCCAGTACAGGACAGATCTGTCCAGAGTGGATGGTGCAACTTTGATTCCTGGAATTCCTGCAAGGTGTTACTTGAATGGGAAGAGAAAATGCAATTTCATGTCCAGCATTTGGGCTGCAAGGAACAGTAATTGTGTTGTCAGAGAAAGTGTCACATGTGGGTGAGGGAAAGGAGAGAGGAAAGGAAAGGAAAGGAAAGGAAAGGAAAGGAAAGGAAAGGAAAGGAAAGGAAAGGAAAGGAAAGGAAAGGAAAGGAAAGGAAAGGAAAGGAAAGGAAAGGAAAGGAAAGGAAAGGAAAGGAAAGGAAAGGAAAGGAAAGGAAAGGAAAGGAAAGGAAAGGAAAGGAAAGGAAAGGAAAGGAAAAGGAAAGGAAAGGAAGGAAAGGAAAGGAAAGGAAAGGAAAGGAAAGGAAAGGAAAGGAAAGGAAAGGAAAGGAAAGGAAAGGAAAGGAAAGGAAAGGAAAGGAAAGGAAAGGGAAAGGAAGGAAAGGAAAGGAAAGGAAAGGAAAGGAAAGGAAAGGAAAGGAAAGGAAAGGAAAGGAAAGGAAAGGAAAGGAAAATGAAGAAGGAAAGAGGCATTGGCATGGGCACCAATTTAGCAAGCACATTTTGTAGCACCCTGCAGCAAACACAGACAAAAGAAGACTCAAAGTTGCCCATCCCACTAAATGCCAGAAGCAGAGAGGATGGAGAAGCAGCAGGCTCAAACACTGGGTAGGATCATCCCTCATCCTGCTCCCTGTGCACCTGGGGATGCTGTGCACACCATGGCCAAAGGCAGGACATGAGGTTCAGCAGATCACAGAGGTGACCCTGGCCAGGAGCTGCTCCCCTGGAACAGGCAGCCCACAGAAGCTGGGAAAGCCCAGAAAGTGAATGGTTTCTAATGCTGAGCTGAAAATCCTCCAGGAGTTTCCTGGTCAGATAAATTACAAACCATGCAGGATGTTTATATGAACTAAAAGCTCACATCCAAACCAGTGCTTTTCTCAACAGGGATTTTCTCCTAACTTAACTTTTGGATGAAATCTCTTCTTCTGTGGGGAAATGATGCTTGAGGAGTTGTGAGGAATTTACATTTCTTTTTCTCACTGGTTTCCTACTTCCCTTCCTTTATTAAATAGTTGATGTCTGGAATGTCACATTGAAATCTCCTCTTCAGCTCACTCTGTCTGGGCTGCAGTGAGTTCAGCCAGACCATCTGAAAATGGTGTTGGCAGCCTTGGGTACCATAACTCTGCAATCCCAGTAAAAATGAACATCTATTCCATTCTGGGGCTTTCCCCCCATCCCAGTCACTGAGGACACTGCAGCTTCCAGCTGCTGATGAGGCTGGACAATGACTGAACATTTTCTGTGTGTGTGACTGGGTTAATTACCTAACAACTGGGTAAAATATCTGAGGATATTCAAATGCATTTTGGTGTTTCAGAAGGAAAAGATTTCTGGGAGATTTCCATCCTTAGGCTCCCAAGGAATTTTGGGGAGCACTTCTCAAGCTCCCCCATCTTAGAGGTCACTGCAGATGCTTTTGGAGCTGCACATTCCCATGCCAGAGTCCTCTGGACCAGGCAGGTTTGTGCCCTTCTCCAGGCTGCAGTTCTGGGTGTATTTAGGACTCACAGGGAAAATAATCAGGGAAAAATCATTCAAGTCTAAACAAATTTATCACAGAAGATGTGAGCAGTGGCCACAGGCCAAAATTATTTGCTAAAAACTTGAAGAGGCTGCAAGCTGGATAAACAGAAGGGCATTTCCTGAGGACAGGAAGGAAATGGCTCAACTCTGTCATTACCTTCATCTTCCCACAAGCTCTGGGTCTAACTGGCTTTCTGATCCAGATGGACACACTGAAATCCTGATGAGCCATTGTTCCCTTTTGTGCACTCAGCATTTCCCTCTCTGCCATTCAGCTCCTCCTTCTCAGAGGAGCCAGCAGGATACAGATTAAGCATGACTATATTCTCCCCTAACCTGCATTTTAGGCAGCTCTCAGTGTCAATCCCATGATTTCTGCCATTGTGCTCCTATGTGAGGTGAGGAGCTCGAGTGTTATGTGTGTGAGGATGTAACAGAGCTGAAAAATGTGAGTTTGAGTGAGCTGAGCCTGTAACAGAGCTGAAAAATGTGAGTTTGAGAGAGCTGAGCCTCCTCCTCCCTCCTTTTCACCTCTCACCCCTCTACCTGCCTGAAAAACTTAAACCAGACAAACCTCAGTTTTCAGATTTCACACAATTCTTCTTCATCACAGAACAATCATGTTCAGGAGCTAAAAACACATCTCAGCTGCTCAGCCACGTGGAGGGAAGACCCTGATGGTTGGGGGGGCTCAGAGCAAAGTTCCTCCAGCTCAGCACCTCCTCTCTTGGCCAGGGTGAGAGATGGGAACAGAACAAGCAGCCCCAGCTCTGAGAGCAGCAGTGCCAGGGACATCTCAGGGTGTGACAGCCCTGCACAGGCTCCCTGAGCTCCCCTTCCCAAATTGTCACATCTTTTTGGAACCCACTGATGCTTCTTGCACTGGCGCTCATCTGTGACAAGTCCAGCACTTCCTTATGTGAATAAAAAAGAACTTTCCTTTGCTCTAAAGTTTCAGATGATGTCTCCCAATTTTGTGGTTATGAAGATTGCTCAGTAATTGTCCCCTCCCCAGTGTGACATTCAACCTTTTTTCATCATTCTTTCCTACATCATCTCCTTTCAAAAGTGACAAATCCTAGTCTATTTTCTCTCCTTGGATAAAAGCTGCTCCAAGCCTTTGATCACAATTTTTGCCCTTCTCTGTACCTTTTCTGGATATAATGCTTCTCCCTGTTCTGAGATGGAGCAGGAGAGGGGAAAACAAGAACTGCATGCAGAACTCAAGGTGTGAGTGCTCTGTGGATTTATAAAGTGGTAATGAGGGTTCTTGTTTTATCCTCTATTTCTGTCCCAGTAATTCCTATGATCCCTTTTGCTTCTTTGAGTGCTGCTGAGCATTCAGGCTTCAGAGCACACTGAAATGTGGGACCTATTCTTTATGAGTAGTTTCATGTCTTTTAATGAATTCTGCTGGTCTGGGGGAAAATGCACAGCCCCTACCTATCCACACCTGGAACAATGCCCAAGGTGCCTGTCTGCTGGGAGGGGAGGAGATTGGTTCTCCAGGATTTCACAGGGCTGACAGCATGCACTTCCTTTCATTAGATGCTTTTCAGGCTCTTGAACCCCAGCTCCAGGCAGCAGCTGTGTGAGGTAGGTAAGAATGGATTTCACAGATGGAGAAACTGAGACAGAGAGATTTGTCTGATTCACTTAGAAACTGTCACAAAGCCAGGAACAAACCCTGAAAACGAGACCTGGCCTCCCTTCCAACAGCTGCTGCAAGTGAAAGGGCTGCTCCAGGGACTGTCCCCACCTGGGCCTCCATGGCCACACAGTGCCTTTTGTGTCTGCTCCTACAGTCTGGAGTCTTTATCATGCTGTGGAAAAACAACAGTCCCTGCTCCAGCAAGCTGGGGGCAAGTACATTGTCCTATCCTATCCAATATCTATCATCTATCTATCTATCTATCTATCTATCTATCTATCTATCTATCTATCTATCTATCTATCTATCTATCTATCTATCTTATATATATCTATATCATTTATATCTATATCTACATCTAATATGTACCATCTATAACTATTCTTTCAAGCTAGCAAAGCTGCCAGCAAAGTAAGCCATGAATTTCTTTTGGACTGTTCTTTCTTTGCCTGGTCTATTGGGAGGTGTCCCTGCCCATGGCAGGGAGTGGAACTGGATGAACTTTGAGGTCCCTTCCAACCCAAACCACTCTATGATCAATCTCAGGCAATATCTGGGAGTTGTTGCTGTTGGGCTGAGGTTTGGTGGAGTGAATCAAGACACAGAACTCTTATCACAAACTGTTCTCACCCCTGGGTACCAACCTCAGGAGTGAAATGGGCACAGAAACTGAGATTTATCCTCACCTGATCTCCCACTAGAACAAAACATGCACTGCAAAGGAAACTCCTGCAATTTTGTACTGAAAAAGGAGCTGCTGTGCTTCCCTGCAGAGAAGGGCCTAATCCTGCCAGCTTGCACTTTGGGGACTTGTCTGCAAGTGTCAGGAAAATGTCCCTGCCAGCATTGCTGTCTTGACATATCTGAACCACCTAAGACAGGGAAACGACTCTGGGAGCTCCACGATTGTAAAGAGAGCACTTTGGAGAAGAAAGAAAAGACTTCAATGTGAGAAGGGTATTTTCTCCTAGAGTGATTCATTTCCAGGTAGCTCTGGAACAAGGACATCAATGCAGACTCTGTCCCAACAGGTACAAATATTCCCTGTGGAGCTTGCAGCATTGTGATCCTTTAACTAAAGTACTGAGAGCTCCGCATTAAATAATAATTAAAAAAAAACAACCCAAAAAACCAAACAAAAAAAAACCGACTCTGGATCTATTTTACAGTGAGAATGACAGATAAATGCTGACTGTTCATGCAAGGGGTTTAAGAAACTTTTGGAAGATGCTGGATCCATAGTGAAACCCCTCTCTGTGTGGGAATGAGCTAAAGGAATTCCACCCACTTTAAATGGGTGACTCCCAGAGGGAGAGGGGTCCTGGGATCAAACTCTGCTCTCTCTGCTGCTGTCTGTCCCAGAGCTCCCTTACAAAAGCCCTGACAATGCCACTGCTGCACAAAATGCAAAATCAAGGGGAAAAGATTCCAACTACTCCTGCTGTTTGTAGATAAATTAAACCCAGAAAAGGCTGAGACAGCTGGAAATCTGTCAGGAAAACCGGGTTTTCCAGGGAGAACTCTAGAGCCAATTTACAGTTAATTACTGTGATTTGGAACAGCTCTGTGAGTAAATACCAGTCTCTGATTGTCCAAGTAAGAAAGATAATTGTTTCCTGAACTGTGTCCATCGTGTACTTGAAATGTTGTCAGCCAATTCCTTTGTCAGACTCCAAGAGGTTTGGTTTTCAGCGACAGGAATCTGCTACTCTGCTGTTAGCAAGCAGCTAAAATCCAAAAACTGAGCATCTTACCTGCCATAAACACAATTCCCGAGCTCCACAGCCATGCATACTCTCTGTATCATTGCAAAAAACAATTCCTGAGCTCCACAACCTTGCATATTCTCTGTTTCACTGCATCTTTGATTCTCTGATTTCTAAATCCACCTCTCCCAGCGAGGAGGCTGCTGGACAATGAGGGATTTCACAGCTGGCAAAGCAGTGCTGACAGCACTGGTGGAACAGTTTTTGAGGACAAAGAGGCCTGGAAAGCCACTGGACACTGCCAGTATGGAAATGTGCCAAGAAATGGGCACAGAGAGGGATGGGCAGCAGGAGAGAAGGGGCAGCTCTTGGAAAACCCCCCAAATTGTGTTATCTATTCTTTGTTTTTTTCTCCTTGCAGCAACTAGAGGGAAAATGATTTGTGGGGATTCATCCAACATTTGAAAAAGAGATAGAATAATGGAATAATTTCTGTTGGAGAAGCCCCCTAGGATGACTGAGTCCAACCATTCCCAGCATTGCCAAGGCCACCAGTGCCCCGTGTCCCCAAGTGCCACATCCACACGGATTTTAAATCCCCCCAGGGATGGGGACCCCAAACCTCCCTGGGCAGCTGTGCCAGGCTGGGCACCCCTTTCAGGGAGGAATGTTTCCTGATATCCAATCTAACCTTTTCCTGATGCAACTTCAGTTGTTCCCTCTGCTCCTGTCCCTGTTCCCAGATCCCATATCCCCCTGGCTGTCCCCTCCTGTCAGGGAGTTGTGCAGAGCCACTGATCCCCCTTTCCTCCAGGCTGAACCCCTTCCCAGCTCCCTCAGCCCCTCCTGGGGCTCTGTTCCCTTTCCCAGTGTTGATTGATTCATTGAAAGTCAAGCCAAGCCCTCAGGGGCTCAAACAGTGCTGAAATCTTGGCTCACCTGAGTCCTGAGCAGGTGCTGAGGCTCACGGAGGACCCGGGGTACCCCTGGACCTGGCCATGGTAATAGCAGTGACCCTGTGGCAGGAACAGAAAACATTTCAGTGTCACAAATGCTCTTTGCTCCTGGGTTTCCAGCCCCTTTATTTCAAGGTGGGAGGAATGAGGGATTTGATTTAGAAACAAGTGTGGGGTCTGCTGGTAGATCAAACCAGCACTGGGAGATAAAAGAAACAATGGGATGGATTCCACTGATTGATGAATGGAAAGAAAATATTTGCCTTTACAAACAAACCTCTATTTTAATTTAAGGGCATTTAAATCTGTATCCCTATAGAAGGTAGATATGTGAAAAGAGAAGTATAACAAAGCCAATCCCCTACAACTTGAAAAAAAAAAATCACAAAACAAATGAGAAGAAAGGGAGACAGGTTGGAAAGGAAATTTTTTATTGAAATACCCAACCAAGTAGCTGCATGTTATTAAAAACAACCAAGAATAAAGGGGGCCTTCTATTTTGAGAGACAACAGTCCAATTTCATTTTGTGGCTAGGTTATTATATTTCTTTAATAATCCACAGCTTGCAAAACACACAGAGAAGGTTTCTAAGCACATCCACATATCTGTCTGGAATCAAGGCTAATTTTATTGTTGACTAAAGGTTATATTGCATTCCCAATTATGTGACTGGCTGCAAAGCAAGGACTGTGGCATGTCCAGTGTTTCTTTTCTCCTTTGAATGCCACCTGGAAACTGAAAATTCTGCTGTAAAAGGTTCCTGAATAGTGCAAGGGAAATTATCAGTGCTGCATCCTCACAGTCATCTCTCTGTGCCTTTTTATGGCTTGGTTGATTATTGCATTAATTAACCTTGCCAGGCTGGGGCATGGTTTTCACTCACAGCAAAATTCTATGACCACCTTGATTTTGGTGAAGAAAGCAACAGCCTGGGCAAGATGGAGTGGTTTGGACAGGAATTTTCTGCAAGTTCATGCCAAGAAAAAAAAAAAATAGTTTGATTTCCAGCATGAGCAAGTGAGCACAGAACAGCCAGCTCTGACTTTCTAAACACAAACCTCAGTGGCTTTTCTCAGTGGCAGGAATGACAGAAACAGGGTGAGAGTGTTTCACTCTTGGGTATTTTTATCCTCAATCCTTATAAAGAGTCAGTAACACATTAGCAAAGATAAAGCCACAATAGAAATGAGAGAGTCATAGATTGAAATTTTTGGGGTTGATCACTTCAGTCACAACTGCTATGGATGCCAAAGCTTTAAGTGTGGGTGCACTATTTCACTTTATTTCATTATTATCTGTTCCATGCATCCAGCTGATAGAGGAAAAATTAATGTCTTCCCCCCACTCAAGCAATGAGTCCATGCTAATATGCTAAATAAATAATAATATGCTAAACTCAAAAATAAAATAAAAATAAAATAGGTTTATTCTCATTGCTTAAAGCAGGCAGGAGCAGAGGTGAAGCTCCTGGGAAAGAAAAGTTTGGGTTTGAGCATCAGCAGAGCTGAGCACAGTCCCAGTGAGATGGGGAGCCAATATCTCACCCTGTGCAGCTGCTGCTGTGATCCAGCTGTCCTTATCTAAGAGTGAATTATGGCAAAGGGCCTGATTTCTTTCCCTCTCCACATACAACTTGTCATTTTATTAACTCTGAGCTCCTGGCTGTGGCCCATTTCACAATTTCTCTCAGATCCAGCTATGTGATGCCAAAGTTCAATATCGAAAATGTAAACTTATCAGAGCATGGCCTGCAACAGGACTGGGAGAAAATTGATTTCTAGCTCAGTAACTCCACTGAATTGCAGGATTTTTTTCCTGCTATCAGATCTTTTTATTCCTGCAAACTAGTATATAAAATGGGTGACCCCTTCAAAAACAAATAATTACCAAGGCTGATCCATCATACTTCAAACAGTACTTTACCCTTGCTTGAGATATTTTAATAAATAGCAGGTTTTGACAATTTTCCAGGTGCTATAGATTGAAAAATAACCTAGACACTGGCTTGTGTGCTAGAGAACTGCCAAGTGACAGCTCCACAAACCTGCCTTGCTTTGACCTCCAAGCAGAATTTGACTAAGCAACTTTTCAATGGAAAATTGGATTTGGTTTCAACTCCAGACTGTATTGATGTCCTCAGTGAAGAAGAGATATAAAAATAAAATCAGAGACTTATCTTTTCTCAACTGTATTGCAGCATTTAATGAAAAATGAATTCACTGATCTCTCTTTTTGAGGCAGCAAAATGCACTGTCATTATTAATCATGACTTATTTTGCAATTATGCAAACAGATATTGTATTTCAGCAAGGAAAACCTGTCATTAGCTGTACACATACTCCTGTTAACTCAGGTAAATCTCTAAAAGACTCATGTGCTTCATTTATTTCCTTTTACTTCCTTCAGGAGTCTCTGCAGCCTTCCTGCTCCTAAAACAAATGAGTATTTTCTCCTGAGCTGATTTGGAAGGAGATATGAGCACCCAGGAAAATGAAAGTGCTGAAAGCCTTTGAAATGATTGCTTTACTTGGGGTGTCTGCAGCTATAATGATGATGCTTTTTCAGAAATAAGATGTTATGCAGAGAAATAATTCCTTCCCCTGATCCCAGCAAAGCCCATTATGGATGGCAACACAAAGCATGGTGTCTCTGCTGACAGTGTCAGTAAGTAAATACCATAACATAACAAATTCTTTATGGGACTTAGGCAGATAAAAGATAAGCTTTGTAATTAAAATGACTTGCTGCATTATTTCTAATTAAGGCATTCATGCTGTCAGAGGACAAAAAGCATTTCTGCCTTAAGGGTTTTTTTTATTTGTAAAAAGCTGTTTTTAACTGCTTATTTTAACAAGCCATATTTTGTATAGATCCATATTTATACATGTACATAAATATACCCATACAAACAAGTATAAAGTACTTCCACAACACACTTATGGCCTGGATTTAAAAAGAAATCCAACCAACACCCTCTCCCAAATTCTCCAGTGAGGAAAGACACCCAAATCTTCCAACCTCTGACATGAACTTTTGCACTCTGGAAATCAGATATTTAAGGGTTTTTTTTTCCAAACAGAATCAGGGCTTTTCTCTAACACTGATCAGCCCTAACTACCATAATTATCAAATTTTAATGGGTCTATTTCCAAGAAGCTGAATAAAAATGCCACGAATTATAAAAGTCAGATGGTTCAAGCCTTTAAAGTCTGCCTCTAAAAGTTCACATGTAGGATCAGAACATCCACAAAGACACTGAAGGCAGCAGCAAAAAAAAGATCACACATTGAGCTGTTTCATCTCAGGGCTCAGATGGTGGCAGAGAACATTTTGCTGCGATTTTTGGGGATTTTGAGGATGAAGTTTCCTCTCTGCCCAGGCCAGCCCAGCCTTACCGAGCGATTGCGTGCGAGAACCACGTCAGTGCCATCCTGCAGGTAATGGGTCTCTGTGAAGCCTCTGGCCAGCAGCCCCCTGGAAAAAAACCACAGCACACACAACAGTGAGGCCACCTCACCTTGAATTTCTCCTTTAGCTGTTCTGGTTGAGATAAGGATCAAAGCCAGGTTTTAAGGATTCAATGACGACGGGGGAATAAGGGAAAATAGAACTCCAAATATTGAAGCTGCAGGACACCAATTCTTCCTGTGGTAACTGGGAATAGACTACAAGTTTCCAGACTGATCTCTCTTCCAAATGAGGACTCCGTGCCAGCACATTTCAGTGTTGAATCCTCCATGTAATTTTCAACACATTTTAAGTTAAATGGGAAATCTGGGGTTTGGAGGATTGTTAAGTAATGGTGGTTTGTTGAAAAGGAAAATGTTTTCCCCTGTGTTCCTTATTTTCCCATCTCATCTGTTGTATTCATCAGCAAGTGGCCACCCAAAGACTAATTTAGCACTTGGTGAGTGAAACAAACTCCTCCTATTGACACTCCAGGGAAAACACTGCATGAACATCACAGAATTCACAGCACTGGATTTATCCTGATCATCTGAAAGGGTACTCACAAATGGAAATTTAAGGATTGCACAGGAGACTGTGCAAGATCATGTCTGGGATGAGGCTCTTTGTTCCCATTCTCTCCACATTTCCCCTCCTGCCTTTGGCAATGAGATAAAAAAATTTGGACTTGCAATTGTGATTTTCCAGGAATCTCCAGGGAGGGGATGTGCGTGACAACCACAAAAACTTCTCCTTTTGTAGGGTACTCATAGAAGAGGAAAAGCTGCATCTGCCTCTTTTTCTTTTTTTTTTTTTAAGAAGAAGTTTTGCTATTGATCTGTTTTCAACTCCTTGTCTAAAGATCATTTCTGACAAAGCCAGAAGGAGGAACACTCATTCACATTTTCTCCTAATGTAGGTCTTGAGTTGTGCTCTTCATCACAAACATCCTTGAGTTTTAACAAAATTTCTGGTGAGCTGCAAAAGCACAAGATAGAAGGAGCCAAGAGATAAATGTGCCACCATCACCTTCAGAAAACTGGGGAGTGCAGAATATTGAAAATCCCTGGCTCTGCATTTCACCAGGTTCATTCTGTTCCATTTCAAAAAGGTGTTTCTCCCTTGGGTTGTTAATTTGAACAAACCAGGCCCTTTCTTTTATTAAAGCTGGTTAATGCTGCACCCTTGCAAATATTGTGGTGGGAACCATCACACAGTCGTGGCACAAATTTATTGTATTTTTATAAACATTATAACTAGAGCATAAACACACATTTAATTTTCATTACTGATTAATTTGCATCACATTAATATCCAGTGGCTTCATCAGGATCTGGTTGTGCTAGGAACTCTACAAACACTTATTAGGGAGAAAACCCAGCTTCAAAAACCTCTGTCTTAAGGTAGAAGGGAAAAAAAAGCAACAAACCAAAAAAAAAAGACCAAAAGCTAAAAGACAAAAAGAAAATAAGGAAGTGGCAAGGCAAAAAATGAAGCCCCAACACATTATAGTGAGCATTCAAGCAGAGATTCTCACATTTAACTTTTAAATTTTTCAGCTTGTGGGAAATATTAGCATATTAATAGATATGGAATGTTAAAACACTGCAGCATTTGGTGGGTTTGTAGCAACTGGATGTCAGGCCACCACCACACCCACAGCAGGGTTTGGGTGCCAACCCCCTCCCCTTGTCCTGTCACTACTCACTTTTCCAAAAATTCCTCTCCATTCCCTACTGTTTCTCATTACCACAAAGAGCAGCTGCTTTCATAATTATTATTATTATTTATCTAACACTGCTAAGTTCTCCACTTAGCATTAATTGCCTTTATAAAGGCAAGATCCCATTGCTGAAGCCAACAGAGTTTTGCTGTGCAGTTTTTTGGAGATGGGATTTCACCCAGGGCAGGGGAGTGAGTTTCATTAAATGGGACAATGCACAGGTAAAAGTAACAGATGCAGCAGAAGGGCAAAGTGATTGAGCAACACACTTGGTTTGTGCTCTGCTGTTTCCAAGGTGTTTGACAGCAATGATGATAAAGGTGACCTTTCTGCTGCTGCTCATTCTGCTCTGAGACACAGGTTTAGAAAACACTTCATAGATCTGCAGGTTTGAATACCAGAAGGGATTTGTGATCACCAGCCTGCCCTGCTCCATTACAGGGGTCACTTGGCCTGAATTCATCTTCTGCTACAATGACAGGGAAGGAACCAGATCCATTTTCCTACTGTGAAGAGCCTTTGCCTGGATCTCCCATGAAAATGGAGCTATCCCAAACCTGGCAGGATTTTAACTAAGCCCAACCTAAAACCACTGCATTTTGTGTCTATTTGAACTGTGCCAACATTCAGTTTCCAGTCACTGGACTGGATCTCATTCCCTCACATCAGAGCTTTATTTTTGTTTGACTCTTCCATGGAAAGTTCTTCCCACTAAAGTGAGGAGACCTAGGAGGTAAACAAATTCCTGGTGTCAGTAATGTTCCTGTCAGGATGAAAGTTTGATAGAGATTCTGAAAATACTGGCTGAAAGCAAGAATTCCCAGTGTGAGCTGTCAAAGACTGGTCAGAGCACCAAGATGATGGAATCCCACTGTTGGACTAACCTAAGGAAAGCAGAAGAATGCCCCAGTGTGGAACAGAGTTGTGGCTGTAACAAGCACTCAAATTCCACTACTGAGTGTGCTCCACTTCACTTTCCAATTGTGGCAATAATGTTCAACATACCAAACAATCAATCCTGCATATGTATCTATTAGGTAATTCAATTACCTTCCCACCCCCCCGAAGATATACAATATAATGGATTGATTTACATTTCTGGTTTTGACCCAGAATAAAGGAGATTAATAGAAGAAAGTTAATTAATTTAGATGGCAAGCTACTTAACCTAATTGGATCGATGTAATTCTGAAAGAGCAAGGATCAAAATAACATTAATGTATCACAGAGCAATTCATCACCATGTCTGGAGCCCCAAATGTTGCCAGCTACAATGCTCAGCACTAGCAGATGATTATCAATACTTTGCCCTGCATGAAGAGACAGAAACAAATGCAATGAAGAACTGCATCAGCTTCTGGATGTGACTTTAAAGAATCAGCTGAAACAACACTACAGCTTTCTCACTGATGCTCCAAAGATGCAAATGTGCAATTCTCGAGCACAATTACTTCCAAACTTAGTCACTGTGTTTATCAGCACAGTGATTTTTTCCCATTTCACAGGGTCACAGGATGGTTTGGGAAGGAAGGGACTGTAAAGCCCATCCAGTTCCCCCCCTGCCATGGGCACAGACACATTCCACTAGACCAGGTTGCTCAGGATCAAATTTCTCAGAGCCAAATGAACAAGCAAAAGCTTCCATGGACCAGAAAGATAAATTTTATGCTTCTGCTCTCTGACAGACACAGCACAGGCTCCCTCATCCTCTGTAAGTCAGCAGAAAGCTTCCATGTCTGACTTGCTGAAACATTTTCAGGTGTCAAGCAAGTAAGCTAAGCCTCAGAGAAAATGATGAATGTTATTTAAACTTCTAATCCTCACCTTCCTGGCCCCCCACAAGGTGAAATCTGAGGTGGTTTGTTTGGGGAGGGGAAAAATGTCCTGGTTCAAGCACACCAGATTTTTTTTCCTCAATCCATTTAATGACAGGAGTGGTAATTTAACACACTGCCTCTCACTTGCAAATGAGAAAATCAGTCTCTGCTCTCCAGGCACCAATATATTATTTCCAAAGGTTATAATGATATTTCATCACCCAGGGAGAGTCAGACAGACAGTCACAGGAGTCAGAGATGGAAAAAATCCAGTGGATCATAGAGAAAGCTCCTGGAAGCCAAGTGTGCCATAGATCAAACCAGGTTCTGCCTCATGGAGCTGCAAATGTCAGGAGCAATGCTGATCCCACCACTTTCCAGGGGAGATCACTTTGCATTCCAACAGATGTTACTGTCATGATGCATTTCCCAAAATCCTGCCTTTCCTCATTTTTCCTAGCCCACTCCTTTCACCAGTGAGACAATTGCTTTCCTTCTTGCTGCTTCTGTCATTTACATAGGTCCAGATTATTATCAAATTGTCCTTCAGCCATGCAGGCACCAAGTACAGAATATCAGGCTGTAAAAAAAGGAGAAGAGCTGTGCACTTTTCATGTCAGTGCTGTTCAGGAAAAAAAAATCTCAGCATCACCTCAGCAGGAGCAGACCTGGGGTTCACCATCACAGGGCTCTCCCCCTTTGGTTACCTGTTTCTCAGTGGTGAAGGTGCCGTGTCCTGCTGAGCTCTGCAGAGGGGCACAACACTCTGTGTGCTCTGAAGGTTGATTTTCTGCTCCCCCTTGGCTTTGATTCACAGCTTGTGTAGTCACTCTACTTTGGGAGCTGCTGTTTTAGGGAGAACATTGAATATTGTCGTGTTTTGTAGAGGGTGGCAGTGAGCTGTTGTGCTGCCCTGTCACACTCAGGTGTGACTCAGGTGTGACTGCTCCTCCCTTCCCCAGGGTGCAGCTCACACCCCCTGACCTTTACTCTGACTTTTTACTCTTTTTTGTCATTCCCAATGACCTTTTTCTCCCCCATTCAGGCACTGCCTCACTCTGTTACACAAACTCTTCTGAAAACCCTCTGGCGATTCATTTGAAACCTTTCCTGCATCTGGGGGAGGTGAAGAGACAAACAGGATGTGAACAGGCAGTTATAAAAAATGTCATTTATTCTGCCTGCTGACACCAGTCTACTCCATTAATTCTTAAGCATCTCAAGTCAGGTTATTTTGACCTTTACACTGAAATTAGTTGCTATTTCTTCAATTGCTGCATTTTTTTCCCAGGTACATCCAGAGCAATAAACAAGTCTGTTAAACCTGCTGCCTCTGCTCTGGAGGTCTCAGTGCAAGCACTCACAAAGGTGATGTTCACAGAGGTGTTTTTCAATTCTTCTTTCTCATTACAATGTAAAAAATGAGTTCAGCATGGGTAATGAGTTTCCCATGCACAGGTACCTGACACTATTCTATACACAAAACCATCTCATATTCTTTTAACATGCCACATTCTTTCCCCTTGTTTAATTATCTGAAGCGATTTGAACTGCTTTTGGACATTTTCCCATTGAATGTCTCCACTTCATAATATCCTATCTGCCACACTCCAGTGTGCTGCCACAGAGGGGCTGCAATGTCATAATTGAAGAGCCTGAGAGATTGAAATTCGTGAGCTTAATTAGCACAACAATTCAGAGGAAAAGAGTGGAGTAACATAAAACTATAATAGCTGGGAAATCAACCAAGCATCCCAGGTTTCAAGAGTAACTCTATGGTAGTAGCCTGCAGCTTATTTCACATAGACAGGAGATAGAGAATTTGAGCAGATCATACACTAGATTTGGAAAATATGTCTTTGTGCTTGCACCCAGTCCTTTTGATGCAGAAATTCATATAATCCTGTGCCTTTTCACCTTTCAAAGCCTCCAAGCACCATGTCCACAGCCCATCACTACACGTGGTGGCAGGTGCAGAACACTGAACAGTCCAAGCCAACAAATCTGACCAGAGGCAGAAATGCAGCTCCCTGGCTGGCAACCACCCAGAGGCTGAGAGCTCTCTTCTTTCCTGACTGCTGGGCAAATAATCCACCAGCTCCACCTCCCCAAAATTCAACAGGCAAAGATTGAAATGAAATCCAGAATGTTGGTGTCCTCCTGTGCTGTTCTGGCCCCTCAGTGCACACCCACCACTAGTTGTCACATTTATGTCACCATTTACTTGCCAAAACTGCAGCATTTATTTACCACTCTAATTCCAAAACATTAATGAAGAGGATACTGCTATCCAGTGTGGTGGGGAAAGCATAAAGATAAATAACATGTTTTCCAACAAAGTAGGTGGGTAAAAACAAATTATTTTCCTGAAATGACTTTAACTTGGTCAGGATGTCCAGACCTCCCTAATGGGATGGGTTTAGGTGACCCTACACCTCATGTGGGTGTTGAGGGAAGAAACAACACACAGGGCACATGTGGGGGAATTGAAGGAAGAACAGCAAGATTCACTCTGTCTCCACAGAGAGCTCAGACACAGGAGAGGGAATGGCAGCACTTCCATGGGCTTTGGCTGGAGCTGATGAACATCACTCATCCCAAAAGCCAAACTCACAACTGGATTCCCAGCACTCCCATGTTAACCTCAAAGACCTTCTGACTATTCTCTGTGCAATTCTGACCTACCAGAGCTTACAGCACCTCTCTTGGAGTTGTTCTGGTGAGGAATATATCATATCAGCTCCCTGAGCTTCCCTGGGTGCTGGATTAACAGAAATCCCATCACTGGTTCAGCTGGGCTGGGTGCCACAAACAAACATTTCAGGAAAGGCTCCAGAATAACACATGCCACAAATTGCTGTCAGTGTCAGAGAGGTGCTGGTGCTTATTGGCTAATGGATTTTTGATGGGAAAATACAAACTGTACATTCAGGAAAAGCCTGTAGGCTGCTTGCATTGGAGAGACTTTGCTGCTCCAGCTACATTAAGTGGTTTCAACTTTGGGTAATGGAAGTGGCTTCAGTGAAACCCTGAAGCAAAGTGCCAAAAGTGAAAGCATCCTGCTGGAAATCAGCACTGAGCTCCTGCACCTCTGAAGTGTCTGTGGCAGAGATCAGAGGGAAGGGCTCTGCTCTCTGCAGGCTGAGCCCAGCCCCACCTGTGCAAGGGAGAATCCTGCATTGGCTTGGGCTGGGCTAAAGGCTGGCAGGGCTCTGGAGCTCCTGGTTGCCCTTCCAGGACCTGTTCCTCACATGGCAGGGCTTCGGCTGCTGATGAAAAGCACAGTTCCCAGCATTATGCTTCCACTAAAACTTGTACAAGATAATCTAAGAGGTTTTTATGACATTCTGATCTTGCCTGCCCAGCGTTGGAGCTGCAGATGCAGGAAATTCTGAACAAAAGGCTCAAAAGACTGCCCAGAATCACAGAGATGTCTCAGAAGCTCAGAACCTTTATCACAAGTGGCAGACATGATCTTTTTGATGCATTATTTTCCAATATCCCAGCACTGCCTTTCATAAAACTCACTCTTCCTAGGCCCTGTAACGCTCCTAGGATGGCACATTTTCAGCCCGTAGTAAGTTTGGAGATACTGGGCTGGAAAGCTGTCAAATTCTATTTGAAATGTCTCAGTTAATTAAATATGTCACTTGTAGCTGAGTAAAATTATGCTGCTGAACAGATGTCACTGGGCAAGTTGTCTGACTGTACTTGCATCTGAACATTTTCAGACTGCTATGGAATTCTGGTTAAAAGATCCAAGAAAACTGCTCTTAGCAGGGAAAATTTATAAACATAGAAATCTAAGTGGCTCAAATGAAAACTCAGAGCTTATTAAAATAGAACTAACGAAATGCAAATAGTGCTGTGGGATTACAAAAGGTTATTGCAAGCATCTGCAATACTTTTAGGAAGCCAAGTTCCTACAGAAATGAAAAGTCACAGAGCCTAAGTTTATCCTTAGACTCCAACCAACAATTACATCTTCTCTGTACCTTATTCTTGCTTTGGAGTGTTTGCCTGTAGGCTTGCATTTGCATTTTTAATTTTACAGAAGTTTTATTGCCATTTCTGCCAATTTGTTGAAACACGAAATGGCATTTTTGTTTTTAACTAAACCCACAATTTCCTCCTTGCCATCAGCATGAGCCATTTGCTCTAAGCAGGCTGTGCTCATATTTCACTTGCAGAATTATTGACTTTCAGAGATATTTCTCCATTTTGCCCTGTGCCTCACTGTCCTTTTTAAAACACTGGGTGAAGTGGGCAGAGATCCTAAGGAGATCTTTGTATTTAAATCTGTTTAAATCCCAAGCCTATAAATCTGCTTTAAGACTCAGTAAGTGCAAAAGCCCTAAAATAAGCTGCAGCTTGCCTGACCAAAGGTCCACCTAGTCCTGCATTCTGTCTCCACCAGTGGCCAAAAGTAAGGATATAACTCATGAAGAGGAGAAACATTCAACATTTCCCCCAGATATGCTCCTGCTCTGCCTCTGAATCCTTTATGAGCCAGGGATCAATGCAGGATGGAAACTGAGATTAAACACAAGCTCACAAGGATGTCTCAGTGTCTCCTGCCACTCTTCCTTCCCAATTAAAGCAGTGACTTCCAAGAAGATCAATTAATTTGGTATCACAGCCAGGCTGCAGCTCTGTGCTCAGGCTCAGGGCACAATCACAGTGTGGAGAAGGCTTTGATTCCAGTGCCCAGCACAAGTTTAGGGGGACAGAAAACCAGCCAGGAACAGCCCCACTGTGTCAAAAAAAACCAGCCAGGAACATCCCCACTGTGTCAGGAACTTGGGTGGTTTTGTTGGGAGGCTGCCTGGGAATGCTCATGTGGCTTTTTAGGGTATGAGGGTTGTTCCTGTGTTGTTCCTGCCTGAGCAGCAGAGCTGTGTGGGACCCCTGTTAACTCCTGTTAGCATCATTCCCACCCAAAAACCCCAGAGCTGCTCTCTGGCTTTGCCAGCAGCACCATTTCTTGCACAGAGGTGTCACTGCATGGTGACATGGTGAACCACTTCTTAAACAAGCACATCCTCAAAGGCAGGGGCTGCTCCCACCCACCCTCAGCCCTGGGCAGGGGAACCCATCCCAAACTCTGATCAGCTGCTGGAATGTGGAACTTTGGTGTCCTGGGGAAGCCTGGAGGGATATTTCAAACAACACCAGGCTGTACTCTCAGGAGATCATGGCTCATTTCCAACTAATCTGCTTCAAGATATGACTTAAAATTAGAATGAGGTGATTCAGAACAAAACCATGGGTCTGAGCTACCAAGCAATGAGTGAGTTTATGGGGTGGAGGCAGCTGAAAGGAGAGGGGGTGAAATATTCCTCATTCCTTTCTCTTTCTTACCCATTAATCATGTTCCCACATTCCCTGCATTTTGCCTTCTCTCCACTGTCTCTCCTTTTTCCTCCATTATTCCCTCCCAGCTCTTCTTTCATCACCTCTTGCATGCTGAGGTTTATTATTCAACAGGAGGAACATTTTCCTTAGTACATAAAAACACAAAAAAAGCAACACAACCACACTGGTGTTTTTCTTCAACAAGCCTGAAGCCTGTGGGTACCACACAGGGTGTGAGGCTGGCACCTGTCAGTGCCCAGCTCCATAAGATGTGGCAGCAGTGGGACCTTTAATGGAATAACACTGCTCACCACCCCTGCTACCAGCTCAGGCTCCATGCTTGTGTTTTTCAGCCAGCAGAGGAAGAAAAAGCAGTGAAATCAGTAAGGGCAAATTAGTTTTTAACAACTTTCTTTGCTTTTTCACCTCTCTCGCTGCTCTGCACTTCCCCTGAATCTAATTCCATGACTCTGCCATGTGTCAGACCCCTTTATGAGCAAATTAAACCCATCAATCCAACAGCAAATGTCTGCAGGGGAGCATCAGAGCAGAGCCTGTGGCTTTGGAGAGGTGAGCCAGGGCTGCAGCAGATGGACGTGGGAAGGCAGGACAGCAGAGGGCTGAGCCATCAGCATCCCTCCTCCTCCTCCCTGTGCTCACACAGAAACCCACAGCAGCAGCTCCCTCTTCTTTCCCTCCTTTAGGGGCTGATTAATGCCAGCAGCACACCCTGACTCCTCTCTGCAGTGAGGTTTTGGTCCAAACTCTCTCCTCACCCACTCAGAGGCTGCTGTGAAGTCACTGCAGACAGCCTGGTTTAGTGGCAAGGATCAGACACCATCTTTTAGTGGTTAAGACACAAAATTATAATTTTCTTTTCAGTTCCAGGAAGTAATTAGTTTATAATAACATTTAACATTTAGTTGCTGACAGAGATATGACACTTATCTTACATAAGTCATTTTGATTATTCCTACTAACCAAGACCTCAAAAATATTGTGCAGTCTGAGCTAACAATGCCTTCCCAGATATTTTTGGTTCTACTGTCATTTGAAAAATTGATGCCTAGAGCATCAGCATTTATCAAGCTCATTATAGATTTCATCCAAATGACTACAGATAATTAAAAGTATGCTTCATTTTTATTGTAATGTTTTCCCCCCTAACACTGCAAACTAATTCTGTTGTTGCTCAGGGTTTTAGGAATTAATATAGATTCATCTGCCAGAAAATGAACTTCCACAGGATTATAGGCAAACTATTCATACATCCTGTGTGAGTCAAATGTGGAGAAATTATATGTGCACACACACAAATATATTCATATATATATACTTTCTATGCAGTATATGGAGTACTATATGAATTTTCACATACATTAAGCAGTCTTAAAAATTAATTGTTAATTCAGAGAGAGCTGCAGACTCTTGGGTAACCACTCCCTGAAAATCAGTCTTCTCTAAAGCACTTGGGCAAGTTGGACACACAAAATCCCTTCAGGATTTTATTTTATACTTACATTTATCTGTTTTAATGTGAAATATATGCAGCTGGTGCCCCATCCTCTTACATCACACAGATTTATTCACACTTAAATGAAGCAAGTTTATGCTACTGCTGCTGACCTGAGAAATCCTGGCAGCCTTTGCTTTATTTTGTGTAGCTGTGTGAAGAAACAATCCTTTGGGAAACTGTTCAGCAGGATTGTGGAGAGCCCCCCTGGCCCAGCTAAGGATTAAGTGATGTATTGAAAGTTTTTAGTGATGTAAAATGCTTCAGGAGATTTCTGAGCTAGCTGGGCTTGCCCTGCTGTGGGAACTGTGCCATGCACAAGTGAAAACCAGGATTGTTGGGTAAATGTAGGGTTTATTTCCACACAGAAGTGAATTCACTTTTTTTTAAAATATTATTCATGGATCAGGCTATGTCTGTCCTACCTGGAACTGCTATGACTCTTGTTAATAATGCTCATATAAAACTAGAGAATTTATGGGTTTTTACTGCTTCTGAGGCTGCAGTAATTAGCACAACCCTGAGTTTGACTGGCACAACACACTGCACACAGAAATCTGCTTCGTTTCAGGATCCTTAACACAACTTGAATTAATTAACCTCATGTATGATCAATTTTCCTTGGCACTCCCTTATCACCAAGAGCTTTATGTTTTTACATGACTTTCCATGTTACTTTGAAACTCAGATCACCTATAAATAGCAGTGGCATTAAAAAGCAATTACAGATACATGCCTTTTTAATGTCTCTATTATCATCCACACTGGCAAATCAGAGAGATAATATTTAATGAGACAGACACAGAAGAAACTCTCCTGATTTAGTGCTAACATCCACATGAAGCAGTGCTAGCAAGGGGTTGCTAAGGCAGTTTCAGACTGAAATAAGAAAGAAGGAAAAAAAAAAACCCCATAATGAGAAGCATCTGACATAAATATTAGGAAATTGATCTATATTTTATAAAGGCTATTTTATCCAAGACACTTTAGGTTTCCTCCCACTCACAGAATGGATTCACAGTGAATAAACCCTCGACTCATGAGGATATTTCACACGCAGATTTGGATTTTATGTAAATTATTTAAGTATGTTTTAGGAAGTTTGGGCAGTGATGTAGAAATGTTCCCCTGCCTGCACACATCAGTCAAAGAAATAACACTCATCACCAAGGAATTCAGCAGGGTAAAAGTTTTGCCAACAGCTTTAAGACTAGACTGCAGCATGGAAAAGATGAAGCTGTGTGATCCTATCCCTTAAATTTGTCTGCTGCTGCTGACAGGAGACAAAGGCAGCACATTGCAGAAACCCAAACCCAGAGAGCCTGGGACATGTGGGAATGCCATAACAGCCAAGAGGAAAATTTGGCAAGCATCACAAGTGGGATCTCAAAAGGAAGGTTGATTACACAACAGGATCAGACTTTTTGGCTTTATCTCCTGGTCAAACCTCCCAGAATCATCTTTCTTTCATTTGGGATACACTCAGGCCAGGATATGCTCATCCATGTTTTGGTGTTGGACAGCCTCAGGTGAGGTGAGAAATTGCTTTTAACAAGAGTAGAGAGACAAAAGCCCTGCAGAAAATCCCTCCAAAGGAGCTCTCCAAAAGAAGAGACACCACAGCAGAATCACTGAATAGTTTGGGTTGGAAGGGATCTTAAAACTCATCCAGATCCACCCCTGCCATGGCAGGAACACCTTCCACTGTCCCAGGCTGCTCAAAATCCCAGTGTCCAGCCTGGCCTTGGGCATTCCAGGGATCCAGGGGATCCACAGCTGCTCTGGGCACCTGTGCCAGGCCTCCCCACCCTCACAGGGAACAATTCCTTCCCAATATCTCATCTAAATCTTTCTTCTTTTGCTTTAAAACCACTTCTCCTTGCCTTAGGCTCGAGGTAATCAACAATAATTATCCAGTGCATGGCAAGCACAAAAAAATTCTCTTTGCTTCCTCTCATGCTGCTGAATTTTTACTCTTTAAATGTCCAAAAAGAGACATAAAATGTGTCATGCACATAACAAAGGGTGGGGTTTTTTTCACTCCTGCCAGGTCAATCATCCCAGGGAAACTGTTTAACTTGGTGAGAGATGTTGCCCTACAAGTGTTCCATGCACATTTTATCAGAGCTGGGCTGGCACACACCGAGGGGCACAAGGGTTTCCCCCACTCTGCTCCCACTGCCTGCTCCACAGAGGTGGCACAAGTGAAAGGAGGTGCCAGGTTGTCAGGGAAATCTCAATAATATTGAACAAAAAAAGTTCCACCAGGTGAGGGGACAGATGATACAACCAGAGCCACCACCAAAACAGCAGGAATCCAGCAATTTGGGAAATGTGTAATAGGATCCTGAGCTGCTCCCCTCCAGACCTCTGCTTTTAATTAGATCCTTGTCCAAAATAATGGAAAGGGGTTTGGATTTTTTTTTTCTTTCTTTGTTTTGTTTTTGTTTTAACTGATGGCTGATGTGTAGATTGCAAAAAATGAGCTGCTCTGAGATTAGACAGTGATTTCATTGTGCAACCCACCCAGCCCAGCCACATTCCCCTTTCCCCCAGTTCTGCCAACTCTCTGTTTTGTTATCAGGCTGAGCAGGAAGGAGATGCTGCAGAAATTCCCAATATTCCCTTGTTATGAGCAGGGCTGAGGTGCATGGGGTGGGCAGAGAATAAAGAGAAAGGTGCAGTAGAACTGGCTGACACCTCCTGCATGCAAAGATCATCAATCCCAGGCATGGCAGCCCAGCAGCTCAGCCAGATAAATAATGAAAGGCACAAAAAGAAAACAGAAATAAGGGAAATCAAAGCAAAAATCACCAGAGAAATAGGCAGACTGGGTTTTTTTGGTTAATATTTGTAGGTATTTTCTGGTGTCAGCAATGCTTCAGAGCAACCTTCCACTGCTTTGAGTGCTCTGAATGCTCAGACAAAATTAACTCCATCCCAGGGCAAAGCAGGACAATGCTTCTCTCTAATTCCTGACCAGTTTTTCTGGGATGCTGTTGTTTCCTAAAAAACCCATATTTGACTCACATTTTGAGCTCCAAGTAGGGGTTTCATTTTGGCAATGAACCACAAGTCCCCTGCCATGGCTCTTTGGGAAGGCTGAAGATTTTATGATAATCTTTGTCCCAGCCTTGGATTTAAATGCTATTAATGAAATATCTCTTGATTCTGTCCTTGGACCTGTTTAATCCTGGATTCCCCTTGGTCTGTTCCAGTCTGTCAGACTCCAGACAGGATGAATATTCCAGCTGCACTTTGGGAAGTGCAATGTTATGCAATTTTCATGACCTCCTGAGACACCTTCTCCTCATCATAACACACCAAAAGAGAAGAGCTTTGCTCTGCAGCTCAAAATATTGGATTTTTTCACCAAGAGCTATGGGAAGGTTTTTCTTGTATTATGATCATTAGTGCAGCTGTTAATTTCTTTACCTTGATCTGATAAAAACTTCACTCTTAAGGAGTTCAGCTGATGAATGCCCATATTTGGTTTCATGGGGATATTTTGGACACAATTAGATAATGCACAGGAAGAAATATTTCATAAATATTATGGCAGATTAGCAGAATCTCATCATTTCCTACTGAGCTATGGTGATTCATATCAGCTGAAAGAGATACAGCAATAAAAAATAGAATGCAAAAGAGACTCTTTGAATTAACATCAGGCAGCAAACAAGAGAAGCTGAGTTTTGAACTCAATGCAAGACAGTAATTGTAGCTGGTGAGGGAAGAAAAAAACCATCACAGCATTGGAATTGCAGAAATCTCCTCTCCTAAGAGGAAATACTTCTTGGCCTTTCTGATGGATGAGAGGCTCAAAGTACAGTGTCACAGACACAGGGAGCTTTGCCAAAAAGGCATTTCAGACTTCAGCAGGACCCAAGCAGAGACTCTTTGGCTTGTCTCAGTTTCCTGGTGGTTAAAAGTTGGAAAGGTGGCAGAACCTCAGCAGAAATACCTGGAAAGGGTGGGAAGAAACCAGCCAGGAGTGTGTCTGGAGAGGGCACAGGGACATCAGTTCTCTGTGAGATTTCCCTCTCTGAAACTTTGCTGAGATCTGCAGAGTTTTAAAGATGTTAAAAGTTTCTACAACACACCTCAACAAACTCTACACCTCAACAAACAGAAGGCAAATCTTCCCCTGCTTCCCAAAATTCCCTCTGCATCTCACTGAGCTTAATTTGGCTTACACATCCTCCCATTTCATTTTTCCCCCTTTGATGCTCTAGAAACAAGAAATCTCATCACGTTTGGAGCTGCAGGTGGCTCCAGTAGGAAAGCAGAGATCAGGACCCTGGGAGAGGATCAGCATGAAAATGTTGAGGTTTTTTTCCTGTATCTGAAGGATTCCCATTGCCAATTACAACTGGCTGCTGTCAGGGAGCATTACCCCTAACAAGATCTCCAGAAACACACAACCAACATGGTCTTGAAGTTTCTAATGCTGCAGATCTGTGCAAAGTTGGGGACAATGATTTTGTGCTGCCAACAGCTGTCACAAGTGGTAGGGTTTCATCTTGGCACTGGCCTAACAACAATCTTTTCCTTTTCTATTTTGTGCTCCAGCACATCTTCAGCTGTCACAGCAGATCTGTCAGGTAATATTACCCTCCCAATAATATCAGCTCAAATTGCTTCCCAGAATATTTCTCTCCTGGCCTCTCAAAGGCATGAGCCTATTTGCTCAACTGCAACAGTAGAACTAATTCACTCCCCAGCAGAGCATCTTTTCCCTAAAACACCAAATTCCAGATGTCAAAGATTAATCCAAAAGGCAAATTCATGTAAAATTGTTAAATCACAGCATTTATGTGCTGAACTGCAGTGGAAAACTTCCCAGCTGAAGGGAGAAAGCTTTTTGCTCGTGGCATCAGAGCCATGGAAATTCAAGTTCTTTCAGCCACCAGGGAGATGGGAATGTGAACTGCTCTTTTTAAGCTTTGCCACTTCCTAATTATTATCTGCTCCTGGGATTGCAGATGGGAAGAACATAACTGGAATCCTCAAGGAAACAACTTTCCAGTGGTATAGATACAAACACAGCTATTCAAACAAAAGCCAGCCAAGATGGGAGGAGAGGGGAAAATTGCATTCCAGGGGTTAAAAATTAAGAAAAAAGCTGATCTAGTAGAAGGTGTCTCTGCCCACCACAGAGGGTTGTGAATAAAAGATCTTTAAAGCCCCTTCCAACCTAAACCATTGTGTGATTTTCTGAAAGAGCTGCCACAGGTAGCAAACCCATCACAGGTCAGCACTCCCTGCTGCAGCACTCAGAGAGCTGCTCAGACCTTTCATCCCTCTGCAAACATCTGTATTCTGAAATCCTGTCCTCTCCTGGAGACACAGCTCTTGCTGTAGCAGAGCCTTGAACCTCCTGTGGGTTTATTGTAAAGTGTCAGCTGTGAGTAGCACTGAAGGAGGAAGGCTGACAAATCCCCTTTCCCTCTGGATGTCTCTGTTCCAAGAGCAGGTGTGCCACAGCATGAATATTTTTATTTCCACAGAGGAATTATTCCCTCATTAGAGCTGCCTGGCACAGCTGATTTCACACTTGGCTGGTGCAGATGATGCTACAGGTCACACAGGCAAGATAAAAACCTCTCTGCTGCAGTCAAACCCTGAGCTGTCTTCATCAGAGCCAGCATTTCACTCAAATCATCACAGCAAATGTGTTTATCTGCAGGTAGGAGAAGAGAGGAGCAATCCAGCAGGCAGGACTCAATCTGAGACAGAGACAGGAAAGTTAAACTGGGTCTGTCCAGAGGGGATGTGCATCAAGTATCCCAACAGTGAACTGCAGACAAGAAAATGCAGTCCAGTCAACTGAAATTGTAATAAAAACTATTTTCAGGTTTTCTCTCTTCCCCCTATTTGCCTGTCAATGGCTTTTGGGGTGGCGATTTCATTTTCCTGTTTAACCAAACATTTCCTCCTCTTCCCAATGGGCAAAGCCTACCAAGCCTGGATAAAGCTGCAGAATCATGGCAAGGACCCAGCTGAGATCTCAGCACCCATTTAAGTAAAACCACGTGCTTAGTTCCAGCTCTCCTTAAAAACATCTTTAAGCACACAGCTGAAGCTTTTAAAGTGTTCTGTTGTGTGGGGTTTTTAAAATTATTTGATGAAAGTGAGTGTTGGGTAAACAAGTGCTTCAGGAGGGAAGCTGCTCTTGAGTGTGCAGGTCTGGGCTGGGGCTTGTGCTTTCTCTAAGCCCAGCTTTGCTCAGGGCACTTTCTGCCAAGGTGTTTCTATATTTTGAAAGGCAGCAAACAGGAAGAAAATAAAAGAATTGTCCTTCATCTCCTTTGTGCACAGGAACTGCTGAGAACACTCAGAGAGTGACTCTTCACTGTGGCCCGTTTAAAAAAGAGAGAAATCAGAATAAGACACAAAAACCAACAACAGAGCATCATTGTACCTGTAAGTGTGCAATTTGGACTGAAGTGGCTCTGATATCCAGGAACAGAGAGGAAAATCCTGGCTCCTCTGGGCAAGAAGGCAAATCAAATACCAAGGGAAGAGAGAATGGCAAGTGCCATTCTATCATGGAGACAGAGGACTGAACAGAATCATTCAGCAGGTATGGGCAAGGAAAAAAGTGCTTTCATTTAAAAAAAATCATTAAAGAAAGGATCTCACAAGCAGGGCCAGCTCCTGCTTCCCTCAGGTATTCCTGGTCATCCATAACTACCAACATTTTTCTGCCTCACATCTGATTAACTCCCACATGAGTTTGGAAAAGGTTACAAAAATCTTCATTAAAATAAAGGAAGGGGTAACTACAGGAAAGAGTCCCTTTGCAGCCCTCACAGTATTTACAGTTCCAATATCAGCAACTTCTGCACTGTAGGCAGAGTGAAACATAATAAAATTAATTGGGGGAATTTTCATATATGGAGAGAAACTGGAAGAGGCAAGGGTTATGGCTCTGGAAAATCAGAAGACTAGAGAAGCTTTAGACATAAAGCACAACTTAATCTTCTCAATTTAGTTACAGGAATTTAAAATCTGGAGGTTGTACCAGGAAACTGGTGGGGTTTTCTACAGCTCCTCACTGGTCTGTGTCCTCCAGGCCAACACCAGGTGCTTCTATCCCAGCAAGAGATCCCAAAAATGTCCAGGCTCTCCAACATCCTGAGCCAAGCAGTGCAGAAAAGCAATAGGAATTGTGCTACAGTACAAGGGAGGATCATTATCCTACAAAAGTGGTCCAAATTGTCCTCTGAGGTGTCAGTGGTTGCACAATTTCCAGGGTAAAAGCATCTTTTCCATGTGGTTTCCCAAATGTTCATATCCACTTGAAGCCAACCATTATGAGTTAAAGACAGAGGATTGAAGAGTTCACCCTCTGCTGTGTGGGTGATGCTGGGCCCCAGAGGAGGAGCTGAGTCACTGCAAATGCACTGAGAGCATCAGCTGATGGCACAAGGGGATGTGCAGTGCAAACAGGAGGGAAATGAAAAGTGGCCATTAGTGTGAGATGGGGCAGGGTCTGGGGAGGGATCAGTCCATGGTGCACAGGGAAATCAGGCAGAGGGGAACTGCAGGATTTCATTTCTAACTGCACAGGGTGAGGGTGAATGGGCTCTGCTGGGTCAGGACAAGATTGCTGAGGGAATTGGAGGGAATGTCCTCTGGCCCTGCTGAGGCTGGGCAGCACTGGACAGACTCAACCCTTACAAGGAAAAGCATCCAGCATTCCTGAAATGTGCCCTGGAGCTTCCCTCAGGTGAGGAAGAAAGGGAGAAAGAAATCTGATACATAAATGTGAGCTAAAAGAGAAACATCTTAAATAATACTTGAGAGTAGGCAGCAATAAGGGAGACAAAAGAGAAAAACAAGCAGCAAATACCCCTTGGGTGTACTTCTAACTCTCCTATACTGAAGCAGCTTCTGGAATTCTCTTCATTTGTCCATCTCATTCCTTTCCTTGTGTGAAATGCAGCCATGGTCTCACCCAGCAGTGAGATCTGCCCCAAACATCTCCCCCAGCCCAGGAGGACACACAGTTCCAGGAATTCACAATGGGGAGTGCCTCACATCTGCTTTCACCAGGCTTCTAATGCAAGATCTTAAAGGTAAATCCAACTCTTAATTAAAACTGAAACATAATGCAGACTCGACTTGAAGAGAGGGAATGTGGCTACACCCACAGGCAAATTAGAGCTGACCACAGAAGACCCCATCATATTCCCAAGGTGGAAAAATCTAGCCTGATTACAGTTAATTAGCAACATGAAATGTATTACCACATCACCAGTAGAGAAAGACTGCAGGACTATTACCTGTTCTGCTCTGAAGAATTCAGAAAAAGGACAAAATTGTATTATCAGGTGAGAGAGCAGATCCAGAAGGGGGAAATGGGACTACAAAAACTACTCCTAAATAGCAATCATAATCCCCCTTAATGAATAGAATTAAAATTATATAAGTAATGAACTAAACACATATTTTCTGCTCTCTGTATAAAAATACACAACATTCTATTGTCAATTCATTCTAGAATTGAATCAGTGCCTCTATTTTTATCTTTACAATAAAACTCCAACGTAATCTTGTTAGACATGTAAGTTTTATCTGTTTGTGTTTTGTTTTGCTGACAGGTGTTCATGTTTTAGCAGCTTTAGACTATTTTCCACAATTGTGATATTCTATTGAAATAGTACTAATCACCTTTTAAAAAGTTATTTAGCCAGAAATAACAAATGAAGAGCAGTGTAAGCACAGATGAGGAGCTGGCAGCAAATGACCACTGGTTTGTTCTCAGCCACAAGAATATTCCAAGCCCTCAACTAAAAAGGTCATTTTTACATTTTTCTCCATTTCATCAAAAGGCAAAGCTCAGAGTCACATGCTGAGTTATGGATGAACCACAACTGTGACTCCTTTCAAGTGTAAAAACTATTCTTACTCAACATACCTTAAATATAATTGCAAAATCACTTTTTTTTTTTTTCCAACAAAATAATCCCTAAACTGCTGGTTTTAATATCAGTTAGTTGTCTGAAGGAGAACCTAGAAAGGAATTCAGTGTTGCCAGCTAAAATGCATGAAAAATAGAAGTCACATTTGCTATCCTGTGCACTTTCGATGCACATTTAAAATCATCCCCCATTCTTGAGGAGGACCAGGCTTTCAAGGGGTTTGTAAGGAGCAGACATGAGCAGCACAAAGGCAGCACAAAGCAGCCAGACCTGGATCCTGACACCAGCAGTGGCTGTTTCTCCAGCTCTGAATCCTGCAATGATTTTACAGAAAGTGGCTTTGCCTGTACCTAATTCCCAGCTCTGATCTGATCCTGGCTGCATTTCACTGAAGGGATCTCCTCAGCTGCCCATTGTGCTCTCTGGCTCCTAATTCAGCATTTTGCTGTATTCCAGCCTTTCTATCATTCACATACTCATTTTTATGCCTGAATGGCACCCATTTGCTTCACCTGTTAGGAAACTGAGGTTTTTTTTTTTTTAAAGGGAATAAGTGATGGGGAGTTCTGTCAGTGATACCCAAAGGTTCAGAGTTTGAGCAGCTGGTAAAGCTGAGCAGGTGAGGCACTGTCCAGCAGGCTAAAAGTTACAGGAAAATCAGAATGATAATAATACAATTGTACTTTAAATCAAAACAAAAAATCATGTTAATGAGTCTAATTCAAAAAAGCAAGAGAAAGTGAGATGGGATTTTACTGAATCCAGGGTGTTTAATATCCCAAACTTCATTTAAAGCAGCATCACAAAGGTTTTCATGTGCTGGATTTTCATATCAGGGCACATTTTGTATCTCTAATTCCCCCTTTTCCTTTCCCCCATTGGCTGCAGAGGACACCAAACCCACTTCATGGAGCAATATTTGTCCTGAAGGATTTTCACTGTGAGCTGCTCCCCCTGTCAGGAATGTCAGAACCTAACCTGGATTCAGGACAAAACCCCCTAAACTTGCATTTTAAACAGGCTGAGGCCTATAAAACAATTATAAGCCAAAGGAAGTTTTGGAACTTAATCTTTGTCAGCATTGCTGGAGGAAAATAGGTCATGGCAAGCAAACCTGATTTCATTCCTTGATATGATTACATGTTTGCTTTTATAAAGATGATTACACAGCTCAAACTGTTGTAAGGCATTGACCCAGTATTGTACTGAGCAGAGATCCATGGGCAGGGGATCCTAGATGAAACAGGGATTAGTGAGGCAGGAGAATTCAAAAAATGAGAATCAGCAAGGAATGCTCTTATTCAGCTCCTGGTGGGATCCCACTGGGGTTGTTTTGGCAGGTGCTGAGTTATTCTGCATTCTGCATGTTTTTGAAGTAAACAAATAATCTGCACCTTACTTGAACCTGGAAGGGATTTCATGTGATGAGGGAGAAAGGACTTTGCTGTTGATGGGGCCACTTGTGGAACCATCCCACAGGAATGGGGTTTTCCAAGGAAAACCAACAGATCAGAGGTGGGTTTGAGTAAGAATGGGGCAAAGCAGAGACAGACAGAGGGGCTTTACAGCTCTGAGAGTTTTTTTGGATGAGGAATTGTGGCTGTGGGATGCTCTGCAGGATTTCAGTGGTCTGGAGAACACCAAGGTTATTATGATGCTGCTGAACACCAACATTTTAAAATGAAGCCTTTCACAGTGAGATCTCAACTGCTGTGTCCTCCCAGCCCCTCCACACTTCTGCAGAGAGCACAGAGCTGAGCAGCACTGCTGGCAATAAATCTGGTGTGGCTCCTACTCAGAGTCCTCCTGCCTCTCTGGGTTTAATGAAATCCTCCTCAAGCACTGCTGGACATGTTGCCTGTAATTACTACACATCCATCAGGTTATTGTGGTGGAAGTTTAAAATCTCATCAGGAAAAGCTGATTTTCTTTTAAAATACATCTGTATTTCTTTAAATTACACTGTTGTGAAAACACCATGAGTCAGTCAGTCCCTGTATTAGCTTCCAGTGAGGACTTTTGCTCAGAATTAATGTGAATTCTCCACAAACACCATCATTTCCTTTGCATAAGCAAATTGGACATTGCTTTTCAAATGGACAAGTAGCAGATAATAGTGTTTAGAGTGCTTGGGAATGCAAAGTATTTCTGTATAATGAGATATCACAGAGCAGGAGCCTTGGTTCTACTTTAAGAAAACAGCATTTCTTTGACAGAAGGCTTTTAAGGTTAACTATGTAGAGCAGCTACAATTTATGCAAACAAAATCTCCCCTGGTTCTTTGAACTGATCACATCTATTTTCTATCTCAAGTGTAATCTAAACCATCTGATTTCCCTCTTCTCACCTTTGAGTGAAAATAGTAATGGTGCTTTCAGAAAAAGGTCCAGGGAAGCTCTGCCACTGCCCACTCATCATTTTCAAATGTGCCTATTTTAACAATATACTTTTATCTGGTTTTTGAAGTGTTTTAAACCTGTGTTAAAATCATGTATTGTACTAAAGACTTCTCCACTGCTATATTCACCAAGGAGGAAGTTTAATGATAAAGAGTTAAGAAAATATCTACATGTGCAATTAAGGTGCAACCACTGGCTCTTGCTAAACACAATCCAACTCCTTATTTCAATTGCTTTCTCTCCTCTTCCAACATCTTCACTTTGTAAAAAACTTCTCTTTATCACCAACCTGGACCAAAACCTCTTGCACTATTGTAAATTTCATTATAATTTAAGGCATCCTTTAAAGCACACCTACTCTTCCCACATGAATTCATTGAAATCTTCATTTATTATCTTGCTTTTCCTCTCCTCAGTCAGGAATCAGAGTCTTAATGTGATAATATTAATGCCAAATAGGTTTTCATGAAAATATGGGAACATTTTTCCATTCTTCCTGTGTCTTGACTCTCACTGGCTGTCAGGGCACAGGAAAAACCCAGAAATCTGAAGCCAATGTGTGATGCTCTTCTGGAAAGTTCTCAGTGGTGAGAACTCACCTCATTTGTTTGCTGACTACCCTAAATGTGAAAGTTTAAATGTTGCAGAATTGGTAAATCAAACTAGATTCTGCTCAATACAAAATAAGTGAGGTGCAACCCCCAGCTCTTAGTAAACACAATCCAATCCAATATTTAATTTGCTTTCTTGGTGTGTTACCCTCGCTGTTCCAGCATCCTTCCTTTCTAAAAATTCCCCTTCACCACCAGGCTTCTGGAGATATATATATATAAATATAAATACCTATTTACATGATAATCCTGCTTTCAAATCACAGACAATTACCTTGGAAATGAGCAGATCTCTGTGCACATATAAGTGAAAAACTACCAAATACTAGTCAGAGGAAAATATGGAATACCAGTCAAAGGCACACTTGTTCATTGTTGGAAGATACCACGTGAAATATGATGTCAATAAACACATTTCATTCCCTGCTATACATCAAAATAAGTAAAAGCTGTCAGTGGCTTGGCTCAACAACGTGTGAGAATGCAAAATGGGAAAAACTGGGAATGTAGCTGCAAGTGTTCAATACAAGAACCTAAATTCAATATTGTTTCCCCTTTGCTGGCAGGGCAGGCAGGAGGATGGGCAGATGCAGACTCTGTTTGCACTGGCTCTGGCAGTGAGACATTTGCCATCTGGTTGGTGGAGGTAGAGTGAGTGGGCAGAAAAAGCCAAAATCTCTCTTTGAATGCTGAAAGAGTTGTTTCTGTTGGAGAGAAGACATTAAACCTTAAACTGCCTAGGTAGAAGGTTCCTTCTCTCCCCTTAAACAACCATTCTCTTGTTAATACACCATTCAATTATAAGTAATGCAGAATAGATGAGAAAATCTAATGGCACTGTTACATCCATCAGCTGAAATCAGAGGCCTCATGTGCTGACAACGAATTGCAATTTTTATCTCAAGGTATGTGTGCTTACCCTGGCCAGTGCTCACTTCCAATTCCATAAACTCTTTTTTCACATTTCATGTATATTTATGAATAGACTATTACTGCCAAATTCTGAGCTTAGCTCTCCTTGCAGAGCTTAATACATATTCAAAAGTCACAGCTGTGACTGGGAGGAGATGAGTATTTTTGTGGAAACCATTTCTTCCTCACAGATCCAAATGCATTTCCTTAATTTATTGTCACATGCTTGTTAAACCATGTTTTAGATTCTTTTCCTGACACATGCTCCTGCAGAACTTGGATTGGAATTCAGGAGGCTCCTACAACTGCAGTCCACACTGATTTAAAGAAGGATTTCCTTCAAACATAGAACTGTGGGCAAAACACTGGCAATGGCATTTGGTGCTTAACAAGAACACTTGGAAAAATAACAAAACTCTGCAATTATATCAACATGCAGATTGTTGATGACTCTCCCACAATATCTGTGACAGTTATGGCTGCTCTCAGAAATTACTAATTAAGTAATCAGTAGTAAGGATAAAGGATGACAGATGAAATTGATTTAATTCAGGATAAAAATCCCTCTGTATACTACACAATGCACTCTTGCTTTAGAAATTTTGGGGAAAGCCATGTTCTGGAAAAGAGTAAAAAACTCAAAAAATTACTGTTTATCAGCCACTTTTAACTGAACAAATGACTTTTATCAAAAAATATGGGTTTTGGATACCCAAAAAAGTCTGATGGTACTCAGAGGTCCTTGGCAATGATCCTGTGTGGAGGAAGGTCCTGTGGGAACCATGAAGGGCAGGTTTTGGAACACATAAATACCAACATTCTCTAGAGATGCCACAAAACCTTACCAAATCTCAGTTCAGCAAAATCAAATGTTTGATCTATAAAATAATGGACATTTTCAAAGACAAGATTTTCCTATCACCAACAAACTGTCATTGAGACAAAGGCAAGGAAAATCCCAAAAATATCCAAAAAATCCCATTTATTCCAGCAGGTTTGGATGTCCTGCCTGGCACAAGAGCTCTGCTTTTGCAGTGTTATCATTGCCAAGGGTTAAAACCCAAAGGAGCTCAACCCAAACGTGTGATTTGGGGAACAGAGAGAAACATGAACAGCTTGAACCTCCTGTCTGTCCCTGCACAGAACATCTAAAACTCCCATTTCCTCTCCTGGGCTGGACAAAGCCAGAGAGCAGCAATTGTGAAGTTACAAGGAGATATGCAAAGAATAAAACATCTGGCACTGAGAGCCAGGCCATTCTGGAAAACAATCTGGCTGTAATGTTTTTGCATACTTTGCACATTTCTAATGGAATGGCACTATCTCTGCAGCATGGATTTTCCCCATATCATTTTCATCTGGTGGCTGAGCCAGAGTTTGTTAACCATCTGCATATGTGCAGCATGGATTTTAAAAGTAATTATTTTTGTAGCAGTCCAAATTGCTGTTGCATAAAATAGCACATATTTTTCATCTATTTTTTTTTTTTTTCCTGTGAAATGGCAGGAGGCTCCATAAGTCCTAAAACACCATTTTGCATTCATTTGAATTTAGCTGTGGTGCAATTAGAAGGTTGGGTATGTTCTTTTTGTCTCAAAGAAATGCAACCATTTGGCTTGAAGTTTGGAGGTCCCTTGCTGGTGACAATATTTGAAGGGAGAGGTTTTGATGGTTTCTTTTGATGTTTTCAGGGATATATTTGGGATGGTGTCTACCCTGACCAAAGCCTCCAGAGACTGAATTCACACTGAAATTATCCAGGTGGGGTTTTGCATGGGAAGGAGCTTCAGATATGTGAGTCTCTTCTCTCTACTCTTCCTACTGAATAAACACCCCAGAAATTCTGATTTACAAAGAAAAATCATCATCTACAACATGCAGTTAAGACTGACCATGGACTCTGCTGTTGTCTTTATTGTTCTTTTTAGCATTGCCTTTATTATTTGTTGCCTTTATTGTTTTGAATGCTTATTTTATTTTTTGGAGGGAGATGAGCATTCAGTCTAAAGCCTTCTGCTGTGTAATTTGTGATTTAAGCAATTAGAAATACCCTTGGTTTCTGAAATATTTACAATTATAAATAAAACAACTGAGTAAGAATGACTTGGCTTCAAAGGACAAATTTCAGCAGGCAGATTCATGGAGACAATAAAATTAAAGCTGCAGTTAAACCTTCATAACAGAAACCTCTACAGAAACCTAAGTCAAGTCTAATATACATTTAAATTTTTCATGGATCCAAAACTGAGTAATTTCTTTTCAGGACAGACATCACCCCCAAAAAACTGCTCAGCACAGCCCCAGACTGCCTGAACTGCACCTTCCCTAGGACAAGCTAAACTGAACAGATCAGAAAGGTCAGAATGAGGCCAAATACCTCAAAACCACTGATAAAAAAATGAAGATTCTTTTTTTACTTTCATTTTGTTTTATTTCAGGCAAGAGGATGGCTGGCAGTCAAATCCATGTAATAGTTCCTATAAAGTTAGGAGGCTTTGATAAGTGAGTCCTGTGAAATGCTACACCTTGGCCTCAGGCAAACAATTTTTTTCTGGTGGATAAACAACAATATCATCCTACTAACACGTGTAAATTCTATTCCTTCATGCACAAATTCCATAATTATTTTTTCAGGCTTTGATAAACAGCATGAATTCTATATTATGCATGGTCCTCCTCTGTAATGAATAAATTTGCCTTTTAAAGTCTGCTGCCCTAATAACTAAACAAGAAGGAAACATGAAGAACAGAAATAGGAACTGTTTCAACAAGCTGGTTGTAAATAAGGTTAAAAATTTATTTTTTTTTTAGAAAAAAGCAAAGCCCCCAAAGTGTATTCAAAGTTTGATAATGATTTACAAATGAGACTAACCTAAATGTAACACCTCCAGACAGCTGTAAATTCCATCTCCAGCACTAACAACCACAGCAGTGATTTCTAATCAGGAATTACCAGCCCTATCATGTCTGGGACATATTTTATTCATAGTTTTCTGTTTTTTTTTCTTTCAGCATCCATTTAAACAGACTTGTTTATTTTTTGGATTAAATCAAGGAAACTGAACTGTGGGTTAATTTGAAGTAAATTAGAAATTAATAATTTTGCTTTTGAGCTGCCTCTGCAATGGAATTCCTTGTCCTTATCACATTCACCACTGCCAAGGAAGTTTTGGTACTGGGGGCAGAAAGAAAGAAAATACTGAATTTTTTCCTGCTCTGTAGAAATTTGATTGTGTTAATCTATTATTACTAATTATTACTTTGAAGATAAAAATCCAAGAATACGAGATACATTTAAAATATTTTTCTCCTCAGTGCTAAACAAACTAAATCAGAGAATTCTAAAAAGATTTCAGTCAATATCTCTGAGCTTATTCCTTTATTGTAGAAGACTCCCATTGAAAATGGGAGCAATTACAACTGCAAAGAGAACATACACACTTTACAAACCAAATTATTTAATTCTTTATGAAGTTATGAATTCTATTATCCCCACCATGGAAAACACCCGGGGAACACAAGGTGGTTTTGTGAACTTGCACCTTCTTTTCAATGACACAGTTATTGCAAACCAACAATTTCTCCTACTCTGCAAACCGACTTTTTCCCTTCAAAACTCCATGAGGGTATGGCAAAAATGTGCAAACTGAAAATATTTCTCAGAAAGTTGATATATTACAGTGATCTGACCAAAAAACCCTCTATTTTATCAAACTACCTCTTTTCTGTGCAAAGCATAACTTGCTCACATCTCTATAAGCCAAGGTCTCTTTGTACTTTTCCCCTTCAGAAAAAGAAGTGGAGGAAAAAAAAGGCAGGAAATGAGAGTTTAAAAGCTGGTGATTCCCACCTGGCAGCTGCTTTGAGTGCTGCTCCAAAGGGCTGCCACGACAGTGCAAGGCAGTGTCACTTCTAATAGCATTCCATTAAATCAGGCTCTAATTCAATTACAGCTGCTCTCCATATGATCACTGCACTGGAGAGGAAGGATTTCCCTCTGCCCACGTTCCAGGCAGGGCTGCTGTGCTGCAGGGCTGTTCAACATCAGACAGAGCATCCATCCCCTGCTCATCAGCCCCCAAACTCTGCTCACATCCCCCAGAGAAACAGAGCACAGCTCTGCCAAGGTGCTGCCTCTCATCCAGCTTGGCTGGCTTCATTCTCCTTTTCTGCTTTCCTGTGTGTTTTGGGATCACAGAATCATTGGAGCGGGAGAAAACCTCTGTGTTGGGTTGATGTGACCAGCAATGCGGATTCTGGCCCCATCTGTTAAACCAGGTGGGGCAGTGGCCCTGATCTCCTGGCACACATTATCTGTTAATGGGCCATCTTTAAACCAGCTGGGACAATCATCTTTATCTTCCCACAGCCCATCCTCCCTCCAGGAGATATCTCCTGTTAATGGGTCAGGTGTTTAAAAACCAGATGGGGCAGTCATCTTTACCTTTCCCATGACCCACCCTTCATCCAGGAGGAATCACCTGTTAATGGGCCATTGTTTAAAACTGGGTGTGGCAGAGATTCTTATCCCTGTGGGAGATATCTCCTGTTAATGGGCCATTGTTTAAAACTGGGTGGGGCAGTGACCCTGATCTCCTGGCACACATTATCTGCTAATGGGCCATCTTTAAACCAGCTGGGCAATCATCTTTATCTTTCCACAGCCCATCCTCCCTCCAGGAGATATCTCCTGTTCATGGCCAGTGAGTCCCAGGGCATGGCTGATAAAATTCCATCATCCCACTGGGAGATGCTCCAGCCAGGGGAGGAGCCAAGCCTTTCCTACCCAGAGAAAAACTGAGATTTTGGACACCAAGGTACCTTCTTCCCACTGGATTCCAGAGGAAAACCAGACCCTTCCACATCATCCCTGGAGCTTCAGAGGAAACTGCACCTTCTCCAGGAGCACTGCTCCAGCTGAGCCACATCTGCCCCTGCAGGAGGATGCTGCACCATGGAATGGGACTGTGCCACCACCCTGACTGACTGACTGTGTCAGCTTGGATTCTGACTCTGGCAGGGTTTGGGATTGTTCTTTGTGATACTGCATTTCTATTTTAACTTTCCTAGTAAAGAACTGCTATTCTTAATTCCCATATCTTTGCCTGAGAGCCCCTTAATTTCAAAATGATAATAATTTGGAGGGAAGAGGTTTACATTCTCCATTTCAAAGAGAAGCTCCTGCCCTTATTGGCAGACACCTGTCCTCCAGAGCAGGACACCTCCAAGATCATCAAATTCAACCTGTGATCAATCCCCACCTTGTCCCCAGCCCAGAACAGAGTGCCACGTCCAGGAATTCCTTGGACACATCCAGGAGTGGGGATATCAAACCTCCCTGGGCAGCCCCTCTAATGTCAGCTCACCCTTTCCATGGAGAAAACCCTCCTGATGTCCCAGCTGCCCCTGCCTGGCACAGGGGATTGATTTCTCTTTTTCTCTCTGCATACAGCTCATTGTTCACTAGAAAAGGAGGGTAGGGGAGCCTTGCATCAATCTCACATTTCAAACAGTAAAAGAGTTCAGCTCTGACCTGTCACCTCAGGGGTTTTATCCTCTCCATGCAGAAGAACAGGGCTCAGTTTTCAATCATTACATTTGTACAGAAATGCACTTTGGATTCACATTTCGGGGATGCCCTTAGGGCACACAAGGGCTGGAAAACTAAATGAAGATACAATTAGAGAACAGAAACAGAGAATTGTTTGGGTTGAAAGGGACCTTTAAAGGTCATCCAGTCCCACCTCCAGCTCAGGGACACCTTCCACTGTCCCAGGCTGCTCCCAGCCCTGTCCAGCCTGGCCTTGGGCACTGCCAGGTTCTCTCTCCTCTCTCCCAACTCAGCCCATTTCCCTCCAGGACCAGCCCTTGGGGTGATCCCAGCTCAGTCAAGGGCAGGATGCTGAGCACCCTCAATTCCAGCCCCCTGTCCCAATCCAGTGCTTTTCCTTCTGCAACCCCTTTGCAAAATCAAGATCTTGTGCACCACAAAGCTCCCTGTTCCTGCAAGGCTACCCATCAAAGAGCAGAAAATTATTACAACTGGCAGCTCCTTACAGATGTGGAGACTGCATTCTTTTCTGGTGTGCTTGAATCTAAAAGCCAAAAACAATTCTGTGAATGTCCAGGGGTAGGGAGATTACAGCAAATTAAGAGCAAATTAAGCAGGCAGGCATCTGCTGAAGGGAAAGTGGTGAGAGTGGAATGTAGATATTTTCACTTAGACTGGATTAACTTCATTTTTTTGATTAATTCATATTAACTTTCCGAGCATCCCCGTGTGGAGGAGTCCCTGGGGAGCTCATAGCAATGTCACTCTGCTGCTGTAGCAGCTGCTGTCACTGGAGGGCACAATGCTGCTGCTTTCACAGCCTTGCACAGCTCAACGATTTTTGGATAGATAATGCTTTTTTTCCTTTGGAAAAAAAAATAAAATGATCCCCTAAAATTATCTGAATGCTCAGGTCTTCCTTTTGTAGATCTCTGACTGCTAAATTGTGCAAGGAAAAAAAGAAGGAAAATCCCCCAAAATAACGAGTTGAAAAAAAGCCCAGAGTTTTTATTTCCTGCATGGTGTTCCAGACAGTGTAACTATTCATTAACTTTAAAGCACACAGTTTAAAATCCTGTTTTTCTTTTGGTCTCAGCTTTACATCCTGCAGTTCCTTTAGCCCCAAACCAAATCCCTGGCTCTGACCCTACAGTTAATATGAGGAAAATCAGGCTTCCATCCATTTAGGCTGCTATGCTTATTCAGCATTTCCTGTAGATACTTGAGGAAAAACCTGACCCAGGTAAAGCTCCTTCTCATGGGTATGCCTTGAACCCAAAGGAAATCCTTTTCTATTGTGTCTGTGCTCCTCTGGCAGAGCTCTCTGGGCTCTTGAGTGTCCAGACAGTGTGAAACACTGAAAACATTGAACCCTGGAGCAAATTACAAAAGAATTAAAAGGGAAAAAAATCCTTAAATGTTAAAGCTCACAGTATAGAAATAATAAAGCAGTGAAATCCCTGACACTACCTGTCTTATGTGCTGCATATTTGGGTAATTCATCCCCCTGTGCTCCTGCCAGCTCCTCCACAAGATGGGGAGACCTGAAGGAGGAGACCACAAAGGCAAATGCACAAACAGATTCCTCCAGAAAGGGCCCTCTGTGTGGTTTCTCCTTCCTGCCACAGCCTGTGAGATGCAAATTTGAGCCACCCAGGGCCAGGAAATACGTTTCACAATGCTGATGGTCTCCCCAGTGCTTTTGAAATCCTATTGTGACCCATGGCTTGGAACAGTTGGACACAACTACTGGAGAAGCTTTTTGGAAAGCAATTTCATTAGCACACAATATTGGCCTGACTCTGCCTGAAAAGTCAATGGTAAAACTCACAGTGATTTTAATGAGAGAAGAAGTAGGTCAGTACTGGAAAATCTCATGCACAGCCTTTATATTCTGTCACTGATTCCTTGTGATTCCCAGAGAAAGAGGAATAATTCTGAATCTCCACCAGCAAAGCAGGGAAGTTTTGCTGCCTGAGCTGGGGTTTTGCTCCCTCTGTAGAAAAGCACTTTACAGCATGTGACACTTGTAATAAATGGCAAATATTTTGTTGTTGTCCCAGTGTTTTAGACCAACTCACTGAAACGAGTTTCATTTAAAAAAAGAAACCCAGAAGAGCCCAGTGTTGACAGAGTTTAGATTAAGACATCTCAGTCAGTGAAACAAGTCACACACAGATGCAAGAGTTGCTGGAGGACACACAAGTGTCAAGAGCTCTCTGTCTGTCCCTAAAAGGATCAGCTCTTAATTCCCTGCTCAGATCAGCTCTGACACAGCCTGTTCTGCTCAGACTTGGAGCTTTCTCAGCTCCATTTGCAGACAGAGTTTGTCTTTGCTTGTCTTTCAGAAGGTGGTACTGGATCCCACAGCTCCCACCCAGCTCCTGAAGGCTCCATTTATCCATCTCATTTCCTACAGGCAAACAAGGGCATTCACAGCTGGTGATCCAGGCTGGTTGTTCCCCAGCTGGGTTTTCCTCCCAAGCCTTTCCCCATGCCTGGGGTGCCACAGGAGCAAATTCAGACACTGAATCCAAACCATTTCAGACTGGCAATCTCCTGCAGCTGCTGGATCTCCCTGAGCCATAACAAAACTGTCACTGAGATCAGGCCCTGTTTCCAAAGCCTTCATGGAAGTTTTCCCCTCTGGCTCATTGCTGATATCCCTTCAACCCCTGATCCATCACAGATTCCCCACATAAAGAAGGAGCAGCATTCCCTGCAAGGCTCTGATTTACTGCACAACCTCTGTCCATGGCTTGTGTTCCCCACTGTGTCCCCAGGAACTGTCCTGCACTAATTCACTTGGTCAGCCCTGGGAGAGGCCTCTGGGGGAAGAGCAGGGAGAGGGAAATTGGGGGAAAATCAGGTAAATGTAACCTGGAGAAAGAACTGGTAGCTATAACTTGGGAAAAGAACTGGTAAATATAACCTGGAGGAAGAGCAGGTAAATATAACCTGGAGAAAGAGCAGGTAAATATAAACTGGAGAAAGAAATGGTAGATACAAAGTGGAGAAATAAATGGTAAATATAAACTGGGGAAAGAACTGGTATATATAAACTTGGGAAAGAAACTGGTAAATGCAAGCTGGAGGAAGAACAGGTATATATAAACTGGGGAAAGAGCAGGGAGATATAAACTGGAAGAAGAGCAGGTAAACATAAACTGGAGGAAGAGTGGGTAAATATAAAATAGGGAAAGAGCAGGGAGATATAAATTGGAGGAAGAACAGGTAAATATACACTAGGGAAAGAACTGGTAGATATAAACTGGGGAAAGAACAGGTAAATATAAACTGGGGAAAAAATTGGTAGGTACCAACTGGAGAAATAACTGGTAAATATAAACTGGGGAAAGAAACTGGTAAATAGAAACTGGAGAAAGAACAGGTAAATATAAACTGGGGAAAGAGCAGGTAAATATAAACTGGAGGAAGAGCAGATAAGTATAAACTGGAAAAAGAGCAAGTAGATATAAACTACAGGTCTGTCCTTCAAGGTCACATAATTCCCTTCCAGAATTGCATTTCCAAAGCATCAGCTTCCCAACAGTGAGGAACAGCAAAACAGAACATGTGAAATTGGATAAACATGGCTAATTCCCAAGGGAATCATAATTGTGACAATGAAATATGATGGTTTACTAGGTCAAATACTTTCTTCAAAGAAACATGCCTGAAAATTATATTGAAAGCTTGACTTGGACAGATTGCAGGGACCTGGTCCAACACTATGGTCAAAGATATTTTTTTCCCTGAAGGAATCAGTCACTGACTACACAGAGCTTGCATGGACATAAAAATAAATTAATGTTTATTCTGTTTTATCTTCCTGTGCTAACATCATTAACTGAACCACACTGGAATGTCAATCAGGTCTCATATACGTGTTTGCTCATAATACATGAGGTTTTAAAAGATAATCTGAAAAGTTAAGGCAAGCCAAGTTAAAAACCCAAAATGTTAATATTGACAGTATTTTTAAAGCACCATCTACAGATAATTTGCATCTGAGAAAGGAATATTTTCTATCCAGCAGGTAAGACCCTTATTACATATTAAAAACAGATTGTAACTTTGTTTTAATGGAGCTTAATCTTTTTATATTTAGACATCATTTAAATAGGTCACAAAAGCTCATCCAATATTCCAGGTCCCTGGTCTTTGTATTTCCATCCTCAAATGACTAAATGATGGTGTTGCTTGATAAAATTTCCTGACATAAAGGAATCACCTGGCAGTAAATGTTCATTCCTCTGTCCACTGAGGTTATGAAATTCCCAGAATCTCATAATAATCCCAGAACATTCAGAATACAGGACTGGAAACCACAGAACTCTGCTGGGCCACAGGAGAACAAGCAGGAGAGATCCAAGGTATTTCACTGTCTCAGAACCTTCCATCAGCAGCAGATTTCACAGCTGGGAACACCTGGATGGCCAAATTAGCCAGAGGTATTTGTACTCACCCACCTCAAAATCCCCTGTTTCTATCAGGATAAAAAGGTATTTTGTAAATAAAAAGGATTTCATTGAAACAACATTTCTCCACATGAGCAACCTGGTGTGGATGGGATGAGTTTTAATTCTCTTCTAACTCAAACCATTCTGAGATTCCAGGACCATATAGATAAAATATTAATCATAAATTTAGCAGCAGATAAATTCCAGTTGGATATCATTATCCACAGCCATCCAGATGTTCTGGAAGTGATTCATTAGAGATACATTGTGTAACTATAGAGATAAGGAGTGAAACTTGAGGTCTGCAACACATTTTACTGACCAGGTCAGGATGCAAAATCTCCAGATATGACCAGGTCAGTGGTCACAGACCCTTGGAGAAGATCATCTGATATCCTGGCAAGCTGATGCATACAGAGGATGGAATTAACTTTTTAAAAAACAGTTGCTGGCAGCTGCATGATGTCAGCTGTATTTGTAATAATAAAGCACTTTCTGGTGAGCACAAAGCCCCACAATTTGTAGCAATTAATCCAAACCCCAAGCTAAGTCAGTGTTGTCAGCCAAGGGTGATAACATGAGCACATTTCTTTAGCAGAACACCATCCATTCCTATTTTTCTGGCCTGCAACACTCCTGCTTACATTGTTCCATGGCATCTGGATTTGTATCTGTCCTACATCCCACTCCACCCTCAAAGCACAAGAGCTTCTCTGGACACCATGAAATGTCAGATTTTGGCCACACTGAGCTTTCACATTGATAAAGGAGCATTTTTATGGCCTGCACTGAATTCTCAGCTCAAAAATGCCCTTTTGGAGAAAATATTTAAAGACATCCAGCAGCAAAGTGTGTGGAGAAAGGGTTCTACCCTTCCCTGGGCCTGTTAAAATCCTGCTGAACCACTGATCACTGGAAACTCCTTCAGGGCAAAAAAAAAAGTTCCTTGTAAAAGATAAAGAAAACTGAAATTTCATATTAATATCAACAGACTTTGATCTAGCAATATATCTACCAAATGTTATTCCAGTATCACCCTTTAAATCTCTGTCTCCAAAATGATGTGGATTGTCAGAATTTCATACATAAATTTATAAGGGACCATCTTTAATTTCATGCAAATGACAGGCCTAAATGGCCCTAGTAAAATACTCATTGTCTTCTGCTCTCATAAATTTCAAACTTCTTTCAGTTTATCATGAACTCAGGAGATGAATCACATTCCAACTGTGCCCATCACACACTGCAGTGGCCTTGCACCACTTTCCTATGCTGAAATACTAAATTCCAACAAAAAAAAAAAAAAAAAAAAGAAGTTGATATTCAGCAAAAGTTTTAGTTACAAAAATAAATTTTTCCTAAAGCTGTGAAATTAAATGTTTTAGCATGGTCTAGATGGATCTCTTACTTGTGTGCTTGGGGACATGGGTTAGTGGTGGCCTTAATGGTTGGACTTGTTGATCTTGGAGGACTTTGCAACTTTAATAATTCCACACTCAGTTCAAATTGATGATTATTTTGGAGCCCCGTACACTGCACTTTGAATAATTTGTTAGCTGGAGGGTTTTGTCCAGCAATCCCATTTTTGTTATGACAGTTTCTATGATCCTTCACAAAAAAATTACGTTTTCTTGCAAAGTATTTTCTCAGAAGAAAAAAAAATTAAAATATTCTAGTGATTTTATCCAGAAATATCTGTATTCAGAGCAGAAGAGTGAGAAACCAAAGGATTTCCCAGCTCCACTCCTGCCATCCTACAGATTTTCTGACCATGTGGTGACAATAAATGTGACTGAGTGGATCCTGTGGTGTGAACTCACTGAGACCCAAACGTGGCCATCATTTGGAAGATTCCCAACTAACAGCTGAGTCTTAATGAGTCCATTTCCTTGCTAATTATGTCTCAGGATTAAAAAAGGACTTTTCAGGGCACCCAGGACAATGTTTTGAGTCTTGCAGTGCACCCAGAGCTGTGACCTGTAGGAGTTATTTATAACTCAACCCAATTAGCACTGGAGGTTCATTCCTACATTTAGGGGAAGCAATTCTCCATCTGAGCCACCTGCAGAGCTTTGGTGGCTTTAGGGACATGAATCACACCTGACAAGGGCCTCACAGCTCTTATTCTGCATCATGACAGAAATTCTGCTTTTGGGGCTTATTTAGGGCTGCTGCTGAAGGCACTCAGCTGATTCATAAAACCCACAGCCTCAAATCTTTCCATGAAAACCTGCCAGAGGCTGGCCTGGGAAGTCAGCACTGTGGAATTAAGAGCTGGAATTGCTGTGTGGATGGTTCAAAACCCAGGTGAACACAAGCACTGAGCTCCAAGGCCATGACAACAAGAAGTGACCTTGGAGGGGATGCAGAGCCAGCCCCAAAAAATAAATGATTCATCTCCACAAGGAGGAAGGAAACAAGTGGCAGAAATGGACAGGGCTGGGCCACCTCATGGAGCAGAATAAAACAAAAACAGACCAAATTCACCACTGAGAACATGGAAAGGCCAAACAAACCATGAGTAAGGAGCCACAGGAAATGACCACAGGGGTGGACACGCTCCTCTTTCCAGTTTACCCACAGAGAGATTAAAAATGAGACATTTCTCAACCACTGCTTGATGACTTTCTTTCAGAATAAGGATGTTGTGCTCCTTCTGCATTAGGATATCACTGCTCAAAATGTACTTGTGAGTGTAAATCTAACATTCAGCCTTTAAAATCATTCTTTTAGGTTGATGGCAGTTGTATCACATGAAGTCTCTGTGTCCTAGCAACAACATAACTCTTGCTAAACTCAGGCAATTGGAAAATCAGTCAAATTCAGACACAATTAAGATTAAATGTCATAACTGGCAATGTATGAAAAATACTAGGCCTTCTCAATTTAACCTTTCTTTGTATTCTCCTCTCCATATCTTTTGCAATGATTCATGCAGTGACATGAGTAATACATGGAAATAAAATGAGAATTGACTTTTGCTAAAATATCTGAATATAGAAGATTAGTTCTCCCCTAAGCATGTCTGGGTGCAGTTCCCATGTCCCTCTGGAGCAAACACACACAGCTGATAAAAAGCACAAAGGAACCCAAGCTCCAATGTGGGCTAATTTGAAACTTAAATCACATCCTAAACCTCTTTCTAAGATTCAGGTTTCCTCATTTTTCCCTGATCCAATTTCAACCCAACACCATTGTCCAGTCTTTGTTCATTTGCCACTGAAACAAGGTAGATTTAAATGAGAGATGAGAAATAAATTCCTCCCAGAGAAGCTGTGGCTGCCCCATCCCTGGAAGTGTCTTTCCCTTTAGGAAATTCTGTCAGGAATGAAGAACCCAAGTGGCTTCATTTTCCTTCTCTTTTATGATGCATTTTCCAGCAGTTTTCCCTTTACTACTCATTTTGTAAGCAAAGGATCTTTCCTGTGATCAGTCTGGTCTCTCCCAATTCCACCTGATGTGTTCCTCTCTGCTTATTCTTCTTCCAAAACATTTTTTTATTTAGGGAACAGAAATACCTTGATATGGAGAAGCCACAGCAATTGCTCATCACTGACATTAAAACAGCTTTGCAAATTAAGATGATCTTAAATGAGCAGTATCCCCATGATCCAACCCATGCTTCCTGTACAATTTTTAGTTAGGAATGACCACATCATATCAGTTTCCTTCTGCTTCTTTCCTGACTTAATTTCCTGAAGGGGAAGACAGTTTCCCAAGCTTCTCTTCCAATCCCAGCTGGGCACTCAACCTCACACCTGGTGTGCAATTTCCAGGATTGAAGGGATGCTGCTTGAGCTCTATCAATCACACCCTGACATTCTGCTTTTGCTCAGACTGAGATATGATCTTAATTTTTCCTTATCTCTGGATTCCAATAATCCCTGCTTGATAAATTCTGGCCTCAGAATCCCTCCAGTGAAAACCAGAGTGGGTTTCAGCATCCAGCTGGGTGCATCTGTGATCTCCTGACTTCCAGGGCTCACCACATTCACTCTGTTTTCATTTTCAGCAGCTCCTGTGCAGCCTTGCTGGGCAAGGCAGGTTTTCCACAGAAAATTCTAAAGTGTGTGTGTGTCTTATCTCAGCCTCTTTCCTCTGCCATCACTTCCAGGTGTTCCTTGGACACCTCTCTGGGTGTCCTTCCAATGTCCCATCAGCCTTTCCAGGAAGAATTCCCCCCTGATGTCCAGCCTGACCCTCCCCTGGCATTCCTGAGGCCATTCCCTCTCATCCTGCCCCTGTTCCCTGGGAGCAGAGCCTGACCACACCATGCTGCAACCCCTGAGAAGAGGATTCTGTGGAAGCCAACAAAAAAAGGATTTTTTCCTTTTCTAATTGTCTTAACAATAGGTTAAGAGTAAACATAGGAAGACCTAGAAAATTGACCTCAGCTCTTATGCAAATTCCAGCAGTGGCAAAAGCCCTGGAGATGTGGTTTGCAGACACTCCATGATCTTCCATGCTCCCTCTGCTCCTGGATAAATTTTCACCCTGCTTGAACTGTGTAAAAAACATGCATAAAGAAGCAAAGGGGAACACTGGAGATGAGAAAAGCAGCCATGCTATGATTAAATATGAATGGTAATGCCAGAGCTTCTGATGGAAGGAAAGCAGAGAAACCACTGCAATTAAGAGCAGGAACACAAGACAAGGCATCCTCCTCTGCAGATTTCTGATATTGTGAGGAGAGTTTCCAAGGAGAAAGCTAATATCACTGTAATCCTTGCTTTTCCCAGTAAGATATATATGTTTTTGCAGAACAGGATTCACTTTTGAAGCTGTACCAACAAGTAAATTATTCATAAGAGAAGAGATAAAAGACAGAACATTTCACAGAGTAAAATATTTAGACTCCCCTATCTCTTACAGAGTGATCATACTCCTACTAACTGGGCAGACTGGGAATCAAAATGAAGCTCAATTAAGTGGTACAAACTATGCATATAAAATATATCAAGTTGATAAAAATGACAGCTCTCCTGTACCTATGTTTCATCTTTCATGTTGAACCAGCTCAAGGAGAACTAAGCAAAGATGCAATTAATCAGTGCTCCAACATTGTGCTACTTATCAATATGTGAGTGCAGCACCTCAATAAAACAGGATGCTTAAAGGGCTGCTAAATGTATCAATATTCAATTACACAATGTTAATAAAGCCATTAAAGGAGAATTAACAAGGGTTTACTCAGGAACTATCTCTGTCTGACATTAGGTGGCTCTTTAAACATTTTCTGAAGAAATACAGTAAAAAGCCATTAAAATATTTATGCAGTGCTTGCATTAGTTCTGTTTAACTGGCACAGCAGCAATAATATCAGCAGTTTTAAATGCCCTGCTTCTCAGCACCACGATTATCCTCTAGTTATGAGAGAGAAATAAATTCCCAGCCTTAGAATTTTAATGCTTCTCATTACAAAGGAAAGATCTCCAAATCCTTCATTAAAGCTCAGAGCCTCACTAAAACTAGATGCTTCCAACTCTGTGTTGAAGAACCAATATCAGAGTGTGCTGCAGAAGGAGCTGGGCTGGAGATTGCCACCAAGGCTGCCAGGTAGCCCAGATGAAATTTGGGTTTTGCCCCAAATCTTTGAGCTCAGGCCTCACAGGCAAAGCAATCCTGGAGAGCTCTGGAAGCAAAGGCAGATTATTTCATTGCAGGAGATTGTGCTGGTGCAGCATTTCTGGGCTCCAGGCTCCTCCTCATTCCCCCAGTAACAAAAAGCCTCCCAGGACTTGTTAAATTAGCCAAGGTAATGAACTCCAATTCTGTGCTATCTGCACAGGGACTGGAAAAGATTTCGTGTTTCCATGTACATAAACAAAACCTGGCTCAGCACACAAGGGAATTAAGAGGTTTATAAAATATAAAAGACATTCACATTAATCTGTTAAACAATTCATTCTCTACCCTGCCCTTTCTTTCTAAGTGAATTCATTACTTATAAAACAAAACAAAACAAAACAAAAAAATATATATTTGCTGCTGGTGACTCAGTGCTGGCCCCCAACACCTTGGGGCTCTCTGGGGTGACACTGATGCTGCCCCTGGGGCACTGGAAGAAAAAGGAAGGTGCAAGTGTCCTCTGCTAGAAGTTTTGGTGTCTAACAATGCCAGCAGTGCTGCAGGAAGGACACACTGCACCATTGATCTGAATTAAATGATTAGGAGGTGTGGGAATGAAATAGATGGATTCACCCCCTAGAAAACCCAAAATAAAGCAGCTCCTCTGAGGCTGCCCAGACAATGCTGAGTATTTTTCTTCCAGGAATTGCTAAACTCAGGGAAATGCTGGTTCTATGCAGGACAAACTTCATCAACATAAACCCATCTTTGCACTGAGGCAAAGTACAATTTTGATAGGCATTCCTCTAAATTAGTAGAAAAAAGTCCACGTTCTTTGGAAAATAATAGCACTTATTATTTAACAAGATCAAACAGGTGCTACCAAGTGAAAAATCTTAACAAAACTGGCTTTGTTTTCCTTTTGAAAAGGTTGTTCTATCAAATCACCAGACCTCTGAGCTCAAGGGAGGTCAAGTGCCTGCTCTGCTTGAACATCATCCACAGAATCCTTTGGAAAGACATTAATTTGCCACAATTTTTTGCATCCACAAAAGAAAGTGAGGAAGATTTAATGATGATACAGCTCCTCTATGAACAAAAATTGTGTTAGTCCAACTCCAAAGCAAGTGAAAGCAGCAACTACTTGCCCCTGCTTTGTTTTCAGAAGACACTAATAACTAATAAACACTTCTCTAATAAAACAATTAAATCTTTCTAGCTCATGCCCTCCTCTCTTACCCAAATATTTTTGTTTTAGAAGCATTTCTATGACAATCACTGCTGGGTTTTATGCTACCTCAGCATTACCACCTAGCTAATAATCTGATATTATTTATTTGTATTTGGGATTGGGGTTTTTTGGTGCTTATGTAGGGATAAGAGATACATTTAATTTTTCACTCCTTGTGTTGCAAGAACCCCTGATTTTTCCTAGGTTAGATTTTTATTTATCCAACTCAAAGCTATTAAAGGGGTCTGTGCAACTTGTTAAACTGTTGCAGCTTCCAACAATCCATCAACTCATTAACCAGATGAGTTTTAAATCTGGTCAAATTATACTGCACCTAGCATGCACTTTATGGGAAATTTGCCCATTTTTCAGCCAAATGCAAGGGCTCTGATCACTCCTATTTTCCTATTCATTTATGGTAGGGTCACCTTTCATGCAGTGAGTGTAAGGGTGTCCCTTTCAAAGCCCAGACACATCCAGCACAGGAAACACTGCAGAGAGACAAATGGATTTCTGAGTCACCCCAACTCATTTATTAAGCACCAAGTTGTGCTTTTACAACTGGTCTCCATCAGAGATATTTCATCTGCTAGCAGAACCTCATCCCTGCTAATGACTCATAATGCAGCCTCACTCCACCGAGCTGGATTTCATCAGCCTCTTGTTCTCCAGGGGCAGAGCTGCTCTCTGCTCAGCCCACAGAGAGCTGCAGCTCCTCATTAGGTAAGAATCAGCTAATCAAGAGTGACCAAGGCATGGCTGATGCTGTGATTGAGGAGAGGGAGACATCTGCTCAGAATTACCCAGCCCGCTGTCTCCAGGCTGATAAGGCATTTACTGCCCAATTAGAGCAGGAATAAAGGGGTTTGGGGTTTATTCTATATTTATATATCTATTTATCTATTTATCTATTTATCTATTTATATATTTATATATTTATATATATTTATATATATTTATTTATTGGGGAATGTGGAGTTTGCTGCCCCAGGGATGCAGGGCCCAGGGCTGGGAGAGGCAGAATCTCTTTGCAAACCACGTCAGCACAAGCACAGCTGCCAGGCTCTGAGTTTGAGGGGCTGTGTGCAATGCAAAGAAAACTGTCATTTCCATGGTTTTCAGGCTAAGTTGTAAAAATATTTCTACTTCCCTTTCCTAAGTTCCATCCAGTTGTGGGGTTTTTTTTTTCTCTTTATCTAATATCCAGAGTAAAACTAACATTCAAATGTATCAAATTCATTTCTGATGTGAATGGGAAGCCATTCCCCTGAAGTCAGAGTGGGCTGTATGTAAGAATTCCTGATTAATTTGGTGATGGAGCTTGCTTTTTTATTCCTAAATGTCATATGAAGCTTTTCTAAAGCCAAAAGCTTACGTGGTTTTTTTATCAGAGCACAGGAGATACATCTCCTTTTTCTTTCTTTTTACAGGAAAAAACTGTAATAAAACATGACCTTTTAATACATAATCTGTAACAGAATATGCTGGGCAGATAAAATATGTAACATGAGAAAGACTGCATTGAAACTGAACCCTAACTGGGGCTGTAACTGAACATAACTCTTGTTTCCCTTAGGGAAAGGAGGAGCATCAGATAGGAAGAGGACACTGTGATTTTCCTGGACAGAACAACACCAAAAAATGCAAATATGTGGGGCAGATGAAGGAACAGACAAGCTCCAGGGAGGAGTGAGAAGCACAAATTGCCAGAATAGTCCCATTCTAGGGGATCATTGCAGTGTTCTCAAATTCCCTTATTCCTACAAAAGTGTGTGCACACACAGCTACTTCAAATGAATGAGGAGCAGGTAGCAAGATAAAAGCACAGGAATAAATTGGACCCATTTCTTGAAGGAATCTGTCTGGATTACTGAGGCCAGACATCAAAGAAAGGGGAAAAACAGCAGCCTCTTGCCAAGATTATGTTTCCATATATGCATTTCCTCCCTACTCTTCATATAGACTCTGCTTTTTGCATCAGCCCTCTTGGCTGATATCTCAACACTTCGCTGCTTTTCATCTCCAAAATGTGAACAAATTCATTCCCGAGGCTCTCAAAATGTGAACAAATTCATCCCCGAGGCTCTGCTGGGAGGAAATGAGATAAATAAAGGCAGGGATCCCTCCTTGCCTTTGGGGTGGAGGGAGGGTGGGCTGGGACAGGGCACAAGCTCCTCCAGGAGCTGCAGGCAGGGATGGGCTTGGGTTCCTCCAGCAGCACCTTCTGCCATCCTTGGAGCCCTGAGATACTGTCACTGGAAAGGAACTGACATTTTCTGGAAAGAGTCTCAAAATTCAGTGTCCAGCAAAGTGCCTGCTCCTCCTCTGAATTCAGCCATACACAGAAAAATCTTGTCCTCAAATACTTTTCACCCACCTTTTTCTTTCTTTCCCAATTGTTTTTTTTTAAATTATTCTCTCTTTTCCTTACCCTTTTTTTTATTTTCTGCAGCAGCCCTGCAGACATGCCTGCAGCCTGAGTCATGAATGGAAAAGGAGCTTACATCAGGGGTGTTGAATGGGATCCTGCCTGGAGAAACATCCAGGAATCACACTCTGCTGTGGACACACATTCCCTCCCTTCCCCTCTTTTCTCTTCTCTTTCCATGGATTTTGTGGCAGAGGAGGACACCAAGGTTTTTAGAGAGGGGTCTGTGCACATTGGCCACCTTCCCTGCAGCCCTGGCAGGACAGGAATTATTGCAGTGCTGAAGGCTGCCCTATGGAAATTCATACACACCTGGAAATCCCTCACAAGGGAGCTTGGAAAGGGGGGGGAAAAGGGAAAATAAAGAGGAAAAAAAATGAAAGAAAAAAAGGTATAAAAGAGACACGGGTTAGATGAACGTTTATGTGGAAATTCCTGCACTCAGTTCCTGATTGGGATTTTTAAAGGAAACAAAGGTATGAACTCTTCATGACCAGTGTTTCCTCAGCCCCTTAAAACAATTCCTACACTCAGTTTGTGATACAAATTACTTCTTCTAACACTACAGGGACATAGCCTTAGAAGAGCCATATCCCAGGACCTCAAAACACAAATCCTGTGGGGCAGATGCAAGGGGAAGATTTTATCTAAACTCCAAGACCACAGCACAGCAAAGCTGCCAAACCTTAGGATTTAAGCATGATTGTAACAATATTACCAGGGGTTTGCTTTTTTTAAAAAAAATCTTATGACAAAGCAGAAAAAACTTGAGGACATGAATCTTTCCCCTTCCAGCATGTTGTATCAGCATATAAATATTTCCTTTCACTGTTCCTTTCTTTCAGGATATTCATGCAAGGAGCTCCCCATGGGGAACTCCTTGTGTTTATGGGTTGTGTGATCTTTAAGGTCCCTTTCAACCCAAGACTTTCTGTGACTCTAAGAAGATAAAAAACAGACCAAGAAAGCAGCAGTTTCTCTCCTGGTGGGGCTGAACCCTTTCACTCCAAAAGGACACCATTGCTAAAAATCATAGAACAAACCTTTGTTTCTCAATGCCCAAGCTAAATATCTAATTTTTGTACCACAGACCTGTGGGAAATACCTGTGCCTTTAGAGCCACAGACTGATCCCATTTTTATCTCTGGTAGCTGAATTGCCATATTTCAACGTGGGTTACACCATCTGCAGAAGGGGGAAAACTGTTCCTTCCAGTAAAATGAAACTTTTTACTTCAAATATAGTGAAATCCCAACTGTCAGCTCGGGCTGCAGTGCTGCAGGACAGCTGCCAGCTCCAGCACTTGCAGATAAACCAGGCTGAGGTCACAGTTTTTTGGCTAAGACACAGAACAGAATTATAATAGCAAGTGTATTCTGACAGGTCCCAGCTCTCTGTTTGGGGTTTGTTTGTTTAGATTTGTTTCTCTCTCTGTATTTCAGGCCATTGATTCTATAGAAGCTTGTCAGTTCATTAACAAATCCTGCCAGCTATTTTCTTTGGCACTGGGAATGGGTTGTTTCCCTGATAAATTAATCCAGCTCCAATGTCCCTTGCACACCAATCAGTGTTCCCATTCAGGAGGTCAGGCAGAAAAGTGGAGAGAATAACTTCTTTTCTTTTAATCAAAAAGAGGAAAACAAATATTGCTGAACTCTGAGGCCTCACTGGAACTGGTGACATCAGCATGAACATGGCTACTGCCTGATTTCCAGCCTAGGGAATTCTGCTGGAGCCTCCTCAGTCCTGGGGAAAAGCTTTAGAGTGACCTCCAGCCCTGGGCAACATCCCAACCCATCCTGGGCACTGTGTCTCCATGAAGAAGTGGAAAATGTGCAAGGGGGACAATCAGAGATGACCTAAACCTCTGGAGATCTCTGGGATGCTAAGGGATTTAAAGGATGAAATAGAGGATTGTGCCGTGGCCTGAGGTGGATTTTGTCTCCTGATAAAATGGAAGAATTTTTACAGAGGGAATAAAAGGCAGCAATGTAACCTCATATATTGCCTTTTTTATATTGCTTTGTTAAGGCTGGGCTATAAACCTGACAAAAAGGAGCATAAAATGATGGGGAAATGAAGAGTGAACTCAGCTCCTCTAAAATATTCCAGCTTTTTCTTTCCATTTCCATGTTCCAATGGACACTGCCAGTGGCCCACCAGCCACAACCACACTGATGCCACCCCCACTGCTCCCTCTGCAAAGCTGGACAATGAAATCCTGGCAGATGGAAACTGTCCAGGACACCCCTGGGATGTTCCTGATGTACTCAGGGGCAAAGCCACCCCCCCTCCATGCTCATCCTCATATGCCCTCATCTTATCTCAGCTTTTTTATCCTTCTGTGGCATCCCCAGCCTCAGGTACACACAGGAGTCAGAGCTGGGAAATCTCCCCAGCATCTGTTCAGAGTTACATTTCTCTGACTTCCATAATTATGACCTTTGTCAGCAGACCGTGTAAGCATGAAATTCATTTTGAAAATCAGTAATTCTGCTGACTTCACCTGGATCACCCACATGTTCAAAGTTAAAAGAACACTGAAGGGCTTTGCTGTGTGCAGACCTCACCCTGACAGAGTGCAAACCCTTTCCAGGCACAGACAAACAGCCAGTAGCCACAGACTGTTCCACTCCCAGCTCAGGTTTAATCTTGCAGGGCTCTGTTTCACTGACACAGCCATGGGCTGCTTCCCTCTAAGACCCACACACTGCAATCAGCTTCCAAGGGATTTCTGAGTGCATACATTACTGTCCCCTGCACACCAGCAGAGCATCAGTATTAGTGATGCAATGCACCCCAGCCCAGTCAGCTGCTCCAAAAAGTGCTTTATTTTGCAGCTGATGGATGCTTTGCTGATTCTGGAAATCTCTCCATATGACAAGTGTTTCTAAAACATTTAAGGTACTACAGAGCTGAAGGTTCTCAAGAGTGCAATCATCTTTTGCAGCTAAATCATGGTAAGGAATGTACTTGCAACGTGAGCTGGCTCGCAGGTTTTCTGCCTGTGACAAATTGAATCCACCACAAATAATTTTTGGGGTTGCAATTACAAATGGGCAGTGCCTGGAAATTAATCACCAAAGTATTTAATGAATATCCACAAAAGTAATTTCAACAGCTGCAAGCCATTGAGATTTCCAACCCTAGGCTGCCAAGTCAGGTACCAGTAACTCTTCCAGAAATCACTCAGAACATCTTGCCCAGTACATATGAACACATTTTGATGAGTCTAAATATCAGAAAACACCAAACTGACATTCAGTATTTCCACAGATAACAGATGGCTTCACACGTTGCTCCCCACTTGGGGTTGCCTAATGCATCTGAATCATGTTTTGAAATATAACTCAAGGTTTGGAAAATCTCTAAGGTTTTCAATAAATGGAGTTTAATGTCAAGACTACTCCAAGCAGCTGTTCCTCCTAACCATGGGAAATCACATCCAGGGTTTTTTTGCATGACCCAATGTAGAAATTATGTAATTTGGGGGTCCCATGCACCTCCACCCCCACCATTCTCCAATGCTTTACATGAAAGCACAGCAAGATAACAGCACATGTCTCAGAGCTCCCTGTGCTGCCACTTTTTGCTCCAGACAAGGTGTGTGTGTTTCTCTCTCCACTCCTACCTGAGTAATGGCTCAATGCTTGCAAGGCATTTGAGCTCCATGTTCCACAGCAGCATCAGAAAGAGGGAGCAGGGGCTCATCTGCATCCTTGGACATTCCCAGGAAGCAGGGATGGGAACTCTGCTCCCTTCCCCAGGTTTTTTATGAGCTTTTCCCACCTCTGGAGTCCAGAACCCACAGGTCCAGCCTGGCCTGCTGCCATCAGATGTTTGTTCTACAGAAATGCAGGCTCCCATTTCTCTCCTGGGCATTATTTCCAACTCCATGCCCCTGCAGAGCCCCTGGAAGCAGCAGGATGCTCGTGGCCCCTCCTGTGCCAGTGACAATAAACCAGCACTACAGGCAGAAGAAACACAACCACAACTTCCATAGACAAGCACAAAGAGATTGGGATTGCTTTCCCTGGGAAGCACAGCCCAGTCCTGCAGACCAGGAAAAACAACAAAAATTGACCCACACATGCACAAACTGAGAAAACTTCTGCATGGACCTGCAACACTCAGACCATAACCTCTTAGGAAAATCAGAGTCAGAAATCCCAAAGAAAAGAGCAAAATGATTTTGCAAGATCATGACCATTTTTTTCCTGTGGTTTGGGATCTGTGAGCTGCCTGGGGCTGCAAGTGCCAAACCCAGGCAGGGCTGATCCCACATCATTTCCATTCCACTGCCTCAAAGCTCCTGCTGGGATGAGGAACCTCCTGTTGTCAACACCACACACAGCTCTTCCAGAATGCTAACCTTCATGTGGACACCCCACCAAACTAAAAAAATAAACTCAGTTTACCCCAACTTAAAAAAAATAATTAATAAATGTATTTCTTAAGGAGCAGGTCTCAACATCTCCAAATCCACAGTCAGACAGACGCCTGTAGAGGTAATTTATTGCACTTTCCTGTCCTGCTCTAAAAGAGGTGGAGATTGCATCTTAAAATCTTCTAAATCTGACTTTATTACAGGTACAAGAGAGTTTGGTATGTTCAGCAAAGCCTGTATTAGCAGTTTTATGGGTTTTTATGTTTTTATGTTCTTTTAATCGCTGACATGGAATGTAAATAGTTTCCTCAATTGCTGCATACTTCCCATTCCTGCAGGAAGGCACACCCTTCGACAAAGATTAAGAGAATATAAAGTGAAATCCCTGTTTACTAAAGGAATTAAATTCTCCTCTAGTTACTGGAACACAGCAATCTGTTCATGGGGGATCTACACACCCTTCAAGGACAGGTTTTCAACAGCTGAGGGGCATTAAAAATAATGTAAAGGAAGCTCAATATTTGGGCTTGATGTTGACTAATAAAGTGAACTGGAATTTATCACAGCTGGGTAAATTTAGGGTTCATCCAAATGACTGGGAATAAAAAACATCCTGCATTGTTTGATCCCAGAGGACTAAAGAAGTGCCCCATGGTTTCCATTGATGTCCATCCCCAGCCTGAGGCAGGATGTCCCCAGCCTCCCCTGGACATTTGCTTTCACAGGCATTTCACATTCCTTCCTCCCAACACATCCAACTGCATCTCTCACATCCACACTATTAAACTGAAAAAAATGCCTCTGGGTTTGATTCCCCAGCAGGGGAACCTACAGGGCTCCCAGATCCATGGGAACTGTTATAAAAAGTTTTCCCTGGGCTGAGAGTGATCTTTGGTTTGCCTTTGACAAACAGCAAGCAGTTGTCCTGATCTGGATTCCCACCATCCATCCTTGAGATTCTCTTGGAGGACAACGGAAACTTGTGGGATAGACAAAGATTTTGATGAGTTTTTTCCATTTGTCATGGACTTCCAGAGCAGTGATTTCATTCCTGTATGGTTCTGTATCCCTTTAACAACTCTGCCCATGGGAACACATCTACAGCAGTCCCTGATCCTGCTCTGAAATCTCATGGACACGAGCAGGATTTGCCAAAAGCACATGGAAAAAGATGCACACAAACACAGGCTCAAGCCCAGCAGTGGTCCTGGGCTGCATGAACAGCACAACCATCCCATCATCAGCCCCTTGGCAGCAAACCCTGAGAGCTCCATTTACCATTCCAGCAGGGCTTAATCCTGAATTCTTGACTCATCACTCCTGATGGACACTGCATGGAGCACATGGTGGGTGCAGACAGCATTAGGAGGGATGAGTCCTCCCCAGAAAAATTCCAGAGATTGTAGGGTATTCCAGATTACTATAAAAAGAAGGCCTTACCACAGGAAAGGAGGACAAATCCAAAAGAAATACACAGGAAAACCCTGAGAGGCAACATGTCCATTTTCAGCCCCACATAAATACAACCATAAACATTCTTGCTCTATCAGCAATGCACAAATACCCATAATCCAAACTGGAACAAAACTCTCTTGTTAGGGGACTCTTTATAGGGGATCAGTAGCAAAACTGGCCCCAGGTTAAATTTAAACCATCAATTTTAAAATTATAACCCTCCTCCAAGAGTACAAAGTGACCATGCAGCAGGGTACTCACTCATTCCTCTCCAGATCAATGACCAGATGTTTATTTTCAGCTTGAATTACAAACTGCAGCAGTGCTGGGTGGTTCTGAAAAAGGAAAACAGAGTTGGTTGAGCCCAAACCCAGAGCACATCATCCTGCACCCAGCTCTGCCAGGGACACATCATGGAATCAAAGGAAGGTTTGGCTTGGAAGGGGTTTTAGGAATCATTTAGTTCCCATGGGCAGGGACACCTTCACTGTCCCAGACTGTTCCCATCCTGCCCAGTCTGGGCTTGGGCACTGCCAGGGATCCAGGGGCAGCCACAGCAAATCTGGGCATCCTGTGCTAGAGCTTCCCCACTTTCAAAGGGAACAATTCCTTCCTAACATCCAAGATGTATTTCAGATTTTTAAGATCTATTTCAAGCTTTTCATAGGGCATGATTAAGTTTCATCTTAAAAGAAAGAAGAAGTGGTGTTGCAGCAATTCAGGTCATAGAATATCCTGAGTTGAAAGGGTTATTAAGTGCAAAAAAATGTGAAATATCAATAAAAATATGGTCAGCAGTATTATCAAGTATCTCTGTGACAACAATAGACAAAGTATTTATGCACAGACAAGTATTTAAGAGAACTTTCTAAACAAGACATGAGCAACAGAGCCCACAGAAATCCCAGCTGCACTCCAGCATGGATCAGGACATCTGGATTTAATTTTCAAGCACCATCATGACTGTGTGCAATCTTCATACTGCCTTTCCCCTGATTATAAAAAACAAGTTCTTTTTCATCTCCAGCATCCACAGGTAAACCAAATAATTTTTGGGGTGTGCTGTGAGAGAGGATCTGGAGCAGTGGAGGCCTAAACCCTTGCAGGAATGGGCAATGCACCTACACAGGCTCTGGAAACTGCACTTCCAAGGAGAAAACAGAGTTTGCAATGTGCTACTCTTGATCCAAAAGACTCAGCTCACATATATTTAAAAACTGTTTACATTTAACTTACATTTCATTAAACAAACTCACTGGAGTGCGTGACAGCATTTCCTTGTTTGAAATTCCAACAGTAGCTCCATAAATCAGCTGTTCCCCCATTCACTCAAGAGGCTTTTCTGGAGATTTGTGTCAGCCAATTGCAGCAAGAATCACTTTAGGGTTCTGGTGTCTAATTGATTTATTGGGAAATGTGTCTGAATTTGTGATTGCTGCAGCAATCCCAGTGGAGCCTCTGTGACAGACAGAGCATCCCCACCCTTGGAACGCAGAGATTTTCACATAGCTTGAAAAATTAGAGATGTTTATTAAAAAGTGAAATTATTGGGAAGCTGTCATAGACTAAACAGAATTGTTCAAATGACAAAGAGCTCCCCAGTGCTCTCAGGGTTTATTGAGCCCAGGCTGGGAGGGAGAACCATTGCTGCATCCAGTGTCCTGCAAGTGAGAATCCAAACGTGCTGTCTCAGCAGCAGCACTGAAATTCTGCATCTCTGTGAACTCTGCAGAAACCAGATCCCAGCAGAATGCTAAATAAATGCTTCAGACTATCCTTGGCACTCAGCAAACACATGGGAGTCATTTATTGGCATGAATATTTAGAAGCAGTGTTGATTATGACTTTAATATTAGTGCATTGCTTCCAAAACCCGTGAGATCTACAGAATATGGAGTTTTGAGAGAGAAAACCACAATTAATTACAATATAACACAGTAAATAATTAAGATATTGCAGTGGCACAAATGGATTCTTTTGAGCTGAAGGCCCTCTTAATATGGAAATGACAACTATGTTTATTCATGAGTTCACAGTGGTACTTATTTGACAGTCAATGGATGTTGGTAAAGTTGCAAAGTTAAAAAAGCAGCTGCAGAATAGAACAGGCTGTTACAAGACAAAATCATCTCTCAGAGAATTCCTAAAGCTGAAACAACTTCTTATGGAGCACAGCAATGGCCCCAGTTATGGATGCTGCACTGCTGGGCACAAGACCCAGGTTCAGAATCTTGCTTCACCATCGATTTTTTTCTCAAACAAATGTCTCATTTCCCTCTTTTCCATCCGAGAGGAGATGAGACTATATTTCTTCTTAGTCTGACTGGAGCTCATAAGCACAAACACAGCAAAAATTACCCACTGCACAGGTGTTAGTGGGACTACAAACAGAAACACTTGAAATTATAAATTTCTAATGGTGAAGGAAAATGAGTCTCTTTCAGAAAGGGCATTTGAGGTTTGTATTTTGGTTTTTCCTCCTCTTTTTAAAATTCATACTGCTGTAAAATTAATTCAGATTTTTTGTTTGTTAAGGCTTTTTGTTTATTTTTCTTGCAGTGGCTGTGGAGTATTCCCTAAAGTTTTTGCACTTTTCTGCCACAAACCCTTAAAAGTTCATTTTAAATCCCATGAAACACTGTGATACCCTCTCCTTACAATCAATATTTTCAAAACTGAATCACAGGGTGAAATGAGAATGACTATAAATACAGATATTAGAACACTGCTTTATATTTTCCACTGAGAATAATCAAAAAAGCATCTTGTGGGGGGTACAGAGCCTCCTGCTCAGAACATTTGAGAAAGAGCCACTTGTAAGTCTCCTTATGAACCACTAAAATAATTTCTAGGTTGGTGCCACAACTTATTCCCACATTGATCCCTTTAAAATCATTGACTGTGGAAGCAAAGCAGACCTGATAAGAATGGCATTATTTAAACCACAATGAAGAATTTTTTATGGTTCTACTTCCTTTTCTCCACAAACTCAAGTTTTCTACATCTCTCCTAAAACTGCAGTTTGCCATTTTCTTTTTTTTTTTTTTTTTTTTTTTTTCCTGATATCCTGAGAGGTCAAACTTCATTATGGTTGAAGTAGAAATCTCCATAACTTTCCCCTCTTATTTAGAGGATTTACATCCAAAATCCGCATCCAACTGTATCAAAAAACAGGAAAAGCATTCCAACCCCCCCCCCCCCCAATTTGCTTCTTCTTTGCTGGGAGCTGAGGGGTTTTGGTTGGAATTGACGTTAGCAAAACTCAATATTCTGAAGGAAATCACTGAAACATTAAGTCAAGGTCAAGCAATTCCGACTGATAAAGCAGATTAAAAAATTAATAAATCAGTACTTGATTAACTAGAAGATGAAGGAACAGCAGCCAATTTCTGAGTCACAAGAGTTCTGCTGTAAAACTGCTATAACTAGTACATATTTTTAAAGTACTAACTTGATTTTTCCTTTTTAAATCACATTGATCTTCATTGAGAAAGAGCAAAGGAAGGATAGTTTAGGGTTTAAGGGCTTCCCTGTGAACGTGGGGATGGTGTTGGGAATGCTGTCTAATAATAATGATATCTAGCCTCAATATAACCCATTTTTATTCCTGAAATGCTTGTGGAGAAGCATTTGGGGAAGATTTGTTCACCTTGGTGAACAAATTTCACCATTCTGAAATTTGAATGCAAAGGAGTTATCAACTGAACAAAATCTTAATTATTGCTGGATCCCCCTTTGCTTTGGGCTGTGATCCTACTGCTGGGATTGGGAGAGAATATTCCAAATAATTTATTCTTATGTTTGAAGAGCAGAAAACTGATGGAATGGAGAATCCTAACACATCTGTCTTTGCAGCTCCTTCTCTATAAAGGATTTGATTGGATTGATATACATGACTTAGATCAGCACATACAACTTTAAATAAATTCTAGCAATTACATCAGAAATAAAGGGAAATATCTACAGGTAAGGAAAAGAGTGAAAATGAACTCAAACCAGCAGCATTAATACATTTGGAAACACAAATGCATGTTCAGCTGTATCCAGTGTCTAAATCCACTGTTTGAGGACAGAGATCAGCACAAGAAATAGAACCAACAGGGGTCATTTTGCTTCTCTGGTTTCAAAGTTTTAAATTATATCCTGACAGGCCCACACTGAAATAGGCAGGTTTGTTTAATCCAGCAAAGTGGTTTCCAGGCCTTCCAGAGCTGGGATTAACTTGGCTGAAAGTCACCCAGGCCCATGCAGGGCTGAAAAGGGCAAAAGTTTGTAAGATAGGAAGGAATAAAATTATAATTATGAGCAGAATTATGGCTTGTAATTAGTTGCATGCAACGTGGCTCCTGACATTCCACAGGGAGCTAAATAAAAAAGACAGAGTGTCATATTTGATAATTACCTGCCTGGGCTTGGGTTTGAAGGCAGAGAAACGACATCAAGATTCAGGGATTTGATAGACAAAGGATTCTGCCAAGGGGTGGTTTGGGAGCATTTTTGCATCCACATTTTTAAACTGTGCTAAAGACACTGATGTTTGCTGCCAGAGCAAGGCCTGGGACAGGATATGGACATGGAGATTTTGGAGAAAGTCCAGAGAGGCCACAAAATGATGGGGGGAAGATGGAGCCCTCTGCTCTGGGACAGGCTGGAGAGCTGGGGGTGCTCAGCTGGAGCAGGATCCAGGGAGAGCTCAGAGCCCTTCCAGAGCCTGAAGGGCTCCAGGAGAGCTGGAGAGGGACTGGGGACAAGGGATGGAGGGACAGGATACAGGGAATGACTCCACTGCCCAGGGCAGGGATGGATGGGATTTTGGGAAGGAATTGTTCCTTGGGAGCTGGGATGGAATTCCCAGATTTGCTGCCCCTGGATCCCTGGCAGTGCCCAAGGCCAGGCTGGACACTGGGACAGTGAAGTGTCCCTGCCATGGCAGGGGGTTGTTCTAGATGATTTTAAGATCCCTTCCAACCCAAACCTTCCTGTGATTCCATGATCCTATTTACCTTCTCCTCTATGCTCTTAAAACCAGAAGTTCCAGCATAAAAAAATAAGGGTTGTGAATTTATCTCCTAAGCATGGCTCTGGAAATTAAAGACCTTTGGGATTTATCAGGCAGTCACATTCAACACACATGCATTTGTTTTTTCTTCTATCAGAAGAGTTAACACCAGGAATTAGAAACTGCATAACGGGGGGAAAAGTCCATTATTTCCAGCAGGGAAAAATTCATGCCATTTTTTGCTATCTGTATGAAAATACCTTTTATTTCACTCATTTATCACACCCTGAAATTTTGTATTTGTGCTAAAAGGTGTATTTACAGTATCACATCTTTGGGCTGATATTATTTCTTTACTATCTATAAAACACCAAAAGGGAGAAGCTGGGAAATCTATAAGAAATAAAATCACTCAGGGAATCTTACCATGGAAACTGGAACTCAATCCAACAAATGCAAGCTGCCTACAAAATATATACATTTAAGATAATTTCAACCTCCAACAAATTCTGTGCATTGAATGCAATGCTTTTAAATCTCTAAATAATTCCTGTTTTCCTTTTGGCTTCAGTTTAGAAATGAACACAAAGTGCAATGTTTTCTGCAAACACCTCCAAGACCAAGTGATATTTCATATGCAGGCCATGAAAAGCATAAACATTTAATTCTTATGGTTTTGCAGGTTCCTGGGGGCAGCAAATTCAGCTGTGCTTTGCCTGCTCTCAGATGAGAAGGATGCATCCCTGTGGCTGCTTATAATGAGCACCAACTAAGAGAACAGGGCCTTTTGCAATTGTTTTTTTTTTTTTTATTTTCTTTAATGGCTTAGCAAAGACTCCCAAGCCCTTAACAAATTGGCTGAGCCAGTCCAATGATGTAGCAAATCAAAGAACTTCCAAGTTTGTCCCCAAGTTTATTTTAAAAGTGATTATTTGAAAGCAAAATGATCAGATTTTTGCTTTCTTGCTGACTGTAGAGAGAGATGCAAGATTCCTCTATCTGGAAGACACAATAGCTAAATTTGTTTGCTTTTATTTTTATTTTTGTCCTCTTTTTCTTAACTCCTATAGCAAATTGCAGCTGCTGCTTAGAGATAGTCAGGCTTTTCAACCCTCTCCTTTTCCTGTTCCCCACACTGCCATATTATAAATCTATGGAAGATTTTGATATATATAATTTATACATTTTTTAAAACCTTCTGCCCCACATGATGTGGCAGAACCAATGGCAGGTAAGGTCCTAAACCAAATTTCTGCTCCTTCCCTGGCTTCCTTGCAGGAATCATGGAATGGTTTCAGTTGGAAGGAACCTTTAAAGATCACCCAGTTCAATCCCCCTGAAAGGAGCAGGAAAACTTTCCACCAGCTGACAGAAAACCCCACCATGGAGCTCATGGGATGCAGATAAAATAGGAGCACTTGGGAATGACCCTAATTAGGGAAACTTCTCTTCATAAGCTTGAACCACTTTGAATTAAAATGAAAAATCTCAGTATTTCTGCGTGCTGCCTCTGCAGCAGTGCCAGTGCCAGCTCTGCCCATCAGGATTTTGGCAGCACCTGCTGAAGGTCCTGAGAATCTCTGTGTATCTCTGTTTAAACTCCCTGCTCACTATTGGTGTCCAGGATCCCCATTCAGAGTTAAAAATCCAAGCAAACAACGCTCAAGAAAGAGGAAACCAAGAAGTTCATTGTGCCAGACCAAAATCAATAAAATTACAGAGCTCCAGCTCCCCATTTCCTGCTTTCCATGCAGGGATACAAAGCTAATGAAAGGGAAAACATGTTTACAACTTAGCTACATCCTTTCTGTGAGCTATTCCTGATTTACATTTTTTCAAAAATCAAAGGATTACCAGGCTAAAACATGTTCAAAATGTCATAACACCAAGCAGCAAATATTTCAGGAGCAGATCCAAAATAACTGGTTTGATGTTTGAAAGAAATCTGCACCTTGTCAGGCTGAGTTATGTAGTGAATTAATTCAGTATCAATAAAAAGTCAGGCATAAAACCTGAATTCAACCTTTACACCATATTTTCATTATCAAGCACTAAGGTTACACTGAAATATATTTAGGTGCCTTTAACCAGCTAAAAAGGGATTAGCAGAAACTTTTCAGCTTTATACTTTAAGAAACAAAGTAAAATAAATTCTTCCTTTTTAATTGAATCTAAGCAATGCAAATAGGGCAGCCTTGGTTTTTACAGCAGCTCTCCAATTATCCTCTGAACTATATCAGTTAAAAGCAGGTCAAAATCAATATTCCCTTTTCAGGACAAACCTTGCAACAAAAAAAAAAAAAAAAAAGAAAAAAATCTTTGAAAGATTTTCAAAAACAAGCTCTGAGAGAACAAACAGGGGTGAATTATGAAAAAGGGGAGCTGGTGCTGCCAACACTTTGAAAGGGGAGAGAGCTCTGGGATGCTCCAGCTCAGGATGTGGGTTGGGACAGGGATGAGAGCTGGAACCCAGGGAGGCACAGGAGCCTTTGCTGAATCTCTGAGCAGGGTGGGTGCAAAGCAGCCCAAAGCAGCCTCTGGTGTGAGTTTATTGCCCTTCCCTGAGTGCCTGGTGACCTGTGAGGAGTCTGCTCTTGGATTCACAGGCCACAAAAAAAAAGGGATGAAAGGAAAATGCAACAGCACATGGTTCTGACTGAATGGAAATGACTGCACCAAAGCTCGATTTTGTAGTAGAACAAGCAATAAAAATAATAATGAAATATGTGTGCTTTTAGCCAGCCCTCATTTGTATGTAAGTGTATCTCAAACACACAGCTCTGTCAAGAGCTGCTTCCACAAATCTACCCAAGGTCCCCAAATTTGCTCATTCAGGTACTGAAGTGACTCTGTGGAGTGCAGGATTTCCCACCCAGCCCAGCAGGACCAGCAGCAGGATCTCAGCTTGGAAGCAGCTCAAGGGCAGCAGAGCTGTTGAATCCCAGCCTGATGGAAGGGTGTGTTTGCTATCCCATCCCATCCCCTAAACTGGCCAGAAAGGCTGGACCCTGCCTGTCCTCTGACACCCTCAGGGGGTGGCCAGGAGGTTTACTGATTGCACCAATACAGATTTGAGTTTCTGAAAGATCTGGAAATATAAAAATCTTTTTAATAGCAGGAAAAAAAGAAAAACAATAAATTTGAAGAGTCTGGTTAAAAAATGGGCTAAAAAGTGAATCCTCCCTGTTTCCTTTCCTTATTGTATTCACAGCTTGGGTTGGGTGGAAAAAGACCTTAAAGTTCATCCAGTGTCACCCCAGCCATGGGCAGGGACACCTTCCACTGTCCCAGGTTGCTCCAAGCCCCAAAGTGGAAATACCCTGTAAGTTTTTGGGACAGTGTCTGGGTGGTTTGATATTCAGAAAATATCAACTGGACACCACATAGAGATTTGAGAGGCTGATGGCAGCTCCTGCTCGTGGCAGCTTTTCCTGCCACCTCTGCACCAAGATGGGTCACCCTGTTAGAGAAACATTTAACAGCTGAAAACTTCAAGCCTGGCTTCAGACATTTTTTTTTTCACTTCCTCAGAAGCTGGCCCAGGAATGAAACAACCTGGAATTGGCTCCAAGTGAAGGCACAGTCATTAGGCAGTATTTACACTGCACGTATGAATCACAACTGCTCGCTGTGCTATCAAACAGATGGGAGCAGAAAGCACCTCTTGGTTGGAATCCATTATGTGCTGCTTAAACAATGCTTGGTGCAAGGCTGTGCAAAGAAAACAAACATGCCTGGGCTGGAGAAAATTGTCACAAAACACAACTTAATAGTGCTGGCAGGCAGGAAGCAATTGCACTGGGGCTGGGCTGCCTTAGTTATGGAACAGAGCTGGCTGCAGACGGTCCTTTGCAATTTGGGTAATTACAATGGCACTGAGCAGCTGTTGGTATTTGCCAGTTTGAAACCTGCGTGGGCTTCTTTGAGGGCTGTGCAGTGCAAATTTAGTGGATCCCGTTTGGGTTGTTCCTATCTGGAAAAGTGAAATTCCTCCTCTTTGTCAGGACTCTGGGGGCTGTGATCTCCTTTCACCAGAAGTTGGATTAAAACATCACATTCTCCCCGTGTGCTCAAAAAGCCAAGGTCAAGCACAGACCGTGTCAAAGGCTTCATCAGCTCGTTAGCCAGTGTAATTATATTTTCTGCACCTTACTCCTTTGTCCCACCACGCTTCCTGAGGGTATTCCCAGCTAATAGCTCTGCATTTTCCCACCCACACATCCACAGATTTATAACAGAGCTGGAGCTGAGCAGCCAACCTGACCCTGCTTGGAAACATCTCCCCTTCCACACATGGAATTATTGCAGCCATCACCTGTGGGGAGCCCAGGAAGTGCTGTGCACTGTTGGGGAGGAGAATTATGATGATAATTACTGCTGAATTTGCAAGGATAAGAAATGTCCTGTCCTCCAGGTCCTATCTGCTCATGTTCCTCCCAGTGGGAGCTGCCTGGGGTGGGCACAAGCAGATGAGCCCCAGGTGTCACACAGGGATTGTGACACAGAATGGGATTTCAGGGATAATGCAAAATAAAATCCATCTGAACTGTCAGTGCCATCATCTGAGCCACTCCTTACACCCCTCAGTGTCACCTCCAGGACAAAAGCTTCCCCCCATCCATCAGGAAAGGTTACAAAGCCATGAAAAAACAAACCCAAAAACACATCCTGAAGGTTCAGCAAACTGCCACAGAGAGAAATAATGAGAAATTCAGTAGGAATTCTGTCCACTGAGACACAGAGGTGGCCACCCATTTCCCTGAACTGAAAGTCAACTCAGAGCTCTTCAAGAAAGCCCATAAATTATTCCATCACTGAAAGAGGATTTCAGATGCTTTTTGTTTCCCGTCAATACGAGTCTGGCTGGGCTCAGTGAGTTCTATTGAATGCACATGTATCTCCTTCAAGCCACATTTCATGCTCTCCAAACATCTCCCTCTAAATTAAATCCTTTCATTTTCCTTGAAAAGCTCAGTTCTTAATTAGGAAAGAGTTCTGATTTTCCATTTTCATTAATTCATTCGATTTCAAGATTTTGAAGCCAAAGTAATTGCAACTAAGTGAAACTTACTGAAAGGCAAAAAGATACAATCAGTTTCAGACAATGAGAAAATTAAGAATTTTTTTTTTCGAATGCAAGGGTTGGTCTGCATGTCCTGGCTAAAGTGAGTTCTCAACAATGCTCCAATCTCCAGAGAAGCAATGATAGATGTTTTGCCTCTCTGAATGAACTCGGAGGGTTGGCTAGATTAATGCTTGAATCACTTAATTTATTTGGCTTAATTTATATGCTGTTCTTCACTTTCAGAGCCTCCCTCTCTCCCCATCCACCACACAGTTCCACTGCACCAGGCCTGTGCCAAGATCTCTGAGCTCAGCCTTCCTTCTCCCTGAACATCTTTCCCAATTATGTGGCTCTGATTAAATCTCCTGTGCTAATTTGTTATTGCAGTCGCCGATTTGCTTCTGGATTCCTGTTCCCTCCTGCATCCCCAACACTGGAATGCAGGGCAGGACTGAGGAGTCAGGGTCTGATTTCCACTCTTTCAAACCACAATTTGTCCCTGATGATCTCCTGAAGATGATGAATGATTTATACAAGGGCAGATAAAATATTAATATTTTTTAAACTAATGGAAAGGGCGATTTCACCCCACTCTTGGGCTACTCAAGATAACTTGACAAACTTCCCAAAGCTGTACTTCCAAGACACATGAATCATTTTTATGTCCTGGAATGTGCCCTAAGAGAAAGAAGGATCCAAAGATTTCCTAGTAAAGTAAATTATCCTGAAACCTGGGGGCAGCATCTCACATTTTTCTGCTTAATTAGAAAGAGACTTTGCCCAGGGATACCCCACTTACACAGTGACATTCTTGGAGGAAAAAAATGGCACAAAGGAGTGGGCAAAGCACAGTAAATTTATCTCAGAAAGCTCATCCTAGAACAAAAACACATGTGGTGTTCTGACTGATATCCCCAGGTTTAAAGTTTTAATGGCCAGGATATTTCTTGCCACAAAGGCATAGACAAAACACAGATAAAAATGCTGTTACCATGAATATCCACACACACACACAAAAACCTCTTGTATACAAAAATATCTATTCATGATAAAATGCATTTTAAGATATCTAAATTGGTTATAGAGTCCATTAGGCATCTAATTACTTTTGGAGATAATTTAAGTATTTTCAATTACATTCTGAGCTTATAGAAAATATGTTTCTTTTCACATTACCCATCTGTTCAATAAGAGTAAGCTATAAAAAAATATTTCTAGAACAACTTCTTCCATGACATATTAGATAAACCTGTGGCTCTCAAAAAATAACCCCTGGATCAAGGTTATATAAATTGATATTAAAGCTCAGCAAAGATCTACTTTACAGTAAATCATGGAGAAATAGGACAGACTTTCTCCATCGAAGGGCATGAGGTAAATAACTAAAGAGGAGGTAAAAACAGATAATCAATTATTTCAGTTGGTTTCAGGGTTACTGCTGAAATTTTCAGCCCCTTAGAGAAAACCCAAAAATCAATAGAGCACAGAATTTTGAGATAACAAAGAAATAAACATCTCAAAGGCATTTGCAACATGTGATAAAAGCATAAAGCAAAGTCTGCTCTCACCTTCAGAGTGCAAATGAACAGAAAATATTCCTGAGCCTGCTCTGACCTGACTGCACAGGGGTGGGAAAGGGAAAAATGCTGCAGGAGGCTCAGGAAACATCTCCATTTCCCACCCTCAGCCCCTGGAGCAGAGCATCCCAAAAAGAACGAGCAGGAACAGAACTGCAGCTCAGCAGAGGCTGGAGCCCAATGTCCACAGGGACTGAGGGCAGATGGATTTGTCAGGAGCTGGGCAACAATGGGCAAAGCAGCTGAGAGGAGAAGCAAGTAGAGTTATAAACTGAAAACTTTATTTCAGTTGTTCTTTGTGGGATCAGATCTCCTCCCAAGATCCTTCTGTGCCAAACCTGGGCTGCCAGAGCATCCCATCCTGAGAGAGGACTCTTTACCCACCTCCTGGGCAGCTCTCACCAACACACCCTTCAGACCTGGATTCCCCCTGCTTCCCCTCTTTCCACTCCATTATTTGTATAATCCTACTCTACTTTTGCTTCCATCCCCAAAATCAGAAGCCAATGACTTGGCACAGGTAGGAGGGAACTGCAGCAGACATAAAATTTCACAAGACCTTCCAGAGCCACAGCTGCCACCCTAAACCAAACCTCTTCAAGTATTAAATATCCCAACCTCCATGGCATCCTGATCCAATTTCAGTGTCTATCTTTGAAACAAAACCAAAATTCAATAGAACAAAAGAATGAACTTCTGCTAAAGAATTCTCTTTCTCTTCACCCAGCTGAGAAAGGAGTTAATGTTTTAGTTGCCTAGATATTATTTAGTCTGGTTCTAAGTTGTATAAAGCAAATAAAATAGAAAGTAAAGCAGTGGGGCACCCATTTTTCACCCTCAGCAGAAAAGTGTTCCCCATGAAGTTTCAGGTATTTTAAAATCCAGAAAACTCCCAATCTCATCCCTTGTAACACAGAGATGGCAAAGTTCACAAAGGAGTTTTTATGAAGCAGAAAGAACAGTCTCCATTTTGCACCCAATCATAGAAAATGTGACTTATGGCACCTCAGAGGTTCCTGCCCCTTGTCAGGCTCACCACTCTCATTAGCAGCTCCTTCTCTGGTTTTTCTGAGACTCCAGTGCACACAGAGACCTTTAAGCCTCCCTTCCTCATGACGTGCATGTAAAATCATCCTTTCCTCATGATCTTTATTACTGAGCTCTTCCTCACTGCCTTGTAAGGCCATTCTTCTTGTCCCTGCTGGACAGGAGCACATCTAACAGTGACACACAGACTAATTATTGCCTCTTATTTCATTTTATTTCTGATCCTGCAGCCATTTCCACCCTGCAGGACCCATCTGGCCCTTCTCAGCCTCCTCCTCTCCACGCTGCCAGTCCCAGTCCTTGCTCCTCCATTCCATTCTGTGTGACTTCCCTCTCTCATTCATTTAATGACTCTTTTCCTTCCCAGTAATTATTCAAGGAGGAGCTGTTGGGCATCTTCAGACCCTGGGGCTGAGTCTCCTGGGGGATCCAATGCCTTGTGCCTGATACTCCAGCCCTCACTGTTATTTATCACTGAACTTTGGAATGGTTTATGTTGGAAAAGACCCTTAGGATCATGGAATCCTTTAGGGTGGAAAAGACTTCTGAGGTCATGGAGTCCAGCCCTGAATCCAGCACTCCAAGGTCACACATGTCCCCAAGTGCCACATCCACACTTTTCAATCCCTCCAGGGATGGGGACTCCACCACTTCCCAAGGAATGAACAAGTTACACCTCACTGTTGCTCCTGAGCCATCTAACACTTTTTTTTTGTTTTTTCCAGACAGCAAGAAGTCCAACTTTTCACTGAGATATGCACCTAAACTGAATTACCACTCCTAAAAAAAAGCCTTAATGCTGCACTTCTTACATATTTAAATAGCATTCAACTACACGAGTGTGTCAAACTTTGCTGTTATAAATAACATATTGTTGACATCTTGCACCAGACTGGTGGTTTTTGCACTGCCAAGCCTTACATTTTAGCAGAATAGAAAGAGAAAGGCTGGTGGAAAGGTTCAGGAGTGTCCCTATAAGCAGGTTCCCAGACTGGGGTGCCATTGCTGCACCCCAAAATGCCAGTGAGCTCAGAGCAGGGCTGTGAAGCACAGGAGCCAGGCAGAGCCTTCTGGAAGGTCTGAAAGTACATCCAGCATTTCTGGAAATTTTCCTCCAGGCTCATCAGCATATAAATGGAGCAGGGCTCTGCAGGGGTTCCCCCCCCGTGCTGATTTCCTGAGGGGAAGAAGGAAGGAGAGTTTTTAGGGCCATGTCCCAGCCTGAATGAGAAGCCTTGATCACCAGAAGAGTGAAGGATTTCAGAGAGGAACTCAGACAACTCCTCAAGGGGCACAAGAAAATAACATCTGAGGACTGAATAAATTGGTTACATTTAGGGAAAGGATTAGGAAGGGCAGAGATGCCCTGTGTGCACTCATCCCAGGGGATTCCTGAGCTGAGAGATGCTGCATTATCCCCCTCACACAACAAATACTTGTTTTTACATCGAGGACGTTTTAAAATAAACCCAAATTTCATGATGCATTTGATAAAGGAGTCATAGCAGCTGCCCACCCCCCCTAAACAACTCCATCAAATTGTAGTTTGCAAATCAAAATTCACAGATAAGAACACCTTGAACACACGAACTTTCCCTGAGGCTAAATACAAGTTATTTCCTCTCCCTGCAGCAAGGCTGTGACGGTGACATTGCATCAATAAACGAGCTCCCTAAAATTGAAGGAGCAAATTTGTGCATTCCAAGGGATGCAGAGGAATGGTTTTGTGGGATAGGCAAAGACAGCAATAAATTGCTACGACTTTATTTTATGCTGAATAAATTTCTCACTCGCTCAGGTGCCAGCCAGCACACCAAAGGGACAGAGCATGAAAACAACTTTTCTGTGCTTCATGAGGAACTTTTGAAACTCCCATTGCTCTGGCAAGGAAATATCTCTATATAATATAAAAATATAGAATGCAAAACTGTTGCATTTGAGCTATAGGAGAGTGGCAAAAAGGATGATGCAACAGAGAAGCAAAAGAGAGAAAATGCTTTATTTAAAAGAACTCTACACTTACACAGGGTAGATCGTGCAAAACAGAATAGAAGAGGCTCATTGGCCCAAGAAGGCAACACCTCTTTGAAATCATGTTTTCCGCAAAACATCACATCTCTTGTATCTCTACAGGTGTCTAATCATTGTTATAATTTCTTGTCCTTGAGCAGCCTGAGAGACCCAAGGCTTCAAGGCTGCTTTTCCCTGGTTCCCAGCAGCATCCAATGACACAAAACAATAAAAATGACACAATGACTGCTGAAAGAAAACAAGAACATCTTGGTATTACCAGATAATTTGGCTTGAGTGTGATGGCCAGTGTCAGAATTCAAACTGAGCTTAAGGAATATACCTTGGTAAGACAGAGCTTTGTGTTACCAGGGTTGCATCGATTTTTCTTTCACTGAGAAAGATAAAGATTTTGCTGGAAAAACAAGCCAACATTGCCTTTGAAACCTTCAAACAGAAGCTGGACTCTTTGTCTAAATTGTTTAGTAAATAAGGCTGTGAAGAATTTTCAAATGCTTTTTTTTTTTCTTACACAGAAATATCAAAGTCTCCCTTATTTACCTGCCTCAAAGTAACTGAATTATAGGAAATATTATACACAATAATGGGGAGCTCCACAAGGCACTGATTTCATCCACATCAGCCAAAACATCTGCAGCAGCTGATCCTGCTGCAATTTGAAGCTGTGCAGGGATGACACAGATAATATCCACACTTGGAATAGCCTTTATTTCTTTTACATTACATTTCTCCCCTCCTCCCTCCAATGCTTTACCCTAAAATTAGAATCACTCCATGTATCTCCATATATGAAGTTTATGGCATTGGAGAGTCCATCACAAGGACACACTGATAAACCCTCTGCTCCTAAATGAAATTCTTCCCTAATAACCTCTCCTAGAAAAGCAGAGCACTGATAAGAGTTTCACTCCATGCTGTGCATCCTCCCTCTCCACTCTTGATTTTATGATTTGATTTCAATGCCAGATCTTGCTGTAGCCTTATTCAGCTGCTTTCTCCTCACATAGTTTGCAAAAAAAAAAAAATTCAAAACCTGGTTTGAGAGCTGAATCCTGAGATAAGGTTGGGAACAGAGCAGCTGTATAGGTATAGATAGAGATCTCAATATATATAAATATATATGCACATATATTGATATATATATAGATAGATATACATATAGATATACCCATTACATTGATACAAATGCAGGGAAATTCTGCAGTATATATAAAAAAATATATGAATATACCCACTACATTGATACAAATGCAGGGAAATTCTGCAGTATATATAAAAAAATACATGAATATACCCACTACATTGATACAAATGCAGGGAAATTCAGCAGTGTATATATATATATATATATAAAAATAGGCATATATTTACATATATATATTGATATACCCACTACATTGATACAAATGCAGGGAAATTCAGCAGTGTGGTTCTTCCTACAAAAGAAATTACTCAAATCCAGCTGTTGTTGTCCTCATCTCACACAGATTTAGGGAAACTGCTAAATGCTAATTCTGTGAAGGCTCTGAAATTAGAGCTGATTGTGATTCTACACGTCGAGATTTCTTTTTAGATTAGTTAATAGAAGATGTATGGAAGTGGGATAATATTGATAAATGCAATTTTAAAAATAAATTGGTGCTTGGTGGTTAAATTGCATGATTGAAAGAAGTAAAAATCTACATATAAAAGAGAGGCACATAATAGACCAAATATTAATAATCAAAATATTCTTAAATTCAAGTGTTTTCATGTCCCTGTTGATCTCCATTAAAGAAAGGTGATTTTCTAAACTTGGTCTGAATTATAGGCTCATCATACCCTGTAAAAATCTCAGTTCATGTTCCTCACAATATTTACAAGATGTTTTCAAATTGCCTCCAAGTTTGCAGCAGTGACAATCCTCATGCTCAGCATTGCAACCACTCCTCCTCTTTCATTCCTTGAGACCTAAAATCTTGAAAATATCTGTTCCCTTGCTCAAACAACACATATGGGGTTTTTTCCACACGTGCAAGACATCCCTCTTTCCCCCAGAAGAGCAAATTCCTGCCTCCTAAAATTTGCACAGCCAGAGCAGGAACACAAATACCACTTTTAGTCTGAAAAGGTCATTACAAAAATCAAATTGATGCCCTATTGCCTGGGTTAAACTTTATTCCCATTTTATAGATGGGAAGGGCAATAAAAGGGGAGATGTTTGACTGCACAAAGCAAATAATTCAGGTTTCTGTCTTAAAAATCCCAACAGTTTCCATCCATCTCCTCGATCTGTGACGAGTGTTCCCAGGCTCCTGGCTCTGGGTCTCCCTGGAGCAGCATTTTCCTTTCTTTTCTCCCTCCTCTGGGGTTCCTGGGAAAGATCCTGCTCTGGAGGACTCCCAAAGATCACATTTTAAACCAATCCAGCCTTTTTTTTTCCCCTTTACAATCAAAACCCCCATAGCAGCTGGCAATTCCACACTGAACTCCTAAGGAAAAACAGAGTCAAATATTTCAAAATATCTTTTTTGTTTCAATTGAAGCCTTTTACAAGCAGAAATTAAGTAATAAATAGAAACTCAATAAAGCATGAAATGTAGTACTTTATGTTGAAACTGAGGGCATTGAAATTGATTTTAGTTTCTCTCTGCAAGGTGTGCTTTGGGGCTTTGGTTGGGGTTTTACAGATGCCACTCACTCATTCACAGGGATTTCCACACCTCAGTAGCTCCTCCACCAAAAACATGACATCTCTTGGCAATAAAAGGTTAAAATTCACTTTGCCCTCTGACTATAACAGAAATACCTTTGCAAGCTAATGATTGTAACAGGCTGCTCTGTTCCTGAATAAACATTCTAGGGATTTCCTGAGGTGTTGTTTTGTTTTGTCATTTCTTATTTTTTTTTTTCTCATATTTTTAATTGAAGGAAAAGAATTTGGAGGGCAGAGCCAGCTTAGATGGTATTTCAGTCAGAAATGTGTATATGTTGTCTTTCTATACACTTTTCAAACTGAAAAAAATTACATTTACACAGCTTCTGGATATTCATTTTATAGGGGGAAAAAAAAAAAATCTTTAAAGCTTCTCCAACTCATCTCCTTCTGCCAGCTTTCCTGGCCAACTCTTTCTTAGTAATGCCAGTAAATGCCAAAAAAAGTCTGGTTTCAACAACGTTTCTGTCTCTTGAAACCAGGAGAGAGGCAGTTTCTGTTGGATACACTGAATTTAGGGATCCCACTCTTTCTCCTGGAGGGAGTGGGCAATGCTAACACAGGAATTGACTTGGAGCTGCTTTGAGGATGAAATTCCTCCTGCTGACTTTTCCTGCAGCAGATCCATGTCCAGCACTCCTTTGTGAGGCAGGTTCAGCCCCTGCCAGGACAAGGGCCCTTTTTTGGGGCAGGGAGGCTCTTGGCTGTCCCAGCTCTCACATCTCAGAGGTTTTGTCTCCCTGCCCCTCTCCAGCAGCATTTCTGTCCCAGGACAGGCTGTACCTCACAGGGAGGCACAGGGGAGGGACTGGGTGAAGATAACTAAATAATGGAAGACCAGAGGGGGATTGCATCCATGCCCAGCACTCCCAAGGATGAAGCATGCTTGAAAATAACATTCACCAAAAAAAGAAATCAACAAAAATTGGGCATCTCAGAGAAGATCTGACCCTCCCATCCCCAGGCAGCAGCTTTGGTTAAAAGTCTTTATTCCTGTGCTCGTTGAGGCGGTCTCAGGTAATAAAATTCTTCTAGATATTACAATTAGTTTTAATGCAGAATGCAAAATGCACCTCAAAGGGAGGCAGAGCTGTGGTTCCCCATTCCTAGAGGAGCTCAAGGCCAGGTTGGAGCAATCTGAGACACTGGGAGATGTCCCTGCCTATGGCAGGGGGTGGGATGGGATGGGATGAGCTTTAACATCCCTTCCAACCCAAAGCATTCTGAGATTCCTGGAATCACTGCAGCCAATGATGGCTGGCTGGGAAAGGCTTGGCAGGTTCACCCCAAAAAGACCATTTAGTGCAGGGAATGCTCCTCAAAGGACATGGTCAGTGGAGGGAGAAGGAACAAAAATAGGAGATGAGCCCTGCCAAGGAACCACCCTGGTGCAGGAGAGGGACAGAAGAGGAAGGGGAACAAAGGCAGAGCAGGAGCCAAATAAAGCTGATCCTAAGACAGGAGACACAGCAAGGGCAGGGGGATGAGGGCAGGACTGAGGAGCTCCTCATTTCCTGAGCGTGACTGCAGCCCCAGAGGAAACAACAGATTCACATCTGGGAGCCTGGGCAGAGCATCAAAGGGCAGGGATGGATCTAAATGGGGCCTGACACATCCTGGTGTGGAGTGGGAGGGACAGGAGCCCTCCTGGCCCAGGGACAGAGCCACCAGCAGTGTGGTTAACTGCAGGGACAGGGAGAGCAAACACCTCAGGGACACCTGCAGGGCTATGGGACACTGGGCAGGAACAGCCCCACACCATTGTCACCAATTTATGGGACACTGGGCAGGAACAGCCCCACACCATTGTCACCAATTTATGGGACACTGGGCAGGAACAGCCCCACACCATTGTCACCAATTTATGGGACACTGGGCAGGAACAGCCCCACACCATTGTCACCTACACAGCTATGGGACACTGGGCAGGAACAGCCCCACACCATTGTCACCAATTTATGGGACACTGGGCAGGAAAAGCCCCACACCATTGTCACCTGCAGATATGGAACACTGGGCAGGAACAACCCCACACCATTGTCACCTGCAGTTATGGGGACACTGGGCAGGAACAGTCCCACACCATTGTCACCTGCAGATATGGGGACACTGGGCAGGAACAACCCCAGCACATCCTTGATCAAGTCCAGGAGAGCCCAGCAGGCTCTGCCAGCAGCCCCACATTCACTGGAAATGCATCTCACAAGGATTTCACCCCCAGCCTCTCCAAGCTCCATCTCTGCAAGACTGGAAATTGCAATATTCAGCTCCAAAAGCTCCATTTTGCTTTAGAACTGTGTCCTTGAGGAAAGACACCACACAAGTGGGACCTGCAATTTCCACGAGAGGAAAATTGAAGACAAACTTTCTGCTGCAATATCAAAATGATACAGATAATTTTTACCTCATCCACACAAGCTTTTTGAAAGCAGCTGGCAGAGATTTTTTGGCAGTCATTTTATTTCTAGACAAATACCAACACCTTGAAAGCCTTTTATTGTCAAGATATTCCTGCTGCATTTTAAAAAGCTTTATTATCAATCCTAATTATTTTTTTTATCAGGCTTTAAACTGCATATAACCTTTATGACTCCTCATTACAATTCTGAAAAATGAGAAATATTCTTATGGAAGAGGCAACTCAGCTGGGGCTTGAGTAAATCATATTGAAATAGAATTATAATTCAACAACAAAGGCACTGGGCTTGTTAGCTGTGGGGCTCAGTGGATTGACCAGCTCAATTTACCTCTTCACCCCTAAAATACACACTGAGAACAACTCAATTTACTGTGGCTTTCTGAAATAAGGGTCTTCATCACAAAATATGTCAGCAGCTCATGGTTTCTCCTGCTCAGAGGATTTCAGTCCTTAGAAAGTCCCCAAATTTTGCTGCTTTTACAAGTCCACAAAGGACTCCTTGCAGGAGCTGCACGTTCCAGGTACCAGGGGCTTTTGGTGGGAGAGAACCTGCTCTAGTCTAGGGCTCACTCTGACCCCAGGCACTCACAACAGCAATTAGGAACAAGAGAGATTCTCCTCCTGCCTGTAAAAAAAGATGATCACATGCTCAGAGCTGGAAAGCAAAGCATTCTTCTAATCCAGCACTGAAGTTCATACCTTACACTCCAAGATCTGCTGCAAGAGACGTGAAATAGCCAAGAATAAGCTAAATTAATTCAATATGAAAATGCCTCGGTACAAGCACTTTACAAACCCAGCATAAGGCAGGAGTTTAGGTTAAGATTTTAATTCCACATTAAAGGGTCGCTAACTTGAACTGTGTCATTAAAATCAAATTTTTTTTCCCCCATTTTATTGCAGAAAGCACAATCTGTTTGTTTGTGGGTCTTTTGTGTTTTTTTTTTTTTTTTAAGTGGCAGCCTGAAAACTCAAGTTAAAGTGGATGGCTTCAGCCCCACCAGCTTTTGAAGGATGGCTGGAGCTGGGATCTGAGACACTACCTCATAGCTGGTGGGTCCCAAACCCTGTGCAGAGCCCCTGGCCACGAGGGCTGGTACTGGGAGGCAGATCTTCCCCCCATGATATCACTGGTTCTCTCCCCTGGCCAAGTATGACAGAATTCCTCCAGCAGCTCAGCGTGGTACCAGCCCATCTCCCCCTGTGGAAGCTGCAAACCCCACGGACAGCAGGAGGTGGATTGTTCATATAAACTCTCCATTTTCTGTCCAAACAGCCAGCACTTCCAATAACACCTGAGCACAAACCCTCACACAGAGCTTAGCACGCTGCATCACTTAGGCTAAAAATGAAATGGACACTTTTCTGGGATGAGTCCCAGTTGTTTAACACTTCCCAGAGTGCCCAAGCGACTCAGGCAGGAAATGAATCCTCGTGTATCTAGCTGGAACCAGGGCACTGATTCAGTGCAGACAGAGAAAAGAATTTTCCTCTCTCAATCACCAACACGAAGTTTTTATTGGTGGTCCCAGCTCCAGGAATGTCTCAGCCCTGGAGCTGCTGTGTGAGCTCCAGCAAGTCCCTGGAGCCAGGACACACCTACCAACATTTCTGAAAAATGTCGTGAATTAAATTATCAGATGGATCCGTTGGTTAAAGGAGGTTGCATGGGAGGAAGGGAACATGTTTTCCTCCTCTTGGATGAGGGGAGAGGGGTGGCTTTGAGCTGCTTTGGCTCCCTGGGACACAGAAATTCCCTGACTGCCAGAGGAGGTGCCACGCTCCCTTCCCTGATTGTGTCCATGCAAAACTTATGCTGCTTCCAAATTAAACAAACACAGAAGAGTTATTAACTAATAGAGCATAGTTGCACTAATTACTCCTCAGAGTGGCCCTACAAAGCAGGAGTATGGGTGTAAGGAAAAGCAAAAGAAATATCAGATTGTTTACCAGGCTATTAAATTAATGACTTCCAGGTTATTAATTAAAGGCTCAAGGAGAGGATCTCCCAGGGAAGGTTGTGGAGGATTAGTGCTGTTCCTCTGCCTGTGCCAAGCTGCATTCCCAGCTGATGACACAGCTTGTGCAGAGAGCACAGCTCTGCCTCTTATAGTCGATGCTCATGAGTCATAAAAAATATGGAGAGCACTATAAATTCTGGTTATGCCTCTCTCTCTCTCTCAAGATATGTAAAACAACCATGTAGAAGAGCTATGAAAGCTGTCCTCAGCCTTCAAAGCCTTGTTTAAGCAGCACTGTGTGATTCCCCTTAATACAATTGTCTGGAAGTCTAAACTTTGGTAATTATTTTGAATGAAAAGGAACAGCAGGAGGCTCAGTTGAAGGGAATATAAACAATTATCACTTGCACGAAGGCTATGCCAGTTATGAAATAAACTTGAATGGGTTTGCTCTTGAGAACACTGAGCTCTAAATTAATTATCTGACAGAGTGAGCCCCTCAGCTGTGAATAAAACCCTTTGAATCTGGTTTCTACTGATGTCCCAATAAGCTCCTAATAAACCTGAAACTGATGTGGAGACCAAAACTCTGGGTAAGACCCTGGCCATGCCTGCCTTTGGCCCTTCTGCCAGTTTGCAGCTCCCAATGTGTTCTTGAATCTCCAGCATTATTACAGTGGCTTTTTGACAATTTAAAGTTATTTCCTCTTCCAGCCAACGGTATTTTGTCTCAATGGCAAAGAAATCCCTATTTTAGTAGATGTTGAACTAGGGCCTTAGAATGAAGGCATAAAAAATGCAGAAAGGTGAAAAGCATCAGTGTAACCCCCAAGAGATGTGATAAATCTGGAGAATCATAAAGGTAACCAACAACTGTCAGAGCTGATGACACTTGTACAGACAGCAGAGAATTCCACACTGAGATTCACATAATCAGTGCCCAGAATGCCACACGAATAATCAAGATTCTGATGTTTGCTCCTGAGTACAGCCCATGGCACAATATTTAGGAATATTTAGGCAGGGATGCAAAAGCTGCTTCTTCAGGAGCAAAGGGAGATGCAATGCATGCTAAGCAGCAGGAAATGGTAATCCTCTGCCACTTCACATGCACAATCTCAGAGCTGTGACAAGTGTACACTTAAAAACCAGAAGAAATATGGTCTAAATATATATTTTATAGCTGGCTTTCATCTTTATCTTCACATTTCATTGCTAGAGTTTATATTCAAAGCATAACATAACACCAAGAAAGAAAAAAAGAGTGTTGCTACAAGAAAAGGAACTCTGCCTTCTCGTCTTTCTTTCTTTTTTATTTTTTTAAACCCTTCTTTAAGATTTCAATTTGCAACCCTGATTTATTCCAGCCCCAGCAAAGGAAGGAAACAGATTCACACGAGCTCAGAGTCTGGCCTTGAAAACTTCATCTTGGCAAAGCAGTGTGACTGTTCCTGAACCCACTGCCCCCTCCCCACAGAGAGAAGAATTTATGATTTATTTGGATTTAGAAGTCACTGGTGTTGGAGTGAGATCTGGAAATGTCCTGCAGGTCTTGCCATCCTCTGTGCCCACCATGGGCATCTTTATTTTCCTCTGCTTGTCTCTAACTCCAACACAACCCCAATATCCTGGGGTTGAACAAGAGTCTCACTCTCTGCAAGGTGGGGGACAGGTGGATTTTCCAATCTATTTTTAAATATTGAGTTGTATATTTATATCAGTGACAGTATTTTAAGAGTCCTGAGAGGCTCACAGTGATCCAGGTGGATTAAGGCTCTGACCCAATGACAGTGGAGATTGTGTGCAGCTACTTTCCCACTGTTAATTATTTTAAAGAAGTCACACAGCAAAATTTGCTCTTTCATTTACACATCCCCCAAATTTAACATCAAAAATCAAATTCCCTGTTTGAAATCCCATTGTTTGAAAGCAACCTGGCCTGGCAACTTGTAAACTCAAATCAAGTCCAAGCATCTCAGGCTTTCCAGTTTCTCATATGGATTTTTTAGGAACCACACTCAGCTCCAGGCTGCAGGTCCTCAAATACCTGCCCAGGTCCAGCTGCATTCCCATTTATTTTTATGAATGGCAGCTGTATCCTGACTGGAGCACCCAGAGGTTAATATTGCATTTGGACAGAGATCAGGATTACAAAAGAAGATCCATGAGCATCAAAATGTGCAAAATATGCCCCAGTAAGGAAAGCTGCACCTAACTTGCCCATGTGCTTTCAGAAAGTTGAGAGGATTAAATCTCTCCAAGCACTTGGTCCTGATTCTCTCTGTCCTTGCAGGTGCCAGCAGTGGCATGACAGGTCCCACACAGACAAAAACAGAGAAAACCCACACCTGAGTGACTGGTGCCACACCCTGAGCTGTGTTTACCTGCACAGCTGATCACACCAAACCCTCACTAAATCCTTTCCACTTCTCAAGAGCTTCATGCATTTTGCAATCTGGACCAAACCCTGGGTGCAATGCCAGCTCCACTAATCTGTGTCCCTCTGAGTGTCAGTCTGGGGCAATGCCACACTGGGATCCCCTCAGCATCCCAGCTCTTCCATGCCAGGAGTTTCCCCACTGTGATGACCTTTAAAGCACAGGAACAGAGCCAAAATCCCCTTAATGCCCATGTGAAACATTTCCTGGCTGGCTCTTGTCTCCCCAGGAGCAGGGATGTGCTGCAGGCTCTGCAATAGCATCCCTGATATTACCTGACCCAGAGCTCCTGTGCTGCAGGGATCTGGCACACACCAAGCCCTCTGTGTCCCTAACAGGGTGTGAGGATAAAAACTGAAGCCAAACAGATGGTCCTAGAGAAATCTTCCCTAAAGTGCTCTGTGTACTAAAACATCACTTACCCAAACTCTCATCAAACTTGGCTTGATCTGTGAATTGTGAGCCAAGTTTGGAAGAAAAATATTCTGCTGGAAATATGTTGGGGGGGGGGGGGGGAAGAGGCTTTTTGCTGCACTGATATAATATAAAATGAAACTATTTCGTTCAAACCTTGGAAATATTTAAGAGAAATAGAACCCAACCCTGGTGTGTTTAAAGCAAGCACTGAGGTGGGGGGTGGCAATCAACACAAAACACAAAGTGCTGAGCAAATGAAAAAAGAGAAGTGGAAGGACAACTGGAGCTCTAATGTATAATGAGCTATCAACACATGCTGTAATGCACACAAAATTTCAGGCAAGGAGGAAATCACATCTGCAGGGAATGTGGGCAGCTATTGTTTGAAGCACAGGGTGATGTTGCACAACCCTTCAGGAGCCTGATCCTGCTGCCACACGGCCACAAATGCAGCATTTTCTCCTCAGCAGCAGCAACTGGACACCCAAAATAGCAGCCACTAATTTTATCAGCCTGCTCAGCATTGAATATTATATCCAGTTAATAAAAGAATTTCATTAGGTATTTTTCTATAGTAAAATATTCCCACTGAAAATGTTACATTTTCTAAATTGAAAGATGCCAGGAGAAATGTTATCAACCCCAACTAAACAAACAGCAATATTTGTAAAAATATTGAGGTACTTCCATAGTAGCTTCTCTTAAATATCTATATTTTCTTTTTAAAATGTGCTTCCTTATCCAGGATGCTGTTAGGACAAAGGGAAAAGGCCCCAAGCTGTGCTCAGGTTGGATATTAGGAAAAAAATGTTCACTGAAAGAATGGATAAAAATTGGATCAGGATTCTCCAGGGCAGTGGTGGAGTCTCCATCCCTGGAAGTCTTAAATAAATTACTGGAGTGGCACTCAGTGCTGTGGTTTAATTGATGAGGTGGTGCCCAAAGGTTGGATTTCATCACCTTGGGGGTGTTTTCCAGCCTAAAGGATTCCACGATTCTACAAAAGGTGTTGGCACCAGCACAGGCACCTTTTAAACAGGAAAAAACCAACATTTCTGAAATGATGCCACCATAAAATGCTGGCCTTGGTGTCATAGAGCTTTGACTTGGGGAAGGTGAAGAGAAAAATTGATGTGCCCAGTAAATGATCAATTCTCTCCATGCACAATTAATCTACACTTAGGAAACTCCAAATTCTTTAAATACAATTTAATGACATGTCTGATTTTAAAAGTGGGGTTTGCCTCTCACTAATGTAAACTTTCATAGGAAGCACTTAAATCACAAGATGTCCTTGAAAAAGTGCATCCCAAATGTGTTAAAGTAAAATCTGGTTAGAGGTAAGCAAATTTTCTATTTTTTCCTCAGTAAATGGAATTCTCTCACTGCTGCTGAGCAGTTCTGTGTGTTTGTGCCATTAGACAGTGTGAATTATCTCACATTTTTTGCTCAGTGTAGTCAGGCCCTCAACGAGAAAGTCATTAGCTTAATAATCATTCCTGACAGATTCCAAGTGAGAGATTCCAGCAGATAGTGCAGGACTCCCGGGGTAAATAAAAGGACAGTTTTATCTCTGAGATGGGAGAGAAGGCTGCACTAAATGATGAGTGTGCTTTCCCAGGGACTAATTGTTAAGCAGGAGTATTTACAGTTAAAGGATTGGGGAATGGGGCCATCATTGCCAGGCAATTATCTGTACACAAATAACTTTAATCCCCTGGCATTTTTATAGCCACTCCATTATTTATTTTACCATATATCCTATTGCAATACCATTCCCCTCTTACAAGTACATACTTTTTTTTTGACTTCATATACAATTAAAATAAAACAGAGGAACACTTTGAAACGAGTTGAAGAACAATAGATCCCATTTAGCCATCAAATACAGCAGTATTTAACTTCTGTGCTTTTGATCAATATTTATGTGACAAGCTATTCATTACTCTCCTTCTCTACCACTGTTGTTCTTCCCACAGCCTGATGTGCACTTTTGTGTATTTAATTTATAAGTTTCCATGGAAAAGAAGTATTCAAAAGAGAAAAAAAAAAAAAAAAAAGTGCTGATACAGCACGTGGATCTTTCTACCAAGCCACAAATCTTTTCTAGTGTTCATCTTAAACTGAAAGTAATTCTGGGAAACAAATTAACGATATAAATCACATTATCATTACTCACAGAAAGTTGTAACTCACAGAGAGCTCCAGTGAGTAGCTAAAAGGCCTCTCTCTATATGGAGAATGCCTGTTTCTAATTAAATAATCTAAAAATAGAGTTGCACATACATCTAGGACTGAGCCATCTGTGCTATCTCTCCAAGATAAGCCATTCTGCACCCACTCTGATATCCCTTTCATCACTGCACACACTCACAACTGGGCCTGGCCCTTCTTTCCTATTTAGGAAGGGACAGAGGAAAAGAGGGAAAAATTTTAATCCAGACAAGCTTTTTTTGAAAGTCAGAGCCCTTGTTTGGAAATATCTTTTCACACCTACTTGTGTCAATCAGCAACATGACCCAGAGCCATGTCCTGCAGCAGTGGCAGCAGTCAAGCAGGATTTCTCCATGGAACACTTTCCCAATCCAGCAAGGAAAGCTGTTTCTAATTGGCTCTCTGGGCTTTTTTGTATTGTTTTTGTGGGTTTTGCTTGGTTGCACTCTTTTCTTTCTTTTTTTTTTTTTTTTTTTTTTTTTTTGACTATCTAAAAACTTTACTTTTTCCTCTCCACAATCAGATAATTGAAAGAAGAACATAAAAAAGTGAGCTGGAATCAAGCTGGACCTGAGTTAAAAGGTTGGGTAAGAGATTGCCATGATACATTGGTGATAATAAACAACAAATTTTCTTCATACCTCAGGAAGGAGACAAAAAACAGCCTTTTTATTTTTTTTTTCCCTAAAAGCAGTTTCCTATATTGTTCACAAATGTCTGAGGGGGGAGAAAAGGAGGAAAGCTTATCAGCATCTGTCAGGGGGGAAAACACTCTCAGAGCCAGGGGCAGCTCCTTCCCCTGGTAGGCAAAGGGAAATCAGAGTCACCCCTCACTGCACAGGGGATGCAATTTGGGGTCTCCCATGGCATAATTAAGTCCAGAAAATGCCTCAGGCTGCAGCCAGCACAGCAACATTATTTACACAGGTCCCTAAATTTCTTGCTGTCAGACTGTATTTACTCAAACAAACCTGTCTGCTGTGCTTGCCCCTCCCTTAGTTTTGGTTTTGCTGTTGCATGATAGAATCTCAGGTAATGAAATTATGATTATTTCACTTTAAACTTTCATTTCTGCCATCAGAAAGAAGAATGCCTCTCTGAAGGAAAAAGGTATTCATTTGAACCAAAAAACATTTATGCATTTCTTAAATTAAATAAACAACAGTTTTAGATATGTGGCAACAACAATATAAAAACACTCTTATAACCTACAGGATGAAAGTGCATTGAATTCTCCCAACAGCTTTAAATTGTTACACACCTCAGAATAAACAAATAGGCAAAATGAAGACTAACCTTTGAATTAATGCCATTCCCTGGTCTCCATTGCTCTCCATTCAAAAGGAAGGGAATTGTTATCTCATAATCTTTGGATTGATCCTTTGTCATCTGCAGCCTCGGGGGCTCCACTGTGCTGTCCACATTCCCACCTAAGGAAGGGAGAAGCACTTGGGGTTAGCTGGGAAGAGCCTCTGACAAGGTGAACCTTGTTATTCAAGGGATTTGGCAGCATATTGGAAAAGGAAATAATTCAGGAAAAGGATTAAACATTCAACTGGTAACGTCAGTGTCGAAACCTACACAAAATTCCAGAGAGAACCTGTGAAATCAGAGGGGCTCAGGGGGATGAGGGCAGCAGAAGGCACAGGATGCACATTTAGAGATATCAGGATGCAAGGATATCATCATGGAGGATGCACAGCCTCATCAGTGGGGAAAATAAAATGTCTGGAAGAGAAGGAGAATGTAAACTCACTGAAATAACACTCTACTCCTACACAGGCAGATGACTTCAATTCAAAGCACCAGGTCAAAAAGCTGTTTACAAGCAGCATTTATCAAGGGTTTTTCCTCCTCCTAAATATATTAATGGCATTGTGCCTGTCAAGGCAGAGCCCTAAAACCAATATCAAAGGACAAGAGCTGGAAAAATAACTGAGAATAAATCAAAGAGAAGACAGGGATGGCTTCCAGGTGCCACAGGATGGTCAAAACTCTGGTGGGGTTTGCCACAGTTCTCTGTGCTCACCTAATGCTCTCAGAGGATGAAGAGTCACATTCTGAGCAGAATTATCCCCATTTAGTCACTGTTAGAATTAGCTTTAAAACATCTGTGCTGTCATTATGGCAAAGCCAACGTGAGCAGAAATGAGGTCTGGTATTTTTCAACATGCTTTTAAAATACAACACTTTACTAAAACACACACACAAAAAAAATCCAAACCAAAAACAAACAAAAACCCACCACCTTTCACAAGATAAAATGGTAAAATACATTGGAGAGAGGGAAGTTGTTTGTAATTCAGGCTCTTGCACCCCTTTGATGCAGCCCAAGTGACAGAGGGGTGGCAGGACACACTCAGCCCTTAGCAGAGATGATCCAAACCTGGCCCAAGATTTGCTTCTCCCCTGGGGAGACACAATCTCAGCAGCCTGGGAGGGTCTAGACAGAACCTCCAACCCTTTATTCTCATTATCAGGCAGGAAGCTCCCTGCTCAGAGCAGGAATTTATGAAGCACATCTCAGCAAAATAAGAAAAGTTTGGCTCCAGCCCTGCTCTCCTTTCTCCTTGGCCCACTAGAGCAATCTCCACCACACAAACTGAATGACTCAGGCCCTTCTATGATTTCCTGGGGTTTGCATTCTGAAAGTGTGATGAGATCTAAGCTTTCAGAGCCCCTTGGGGGATCCTCATCCTCCTGTGGATGCATTGCCTGTGCTGCTTCCACCAAGTCTGACACCATGGAGCTGCCAAGGTGATATCAGGAAACATCAAAGTCCCTCTGATCCTCCTCCCTGTGCCTTTCCTGATCACTCTGCAGAGCATGAACTTCACAGCATTACCCAAAACAGCAGGGGGAAAAGGGAGGGGGTCAGCATTTGTGCACAGATGTGTAATTCCCTAAATAGACAGCCTGGTGTGTAAAAATACAATGGGAAAAGGGAGGAAAATCCACACAAAGTGTGGTTCAAGTTTGCCACTCCTCCTCCCCTTCCATCCCAAGGAAGTGATGCTTGTGGTGCACAACAAAGCAAGGTTACAATGAGCAAATTTCATCTTCCACACGTGCTTATTTATCTGCTGAAAATGTTCATTGTGCAGAAGTGTTGATAGTCTGGAGACAGCCATCACGACAGGTTTATAGGCAGCAGTTATATCTTTATTGGAAGAGATAATTTATTTGGGGGGGAAACAAAGCAGCTTCAGGGTTTGCAAACTCCTCTGAAGGCACAGCATTTATATAAAACACGAGATCAATTTCTGTCTGGTTGCTTTCCCTGAGCCAGATACTTGGCTGCTTATCTGAATGTTTTTATTTAAATTATTGGGTGTGATAAAAATCACAGCTTCCTGAGGAAGGCAGAGGAAGCACTGCAGCCCAATTTTGGGCCTCATTCTGGAGAGAATTTGGGCACATGCATTGTGCACTTGCTTAACTCCCAGCTGCCCTCAGTGTGATATCAGCACAGTGTGGTGTCTTTTGTATATCAAATAATGTTTTTTTCCCATGAAATTTCATTATATTTATGGACTGGATATATTTTGCAAAATAAAGAAACCTGTATAGCTGATAAATAAACTTTAACTCAGACTTTAAATTAAAAAAAAAAAAGGTATGGGGATATGGGGAAGATAACAAGGTAAATCCTTTAAACAGGTTTCTGCAGCCTGATTACAAAGAGCATGGGACAGAAAATAAGGGAATAGCAGGGAAGAGGAACCCACACTTAGCTTGAGCAGGAGAGTTCTGAGAGGCCACTGAGCAATAGGACACAGACATGGGAAAGGAATACTCTGAATCAGGAGGAAAAATACTCACAAAAAATATAAGGAGAGAGTCAGGCCAAAAAATAAAGCAGGAATAGTGCAGGAAACTTGGGGAAAATGGGATAAAACCAGGTGGGTTCAAAAGTGAGTTCTGGGGAACCCTGGAGAGCCTTTGAGCCTCAGCTGAGCTGGAGGCACCAAGGAATTTATCCCAGTCAGGGATAGCTCAGCCAGCCCCTGGCACAACATCTGAACAAAACACATTCCCAGTGTTCTGGGATGTGCTGGGACACCACCTCTGACCACAAACTGCTCCCCCAAAGAGCATCCCAGGGGAGCAGCACTGGGGAAGGGTTTCCATCACCCCAAACCATCCCAGGTCCCAGGGCTGCAGTTCCTCATGCACACAGACATGCTGGTATTTCCTCCCTACCACTCTGCACCTCCCTTCCCCATTTTCAGGAGGATTTCTTTGAAGCTGAACCATCAGAGTTGTTTGTGTTCCATTAATAATGAGGCCTCTTCTCTACAGGGACTCTTGGTGCTACAGCAGAATAAATAGTGCAATAATTGAAATCAGAGAATTGAAATTTTGCTAATGTGTCATGAGAGGAGAAGAAAATCAGGCCATGTGCAGGACCAGAAAGTTATATTAGAGCCAGGTTTCCTATCTTTTGTGTCACATGCACCTACTCACTCACCTACTTATTTTCCACTGCAGTGAAATTCTGTCCAGCTCTTCCTGACACAAGCTCATCTCCCACTTTTTCACATGAAAAACTTCACAGTTGTGTCTGTTTTCTATTTTCAGCCTGCACTGAAGGTAATGCTTTTGATCCACAAGCAGCCCACAAGCTGATGCAGTGCCCTTTATTCTTTTTTTCTTCCCCCCAGTAATATAAAAGCTACTTTGTACAAATAGTGAGATGAGTAGATGTTACCTGTCAGTGACTTTTGTGTGGCTTAAATATTTTTCATCTGCCATGTACTTCTACAACTTTTCTGCTTTGCACAGTATCATACAAGGGCTTGTTGGCAAAGAAGTTCAGAATGGTTTTCATCTTTTTGCTTGTTATTTCAGTTCCTCCAAGCTCTGTGCAAAATAAACTCTGAGCATGTGATGTGACATCTTTGCTCAGCGGCCACTGCCTCCTGAAAAAACCCAGACACTCTCCAGATTTGCATTTACTTAAAATTAATAAGCTTTTAGTGAGGCAGGGCCATTTATTTGTCCTCATGACAAACAAAGAGGTGAATGCACCCAGTGCTGAGTAGCTCTGGATAAAACGGGATTAAGTGCAAGGAAAATAGAATGTGCCCCTCTAAATTCACACCCCAAACCTCCTGCAGGGCTGGCTGTGCCCCAGAGCAGGACAGGAGCCAGACCTGGTTTATAAACAGCATCCATCTCGTACACACAGATTTACAAAAAAGTCAACTGATGCTGAGCTTCCTACACTGTGGATGGGCCTGCTCTTGTCCCACACAAAACCAGAATAACACAGTTCAGAGAATCCCACGGTGGTTTGGGTGGTTTGGGAATCACCCCATTCCATCCCATCCATGGGCAGGGACACATCCCAGTGCTCCAAGCCCAGTGTCCAGCCTGGCCTTGGGCACTGCCAGGGATCCAGGGGCAGCCACAGCTGCTCTGGCACCCTCTGTCCCAGGGCTTCAGCCAAGAATTCCTGCCCAATATCCCATCTAAATCTACCCACTGTCTGCTTAAAGAGATTCCCTGTGTCCTGTCCCTCCATCCCCTGTCCCCAGTCCCTCTCCAGCTCTCCTGAAGCCCCTTTAGGCTGTGGGATGTCCATTCCCATCCCAGACTGGAGATCTCTCTCCTCACACTGTCCCCAAACACCCCTCATGTCCCCCTGCACTTATGAAAATTAAAGAAGTGAGGGAATAAAAAAGATTCATTTAAATTATCCTTGTGTTACCTTTCCTACTACAAACCACCTCAAAATTGTAAGTCACAGCCTGTCCTCATTCTTCTCTGCAACAAAACACTCAAAGCACTGGAATAATCTTTGGATTGAAAAGAATAATGGAACAGAGTAATCTTTCTGCAAACTGCAGTCAGCTAAGGACAGGCAATGCCCTGGAAGTCAGGAAGGACATCCTTTATCCATTTCCCTCTCATTTTCTTCAGCTTCCTCAGTTTGGCTCTCAGCTGGTGGGTCCATGGCCCAGCTGGGTCATTCCTGGTGTGGAGGAAGGGATTTCCACCTGACTGCATCCAGCCCTGGCTCAGCCACTGGCACTGGGTTTGTGTCCTTCAGATGGGAGAGAGCTTCATCCCCCTCATCATTTGGGATGATTCTTCTGTCACCTCCAAACTCAAACCAGAATTTTTCAATGCAAAATTCCCAAGCTTACACACTGAGAGGGGAGGACCAGGTCTTGTCCTTTCTAGATGGAGTTAGGAACTTTAGGAAGGGGTGAAACAGGGAATGGAAGCTGCCCACAAACACAGCCCCACAACCAGGCAAGGGAAGGGTTTTATCACAGTTCAGTAAGGAAAGATATTCTGATCAGTCTGTATTTTTATCATCAACCTTTACTCAAGAGTCCTCCTGCAACCCAATTATCAGAGGTGGGACATGGCTGCACAGAGGACAGGAATATTACAAATATTACAAAACCCAATGAGCTGCAGGCTGGAGCAAGGGGCTGAAACCCAGGAGGGTTCTACCCTTGGGGATCATCAGGATTTCTGCTCTAACCATTGCTCTTCAAAGCAGGTGACACCAGAATGACCACACATGGGACTGGGGATAACACTGATAATGCTGCACCAAAAGGGGATTCCAGGGAAGACCAGAGATCCAGCTTAACCCTGAGAGCTGCTGAGAGAAGCTCATCTGGGATTCTGGGGGAATTTGTCCTCACCTGCATTCACAAAAATGAACTGAGCCTGGAGCTGGTGGCTTGGAAAGGCTGAATTACAAGAAGGGATCTAAAATAATTATTTTACATAATCTAGAAAACCAAAGGTGACAGGACCCATGATTGTCCCTTAGCTTTCTGTGCCTCTTGGTATTTATCTTGCCAGTGCTGATATATTTATAGATGGCAGGAGAATAAAGTGCCTGTACATAAAGTGAGATAGGATTCCAATATAGAACTGCACAGAGAATCACATCCAGCTCTTGTCCAACAAGGACAACAAAAAGAAAAGAAAAACCAACTTGCTTTAAATGGAAATTGTCAACATCAGGGGTCAGATTATATCATGCCAAAGAAAAAGTGTCAATTATCCAATTATGTGGCCAAGGTCTGGGGATGTGTGATTCCAACCCTCTATCTCACTCCATCTTCCAGCAAAACCCAAAACATTCCCCAAGTTAAACATTATCCAGGCACAGGCCTTGTTGAAACCACCTTCTGAAGTGGTTCCTGTTCTTCCTGAACAGGAAAAACAAACTGGTATTTAATAAAAATCACAGAATGGTTTGGGTTGGAAGGGACCCTAGAGCTCATCCCATTCCATCCCTGCCATGGACAGGGAACCTTCCATGTTGCTCCAACCCATCCTTGGGCACTTCCAGGGATGGGTAACCACAACCTCCCTTGGCAGTAATATAAATAAAAAAATAAAAAATGCAAAATATATCTAATAAGAAACGTGAAAATGCTAGAAAATAAACCAGTACCAGATTTCCAGTGCATAATGGTTAAACAAAGCCAGCCCTGAGACTTGCACGAGGTCAAAGAAGCAACAGCTTAAATTTTACATCAACCAGCAGCTGAGAACACAGACACCCTCTCAAAGGAAAGGACAAAAATCACCACATTGATAAGATGCTTCCATTATCCCACAGCTTCATAAAAGGCAGCACAGCACCAGACTCTGCCCTCCTTTATTTCTAAACACAAAAGCCTGGGCAAGATTTGACTGTGCATAAGTAAAACTCTTATCTCTTGCAGTAAAGTTTTTATTAACTCCAAATCATGAATTATTTTCCCAGCTAACCTTTGCTCCTCTAAGCAGTACATTGATTCTTTCTAGAAAAGCCAGGAAAATTAGTCCTTTCATGGCCTGCTTGGAAAATAAGTCATAAAAAAAAAAAAGAGGAAAAACTAAACATAAAGTTTTACTTGTTTTCTCCCTTCTCCCAAATTCCCAAACCCAAGACCTCAGGCATTTAAGCACAAGAAACCCTTGGAAAACCATGAAATCCATGGATCTTCTTGAGCTTGAATTTTGTCTTTTTTTTTTTCACACTGCAAAATTACTACTTGTGTACAAAAATTTTTCAAACATGAGAAGTCAGCAGAGGTCTTTGATGAGCCTGAGGGGAGGCAGCAGCAAGATGACTCCATGGATTTCTGAATGTAATTTTCTGTTCTTTTGGCTTCTAAAGGGAGAAGATCCCATGTCCAGCTTGGTGGGTAAAGATGAGGCATCACCAGTGATTCACACCAGGCAGCTCCAGGATGAGAAATGGAAGGTTGAGATTCCCTGATCCCCATGAACTGAACAGCATTAAAAACATGACTTTCAATATTTGGGGTCTATAATTCTCAGATCTACCTCCTGTCATCACTTGCTCGTGCACACTCACTCCTTTCCTAAATCTGATTCTGCTGATGAAATAATCAGTGACAGGGAACAGCCCTCTCACCCCTCCTCCATGAAACCCCATAAAGTGCCTGGAATATGTCATGTGTTCAACATTTCAGTGTGGACACAGCAGGAAAAGCTGAAATTTGAAGGTGACCTGCTGCTCTCCTGCACCAAACCCTCTGTGCTCAATGTCACTGCCCCATCAGCTGAGCAAACTGAGACAGAGAAAGGCAAAAAATACAAAAGGTGGGGACAAGAAAAGCAAAACTCCAATGTTCCTTGTGGGACATACCCCCTAAGCAGTTGGATCATCTTAATCTTCAAGCTTCTGTAATACAACTGTTGGAAGGCTCCAAGTCTGAGCACAATAAAGTGCTTTATTCAGGGAACCATATGACTCCATCAGTCATTCAAGCACATGTTTGGCACAGATTGAAAGTGAAAAGCATAGCTAAGGCAAATATTTCAAAACTGAACTTGTCTTCCTAACACACATGGTTTATATATTGGTGTAATATCTATATAACTTTTCAGTTCTCATCTAGAGTAATGTCATGGCTGAAGTACAAAATGATGTCTCTGCACCAGGCGTTTCTCAGTGGATAACACATGCCAAAAAGCCATTTACTAGAAAATTAAAAGGGAGCTATCACACTTGGAGGAGAGGGGGGGGGAACAAAATACAAAACCTGTAAAAATAACTTTGTTCCTTCTAATTCCTGAAAATCTATTTCTCCAGTCAGGATGCTGCCCCATCCCTCACTGGAGAGCTGAAACAAACCCAGGCCAGGCAGCTCCTTCCTCCTCAAGTGCCTGAGATGTGTCTCCTCTGTTTGCAGATGAAATACTGAAATATTGCTGATCACAGAGAGCAACTCCTGCTGATGCAAATGCCACTAAAGCAATCTGGGCAGAGCACAGTGTGATTAAAGCACAAGTAATGGCAGAAGGATTTGGGCCCTCATTATACAAAATCCATATTGAAATGCAGTCAAGGAGAGAAGCCAGTGTATCTCAATGTCCTCCCTGTTCTCCAGAACAAAATGTGACAAGTGGAGTTGGGAGAACAACATTTGCCATTGACTGCAGGAGGGGGCAGGGAGCCTGCAGAAGGTTTCAAACAGCCCCAGCCCAGCTGTATGATGTGTATAGAATACATACAGGGATATATTTGGGAAACAGCTGTCCAGCATCATTTGGGATGCTGTTATGTTTGACTGAGGAATTGCTATTCAGGACCAGTCCAAAGACAGAGTTGTCTTTATGTTGTTTTTTTTTTTCCTACAAGAGAACATTTCAAAACATGGAGAAATAAAGCAGTGAAGCTCTGAAGGAAAGGGCATTTCAGCACAGTGGGTCATGGGGGTGGAGTGAGAGGTTCCCCCCATGGAAGAGCTCAGGGTTGGAGGTCACAGAAGAGGGCAAGTGAGAAATGCAAGATTCCAACCCAAAGGAGCTTTGGAAAGCCCATGACACAACAGCTTTGGAGAACTTCTGTCCTCCTGCTGCAAATCCTGTTTTCAGCTGCTGCTTTTCCGAGCCCTGATCCACACCATAGCAATGGCCCAGCCATTCCCTCTTGTGAAAACAGGCAGGACAGGGCTAGAAATGGATGAAAATCCCCAAGGGCTGCACAGTGCCTTTCCCAGATGTATTTCCAGGATGTCAGAGTGGAGGATATCCCATCTCAACAAGCATAGGTGCTACTGATACAGACCTGCTTGCTCCTAAATTGCTGCTCCTTCCCCAAAGAGTCCCTCATATCCTTTTTTTGATTATGAACTCAGCCTGGCACCCTTCTGCACCAGCAGCACCCACCAAAAACATTTACTGAGGCAGGGGAATACTAACCTGTGCTTTACAAGCACCAGGAATCCACACAGCTCCAAGGGCAGAGAAAAAGGTGCTAAATATATCCTCACTTTCCAGCAATGGTCCACATAATTATGTGAAAATCCAGGTCCAGTTCTCCTCTCCAACTCCTCCCCTCCCAAACCTCAGGAAAGGCTACTTCCACTGAGTGAAGTTCAAATTACTCTCCAAAAATACAATTTCCTCTTGGTCTTTCAGAAGGCAGAGTGCAATGATTGCCTACCCTGCCTGGGGGAGCACAGGGAATCCTCAGCACAGCTGGGCTGAGGGATGCTCTGCCTGTGCAGGGGCTGGGAATGGGAGCTGTGCTCCTCCCAAAGCACCAACCAGCCCTCCAGATCCCCCAGGAAACCCAGCTGAGGGGAGCTGCAGCATTAATTCAGGGCAGCAGGCATGGGATGTGATTTCCCCAAGGCTAAAGAGGAGCTCCTGGGCTGGAGGAGTTGATACCCATCAGGAGTTTCTGTTTGTGGGGGGAATTCCTGATCCTCACATCACACAGCAGGGAGAGGAAAATGAACTGCACCTGCTCCAGCACGGCCTCTCACTTAATCTCCCTTCTGGTTTTTAAAACATGAATGAAAAGACAACTTGGGAGTTATTTAATGTTCCTGAACCACCTCTCCTGCCCAGGTTTATGAGTGTGACCTTGCAGAAAGTGTCACCACAAGATCTGGGTCACTCACAGCTCCTGACTTTCACACATTCCTCCACAGATGAGCTACAGGAGCAAAGAACATTTATTTTTATGGTTTCTTCAGGGCAGGATACTGCCCCAGGTCACAGCTCTGCTCTCTGCAGAGCTCCAGGCTGTGCACAGGACTCAGGACCATGGAGGGGAGGGAATTTATGCCAAAAGAGGGTCAGGTACAGAAATAAGATAAAAACAGCACACAGAGTAAATAGCTCCTTCTTTCTCAAGTGTGAGGATTTGAACTAAAAGAGGAGAGATTGAGATTGGATATCAGGAAGAAATTCCTCTCTGTGAGGTGAGGAGGAGCTGGGATGGAATTCCCAGATTTGCTGTGGCTGCCCCTGGATCCCTGGCAGTGCCAAGGCCAGGCTGGACACTGGGGTTGGAGCACTGGGACAGTGAAGTGTTCCTGCCATGCTGGGGTGACACTGGGTGGGATTTATGGTCCCTTCCAGTCCAAACCATTCCAGAATTCTGGAATTTCTCCTGCAACAATCCCATATTTTCACCTTGCTGTTTCTCCAAAATGTGTCTGTGCCTCACTCAGGAGGCAAGAGATGAAGAAATAAATCCTCATTCATTTGAGATGAAGAAAAAAATCCTCATTCCTTTGGGATGCTCACCTCATGCTTCAAACCACACATCAAAATGCAGGAGCAGATTTGAATCTGGAGTCCCTTCCATGATCTCCAGTTCAGAAAGGAGCATGGATCAGGTGCTGTGTCCATCCCTGTGTGCTCCACAGGGATTTAGTGAATTTATTCCCAACTCTCTATCATCACAGTGCTCTCAGTGGCAGAAAAAGAATGTGAAATAAACTTATTATGGACTGAATTATGCTCCTCACATCTTCTAAGTGTTGAAGTACCAGAGGATCTCAGCACAGACCATCACTGACCATGCCCTGCTCCAGGCCCATATGATCCCCTTATTAAATTATAAAGTCCAGGTTTCGTAATTTTTTAATTTTTTATGCATAACTATACAAAAAAAACCCCATAAATTCTTGAATTTGCTGAAGTTTATACATTAATATATTCTTTCAGAGGTAAGCAGTCACAAATGGAATTTATCTTTCAGCTGCTTTCAGGGTTAGAACACATTTAAAAGAAACAAGAAAACTTTCACCATTATCAGAAGAAGGTTTTTCACTTAATGCACATGATATATAATATTAAACTAAATTTCCAGGGGTTGACACAGTTCCTCTTAAAGAATACCTCAAAATAAACTAGTTAAAGATACTTTTGTGCCAAATTCTGCATCCAAGTTTTTCTGCCTTGATGTGCATTATCCAGCATGGCTAACAGGCCATGACACATTTCACTTCTTGCCTAATTACATCATAGATTTGGGAGAAGAAAGAATTTGTTCTTCTAATCACTGCTTTTAGCAAGTTGACCTTGTGAAAGGACAATTTCCTGCCTCCAAACTCTTTTTTTATCCTAGCTGCAGGTCATGGAAAGCAGCAAAATTCATTTGTATGGGGTGTAAAAAAAAATTAGTGGAACAACCTGAAGGGATTAAACAGATTAATTTCTGATTAGATGATGGAGTTCAAATCACTTGATACCAACTCAGTCTCAAAATCCTGCATGAGCCCTAAAAAGAGAAGGAGCAAGATGCTGGAGCAGGGCTCTATAAGAAACAATCCCTCCTCTTAGTTAGTGGGGTTTCAAAAAGATAAAAAATTTAATAATTTGAAGCACTTTGCTCTGTGTTAACCAGAAACAAAAGGGACTGAGCTCTTGGGCTGCACTATGAAGAATCCACTGCTACCCTCAAACTGTGGAGTTTTAATTTACTTGGTCATAGATCTGCCCTGGAGACTCTAAGAGAATCCTCTGCAGGTGTGTAGCACTCCAGAATTGGGCAATGATGTGCTTCTGTCCAGGGAGAAATTTGAGGAGCTGCTGGAAATCCAAGTACAAAGTGCAGGCAACAGGCAGAGTGAGATCCAGGATGGCGTGCAGTAAAACATGAGAGGTTGTAGAGGAAGGAAAGTCACCAGAAAAAGGGATTAAATAAAAAAATCCTTGCAGGATGAACAGCCTGGCACCCTAAGCAGGTGTGAGACAGTTGGGGAGAGCCTGGAGTATTCCACAAGATTCCAAAACACCCTAAAAAATGCCAATTCCTGCATTATAGCAGGTGAGGAGAAACCCAGCCCAAGAGCCCAGCACCCCTGACCAGGCAGCTCAGGGCTGGTGGAGGACCAAAGAAGCTTTTATATGAGTTGAGCATTTTTAGAACAGAATTTCATGATCATGGGAGGTGAGTGAGGGATAAACAGATATCTTCAGTGGGATAAACAGATAAACACAGCCTGGAGTGCTGCTGTCACCCAGGTGCCATCAGAGAAATCCCACTGGGGCTCCCAGCAGGATGCCAACCACCCAAAACACAATCATGACAATCACGAGCCCAAGGATGCTCTTTGGATCTGGATCAGGACCTTTCCAAAAATCCCAAGCAGAGCAAGAGATGAGGCACCCAAGGAAACAGCAGTGAAGAGCCTGTCAGCTCCCCAGAGAGATGGAGGTCAAGGATGCAAACACAGCTGAGGAGTGGGAATAAAATTCCTCAGCTGGGAGATTTTGCCAGGGATCTCTGGAGCCCCAGGGACAGTGACAGCTCATGCCAGGCTGTCTGCAGGGGATCTGGAGGGGATAATCAACAGACAAGGAGGTGATTATAGACACAGCAGAAATATCTGCCACAAATGCTGGAGCAGTTTGAGAGAAGACAGGATTTATAATGAGCTCTAAAACACAGAAGGTGATGGAGAAGTCAGGTTTAGAGCAAAAGACAAGATTTCTTCTGCAATTTCTTTCCATTAGACCCATGGAAACTGCAATCAGTAGCAAATTAAAATCTAGACAACAGTGATTTTATCTGAAGGTAAAGAATCTTGGGTTACAGTTTTAGGATTTGCATTTTTTTCATGCCCAGAGAAATGTGGCTCTTCTACCTCTGGGAGTGCCCAAGGCCAGGCTGGATGGGGTTTGGAGCCACCTGGGACAGTGGAAGGTGTCCTTGCCCATGGCAGGATGATTTTAAGATCCCTTCCAACCCAAACCATTTTATCATTCTAAGATTCATTTTTTTCTGCTGTTTTCCCAGCTCACTCATAATATGTAAAAGAAATTTAAAAGTTTTTGTACACACACTCTAATTTGGACTTTACCTATCCACAGCATCACTTTGTCTGCCCTGCAGACACAGGACAGCTTTGACCACAAAAACCTTGTCAGGTGTAGATTTTAAGGTGTTTGACTGAGACTGTAAGATCAGATCTTCTCCTGCTTTAGATCCCACTCCACAAGGACAACAATGTTAATTTGGTCTGATTTGAGTTTTCCTTTTTGTCCATGATGTCCTTTAAACAGAAACCCAGCACCAGACTGAAAACTAAAAAAGGCAATTGTAAAACCACAAAAAAATGGCAAGAAAACATTCTAAAAGCAAGCAACAAGGCTACTTAAAAGTTGTCTAGCCCACAACCTGATAATTTCTGTTTAATAACAGACCTGTCACTCAAGCAGCCACACATTACTGCCACATTTCAAACCCAGTACTCGAGGCACATCATAAGTCTGACTTGTCTTAACCACTAAGCAGGAGTTTCTGTACAAACCAGGGTGTCTGCAGGGCTCCAGAATGCCCAGTGAGACCTGTGCCAGCCCAGCCAGGAGCACCTGGTGGCACTGGGAGCGTGGCTGGAACTTTCAGCACCTCCACAACCAAGAAAGCAGCACAAGCTCTGGCAGGGCTGAAGCTGAGCTCTGCTTCCACAGGGAAATGTGGAATTAAGGCAAGGGGATGTTCACTGAATATTCTGGATGGAAAAGGACAAATTACAGATGTGGTATGGAAGGAAGAGGAGCAGGAAGGTACAGGAAGGTAAATCCAAGCCACCAGAGTTGCCCAAATGTAGCATCTAAAACCCACAGAGATGAGTTGACACAAACTTTACACAGAGCCTAAATCATCAGTGTGAGTGCAACCTTAGAGCTTCAGCTCAGCTCTGAGGGAATCCTGAGCCACAAGAAACCAGATTTCCACCCCCTCTTCCCATTCTGCTCCCTCATCTGTGTGCTACAGCCAAGTCACCCACAGTTTGCCCTCTTAGTATTGTAGGGACAAACACCCTGAAGCATTTTACATCCAATTTTCCCAACTGCAAAACCATGGAGGGGCTGGTCACCCACAGTGGCTCCCATACCCACAGCAGGGATGTTCCATCCTCCCACCCAAAGCCCTACCACAGGGCATCTATTCCTCCTCATCTGCCAGGGAATTTCTGCAGCCTTTACCCCAAACCCACTGATTCAGTGCAAATACAAGAGTTGGCAAAGAGAAATCAAGACCCTCTCCCAAAGGCAAAGCTGCAAGTCCTGTTAATTCATTAAGATAAATTGCAGGTGCTTGATCCAAGGCAGCACCTTGTCCTTTCCCGCTCTGGGATTTCCATGTGCTGAAGTATCTCCCCATCTTTTCTCTTAGCAAGTTCTGAGCCAAAGTCTCAGTGAGAGTTGCTCTCAATAAATGTGTAGATAAGCAAATATTTACAAAGCTTCAAGCTACAATGGGGAAAAAAAAAAAGAAATTAAAAAAAAGCTTAAGAAAAGACCAAATACACGAGTTTGTAGTGACACACAGGGACAGGGACACCCCTCGGTGCTCTTAAATGCATTCACAGAGGAGAATCTTTTCCTCTCACATAAAACCTGCACTGTCAGCTGCTTAATGAAGAAGAGAAGACCTGGGCGCTCTGAGGGTCCCAGAACAAACCCCAAACCCGCTGTAGGAAGAGACAATCCCTTCCTAGGCTGTTCCATCCATAGCGTGGATAGCACAGCGCTCCCCGCCCGGAGCTCGCTTTGAATGAACACAGCGCCGGCGAGGAAACTTTTACCCAGCCAGGACGCCTCTACCATCACTACTTGGCTTTTCCGCGCAGTTTTTCCCAGCTGGAAACAGAGCCCAAACTCTGACAAGGCTCCCAGAGCCTTGAATTCAGCCCTGGGGGATGTTTGGAGGGGATGCGTGGGAGGAGAATTTTCAAACCCTGCAGGGCATCCCCGAATACACAAAACTGGGGGGACCCCGAGGTCCGGTCCCAGGGGATAGGACCAGCGGGTTTGGGGTACCAGGGGATGGGGGTGCAGAGAAGAGACCAGCAAGTTTTGGGGTAGCAGGGGATGGGGGTGCAGAGAGGGATCAGCAGGTTTTGGGGTGCGGAGAAGGGACCTGCTGGTGCAGGTTTGGGGGTGCCAAGGGATGGGATTGGTGGGTTTTGGGGTACCAGGGGATAGGGGTGCAGAGAAGGGACCTGCAGGTTTTTGGGGTACCAGGGGATGGGACTGGCGGGTTTGGGGGCGCAGAGAAGGGACTAACAGGTTTGGGGACTCCAGGGGATGGGACCGGCGGTTTTGGGGGTGCCAGGGGATGGGAGTGCAGAGAAGGGACCTGCAGGTTTAGGGGTTCAGGAGGATGAGACCCGGCGGGTTTTGGGGTACCAGGGAACAGGTTTACAGAGAAGGGAACAGCAGGTTTGGAGATACCAGGGATTGGGACCCAGCGGGTTTTGGGGTACCAGAACATAGGGGTGCAGAGAAGGAACCAGCAGGTTTTGGAGTACCGTGGGATGGGACCCGGCAGGTTTAGGGGTGCCGTGGGATTGGACCCGGCAGGTTTTGGGGATACCGGGGGATGGGATCCAGCGGGTTTTGGGGATACCGGGGGGTTGGACCCGGCAGGTTTTGGGGTGCCGTGGGATGGGACCCGGCAGGTTTTGGGGATACCGGGGGATGGGACCCGGCGGGTTTTGGGGATACCGGGGGATGGGACCCGGCGGGTTTTGGGGATACCGGGGGATGGGACCCGGCAGGTTTTGGGGATACCGGGGGATGGGATTCAGCGGGTTTTGGGGATACCGGGGGGTTGGACCCGGCAGGTTTTGGGGTGCCGTGGGATGGGACCCGGCAGGTTTTGGGGATACCGGGGGATAGGACCAGGCAGGTTTTGGGGTTTCACGGCTCAGTTACCCCGGGAAATCCCGCGGAGCCCTGCAGAGGAGCCGGAGCTCCGCGTGTGCCCGGCCGGGACCTCCCGCCCCATCCCGCAGCGGCGCGGGGGGAGCCGCGCTCCGGACCCTCCTCCCCGCTCCCGGACCGGCCGAATCGGAGCTCGGGGCCGGGGGTCCTGCGGGGAAAAGCCGCGTGTGACTTACCGGGGGGCGATGGCGAGGGCAGGCAGCCCGGGCCGAGCAGCAGCAGCAGCAGCAGCGGCGCGGGGAGCCGGGCCGGGGGCAGCGCTCGGGGGGAGCGCGGCTGCGCTGCCTGGAGGCGCTTTGACATCGCAGCCCAGACTGAGGAGACAAACTTTCATCAGCTGGGGCTGGAGAGCAGCCCCATAATATACAGTTACCGAGAGGAGCGAGCTGGGACTCAGGATGTGAGAGATTTCCTGCATGCAGTTAACTCCAAAACCCCTCCTGCTCCTGCCTCAGTGCTGATGAGCTGGGCTCGGCTGCTTAGGGAAAAAAAAAAAAAAAAAAAAAAGTTGGGTTTTTTTTCTTTCCTCTTTATTATTTTTTTTTTCTCCTTATTTAAATAGGTTTGTGTCGGCTATTTCATATTCTTTTGTTGTTGTTTTGGCAAGGACCAAACCTAATTCTGCGCCCCTCCACAGGGTCCCAGCCCGGGGGGCTCCGGAGTGCCCCCTCCCATCCCTGCTCCCGGAGTTTTCCCAATTTTTTTTTTTATTTTTTTTTAACTCCACACACAAGCCTGCCTGCCGCCTCTGGAAAGACATCTGTGTACGTTAGAGCTCAGGGGTTATTTATTGGTTTCATAATTATTTCAGAGTTGTTTCTGGTGTTGTTTCTTATTTTATATTGTGGGGGTAGAAGGAAAAAAAAAAAAGAAAACAAACAACAAAACACACCCACAGAGTTGCCAGATGCATTTTTTAAAATCTCCCTCATTCAAATTATTATTACTGACTGTCTGGGAGAATAACCAAATGCAGATTATCTACTCCTTAATGTACCACCAAAACACATGTAATGCCCACATGTTGCTGTGGAGCAGCAGAAAAAAAAAAGCATCTAATCCTTTTATTGTGCAGTTTTTAGCTTTAATTTACAAAGATTCTTCCCAAATCTCACGGTTTGGATGCTGACACTGAACTGTGCAGCTTGGCTCCGTGTTCCTTGTGCATGAAACAGTTGGCAGAAGTGTTCTGAGATGTGTCTGCAGGCCAGCAGGCAACAGAGCCATGCAATCCCACTGAAAAATGGTGTTTGGGATCACAGATTTGGGGCTGTTCTGGAGCAGAGGATGCTGATTATTCCCAGTGCTCCAGATCATACTTTTCACCAGTTCTTGGGATAAATGAGCCAAAAATTGCAGGGGTACAACCTCTGTGGTTCCCAAACTGGATCCTGGCACAGTGCCCTGGCAGCATCACTGAGGCATGCAGGGCTAACTGTGCAATGCCAGGTCACCCCAGCACAAATAAACCTGGAAAAGGGCTGGGATCATGAGGAATGTGCAGAAAGGGCTCTCATCAGCTGCTGGGCTTCACATTTCAAAAGCACCTTTCACCTCTTACCCCTCTGCCCAAACCAGAACCACAGCCTCACCTCCAGTAGCTCTGAAATTTGAATTTTGTCCACACTTACACCTCGAGCCTCACCTCACGTTTTCCTCATTGTGTGTATTCCCTCTCCTTGGGAGCACTCAGGGATCAGCCTATGTATAACTTGAAATAGCCAAATGCTAAATTTTCCCAGCTCAGCCATTATCAATTACAATTTAACAGCCACACTCAGCAATGTTTCATCCCTCAAATATAAACTAATGAACTGCATCAACTCTCTCATTAAGGACATATGTGCTCCACACAGAACATTGGTTAAAAACATTAAAATTCCAACAGAAGACTCCTTTGTGGAAGGCCACCATAAAAACCATGTAGACATCTTTAGTCTTTGAAGGTATTTTTCCCATTAGAATAAAAAAAAAAAAAAGCAGTTAAAGGGAACTAAAGGCTTCTAAATAGGGTTTTGGTAATCCCACAAGGCTTTTCTTTACAGTGGTAGCACTTTTATCTGAGTAACAATATTTTTTAACAGAGAATGTGGAGCCAATTATATCTTGGTCATTCATTAGCAGGAATTAAGTAGATGTTATCACAGTTTCTCCTTCTATCCCAGAAAGAATTGTTGTATTTTACCGTTCAAATTTTATGGGCTTCAAGTTGATAAATCAATAATTTATCACAAAAGAGCCCAAAATATTTTATTAAATTCTGTGTAGGAATGTTATTGAATTACAGCTACTACTGGAGAACAACAGCACAATTTCACCTCAGTTTCAAAATTCTCTTAGAAAAAAAAAGATCCTCCAGGCACAGGGCAGGTTATGGGAAGTGTCCCTGCTTCACTGGGATGTGCAGGGAGAGGCCAGGCCTTGCCTTTTAATTCCTCATGCCAAAGCATCTCCCACAATCAGCTTTACAAGGACTGCTTTATGCATTTCAGAAGAACAAGGCTGAGTTTTCCTGCAGGAAATGAAAATTGTGTCCAGGCTGTGTGGCTGCTTCAAAGGGGGCCACAGCCCTGATTGTCCAGGTTATTCCCATGGGCCATGGCTCTACATCCATCCATCCATCCATCCATCCATCCATCCATCCATCCATCCATCCATCCATCCATCCATCCAAGCTTTCTTCTTCAGCTCTCTCAAGGGAAGAATGGAGTGAAGGGGTGTGGAGATGTCTCACTACTTGTGGGGTTGTTTTTAGCTTTTTATCTTTTGCTGTTCCTTTTTTATGCTTCCCCCCCCCCTTCATTTTTATCCTCCTTATCTTGCTTACTGTATATATTTGCTTTTCTTCAACTTCAGGAAGCTTTTCCTTTTAAAGCATTCTCTCCACTGTGTGCTGGTTCAGGGCTCTTCTGCAGTAGCAACAGCAGAAGAACAGCTAAATCCTCTTTGTACTCCTGATTTTTACCTCCTTGTGCAAGGGGAGCCCAACACAGCACCACTTTTTCTCTGTTCCTACAGACAGAGGCTGGCACACACTGGGTGCTTGGTTTGCTTTGAAAAAAAAGCCAGGCATTACCTAAAACCAGAGAGAACAAACCCTACAGCTGGAGCACCTCTGTGCCAGGAGGTGTGTGCAGGAACAACTCACTGTCCTGCTTTGAAGGACAGGTGTCTGCCAATAAAGGCAGAAGCTTCTCTTAGAAATGGAGAATGTAAACCCCTTCCCTTCAAATTATTGTAATTTTTAAATTAGGGGGCTCTCAGGCAAAGATACGGGAATTAGGAATAACAGTTCTGTACTAGGAAAATTAAAACAGAAATGCAGTATTACACAGAACAATCCCAAACCCTGCCAGAGTCAGAATCCAAGCTGGCACAGTCAGTCAGTCAGGGTGGTGGCACAGTCCCATTCCATGGTGCTGCATCCTCCTGCAGGGGCAGATGTGGCTCAGCTGGAGCAGTGCTCCTGGAGAAGGTGCAGTTTCCTCTGAAGCTCCAGGGATGATGTGGAAGGGTCTGGTTTTCCTCCGGAATCCAGTGGAAAGAAGGTTCCTTGGTGTCCAAAATCTCAGTTTTTCTCTGGGCAGGAAAGGCTTGGCTCCTCCCCTGGCTGGAGCATCTCCCAGTGGGATGATGGAATTTTATCAGTCCTGCACTGGGACTCACTGGCCATGAACAGGAGATATCTCCTGGAGGGAGGATGGGCTGTGGGAAGATAATGATTGCCCCAGCTGGTTTAAAGATGGCCCATGAGCAGAGAATATGTGCCAGGAGATCAGGGTCACTGCCCCACCCAGTTTTAAACAATGGCCCATTAACAGGTGATTCCTCCTGGATGAAGGGTGGGTCATGGAAAGGTAAAGATGACTGCCCCACCTGGTTTTTAACACCTGACCCATGAACAGGAGATATCTCCTGGAGGGAGGATGGGCTGTGGAAAGATAAAGATGATTGCCCAGCTGGTTTAAAGATGGCCCATTAGCAGATAATGTGTGCCAGGAGATCAGGGTCACTGCCCCACCTGGTTTAACAGATGGGGCCAGAATCCACATTGCTGGCCACATCCTGCATTGCCACCCAACACACTCACCCTGGGGATCACCCGTGGTCAGGGAAATATTCAAGGAATGAAGTGACAAGGATCTCCCAAGGATCTCTGTCAGGGACACCTCTGCACCGTGTGGCCCCCTCTTTCCCCGGGAGTGCTTTGGAAACTCTTCACAGGCATTTTTTAGCTGGAGAATGTGAGAACTAGAGATGTTTGCAGGGCTGTGCCCTGCATTAATCACTGCCTGTTGTCATTCCCCTGTCCCAACTTGTCACTGTGCCACTGTCACAGGTCACAGCTCAGCTCTCAGTTCACATTTAGATGTGGAAATAATTTGGTGTAAAGGGCACTCACAATTTGAAATGATGAATGTTTGACTCTGTGACAACACAGGCGACTGGCTGGGCCTCTGCTTATCAAATTAGGGATTCGTGGGGAGCTTTAGCTCACATGGCACTGGAAAGGTCAGGAGGAGAGAATCAGGAAGGGAGCAGGGTGGAATAACTTACCTGGAAACCAGCTTAACACACACACACACACCCCTGTACTGAGGGAAACATGGATTTCCATTAGTTCCCCTTGCTTAAAGGAGTTTTGAGAAGGAATTGTTGACTGATGGAGACAGCAGGAGAAAAAAAATGCATGGTGAGACAATAGATTAAGTGTAAATAAACCCTTCAGATTATGATACTGTGATACTTGGGTGACATTAGTTCCAAGGCAATCTACATTAATTAATATTAATTGTCAGTTGGGTTGTGGTGTACTATGGGGTGTGGAGTATGAGAAAAAGGAAAGGAAAAGGAGGAAAAGGGGAAAAAAGGTGGAAAAGTCTGTTGCCCTGCTCTGGCAGAGCAGGATTTGCATCCCTTGTGTTATAAAGAGAGGTTAAGCCACCTCAGAGAGCTGAACAGTTTCAAGATAAGAGGTTCTTCTGGGCAGAAAGCACCTCTGTAACACTGCTCTCACATCCTTCCAGATCAGCTGTGATCCCCTCTTGGATATCCAGGAAACCTCACTGTAATCACAGCATTGAGCATCATCCAGACTTTTTTTTATTCCTCAATGTGCCAAAATGCATGAGGACTTGTCTGGGCTTAGCTACAGGGATCTACAGTTTTGGGGCCTCCAGGCTAAAGTTTTTCCTTCTCAGAGTAAACAAAACAAAACAAAAAAAGCTTTTCCCTTTGAAATCTGTGTGTCCCCAGGCCAGCTGCTGAGACTTTGTGTCTCCAGTCCTCCCTCACTTCATTAACTCTCTGCACAATCAAGATCCTGCTGAATTGTGACTGCAGTGGCAGATTACAGTCCTCTATAATTAACAGGCATAGATAGAGCATAATTCAGCCTGACCTTTAGCCACAGAGCTCTGCTCTGCTCTGCAGATCTCTGTCCCAGCCTTCAGACATGGAATAGCATCCACCAGGGCTGAGCTCTGAAATCAACCCCTGGCTGTAAATCCTGCTTGCTGCACATACTTGAGAGATGGATTCTGTGGATTTCCTAGTCTCCAGGGCAGGTTTCCACCCTCTGTGTATGCCTTGAGGAGCTGCTGAGCTGCCCTGAGCAGCACAGTGAGTCTGCACCACACCATGGCACCCAGGAAATGCAATGCAAGATCAGCAACCTCTGTTCTGCTACCCATAAATTCACCCCTGCCTTCCTCTCCTTTGGTTATGATCATCCCTTCCTGTCCTAAAGGTCTCATATTGTTGGATTCATCTGTAATTTCTGTCCCAAAACTGTGAGCTGGCCAATGCAGCTGGGAGCATCAAGAAGGGGCAGAGCAGAGAGCCTGGCTCCAGTTCCTGCACTGGCCATGGTGCATCTGCACATCCAAAATAAAGAGCTCCCAGTGCCCAACTGGGATCCTGCAGAGCTCAGGGACAGGGACAGGCTTCTCCTGTGGCTGGCAGTGCCCAGGGCCAGGCTGGACAGGGCTTGGAGCAGCCTGGGACACTGGAGGTGTCCCTGCCATGGCAGGGGTGGCACTGGGTGGTGTTCAAGGTCCTTTCCAGCCCAAATCATTCTGGGATTTTCTGACTTTGAGAACCAGGGATTGATTAAGGTTTCTTCCTTGCTGCAGAAATAAAAAGGACACACTGAGGAAGTTGGGATTTTGTGGAGTTGTTGGTCCTTTGTAGAGAGCCTTGAACTGCTACGGCAAATCAACAGAATATAACATGGAATTAAGCACTGAAACTGATTTTTTTTTTTTTTTTAATAAAGAAAACCACCTAAACCAACTCCTACCTTGTCTGAATGATAAAACACTGTAACATTAAATCCAAGCATAAACAAAACTGACAAAGCCATCCAAAATTTCTTTATGCACTTAATAAATGAGATGCAGGACTTTCAGCCTGTCTCAGGGATAAAACACAAACAGGGAGAGCAAACCCCTTCCATTCAGCTGTGTTTGGAGAGCCCTCCCTGCCAGCACCATTGGTACTGGAAGAAGCACAGCAGGGCTGGTGCTGAGTGCCAGGGGCTCATCACATTCCTCCCCTGCTCTCCCTGCCCAGTTTGTCCTGCTGCTCCATGGGCAATACAACTTTGGAAATCAGCTCCTTTTCTCTAGCAAGGCAGGGGAGTGAGCTCTGCTTTAATGCTGATTAAGCTCCATGTAGTTCTTTATGCACAGAGCCCTCGCAGGCGGCTGTCACAGGGCCAGGGGTGAAAAAGCCAAGAGGAGCTCAGGGAAGAGCAAACAAAGAAATCCACCCCTGCAAGGATCCAGGACCTTAACAGCAACAACAGCAACCCTGAAATTCTTCAGCAGTTAAAACACAAGCCCCAAAGCTCACACGTTCTTTGCCTGCAGCACAAAGCCTCAGTCAGCAAACACTGAGCTCTGCACGAGCAGGGACACCACCAGCACCCTCCCCACCCCGGGGCACCCCTGCACCCCAAACCCTGATCCCACAGCCCCAACATCCCAGCAATGCAGGGATACACCCCTGCACCCCAAACCCTGATCCCACAACCCCAACATCCCAGCAATGCAGGGATACACCCCTGCACCCCAAACCCTGATCCCACAACCCCAACATCCCAGCAATGCAGGGATACACCCCTGCACCCCAAACCCTGATCCCACAGCCCCAACATCCCAGCAATGCAGGGATACACCCCTGCACCCCCAAACCCTACAGCCCCAACATCCCAGCAATGCAGGGACACACCCCTGCACCCCCAAACCCTACAGCCCCAACATCCCAGGAATGCAGGGACACACCCCTGTACCCCCAAACCCCCAAACCCTACAGCCCAAACACCTCAGGAATAGAGGGATACACCCCTGCACCCCCAAACCCTACAGCCCCAACATCCCAGCAATGCAAGGATACACCCCTGTACCTCCAAACCCCCAAACCCTACAGCCCAAACACCTCAGGAATGGAGGGATACACCCCTGCACCCCCAAACCCTGATCCCACAACCCCAACATCCCAGCAATGCAGGGATACACACCTGTACCCCCAAATCCTACAGCCCCAACATCACAGGAATAGAGGGATACACCCCTGCACCCCCAAATCCTACAGCCCCAATATCCCAGGAAAGCAGGGATACACCCCTGTACCCCCAAACCCTACAGCCCCAACATCCCAGGAAAGCAGGGCTGAGGGGGTAAATCCATCAGTGTCCAAAGGAGAGTTAAGAAGGCGGGGAAGGGTTTGGAGGGGGGAAAACAGGAACATCCAGGGATGGCTGGAGCTGTGTCAGGGGGGTTTAGGGTGGATTTTAGGGAAAGTTCATCCCCAGAGGTGCTGGCACTGCCCAGGCTCCCCAGGGATGGGCACAGCCCCAGAGCTCCAGGAGTTTGGACATTCCCAGGGGTGCCCAGGCTGGGATTTTGGGGTGTCTGTGCAGGGACAGGAGCTGGATCCCTGTGGATCCCTTCCAGTTTGGGATTTTCTGTGATCCCCTGATTCCCAGCTTTACCCAGAGGAAATTACCCATCAACATTTTCCTCTTCCAGTCTTCCTCCAGGAAGAGGAAAAAACCCCATGAGCTGGAAATTCTTCTGTTTTAGTACCACACGAGCAAATACCTTCATAAAACCCAAACAAATAAACAATTTTTGGGATGTCTGCACAGCCCTATACCTCCATATGGGGGAAGAAACATCATTTTAGGATCTCCCACAAATTTCAGGACTGAGAAGTGAAGATTTTCCTGCAAGATCCTTATATCAAACAGGACATTCCTGACAATCTGTCAGGAAGGTGTCCTGTGCTAAAATCCCTTTAAATCCAACAAATAACCCATTAAATATGTGGGGAGGGTTGGGGTTTTTTTGGTTTTTTTTGGTTTTTTTTACTCCAGACTAGACATTGAGAATAAGTGCTTTGATGTGTTGCCTCGAATTTCACTGTCTCTCTGAAAACAAAAGAAAGACAAAAAGCCACAAATTTTTACATGTCTCACAAGAGGACAGCATTCAACTCAGACTAAAAATTATGAAGTCGTATATTTTTAATATTCCTGTCTAGCCCTCTGCAAACCACAGAACAATGCAACATCCATCATCATAAAAGCTGGGGCAGTAAATTAGGAAGACAGCATATTTGGGGGCATTTTTTAAAGAAAAATAAATATTCCTAATGGGAAACTTGAGAGAAATCATTAAAAATTACTGTGGTATCCATCACAGGAGAATGAAATCAATTAGGTCTTAATCTCCTGTTATTTATGAAGGGAAGAATGAAACAGAGTTTCTTTATTACAGGCATTTTCTGTTAGGATCTGTTGCACAACTTTGAGCCCCAAACACAGCAAACCTCTCAAAAGTACAACAAATAGGAGTCAAATGTTGGTTTTGTAACAGCAGCTAATGATGTTAGATAGAGCAGGCAGCCCATAATTATCCATCTTTCATGCAGTTTAACTTGGGCCATTACACAAATCCAATGAGGCCTCAAAGCTGCATTTTCACCTGCTGACAAACACCAAAATTGGGGATGTGCTCCCAGCAGTGGCACGAGTTCAGTGTGGATTTGGCTCAGCTGAGTGGGGATTTGTGGCTGATTCCTCTGCAATTCATTGGAGCAACATCACCCACAGAGAACTCGTGGGGTGTCACACCCAGGCTCTGGGTTATTCCCCAAAAACTGGAAATCTGCAGCACAATCTGCCCCTGACACTGCAGCACTGGGCTGACACTGGGGACAGGAGGTGGCACTTGGGGACGTGGTTTAGTGTGGACTTGGCACTGCTGGGCTTTTCCAACCCAAATAATTCCAGGAACAGGGGTTGGAGCCCCTCTGCTCTGGCTGGGAGAGATGGGGGTGTTCACCTGGAGGAGGATCCAGGGAGAACTTTAAACACTTCAGGGCCAAAAGGGGCTCCAGGAGAGCTGGGGAGGGACTGGGGACAAGGGATGGAGGGACAGGGATGGAGGGCAGGGCTGGATGGGATTTTGGGCAGGAATTGTTCCCTGGGAGGGTGGGCAGGGCTGGGATGGAATTCCCAGATTTTCTGTGGCTGCCCCTGGATCCCTGCAGTGCCCAGGGCCAGGCTGGACACTGGGACAGGGGAAGGTGGCACTGGGTGAGTTCCAGGTCCCTTCCACCCCACCCCACTCCATGACTCTGGGATTATTCAAAACCAGCTACATGTGCAGCCAGCCTGGGATTTAACCAGAACATTGCTCTTTTCTCATCATTTCTTCCCCCAAACCATGGCAAAATCTGTCTCCAGCACATTTCTCCTTCCACAGTGACACAATTTCAGAGGACAGCCCAGTTACAAAACCAGACTTCTGTCCTCAATATGGTTTTTGTTTGACTCCCTGGCCCCAGTTATACATCACAATAAATTAAATGACTGCTGAGGGACCTTCCTTCCAGACACCATTATCAGGCAATCAGAAAATTAGCCCACATTCAGACTGGACACTATTCCCCTGACCACCCTTTGGTCGGGATTTTTATGAATTTTCCCCACATCATGGATACTAAGTGCTCACTTCAGGGCACAAAAAGTTCTGGAAAACCACAGAAACATGAAATAGGAATGGATGTCTCCCCATTCAAGCACAGCTGCAAGAGCCCATTAGATGGTGAAACAGCAGATGGCCCAAGGAAGAAGCTGAAGATAAAGTTGTTTCCAAAAATTTTTTTTGTGATTTTATACCAATTTCTCAAGCCAGTTGCAGACTTGAAATAACTCCAGAATATGGAGCAGCCTCTCTGTGATAGGTGTTTGTACCCTATAATTATATATTAAATAAAGTCTAGTCTTGCTAAGATACTGCAGAAAATAAAAGTATTTTAAACATGAAGTCTAAAAATACATCCTGTGACTTAAAAAAAAAAAAACAAATCACCAAATTTCTGCAATTAGGAGCTCTTTTATATATTCCTGTCTATGCAACACCATCCTCAAGCAGTTTGTTGCACTTCTCCTATTTTATATAATTTTATATAACTCTGTGTTCTATGAGAAAATTGGTGCAGTTTCTTCTCCTTTTTTTTTTCTAATTTTTATTTTTACTTTTTAATCACTCTTCAGCTGGTAGGGAGATGATACACCTCATTATCTTATTCTGTGGGTCACCTCAAATGAGTATTAAGTCACTCTACCTCCCACAGCTTTGGTACAGAGCCAGGGAGAACTAGGAAAAGTAAAACTCCTGACCTAAAAAAAGAGAGGATGCTTTATATTCTCAACATAAAAATGAGGTTTCATACAGAACCATGGGATGGTTTGGGTTGGAAAGGACCTTAAATCCCACCCAGTGCCACCCCTGCCATGGCAGGGACACCTGCACTGTCCCAGTGCTCCAACCCCAATGTCCAGCCTGACCTTGGGCACTGCCAGGGATTCAGGACAGCCACAATTTCTCTGGGATGTCACCACCCTCACAGGGAACAATTCTTTCCTAATATACAGGACAACTTTGTTCCAGCAGTTCTGTCACAGCTAGACTGAAATTGCAAGAGATAAAACCATAGCATCCCAAAATCCCTGCAGCTGGGAGACAAATTCCCCTTCCAGAACCCAACACTGGCACCTCATTCTCACAGTGGCACCACAGGCTCCTCTCTGATAAGGATTTTAGGCAAGTGTTTCTGTGATTTTGGTACAAATAGACACATATTGAAACCAAATCTTAATGGATATTTCCATCCGTGCACTGAGCTTGTCTATCCACGGTAAATGTGATGGATTTTGTGTAGCTTCTTTCATTCTGATCTGGTTTTATACTCATTTCAGTTGAAATAAATGCCCTTTTATTCCATGGGGAATGTCCCAGCTGGGGTTGGGATTCCTGCAGCCCCCATTTCCTGGTGCTGACCTGTGCCAGGACAGGGGGATGCCCCAGGATCCCAAACACGATCTGCACAGGCTGGAGTCACAGTGCCTGGAGAAATGTGACCCTGTGGGACACCCCTGCACCCTGGTGGCTCCAGCAGGGACAAGTGGCACTCAGTGCTGCTGGGGAGACAATCCCCCACCCCAAAGCACACCCCAGGCTCCTCTGCCCCTGCAGACAGGGGACAAACACCCTGCAGATGGCACAAGCTGGATTTTCAGCCATGGAGCTCCCACTGCAAGGGCTGCCAGGAGCTTTATCCCTGCTTTTGTGTGCTGTTTTCCTTGTAAATCAGCTCTCTCCCAGAAAACATTAATGTGACCAGTCCCAGATATCCAACAATAAAACCCCTCAAAAGTCCTACCCAGACATTCTCCTCATCTATCTGAGCAGCTGAGTAAACTCCAAGATGTAACTAATGGCTTGCATATACACACACACAGGAAAATATTTGGGTTTAACTGGAACCCTCAGTCCTTTAAGCTACAATGGCTTCCAGCCTTTAATGAGGTTTTTCTGTGGGATGTGATTAATGATGTCAGCAAGCAAACAAACAAACACCACAAACAAATCTTGCACACCTCCAGCACCCTGTGCTCCCCATGTGGGCTTCTTTTCCATTCATGCAGAATTCCAGCCCTGAGGGTGGTTTTGTGCTTGGGAAGGACAAAGCCAAGGCAATGTGCTGGCTGCTCTGCAGAGGCTCTGTGCCTGAGCACCCCAAACCATCCCAAATCTCCCCCAAACCTGCATTGCTATAAATCCTGATGCGTCCCTCCCAAAGGCACAGCACCAACACCCAGAGGATTGGAACTCAATCTGCAAATTTCTCCCACAAGAAGGAAAATTCCAGCTTGACAAGGGTGGCTGACCTCCAATTTTCCTGCTATCTGCTGTAAATGGGCTCTTTGAAGAGCCTGCAAGTCCAAAGGGAGGTCCCACCACTTTTCCCCAGCTCTGAACTTCCTGCAGCTGATGCAGTTTGTCCAGGGCTATTCCTGTTTTCCTGAAATGACATTTTCCTGCACAGTCCATTTGCTATCACAATGATTGGATTGTAGAGCTGAAATGAATATCAGAATTGTTTGCTGGATACATTACCAGATAGCTTTTTTTTTTTTTTTTTTTTTTCTCAAGCCCAGAAAGAGAAATTAGGTTTGCAACAGAGATAATTTCTGGTTTTCTGAAGCACAGGTTTTGTACCATGTAAAACATTCCCAGACAGTGATTTGCATCATGCATTTTCCTCACTAGCTTATTTGTACAAAAGAAATTCCACCTCAGACTGCAACAGATTTGTCCTGAAGGTTTTAAAAATCATGTTTAGAGAAAATAGAAGTACTTAGAAATAACCCTTTTACAAACCCAGAGGATTTTTTGATGCTGTTTGATGCACTTGGTTCCATGCTGTGAGCCAGAAGAGCTGCTCCTGAGCCAGGGCAGGTGAAGAGGCAGCAGGTGAATGTTGTACCCTCAAAGAGGGAGAGGAAATCAGGTCAGTGGAGGAGTCATTCCCTGCTCAGGGCATCCAGGATGGTGCCAGGGGGTAAAATCCCACCTGAAGCCTGTGCTGTGCTTCCCAGGAAATGCTCCCACCTTTCATTTCCTCACCAGGATCACCTGGGTGCTGTGATTTCCAAGGAGGATCCCAGCCAGGGTGGGAAGCATGTCAAATACACACATTTATTTACATGTATTTACATGTGGGCATAGGGACACACCATGAAACCACCCCTTGAATTCCTGGGTGTCCTGCAGGAGAAATGCCTGATTTCCAGGGAAAACACTCTCATTCCCAATGAGGGAGATCCTGTCTCTTCCTCTCTCCCAGAGGAGAAGTGGGAAAAGTTTTGGTGCTCCCTTCTGGTGTCAGTCCCAGCCCAGGGGACACCCCTGACTGGGAAATTATTATTTTGCTGCGTCCTCCATGGATCCCAAACTCCAAATGTTTTCTCTCCTTGCCAAAATATTTTGCTGTGGCTTTAGGGTGAGGTTCCAGGCAGGCTTAGGGGTACACACTAAAGCAGGGTGAAATGTAAATAATATTCCTCTATTTCACAGATGTGCAGGAAATCATGCACCTGAAGGTGCAGACTTGATGAACCAAAGCTGTATTTTCCTGAAGGCAAAAAATCAGAGAGTGAGGACTCAAAGGGGAGAAATGCTCAGTTTCTACTGAAATAAAAGAGAATCTGGGCACTGATTCTATAGGAAATGTCTCTGGTCATAGTGAGCTAGAACTGGGTGAAAGCTTGACAGAGAATTCCTCTTGGTGTCCCTTTTCTGAGTTCTACTTGGAGTCATCTTGGCTTTGTTTTTCCAGTACAGAATGACTTCCTTGGTTAAAAAGATGTTTTTGAGGGAAAAACCATGGCAGGTCTTTCCTCACTGCCCTACCTTCCACATCCTCTGCCAATGGGTTGAATTATTGATGAGTTCTTGGGGAAATCTATCTGGAATGCAATATATTTGTTCTTCTCTAAGAGCAAAAATTAACATCATTATTCCTACGTTAACTGGGAAGCTGCAACACAAAAAAAGACAAAAGAATCCAAGAGAAACAGAGCACAAAATATCCCCAGGTCCCTGTGTCCAGCACAGGTCACCCAGCTGGAGGTTATCCCAGTGGCTCACAAACATCCCTCTTCCAAAAAATCCTGACCTTACATCTCAGGCTGGAATAGGAAAACAAAGCAAAACTATCAAAGGCCAAATTCCAGCCTCATTCAAACCCCTACTTAAACTTTGTGCAGCAAAATTTAACACTTGCAGTGATTTTTAAGGGCAGTATTTTTTTTTTTCCCCCATGGGATTTGTGGGTGCAAAGGCACAGCTTCTCAGGCCATTTCCATAATTGTTTTATATTTACCAGCACCAAATAAAAACACAGTGCTTGGATCAATATTATCCTCATATTTTATTCCATAAATAAACTCCATTGCTTTGTGAGCTGCTTGTTTTTACTTCCAACATGTACAAATAAAGGTTGAAATATTTTTTTGGAGGAAACATGACAGCTGGTTTGAGTTCTGCAAGTTTTGATGCAAACATCCTTCTTGGCACCACTCCTTCATCTGCCATTTCTAGAAACACTTTGTGCTCACAGAAGTGGAGTAGGGCATATGTTACAATGAAAAAACGTGGAAAAGTGTTATAAACAAATACTTAAATATTTGATTTTAGTGGGAGAGCTTGCTAGGTAGTTCCACTCTATGAACAGGAATGGAGTTCTTCAGAAAGCTGAAATATTGGTCCCTTTTGGAATGTTAAGCATTAATGTGAAACTGCTGCTGCTCTGATGATGTGGTAATGCTATTTCAACTGGTTCCTAAACATAACAAATAACAGTTTTCTTCAAGGATTTAACTCACAGGAAATCAATTAATAAAATACTTCAGAGAATTAAGTTTTCCACATCTTATAAACACTGGGCTATTGCTACAGAGAAGTGTACTTTTTAAAAAAAAAAAAATTAAGAAAAATAATACCCCTGTAATTCAGTATTTGCATTAAAAATTCTTAAAATTATTTCCTGTGAGTAAACTGACCAAAAGGTGATGCTCTGGAACAGCTGTGCTCCCTTTTAGGCTGTTTTTGATTACTTGCAAGTTGCCTTAAAATTTTGGTTGAAACATAAATGATCTTTCTTTACAAAAAGAGCCAAAGATAAGAAAAATACCTCCAGGTAATTGAGATAACAGTTAATTTTATGGCTTATCCAGCAGTCAAAGGCATTCAAGATCCAATTAGGATGATGGGCAAGAGGCTCCTTTGTCACTCTGTGTTCCTGTGAAGAAGCTGGTCCAGTAATTGCTAGGGAAAAAAAAAAAGCAGAAGTGCTTTAAAATACTGTTAAAATCCATGAGATGATAAAAATCTTTAGTGATACAGGAGGTGAGGTGGAGTTGGCATCCCAGATTTTAAATTTAGTGGCTCCATTTGCTCCAGAAATTAGAGGGAATCCTCACCTTTTTAAACATCTCCACACGCAGCCTGTTACTCTGGATGATGATCCTCTTCTGTTTCTCTTCTTGTTTCTTTTTCACCTCAGGTAAATTGTCATAAATCCTGTCAGGAATTCACAAAGCAAAGGTCATGTCATCCCTGGGGCTCACAAATGATTAGATTTTTCTTGCAGGGAATGTTTGTCTTTTGTGAAGTATTTGTAATGGGCCATCTCTGAGTACTTGAATTTGATTTATGGCACAGGAGTGATAAATTACTGACAGTCATGGTTTGATGCAAGATGTGCCTGGTTTCAAATCTTGTTGAAAATTCTGATTTTGGAATTAAAAAAAAAAAAAAAAAGTAAAGAGATGGGATCAGGTGATTTCAGTGCAGTAGCTTCTAATGAGCTCAGTGAAGTTGGTTTCAATTTCCAGCAACAAAATTCAAACCAGAACCTGGGCTGTACACATTTTTTTATTGATGCCACACTATTAATATCAAGCAAACATTTTCAAGTAAGTTTCTAAAATATAAGAAAACCATCATTATAAGTCTGCAAACTGTTGACATTTTTTTCATTGTCATTAGGAAATGATAATTTTAACCTATTTTTACCTCTTATCTAATAATAACAGGAGTTGCCATTAAAAAGGTGACTTCTGCTCTTTTCTCATTAAAATCAGTGATAAAATTCCCAGGATTTGAAAGAGAAAGTCCAAGTCCTGGTTTTGCATGAGCACAAAATCTGTTTACTTCTGGGTTCTCCTCATGATATTTTGTAATTCCAGGTTCCTGAAGAAGCCTGTATTGGCTGGGGACTGTGTTTTGGAGAAGAGGAATGGGATATATCTGAAAGCAGGGATGAATTCCTCACAGAATTTTGCAACTCCCCTTGCATGAAGTGCAGAGTTAAAGATCAGACACCACAACCCTCATAATTTGCTGTCATTCCCACCCTCTGTGCCATAATCAGGGGGGGAAAAAAAACCCCAAAGTGACCTCACTGCTTTCTTTTTTTGGGTGTTTAACATGAGAGAGCTGCTGAAGATTTGGTTTTCATGCCATGGGTGCCCCATGCTGTCTGACCTGCTGGAAAAGGGGAGTTCAAAGGGTAGGGCTGCCCCAATCTAAGCTGGTACAGCAGAAAAAAAATCCATGGACAAACTCTAAACCAGTGGAATTTGTACCTTTTAGATCTCATGTGCATCTCCTTCTCAGGAATGACTCTTTCCTTTGGTTTGAAGAGGTTGTCTGCCAGAGAGAAAATAAAGTTACTGCAGGAGGGATCAGCCTTTGCTGAAACCTCACATCATATTCCATGGAGCCACAATTTGCCATTCCTGGTTGAAGCTTTGGAGGCTTAAGGCCAGATCCAAATCCCCAGATCTCTCCAAATCTTCCTCACAGGTTCCTGCAGGCAGTTGCACCTTGGCTGCCTCCCCAGTGTGTCAGGAACCTGCCCTGGTACAGCCATTTCTGATTCAATTTACACCTGGTTTGGAGGGCTGGGGATAATTATGTGAGCTTTACAAGGAGGAAAATCACATTACTCCTTCCTGATCAAGTATGAAGAGATCTGTGATAATTCCAATCAGCATTTCCCTGGATGCAAGAAAATAATTTTTGATCTGAGTAGGTAGTGGTTCTCTGGAATAGGTGATTTCAACACCTTCCCTGCAAAAATGGGTCCTGAATGGAAAAGGAGGACATTTGCACAAGGTGGGAAGCCAGGAAATAAATGAGATTATTCTATCTGTAAAATCTGTTTATCTGTGTATATGTATCTGTACTCTTTATCATGTAAAATCCATGGAATCACAGAATGGTTTGGGTTGGAAGGGACCATAAAGTTCATCCTGTTCCACCCCTGCCATGGCAGAGACACCTTCACTGTCCCAGACTGCCCTAAACCCATCCAACAACCCCAATGTCCAACTTGGGCACTGCCAGGGATCCAGGAGCTGCTCTGGGAATTCCATCCCAGTCCTCCTCACCCTCCCAGGGCACAATTCCTGCCCAAAATCCCACCCAGCCCTGCCCTGGGCAATGGGAGCCATTCCCTGTGTCCTGTCCCTCCATCCCGTGTCCCCAGCTCCTCTCCAGCTCTCCTGAGCCCATTTGGACCCTGGCAGGAGCCCTGAGCTCTCCCTGGACCCTTTTCCAGGCTGAACAATCCCCACTCTCTCAGCCATTCCTCACAGCAGAGATGTTCCATCCTTCCAATCCAGAATCAAAGGGAGTCTGCAGCAGTTTCAGTTCTGACCTGGTGCAGTTTCCAAAGCACAAATGGGAAAGGAGAGAGGCTCTGAAGCCTCCTCTGCCTCAGGAGTGACTTTCTCCCCCTCAGCAGTTGTCTACACTTAATCACCCTCATTAAATCTTCAGTACACACAAGCCCCATGCTCGATTTGCAAGGAAAACATCATTTGTCTTTTATTTATTAGTGTTCTAACACTCGTTTGCATGTTGATTCACTTAAAAGGAATAAACACTTGGATGCTCCTGCTGTCCAAGTAATTCTGCAAGTGCAGGGAGCAGATTGTCTGTGACCCAGGGACACCTTCCACTACCCCAGGTTGCTCTGAGCTCTGCCCAGCCTGGCTTTGAACCCCTCCAGGGATGGGGCATGATGCCACATTAACATTCCAGACCTTTGTGTGCAGTCACCAGAACAGGAAAAACCCATCAGGGATTTGCAGACTCACCTCTAATTCCATATACAATATGATAAACTAATCTGTAATTTTCCTACAAGTCCCTAGGACTGGGTGGCCTCTGTTTTCAATTTGTGGGAAGCACCACAGACACTGGGAGCTGTGCAGGTGCTGTTACTCCAAAAAAATCCTCTCCTGCTGGCACAGAAGGGCATCAGACCCATCCCTGTTCTGGAACAAGAAATGTGGCTGTGTAGGGTTTTAAGGGATGGATTCAAAAGAGACTCTGGGGAAAATCCTCCAGGAAAATAATAAATCCACCTCAGGTATAAAAATGTCCTTTGTGAAGCAGCGTGGAGCCACGAGGTTCATTCTCATGGCCAAACATCCCTCCCAGCTTGCTATTTACCAGGAAAAAAAAAAAAATCACAGGCAAATGTCAAGGCTAATCCTTGATGGATGGTAGGAATAGGATTCAAAAGTTAAATGAGAAATAAATAAATAAATAAAAATTGGTAGAAATGAGAAAATAAAAGTCGTGCACATTTAAATAGTTGCTAACCCTCGACACTGAGAAGAAAGCAGATTTCAAAGGGGAAGAGCAGAAACACTCAGAGGGGAAATAACCTGCCCAGCTCATCTGGAGACCTGAATTAAAGCTTCTTCTAACAAGCAAAGAACAGATGGGCCATGAGGTAGACAATTCCCCAAGCTGAGAGGCTTCTAAATCGTGTTTTATTACAACTATCACAATTTTTAAAAATTATCACAATTTTTATCACTGTTCCTTATCAAAGCTCCTTATCAGGTTTTATAGATCGAATAACTTTTGGAGACAAATGCTTGTGAGTGAGGGAAAAGAAAGGATTTCAGAGCAGCCCTTCAGCATCACCAGGGATGCACCACATTAAATAAAGTTCAGGCAGAGAGGACTGAGTCACCTCGTTGGTGTTTTATTCACACCTGGTGAAACTCCTGAGTTCTTGGCATTTACAAGTGGTCTCACATCTCCACTAAAGCAAGCTGCAAATGAATGCAAATGGGTTATCCTTGTAATATATTTTAATTAATGCTAAACTGCACCTCCAAGAGGATGAGTAACTCTCCTGCTCGGGAAGTCAGTAAATATTTAGACAGAGAACAGATAAAATGATTGTGTTGGAACCAGCCCCTGACTTCCCATTTAGCACTAAATCACTGGAGCACTTAAAAGAGAAAAAACAGTGGCAAAATTTATCAAACTATACATAATATAGATTCATTTTCTTCTAACATGAATGTGAATTCTCAAAGTTTGGTAGGAGCTCAAATGTGCCTTTGAGGATGTGTGGAAAGTAAAACACTGCTGGTGGTGGATCTCTAATTTAGCTGCTCCTTTACTGAACTGAAAAAATAATTCACCAAAAACCCATTTGCCCAGAGAAATCCTAGGATACAGAACATTTTTCAAATACTGGGTTTTTTTAAATCAACAGTTCCTTAAAAAATAAATTAGCCTTGAATATAAGATAGATATGGAGGTGATGTTCAGGTCTCCCCTACTACTGAGACTTCTGACCCTCCTCAATATTTCAGTCTATATGGAAAATATTTCTAGTATCTCTAAAAAGCTGTAAAGTTGAAAGGTTTATGAAAATATTTTCATATTAGAATAATTTTGGGGACATTGCTGAAGATTTCAATGCTCTCTATTCAAATTATACTCAAATATTCATGGATTTTATCCAGAAAAACAAAAAATTAGCATCTCACCTGGTCTTCCTAAATCTTTCTAATATCATTAGAGCATATAATCCTAAAAAGCATTTTTTTCCCAAAAGAATGGCAGCTTTTGAAGAAGGTGTGGCAGAGTTAATGTTAATATAATAATTATCTTCAAAATAGGTCATTTCTCTTTCTAATTCATTACCTGACTGCAGCTTAGACTTGATTCAGAGCTGCCAGCCAAAAAGAATGGGTGGGACTATTAAAGTATTAAAAGGGAGCTGGGAAATGACCTGAATGACCACAAGAATACACCTCAGTGGCTGCAGGATTACTGCAAATTCTCTTATTGCCACCTTCTCCTACCTCAATCAAAATAAAAAACTTTATTGGACTTTATAAAAAAGTAAAAGAGGGCTGCTGGAGAACCCCACCCTGGAAAACCCAAACAAACTGCAATCCTCACCCCCCAGGCTGCTGCAGTTCCAAAGAAACTTCTGGGAATTTCCCAGGACTGAGGGGATATCAATTATTTCCAAGATATCACTAAAGACTGAGGGTTTGGATGCAAATCCATGGTGGGGTTGAAGAGTAACCTTCAATTTCTATGGCCAGTTCCAAAGAACAGCCACCCCCTCAAAGGGCAGGAAAGGGGAAGGTGGGAAAAACCCCCAAACGTGCCCCAGAAATTGCATTAAACCTCCCAAAGTGCCTGTGCACACCAAGATCACAGGGCTGTTCATTATGCAGATTTAAAGGCCCATAAACAGCTGGTAGTCCTGTCACTGCAGTAATTACATTATGGTTTTGGAGATTTAAATGCAGTTATTTGAACATTGTTTCTATTCAGCTCGTCACAGTGGGATCTCTAATTTGTTCGACACAGTCAACAGCAGAGTTGTCTATCTTGGACTAATTAGCACTCTCAAAATTTAGCAGTACCCATTACCCAGCACAAAGGCTGCCTGAGAGTTGCAGGTTCTGTGCCTTCAAAGAGCTCTGGTGATGATAAAATCTTGTGCAGGATAAACATTTTCATTTTCCTGAGATGACTTTCAGCGTTTCGTAAAACGCCGCTCGTGAAGGACAATTAAAAACTGGCAAACAGCTCAGGGTTGTGAGGATGGGAAGGTAAATGGGAACTGCACAGATGCTGGTATTTATATGGAAATTATGTTGACTGCCAATTATTTCTTTCTCTTACAAGAAATGGAAGTTGTAACAACACTGTCAAAACACGGGGAAACCCTGCTAGTCAATGATTTCATGTTATCAATAAAGATGTTTTAGGCTGATAGAATAATCTCTCTGGGAGAGAGAAAAATCTCTGCAGGTCTTTGCTCTGGGTGTCAATTATTTTACTGGAATAAAAGTTACAAAACTGGAGAGAAGCACATGTACCAAACTTATTACAGAGAGAGAAAAGTGCAGCAAACTCATCTAAACACTTTGGGCTGCAGTTTTTGGCCCCATTTCCACCTGGATAAAAGCAGGCACACACCTCTCCCCATCCTGGCCACCCTCCTCTGTAGACACATGGGGAGCTGGGCAGGTGTCTTAGGTTTCAATATAGGATGTGGCCAGAAATGTGAATTCTGTCCCCGTCAGGGTGATGGTGATCTCCTGGCACATATCCTTTGCTAATGGACCATCTTTAAACCAGCTGGGGGAATCATCTTTATCTTTCCACAGCCCATCCTCCCTCCAGGAGATATCTCCTGTTAATGGGTCATTGTTTAAAACTGGGTGGGGCAGTGACCCTGATCTCCTGGCACACATTATCTGCTAATGGGCCATCTTTAAACCAGCTGGGGCAATCATCTTTATCTTCCCACAGCCCATCCTCCCTCCAGGAGATATCTCCTGTTCATGGCCAGTGAGTCCCAGGGCATGGCTGATAAAATTCCATCATCCCACTGGGAGATGCTCCAGCCAGGGCAGGAGCCAAGCCTTTCCTACCCAGAGAAAAACTGAGATTTTAGACAGGAAGTGACTTTCTTTCCACTGGATTCCAGAGGAAAACCAGACCCTTCCACATCATCCCTGGAGCTTCAGAGGAAACTGCACCTTCTCCAGGAGCACTGCTCCAGCTGAGCCACATCTGCCCCTGCAGGAGGATGCAGCACCATGGAATGGGACTGTGCCACCACCCTGACTGACTGACTGTGTCAGCTTGGATTCTGACTCTGGCAGGGTTTGGGATTGTTCTTTGCAATACTGTATTTCTATTTTAATTTTCCTAGTAAAGAACTGTTATTCCTAATTCCCATAAATTTGCCTGAGATCCTGGATTTCCAGTATTAACTCCAGCTCTGCTTCAATAACACAAATGTGACACTTCTGCCATTATAAAAATATTAAGGTCTCACAAACAGAAAACCACACATGGCTACACGAAAGCAGATGAGTTACAGAAACCAAAGATTCTCTCTAGACAAATTTACCTTTAATGACCAACCACTAAAAGATGGAAATAGTCATTAACTTCAATAATTAATGAATATATTTCAATATTATCATTTTATTACTCATTAAACAAGCATAAAGATTAAAATTTCATTATAATTTAAGGAGAAATAGGTTTAGCCTTTCATATTTTGTTTCATTAATTATTTGCAGAGTGGTTTGGGGGAATTTCAAAGATGATCAGACTGAAGTGAGAGATTTTTGCCACTTCCTCTAAGATAGATGACAACTCCTGGTCTGCTGCTGGCAGAGCTTGGAGTCCTGACACTGCACTGAGAGATTGGATTTCAGGTAAATTAACTTGGATAATGGAAATGGTGAATTAATTCTATTGAGTCTTTGAGACAGAATTCATGCTTTGTGCTCTGTTTCTTTATGTTTATTTAGCTCTCACTATAAAATCCCTGATGTAGGACAGACCACTGGAAGCTGGAATTCTCCAGGAATCTCCAAGAGCCCTGAAATGGGGCTGCACCCACCTCTCATTCCCCAGAGAGCCAAAAACCTGTTTGTGTTTCCCAGGAGTCAAATATTCCCTTTCTTGCATCCTCCAGGTGTCTTTGTTAGTTTGTTTAATCTGTTCAATTAATTTACTTTTCAGTAGAATAATGTATCTTTGAGCAGCCACAGATTTAAAACCAAGATGTAAAGAGGAATGCCAATCAATCAAATAAATCTTTTTTCTTTAGTCACTGAATTAATTAACATCCAGATGGCAATTAAAAAAAAAAAAAAGAAAAAAAGAAAAGCAATTTGTTGAACACCTTGAGCTTAGATAACATTTACAGAGGTGCAGTATGGGCAGTGGGGGAGGGAAGAGTTTCCCTCACTGTTGGCCATGACCTGACCAGCATTAATTGGAGAGAATCACAGCCTTGATTTAGCAGGGCTGGGCAGAGCAGGGCTCTTTCAGCTCTGGGATTTCTGACAAAAGTGGCAAATCCACACATGGAGCTGGGGCTCCTATCCCAAATTCTGCCTCCCTACTGTCACCTCTGTCCCCAAACTGATCATTCTGTGAGCTGGCAGGGGATGAAATGTCATTTATTGCCATCACCCCACAACCAGCAGCAAGTGCACCGTGCTGAAGAACACAGCTGCACGTGACAGTGACAAAAAGTCCCCAAGGAGCCTCTCCCCCAGAATCTCCTCATCCCACTACCCATCTCTGAGCTGCTGGCAGTTCCTGCCACCAGCATCTGCCCAAATGCTGGAGAGCAAACCAGGAATGGCAGTTCTCATGCTTCTTCCCAAATTTCATCTGGAAACTGGGATTTCACAGGGGCTGCTGCTGGTCACACTCACCACTGAGAGGGTCAGGGATGGTGAATTGCTTCTTCCTGCGGGCAGAGCACATGGAGAGCTTGTGGGGCAGCGCTCGGGGGGTGCCTGGAGCAGCCTCCCTCTGCTGAGCCCTCCTGAGCTGCACCATCAGCTGCAGCCTCTTCTGCCTCTTCTGAGAGCGGGAGATGAACTGGGGGTTGTGGATCTCCAGGGCTTCCTAAGGAAACAGAGCAGCTGAATTCTCACAGCACCCAAAGGAGGAAAAGCTGTGATGGGCGTCGGGCTGAGTTCAGTAAGGGATTGGTAAAGGGATGGAGATCAGTTTGGGTTTGGGTTGGAAAGGAACTTTAAAGCTCATCTCTTTCCCTGCCATGGCTGGGACACCTTCCACCATCCAAGATGCTCCATCCTGGCCTTTGGCACTGCCAGGGATCCAGGGGATCCACAGCAAATCTGGGAATTCCATCCTACCCCCTCCCTACCCTCCCAGCAAACAATTCCTTCCCCAAATCCCATTTACCCTGCTCTCTGGCAATGGGAAGCCATTCCCCCTTGTCCTGTCAAGTATGTACATGTCTGTGTCTCAAATTACATATTTTTACATCCAAATCCAAGTTCTTGATGTTTTGCCTGTTTCCTTTTCTCACCCCATCACCGAAGCAACTCGTCACTGACGGTTCACAAACTTTCCTGTTTATTTAGATTGTCAGATCTCTCCGTGGCTGATCCAGAAAGAAAACACTTCCCAGTCAAAGGCTGCTTCAACATTTAGGAATGTCTTAGCACAGAGGAAAGGAGCAGAGATGGGTCTGCAATATGTGCTAGAGGGAAGGGCAGGAAAGTCCATCTGCTGCTGGAACCTGGTACCAACCTGGGCTCTGTGCACACCTACAGCTGGTGCTGCAAGTGCCAGGCACTTGGGAACTGGGAATTTGTAAATTCCCAAACTCCTAACAAGTTCCCTCACAGAAACAGCAGCTGCAGCTCAAAAGGGGGAGCCTGGATAACCAGACAACCAAGCAAGTTCTGGCAGCGGATACAAACTGCCAAAACTTCACCGGAAAGGGAAAAATCAAGGAATGTGAACTTCTGCCCTTAACAAGTTCCCAGGAAGCAAACACCATCCATGGGGGAGAAGGGGAGAAAAAGGAGGGGAAAAAAAAGAGAAATAAGCAGGAAAAAAGGGGAAAAGGAAAAAGAAAAATTGATGCTTTACCCGCAGTGTCCGTGGGGCTGCTGGAGTTCTCCCTGGCTGGGAGCTGAATTGTGGCCAGGTGAGCAGGTTTTTCTCCCAGGTCACAGCTGGAGAGCAGGGCCTGGGCAGTGTCCCCCTGGGCAGGGTCCCCCTGGGCAGGGTCCCCCTGGACAATGCCACCACCCTGGACAGTGCCACCCTCCTGCCTCGCTCCCTCTCCTCCTGTGCCTCCAGCTCCTTCCTTCTGTCCCTCCAGCCAGGGAATCCACAATCACCTGGGAGAGATTTAAAAGTTCATTAGGAGTGCATGGCTAATTTTTTATTGGGTTCTCCACCTCATTAGACAGAGAGGGCAGTTGCTGAAATAAGAAAGCCAGGCTGTTGTTAATGGGCCTCATTAGGCAGCAGAGATCAGATGTGCTGGTGGCTGCTCCTCGCTGCCCTGTGACACCCAGAGTGTCTCACATCACCCACACCTCACTGGAAGGAAATCTCAATTAAAACTCGGCTCTCTTTGCTGGTGCCTCCCAAAATTTGTGCCGTGGAAAGCCAGGGGTATCTTGCTGTGACCTGCAGTTGGAGCTCATTTTAATTTATTGCAGAAAATACCAGATTGTTGTGGGCTTTAACCACAAATTATTCCCTTTTCACCACACTGAGTCTTTCATCAGCACCACTGTTGTTTTTTTATTCCTTTGTTTTTAATCCAGTTTGCTTTCTGTCATTCCTGTAGATCCATTAGCCAGTGGAAAGACTTCATTTAAAAAATAATCAACAAAAGGTTATTGTGCATTATAGGGCATTATTATGAAATTTGTCAATTCACATTGAGAAAAAGAGATTATTTTCTAATGAAGTTTTAATGCTCACTGACTGATACTCCCTGCACAAATTAGGACCAAAAGAAGCTGTGTGCTCAAAAATCAGATTCTCATTCAGAGGACAGAACGAATCCAAAATAACAAAGGAACTTCAGAAAGGCTCCATATGAACTATTTGAAAAGTCACACTGGAGTGCTCCTTCCTTGCCAAATAATTTGATTTCTAGAACTAAATATCTGGGAATAAAGCCCGTTACTGTTTTATTTCAATTTTTGGTTACAATAAACTTAAAATATTTTCCTCTTTATGACATATTGTACATATTATATTGTACTTAAAAAACATATTAAAAAGATCTGTGTTGGGTACATTTGCCTTATAAAAGCCTGAATTGTATTTCCTCCCTAACACTGTTCTCACCAACATTTTGGAATAAACCTTGAAACCTGTGAACATGAAATTAAATTCCTCCCTAAGCCAGGTTTACAGAGGTGTGGATTAAGTTGGGCTTTGCCAGATCTCAGTGGATGCTTCACTTTTGTAAAACAAAGTCACTTCCAGTTAGGGGAATGCCATGATTGAACTTCAGGCATGGAAAACAGCATTTAGGCTTTTAAATGTGTGATATTCAGTAGCTTTATGCTCAGTGGTGACAAATTCTGCCTGCCTGCTTACAAAAAAATTCTCTTCAGAAAAAACAGCTGTCAGAAAAAAAGGTTCTATGACCATTACAACATTTTTTAAGGAATGAGTTTCTCACAAACATATTGATTGTAAACCTAAATTAATCTCAGTTGTCTTCTGCAAAAAAATACCTGGTGCATGAAGACAGCTGCTGGTGTCATCTGCATTTTAGCTGTGAGAATAAATGTTGGAAGTAAGACATCCCAGACACTGCTGAACCCAAAGAAATTATGTTTTACACGCTGAAATCTTGTTAATAATCATGGTTCAGGTGGCTGTGTCAAAAAAAAAAAAAGATTGAAGGAGTGAGAGAAAGGTATCAGAGCAAGGTGGTAAAAATAACCTCACTATTTGGTTAGGCTGGGGCTGCTTTGCAATTTCAATGCTTTTCCAAGATTTTCTTGGGAATCTAAGCCTATCTTGGTCATTTTAATCTTGTTTTCTATTAACCATAGCAATGTATACAGTCAGATCAGCTGATTGATCTCTCACCAGATGACTCACGCTCAGCACTTAAAGCTGGACAAAAATGGCCTGACTTTCCATTATTTCACTTTTTTTTTTTTTTTTTTCTTTGAGACTGATCTCATCGTATTATTGAAACCATATTCCTGACAACCACAGTAGGATTTGTACCTTACTTTTTAGGAGCTGCTCTTGCCCATGAACATTTTCTTCCCGGAGGATTCTCGATGACGCCTTTGTGTTGCACACATTGGAGACAGACATTTTTGGTTTCAGGACACCCTGTGCTTGGATCTCTTTGGATTTGGAGGTGTCTTTGGAGGGATCTGCCCTGTTGGATGAGCCATCAGTAGCAGCAGCAATGGTTTCTCTGGAGGCTGGATCTGGAGGGGAGCCAGGGGCTGTTGTGCTGCTCCTTTTCCTGCTTCCCAACAGCATTGGTGTTCCTGTGAAAAACAGAAAAACAATCCCAGATCCTATAACATGGGAATTTTTTTTTTCCCTAAGCCCTCTAATCCATTTAATTTTTATTGGCATGGCAGGATCCTGAAGTTGTAGGGGCTGAGCAATGCCCTTCTCATCACAAACTCTCATGGCAAAGTGTTGCTCGAGCTGGATCTTTTGGGGGCTGGTTCCTGCTGTGACTTTGCACAGAGCCAGGATGGGGGTCTGGAAAAGCTGGAGATGGGAGATGCTTCTGTAGGAACCACTGCACAGAAGAAGGGTTAAAACCCTGATCCCAAAACTTGTTAGACCTTGGTTGTCATCACGGCCACCACTGAATCCATAACAATTATTTTGGTGAGGTTTAAGCAATTTCAAATCCTACAATCCTGGAACACTTCCAATTGACATGTATCATAAATCCCATCCATTCCCACCCCTGCCATGGCAGGGACACCTCCCACTGTCCCAGGTGCTCCAACCCCAGTGTCCAGCCTGGCCTTGGGCACTGCCAGGGATCCAGGGGCAGCCACAGCAAATCTGGGCACCTGTGCCAGAGCCTCACCCTCCCAGGGAACAATACCTGCCCAAAATCCCATCCATCCCTGCCCTGGGCAGTGGGAAGCCATTCCCTGTGTCCTGTCACTCCAAATCTTTGTAAAGATTCCTTCATCTTTCTTGTTGTCCTTTCTAAAATCAGATTTAACACAATTATTTCTCTGCTGACTCTTTCCCATGTCTTGGTTGAGGACAGAGTGAAGATTAGAAGTGTTTTTCTCCTTTGAGCCAATTCCTGACAAAGAGTGAGATGCACTGCAGGGATTTAAAGCATTTGTGGATGTGGCACTTGGGGACATGGGTCAGTGCTGGGCTTGGCAGTGCTGGGGTGAGGGTTGGACTTGATGATTTTGAAGGGTTTTTCCAACCTAAATGATTCTGTGCTTGACACTTTATCTCAAAGTCCCTCACTAAAATCAGATCCTGCCATGTGGGAAGTTTGCAGCTCACTTTCCCAATCCTTAATCCACTCACAATAGATAAGAAATATTCTTTTCCACAAAATTATGATCTCCTATGGATTTTAGTGACCTGGCTGGCTCATGTTTCTTTTTGGCCATCCAGTATTTCTGAGGAAATCAGAGGCATTAAGATACAGCATTTACTGTTTTTCCCTTTCCCTGTAGATCAGAGCTTGGAGCACAGAATCACAGAATTGTTTAGGTTGGCAAAGCCCTGTGAGATCATCAACTCCAACCAAAACATCTCGAGCTCCTTTCTGTAACTGCCCATACAGTGAGAAGGAGTCAGCTCCTCTGGGGATCCTCTCATGAAGGATCCCTGAAGATCAGCACAAACAAAAAAAACAAACCTTGTTTTTAATTAAATCCATTGAGATGAACCCCATCCAAATTTCACAGCCTTACAGAAAATCTGGTCAAAGCAAGGAGGTGCACACAGAGCTCCCAGATCTGGGATAGCATTCAAGCTCTCCTGCTCTCTGATAGAACTTATTTTCTGTGTCTTTCATACACTGTAAACATTTCCCCAATAGTATTGATACAAATGCTCTCAAGAAACTGGACAGATTCAATTCTGTGCATTCCCCCAGAGCTCTCATGCCTATCCAAGGACCTGTTCCTTCATTCTTTGACAATTCCATTCCTGAAGTCACACAAAAATGTCTTATGGCACAGAGAGGGGGGAAAACACTGGGACAGATTAATGGGGTAATGGACTCAAAGGGTGGCTGTGGCAGGAGGCAGGAAGCAGCAGTGGGGTGGGAGAAGATGAAGAAAGCAGCAGGTAGCACTGAGTAACTGCAGAGCAGCAGGGGAGGAAGTCCTTTCACTCAGGCAGCCAAGAAATCAAATGGATAGAGGGGGGAAAAAAAGGAGGGAAGCTAAGGCACAGGAAGAACCTGAATGGAAAACAGATTATCTCATTAAATCACCTTTTAAATTAAAATAGTTTACTGGCCAGCAGTAAACAGAGAAGAGAAGAAAGAGGAAAGGAAGAAAGAGTTTCTGCTCATCCATGGCAGCATCACAGTGGGAGATAATTTGCCTTCATATCAAGAAATGGTCTGTGCAGCAAATGTGTGTTGTGAAGCCAAACAGCTCCACTGACAAATTGCTCAAGCCAATGCTGTGTCCCCAGGAGGGTCCATTTGCTGCTGCTGGGCTCCCCAAAATCAGCAGGAATCATCAGGGAGGTCAAATGGGCTGTAAGGGAGAAGAACAAAGCAGTGGAGACCGAGTGAGGGAAGGAGAAGGCTCCAAGCCACATCTCTAGCTCAGAATATTGATGTGAACACAAGAAAGAAGAGCTGCCTGGAGTATTCACACTCCATTTCCTCCTAACTACCAGACTAGCTCTCCATGAATATTGGCTTCCAAGTGTAAGTACAGCAACCTTCAAGAATGGACAATTAAGTTTCCAGGAAATTTCTTCCACGTTGTACAAATGGAGAAAACCTTCTCTTCTCTCTGCACCACTTCCCTGCTCAAAGAAATGCCACCAGTGGCATCCTGGGGATCCCCAGGAGATGTGGATTAGGAAAGAAGGAGGACAAATGCATGACCAAAACTAAGAAAGGGGTCTAAACTTTGAAAAAGTTTAGCATTTTTATGGTAAAAGGTTGCCTTGAGAAATAATTTAAAAAAAAACCCCATGATTCCTGATGAAATTCAGGAATAAAATCAACACGTCCTTCCTTGCATGAAAAGTGTCTTCCTTGTGGTTCTAATATTCTAACTAATTTTTAATCTTTATTATATTCACAGTATGGTGGGGATTTTTTTTTTTTTTTTTTTTTTTTTTGGTGGTAGTTAATTAAGGCAATAAAAAAAAAAAAAGGTGAGTCTTGTTCTTGTCTACCACTGAAGGCAATCAGAATAATAGCAGGGTCAATTTGCTAAATTCTTTCTTCCAACTCCCTCTTGAATTAACCTTTCCCTTCCAAGGGTGCACCCAGGTGCAGCCAATCCCTGGGAAAACAGAGCGAAGCAAACCAGACAGGGGCTCCAAAAATCAACTCCCTCATCCTCAAAGCAGCTCTCAGTTACTTTAGCAAACACAGATGCAAATGATATTTAGGAATGAAAAAAAAACCCAAACAAAATAAAGAACAAGGCAAAGGTACTTAAAGGTAAGATCACAGCATTTCACTCTGTACACCCTGGACCAGTTTTTAATATTCTGTGTGGGGAATTAGGACTGTTACTCTCATTAAGACTATCTGGAATTGTATATCTAAATCCCTCCACCAACCCAACTTGAAATATATATGCCCCACTGAGAATAGTCAGAATTGCAACTGGATGACCAGAAATTGATGTTTTTTCTATTATCCCAGCTGAGGAAAAAGGCTTTAAAACTAATGAACAAAGACATGCAAGTGTAATGCTTTGGGAGATATGGGAGAGCAGAACTCAAAGAAACAGAAAGCAGAATGACTCCATTAATAAAATTCAGCCAGTATAGATTGTAGTTGTAAAAGTTTAGCTGCTCATAGAAGCAAATTTAAGGAACAAAGTCATAATTATATCTGGAGAAGAGTCATTTTTTGCCCTGTGCAAGAAAGATGACAACAGCTCAATTTTAAAATAATGACTTAGTGAAAACCATATGATATTGGAGGAGTTTAAAATATTCTGTTAAAACCAAGGGTAGGTTTTCAAAAGCTCCTTTAAAATAGAAAAAAAGAAAAAAAAATCCTTGATCTAGGAGTAAAATAAGTATATTGTTTTACTGTAAAGTATCTTTTTACATTTCCCCCTCTCTCCCTTCAGGGGGTTTTGCTAACGGGAAGTGACCCTGCATTACAGCAGGTTAAACTTGCCTTTCCTTGAGACACACACAATCCAGGCAAACATCCCCTGTTCCATTGTTACTGCTGCTTTTTTTTTTTTTTTCCCCATTTCACTTTACAGCAGGATAATTCAGCTTTTCATCCTTGCCTATAACACTCTTCCCAGTGTTCCAGTGTGGATTTTTGATGATTTGTGACAAAGTGCTTCTTTGAAACCGGCCAAAGTTCATTTCAGCAGAGGCAGGGCTGCAAATCCTCCCTGGCCACCAAGTCAGCCTGAGAGGTGGCTGAGGAAGGGACATTCTGGGCTGATTCCCTGAGTGTCCCTAATGAGATCAGACACCAGCACTGCAGGCAGCTTTACATCCCAGACCTGGGATGCTGTTTTAATTTAATAAAAGCCCCACACCCTGAGCTGAGCTCTCCCAGACCTCCGTGCTGCCAACACTCCAAGCAGAGAATTAACATTCCTTCAATGTCAGAAACTTCTGCATCCTTCAAGATCCAGGCCCAGCTGTAGGGACCCACAGGTGCCTCAAGCAGCCATCCAGAACCCCAAGCAAGGCTGCAGCCTCTGTGTGACAGAGACTGATGGCTCAGCCCCTATCATGAATCAAGCTGAGCCACAGGATCTCGGATGTGAGCAAGCAGAGCACAGCATCTCAACAGCCTGGTAACCCTGAGAATGGGAACACTGAGGGCCATGGCAGTGCCATCAGTCATGCCAGGCTTTGTCAGGGGATGCAAGGGAGGATGGAGGATTTATTTTTCAGATGGCTGCTGAGGAAAAGGCATCACTTGTAATCAGTCAAGGAGCCGCGCTTGGCCAAGGGTGCCACGAAATTCACATTTTGAATAAAATCCCTGCTGACCAGCAGTGGGGCTCGTGTCCAAAGTGCCTGGTGATGCTTCTCACATGACTCATCTGCAAGAGGCAGGATCAGCTGCTGCTCAGCATTAACATCCATGGAAACTACCTGAGCTCCTGGTAATGCAGCTCTGCCCACGCTGCCTGCGCAAAATGTGATTTTAACAAGGTCTTGATCCACCTTCCCATAAAAACCTGGGGCTGGATCCTGAGAAACAGGGCTGGGTCCTGTCCTCAGCTCCATTCCCAGAATTGTCAAGACCCAAAGTCAAGGTAACTTTGCTGGCTTGAAGAGAGAGGCTCAGCCAGCCCATTCCTCCCAGTGAATGTGTCACTGCACCTGTATTGATGCTTCTTCAAACAGCCCTGCCTGGTGGGGATAAAGCTTAATTATCTCAGCTATATCAATAACACCTCAAGATAAGACTCTACATTAAAAAATTATCTCTAACCAAAAAGCTTCTCTTTTTCCTAGCTACTTCTTTTGGTGTTTTATTTTTCTTTTTTTAAAATATTTTTAAACCATGTTGACAGCTGTGGCCACATTTCTCAGAAGGAAGAGGCTTGCTTTTGGCAAAAGCTAATATTTGACAGTAGAAAGTTGTAATCATTTAAAACAAAAAGTGTACCTAAGAGCTGTTAGGCTTCAAACCTATAATCAGTTCTAAGTAGGAAAAGCTCCTTAATGTCAAGAAACAGCTTGTTTACTGAAGGCTTTGGGCAAAATTACTGTAGTGCCTTCAGAGCAAACAATCCCAAACCCAGCTAATCACCAGCCTCTAACAATCAGCCTCTCTGTGCTGAAGGCCAATTTATTTTCTCAAAGCACTTTGCAAATAGTTAATTGAACTTTTCCCTTGGTGTTAAAAGGGAACACCATTTATTCCAGAGTGAATGGGAGCCAAGGTGCTGCACCCAGTCTGGCTGCCATGGGGGGTTTGGGTGGAAGAAGGGTTTGCAGTGGCTGCACCAGCAAAATCCTGCAATTTGACAGCTTCCAGTTGCACCAGGGCAGGTTCAGGTTGGGCAGCAGGAAAAATGTCTGTGCTGACAGAGTGGTTAACCCCAGAAACAGGAGTCCCAGGTGGAGCCAGCACCCCTGTTGTGCTCCAAAAAGGTGCAGATGTGGCACTTGGGGATGAGGTTTAATTGAACAGTGGTGCTGGACTTGGTGATCTTGGAGGATTTTTTCCAAGCTTATTGATCCTGTGAGTCTGTGAGAAGGAAATGTTCCTGCCTGGCACCTTCAGGACATCACCTTACACTTGGGGTCATGGGAGGGTAAAATTGCAGCAAAATATTTTAGTGGGCAGCTGCTACCCTGCTTGCACCAGTGAGCTCCCAGTGTCCAGCTGCTCCACTGCAGTGTTTGTGTATTTTACCAACATTTTTCCCTCCATTTTTTTCCTTTTTCCAGCTGGGAGATGATGAAAAAAAATATTTACTGCTGTACTTTTAAGACATTCCCTGTAACAGCCACAGACCCAAAACCTCTGAGTTAGAAATCCATGTTTGCATTTCCAGGGTGTCATGCTAGAAACTATCAGACACTATTGTAGTGACTCAAGCAGTAATCTGATGCAGTGTGACTTGAAAAAAAAAAAATGTTCAGGATGATTCAGAACATTTAAATGGTGATTTGCAGGGTAAGAAAGGCATGGACCACTTGGAATTCTCATCATGTCCCTAGTTCAGCTCTTTCTGACAATTTACCACAGCCAGGCTGAGCCAAGTATTCATTTCACAGACTGCACAAGAGTTGTTCCTAGTTTAAACCAAGTGTGAATTAGGGGAAAATGAGGCTTTTACTCCACTGGCATAATGCAGTGACTGAATCCACAGAGCCCATCTCTTTTAATCATTATTTTAATGATTCTGGTACTCCAGCCTTGCTGCTTGCCCAGAGTGCTAACAAGTGACTGTGACTTGTCCCCTCCAGCCTTTCACTTCAAATTGTCTCACATTCCTACCAACTCTGACAGCTCAAGATAGAAATGTCACAGAATCATAGAATCATAGTTGGAAAAGGCCTTTAAATCATGGAATCCAAAATGGAAAAGAGTGTAAGCCTCAGTTTTCATATGCTGAACTTTAATTTGGATCTTCAGGCAACACAAACATCTTTGGGAAAATCTAATTCATAAGTTTCACTCATAAAAATATGTTCTGTATCATCATTAACAGGGCAGACATCCTTCTGTCTTCCAGAGAAACAATGGCCTTTCTACCCAACTGTTTCTTTGCTGTGTCCCATAACAGAAAATTGACCCTCTAATCCTCAAAAGGCATTTCCTGAAGGAAACTCCAACTCAAGTCAAATTATTTTATGACCATGCCCTTAAACACACCACACCAAACAAAAACATCCACAAGAAAATCCCAAAGAAACAAACAAACCCCAAGAAAATCCAACCACCTCTGTCTGCTCGCAGCTTTAAACACAGAGAAATTGATAAAGAACAATTGGTTTCACAGGAGAATGATCTCAGCCAGGGTCACTGTGACATCCCAGTGTTGTCACTGAAAACCAGCTCTGGCTCCACAGCCCTGAGCATCACCCTTCTCCCTTGCTGACATCACTGCCCACAATCTCCAGGGGTAGCCTTGCCTCCATATGGCAGGACAGAAGGTCACCACATCTGTCTCCTGATCTAATAAATAAATAGTTTAAAGGAGTGGAATATCAAAGAACACCCCTCCTGCTGATCCCTTCCTTCTCCTCCAGCCTTTGTCCCACCAGATGATGGGGAAGGCAGCAGGCCTTTGAGACAGAGAGCAGAGCTCAAGAGCTGGTACTCCAAAAAATGCAAAAGGGCTCTCCAGAACAGGAGAGGCATCCCCTCCCTTCTACAATGAATTTAAAAGCTCCAAGATAAAGAGAGAGAACTGCTCTGGCCCATCACACAGGCTGGGCTCTGTCTCAAAGGCTGGCAGCATCTTCCAGAGTCACCTTTAACAGGATTGTGAGCTCCTCACTTGAGTTTCCAACCCCTGAAATGATTGAATCCTCATTTTCTGGGGATGCAGCACGTGAAGGTCACACCTCAGTGTAACAACAGACCCAATGACACAGAATGTCTAGACTAAGGAAAATTGACAGCCTCCTCCACTTTAAATTTATCCCAGATGAAGTGAAACATCAAAGGAGCTCCTTTTAATGGGCTTTTTGGCATGTGGTCCTTTGTTCTTAACAAGTCAGCACCAGCTGCTGTGTCCATAATGCCAAGTCAGTAACGTCCCCAGCCAGATTCCTGGCTGGTGTAAATCAGTGTCACTCCTCTGCAGGCACAGATTTCACTTGGTTGACATCAGCTGAAGATTTGGCTCCTTGTGCTTAGCAGGTGCAAGCTAAAGTAAAATCTCCTGTGCCATATTTCATATTTCTCCTGTCTTCACCACCAGTTCTGCTGCACACATTTGCAGGGTGGGGAGTTAATTAGCATCAGCTGGAGCTGCTGAAGTTTCTATACAATAAATTCCATATTGTCAGGAACTGCTTTCCTCTAATTATATCTTGTTCCTGTAGATATATACACATATATATTTATATATATATATTTATACACATACAGATCTTGTCCTCTGGCTTATGGCATGGTGAATTTTCCATAAACAGAAGATGAGGTGAGAACACCAGTTAGGCCACATTCATTCATCAGAGCATTTCAAATACTAATTAATTAATGAAAGGAAATACTACTTATAGCCTTCAGATTTCCTAATTAGCTCATTCTGATTACCAGGCAGATATATTAGTTTAAAGGTGACCCATAAGATTTTCTTGATATAAAAATTCTTGAATACCTGGAGCTCTTCAATGTGTATTTAAAACAAAAATATATTTTTTGCTTTTTGCTTATCAAGGTCCCACCAGCACCAACTGTTCTGATTTTACTCCAGTATGAGTAGCAATATACATACATGCATTAAAAAATTAAAATAGATCTTGAAACAAATTAAAATCTAGTTATTTACCCTTCAAAAACATGCTGCTGACTTCAGCACTTGTTAATAAATAAGTTCAAGAAGTAAACAGAATCATCTGCAGCATTCAGCACAACAGCATTCAACACACCCAAAGCCAGACCCCATCTTGTTTTCCCCACTTGTTGCCTTGGGTTGTTTTAATTAATCAAATTTTGCTTTCAAGTCACCTGCCATGCTCTGGGGAATGGTATCAGCAGGTGCATTACCGAGTCTCTGGTGGGATTTGCTCAGTGCTGTGGCTGCATCTCATCCCTGGGCTGTGCACAGGGAGGTGGGAGAGCTCCCCTGTGCCCCCTGAGCCAGACCAGCCCCGGGCTCAGCCCAGCTCAGCAGGAGCATCACAGAGCCCATTGTGTGTCATCCCTGCTGCTGCTGCCCCAGCGTGGAACCCTGGAATCCCTCAGGCTGCCAAAGCCCTTTGTGCCCCTTGGCTCCAGCCAAGGCCACCACTGACCCATGTCCCACAAATTCACAGAATTTTGGGTTGGAAGAGACCTTCAAGACCATCAAGTCCAACCCAGCCCCAACCCCTCAACTAACCCATGGCACCAAGTGCCACATCCAGTTTTTAAACACACCCAGGGGTGGTGACTGCATCACCTCCCTGGCAGACAATTCCAGTACTGGGTCACTCTTTCTGTAAAAATTTATCCAGTAATATCCACCCTGTATTTCCCTTGGCACAGCTGGAGATTGTGTCCTCTCATTCTGTCAGGTGCTGTCCCCTCCTGTCAGGGAGTTGTGCAGAGCCAGAATTTCCCCCTGAGCCTCCTTTTCTCCAGGCTGAGCCCCTCCCCAGCTCCCTCAGGAATTCTCCAGCCCCTCCCCAGCTCTGTTCCCTTCCCTGGACTCCAGCCCATCACTGTCCCCATTCTCCAGGAATGACCCCAGGGTCTGATGTCCCACTCTGCCCTGGCCTATGGCCACACTGTGATGATTATCTTACAACCCTGATGTCCCTAATTTTGGGTGGCTTACATGGGAATGTGATTCATGATTTTCCCTTTTTTCATCTCTCACCCTCCTTGCACCTCACTCAGGGCAGTGGAATCCAGCACAGCACCCACCATCCAGACTGGATTCACCCTCCACATCAGCTGGTATTTCTTAATATCTCTCCACATCAGCTTTGGGTGTGACAATAAAACACAAACAAAAGTGTAGAGGTGAGCAGGAAATATTTTGGTTTAGAAAATAGCTGAGATGTGTGAAGGCACTCAGGTGGGAAGAAGTTCACTGTTATCTGAGCTCAAACAGATAAATTTAGATGTTGGCATTTATAATCTTCCCTAGAAAAGTGATGATATTGTTTAATCAAGAGGTCAAAAAGAATTTAAAATTGTCCCATTTTCTTCTTTTTCTCCTTTTTAATAATTCAGCCTATAGCCCAGTAGGTAATAGATAGTGAAAGATGGATGGAGAACCAGATATTCATGGGGAATATATTCCTCATGAAAGGTAGGTGAGAAATTAATATTAAAAATGTTCCTGTCTACAGCAGAAACAAGACTAATCTTTTCATTTCTAACTTACCTTGTATTTATGAGACATCAGCTGCAGACAGGAGAGGAAATTGCAGCATTGCCTGAAAAGCAGTGTTAGCAGGTTCTGACAGCTTGTTAAAAGCTGTGACCAAAGGCAGGGTGATGCACATCCATCACCCTGACAGGGACCTCGAGGAGCTGGCCTGGGCTGGCCCCTGGCCACATCTCTGAGCTGGGTGGCTCCTGTGGCCCTCAGGGGGACCCTTCACACGTTCCTGAACTGCCCAAGGGATGGAAATGTTGCCCACTCACTAAAAATAAACAGAATTCCATCCTATGGCTCTGTCCTCCCACGGTTCCACTCTGACTTCATGTATAACATGGATTTTCCAGCACTTGCAATCCCATTTCTTGCCAGATAAGGGAAGTAAAGGCCCAAAGCAGTGGAGCCAGTAGAAGGTACAGTCCACAGTGGGGAAATATCATATTCCAACCTTGGGATGCTCCAGCATGAGCCATGGCTTTGAACTCTGAGTCCCAGAGATTTGGATTTCCAAGTGTAATTCCCAGCCACGAGCAGAGCCCAAGATTTACATGTCATTAATAATCCTAAAGCATCCTTTTCATATGTGGCACATGGAAATCCATAACTCTGGAGATTACCTGGCCCAGCCTCCTGCTGAAAGAAGGGCCTTAAACTGAGTTATCCAGCTCCATGTAAAGCCAAGTCCCAAGCAATTGGATTTGGACATGAAATAATATGAGTAATACAGTAAGTAGAGTCATCATTGCTGCAGTGAAGTCACACAAAAGATTAGGAAAAAGACACTCCAGAGAGGCCATGACTTAACTGGGCCTATAGGAAACAGCAAACCAGCCCCAGCACCTGTAAATCAGGGAAGTATTTGGGTGCTCATTCCAACTCAGATTCTAATAAAGCAACCTATACATCCTGGAAACTGCATTTACAGATCTCATACAGAGAAATGTAGCCTTGAAAGTAATCTTTCTTTCTTTCTTTTTTTTTTTTTTTTTTTTTTTTTTTTTTTTTTCAGCATAGTGATGTTATTACCACTTGTATTTCTGCTGGCAGGAAGCTCTTGCCTTACAGCTGCAAACCAATATAAACTCCAACTTTCTGGGTCATCAGAAATGTAATGGACAAAGTGCTCTCTGCAGTTACCTCATCTGTAAGATAACTGTGTTAAAGCATGAGCACTGTGGCAAAACATCTTCACTGTCCCTTCTTTGCTGGTTCTCCCTTCTTTTTAAACACTTCACAAACGTTTCATTGCATCAGCATGGAGCAGAGCAAAGTTAATGGGAATGGGTTTAAGTTAGTAAACAGCAGAGGAAAAAGTATCTAAAATAACTGGGGGTCTAAATGGGATAAAAGTTCTTCTCCAAAGGGTTGTCCAGTCCTAGGGGGATTTAGAAACCCTTTGGATGTGGCACTTGGGGACATGGGGCAGTGGTGCCTTGGCAGTGCTGGGGGCTGGCTTGACTGGATGATCTCAGAGGTGGTCTCAAATATAAATGATTCTGTGATTGGTAATCTCACACCAATACTTGTCCTCTCTTCACCCACTCCAGATCTAAAAAGGACTCAGTTTTTCATTTCTGCCAGGTTAAAAATCACCATCCCCTCTCATTTTAAAGACCAGTGTGGATGTCCCATGCATTTTACCAGGTTTCTCTTGATTTAATGGTTGATGGCTGTGCATGAATTCATTACTTGGATGCTCCTGCTGAGAAAGGCTGTTGTTTTAGAGCATTATTCTGGTTGTTTATACAAATTTCACACAGGAAAGTTGTAGTAAGCTGATAAACACCCCCTTAAGAATTACAAAGGGTCTCAGCAAGAGAAATGTATATCTTTACATTCTACATTATGGCCCATACAAAAGGTGGAAGCAGTTAAAAAGCTAACACTTCCCATGTTTATTTACACCTATAGTCTCGTGTACACAAATGGTGGAAGTCCTTTATCACAAACCAGTATTTCTCAGCTCCTTACTTCACTGATTTCCTCCTTTCAGTAATACTCTGGAACCATAAGCAACCTCCCAATTCACTTTCTAATTATTTCTAGTAAAAGGGGTTCTTCCATGGCATCACTAAGCTCAGGGAAGGCTCAGTTTTAAATCTGGTTTATCACAGAGAAACCTTAGATGGTGTTGAACAAAGCTTTGAATACATAACACTCCCCAGGGAGGGATATTCCCTGATATTTAAAATTAGGATGGAAGCATTGAAATGTTCCATTTGCTGGTGCCATCCCTTTATATTTCTATCCCAAACTCTTTAGCACTGTTTGGCATCTTCCCTCTCCTGCTCCTCACTGTGCCCTCTCCCCTCCAACACCACACAGCCTGGATTATGCTCAGGGAAACAGAGAATATTTTATCTCAAAGCAGCTTGCACCTTGCCCAGCCCTCCAGGCAGAGTGAGGCTTCTCATCTTTGTTTCCTTCCACACTGGGAGGATGAAGGTACAAAGGAACTTTAGGAAGTGGCTCCTGTTCATGCACTGACCCTTAGATCAAAAAGGTCCTACAAGAACGGGGTAATTGCAATTAAATGTAGCCCAAGGCTGCAGGATACACAGGGGCTGAGTTTAATCTTTGTGCTTTTGGTAAAAAACAGACTCCACTCTTTGACAATCTGCCCATCCACCTTCCCTTCCTGCAAAGGCAATAAACCCAGCTGTGGTTATCCAAGTGTGCTGGCAAATCCCAGTGCAGCAGGAGCTGCAGCACTGTGGGCAGGAAACAATCCCCAGGGCCCCTCTCCCTCCCCCAGGAGCAAAGAACATTTTGTGCTTGTGAAATGCTTGGAAAGGTTGAAAACAAATGTGTTCAAGATTTGCAAACCTTTCACCTGGTTCCATTAGGTATAAAAGCCTGGGCTTATTACTGCAGCCTTCTAAATAAAAGCTGAAAACAAGACCATTTTTAATTGCAAGGAGCACAAAACTAAGCTCAGTGCAGTCATCTCCTTCTTAATTTCACACCTTGAAATTCAGCCCTTATTCAAAGATAAACCTAATTATTTTCAGGGGATAAGCACTTGCAGGTTGCTGGGAGAATAATAATAAAATACTGTTATAAATGGTGAAAAAAAGGAGGTTTAATGCAGAAAACACAGGGGGATTTTTCTCTCTCAGCTGATGAGCATCACGCATCACTAGCATGGCAAATACTCATGGCAGTGCTGGAGCTGGAAACCTCTGGGTTGTGCTTTAGCTCCCTGAGCCTCTGCAGAAGCAAGGATTGCTGTTATCTGCTCTCACAGAATCACTGTGGTGGGGCTGCTCCAGCCTGGAAGCTCTGAGGTTTATGGAAACCACTTACCTGCCTCATTGCTTGAAGGAGGAATTTGGAGGGAGAACACAGGCTGCTCATCCTCTTCCTGTGCTGCTGCCTGGCGAGGTCCTCTGGGAAAACCCGGGGCAAAGACACTTTTCAAAGGGTATTTACCCCCCCAGTGTCCTTGTTTGCCTGTGCCCTTGTCAAGCCCCTTTGCCGTGCAGCCTGTGCTCAGGTGTGCAGGGAGGGGAGCCCGGATTGCTGCCGGCATCTCCCCCGGAGCTCTGCCCTCCATGGGCTCTCCATTAGCTATGCCATCTACTCCATCTGCTGTTAATCCCGACAAACTGCACTTCAGCCTCAAGGACAACGTGGATCGGTACGTTTTTTGGCATTTAACTCGAGGTTGGTCAATGCAGACACTGAGCGATTTGTCTAAGTAATAGATGGAGTTTGGACACGGCTGAGACACCTGGAGCTGGACACTGGAGATGAATGAAGGGGGCATTTCCTCCCTCCCATGGCTGCTTGGAGGACTCACACCATCCTCCTCCATTCCAGGCTCAGAAAGCTGCTTTGGGGCTTGTTCACCCGATTTTGAGCAAGGCTTGGGAAGCTCTGGAGGAGGCTGGTTCGCTTGGAGAGCAGGGACATTGCTGGGGGACAGGGTGAGGGGCTCCTGGGCAGCCCCAGGAGCTGGGGACAGCCCTGCAGAGCCCACAGGGACACGCCTGGCTGTGACAGTGATGGAGGCAAAGCCTCTCTGCTGTGCAGGGGGACAGTCCGATGGTGCCATGGAGTGTGCTGAGGGTGCCTGGATCTCCACCCGGCTGGGAGGCACCAAAATCCTCCTGGTGATGGCTGAGCCGTGGCTGGGACACGCTCTGGGCTGGGGGAGCAGAGCCTGCATGGGCAGAGAGGGCTGGCTCCCTCTGGATTTACCCTCAGCAGCCTGTGCAATGATTGCTGGGGAGATCAATGCTGTGTTTTGTTCCTGCAAATGAAAAGATTCCCAGTTATCACCATCCTCCGTTATCCTGTGTGCGACTGCTTCTCACCCACCATCGACCACAGCAGGCAGTTTTGTTCAAGATCTCTTGCTCACTTTCTATTCATAATAACTTTTTTTTGTCATTTAAAAATGCATGCTCTTGAAATCGGCTCTGAATTGTCTGGGAGGCTTCAATGAAAATTTTAATCATTCTGGTGAAGGAAAAAATATTACAATTTAAAACCTGTATTCCATAGGATTATTTTGAGTATTTAACTCATCACCATGGAAGGGATTGGTGGCTGTTTAAACATGGACATGGCAAAGACAGTTGCCAGTTTCAAGCTATAAACTCCTCTTTCATGATGATCTGATGGAATTTAAAATGCATTTAAATATATTATTGATCACTGGCCTGTGACATCACATGCTGCAGAGGACATGTGAGCACCAGGGGCATGACAGCTTTACAACCTCACCAGTTACAGGCATGAAAAACTCCCAAAAAAGTGACACAGTTGCTCACAAGGGCTCTGGGTAATATTTTAATTAATTAGTTCCCTCTTGGTTATGATTCCTTGGTGACACCTGCCAATGATGTGCAAGACTGATTGACAGTGGCCCAAAGACTGACAGTGGCCCAGATGAATTTTTCCATCCATGGCAGGAAACATCCATCTTGATAGACCACATCTGACTTCCCTGGAGGTGACAAAGGAGGTGCTTTTATGTTCCAGCTCTGTGACAAAGAGTAAACCTGAGTTTAAAGCCTCCTGCTATTATTATCTACCCTGCTGGGCACGTCAGTCCCATGCAATAAAGCATCTGGCCTAATCTCACTGCTGCTGTAAATTGGCTGATTAGATTTCTCCTGCCCTGTGTTCCCAGATCTCTTGATCCCAATATAAAAAAAAAAAAAAAAACAACAAAAAAAAAACCTCACAAAAAGCCCCAAGCACAGCACAGAATCTGAGGATTAGCTTCCTAAGGAAAGGCAGGGATGGCACTGTGTTCCTGCTGGTTGGGAGTTCACCCCAGCCCCAGCTGAGTGTTCTATCCATGGATAATCCATGGATAATCCATGCCAGGACTCACTTCACAAAACACAGCATTGTCCTTCCTCCAGGAGGACTGTGAGGGTGACAGCACTGTGACCTCCCTGGGGCTGTGGTCACCCTTCTCAGGGTTTGGGTGACCCCAAAGCCCAGGGGAGATGATCTTTAGGGACCCTTCCAACTCAAACCATCCTGAGCTGCTGTGAAACCATCCCTGTGCTCCTCCTCCATGCAGGAAAACATCACCAGAAAGATTCCTTTGTGTCCCTTGGGAGGAGCCTCTTGGGAACCCAAATGGGCAGAGGCAGATCAAGAGTTTATTAACGAGGTGAAATGCCTGATAAATTTTATCAGCTCTTTAAACCAGCTGCCTGTGGTTTGGACAATTCAATAATTTCACAGCCTCAGGGAAAGAGTTTTCTTCCTCCTCTGTTTCTTTCATGGTTTGTAACAACATTTGCCTCATATTTTCTTCACTTCATTTACTTCTACCCACAGGTTTAAGACCTTTGCTTGCCTTCCGAAACTCTCAACTTCCCCCAGATTTCTACAGGGCACCAAAGAAGAATGTTCCTCGAGAGACTTTATTTTGGATACATCTCTCATGCTCCAGTAGTTAATTTGACATTTATTTCTTTTGTTGGGAGTTGCACAGATGGAGACATCCTGCAAGAGTCCAAAGGCATGTCAGAAATGCTCCTGATTAGCTACAAACTCATGCACCAATATTTTAAATAATTTACATTTCCTTTTTTTTTTTTCTGCTGAAAATATGTATTATTTCCTCCTTCCAATCTTTAGCAAAGAAATGGATCTTTAAAGTTTGCCCAGCTGATCCTGTGCTCGTTGGGAGCCTTCAAGCTTCACTGCATCTTGTGAAAAAAATCCACACAACAAAGTAATTGTGGAGAGCTGAAAACCTCAGGCTTTGTCCTGAGGACATATCAGGCAGAGTGTACTGATATTTGGGATATTGCTTGATTCAGTCTCACGGGGGGCTTTTTACAACTTATTTTCCCCAACAAAAAATACGATTTTCTCCCCTCACCAAGAGCACGCAGAATCACAACACTTAAACCATCATTTTATTTGGCTTTTCTGCTGCCTAAGCTAAGCTTAGCTAAACAAAACCAAGTCCAAACACACTGCTCAGCAATCAGTGACTGTTTTTTAAACCCTCCTGCGTTCTGCTGACTGCTCCCCAAACAGAATTTATTTATTTTACCTTGGTAGGGCTCGATTTTCCCTGCACACCACTCTCCTGCTGAAGGCCTGTGCATGTCCTCTGACCATCAGGGCTCCAGCACTTCTGTGTCACCCCTGGGGAAAAACAGACAGAGGAACATTATTGTCAGTGTTCTGGGGGAGATGAGCTAGGAAATGTGCTGTTCAATGGAGTGCAGCAGGAGGGAAAGAGTGATCTGATTGCCCTGGGATCTGCCTGTCCCCCTGCACAGAAGAGTTCTCAAAACACCCCTAGGATCCTTCTGCAAGGATTTGGACAGTCCCACGCTGTGTCCAGGCTGATCCACAGCTTCACCCTCTCTGCTTTTGATTTCCATGGCTTCAGGCAGGGCTGTGGAGGGGCTGGGGAAACAGGGAAAGGTGGATTTGAGCAAACACCCTTTAGTGCTCTGCAGAACAGAGAGCTGGGTTTCACTGGCACAGTCACCTGCACTTTTAAAGAGCTGCAGTGATTCCAAACCACAAATCCTGCTCCATCACAGCACCCCCAGCTCGGTGATAACTGCTCCTCATCCTCTGCCTTTGTCCCAGCTTGTTTTCTGTGAGCACTGTTCTCTCTCTGCAGCTTTTTACACGGAGCTAATTTCCATTTAACACAGCCTGGGCTCTTGCACTGATGCATTACGTCTGCTGTCAACTGCTTTGCCAGAAATTACGTTACTTTCTAGTTTGTATTAAGCATCCAAAATTAATTTTCAGAAATTCTCCATTTGGACTGAAATCTCTTGACGTTCCTGGCTGTTGTTTTACAGCAACATGTCACACCACTGCTAAGACCTTTTGTATTATTTTTCTTCCACTCAGGCAGGCTGCCACAGGAGAAAAATTTTTTTTTGCTAAGCAGAATGTCAGTTTATGTGTTACATTATATTAACAAAGGAATATAAATCAGCTCCACTTTAGGAATTGTTTATTAAACCATGCCCACCACAACAGAATTCATCTCCCTGGGAGAAGGGGAAGAGGAGGAAGATATCAGATTTGTCCCTCAAGAAATCTTTAGTCCCACCACAACATTTAGAGGGTGTCTGATGAGCTTTTTTAATAAGGTACACTAAAATATAATTTAACACTTCCCTAGCATAACTCCAAGATGTCAATGCCACCATGTGCATCCATAGCGGGTACAAAGGAAGAGATTTGTTTTTGTCATTGTGGAACAGAGTCCAGAGCCACAGAGCAAACAGCTGGACTCATTAGCCACAGTGTGGGAAAAACCAGAATCCAGAGACCAGCCAGAGCAGAGGCTCACTCTGTGGATTTTGGCAAAGGATAATGCTGGGCTGCAGTCAGTGCAAGGGAACCTGGTCTGGCACTGGAAACTGCAGCAGCAAACAGGGCAAGGTGCCCTTGGAGCCAGCTCCTCACCTGTCACAGTGCACAGTGAGCAGGACAGGATCAGAGCACAGAATGCTCCTCTGCCTCTGGGGGAGCCTCATGGAAAGGTTTATTTTAGTGTATCAGTGAAATTGCACATGGTGGATTTGGGCTGTGGTGAATTACTCGTGGGCACCTTCATGGTGAAGAGCAGCCAAGTGTGCTCTTCTTTGTTTTTTAAAAGAACTAAATAGGGAATAACCTGCAGAGAGGGGTAAAGAAGAAATTCTTGGATTGACTAAGACATTAATATAAATTTGATTAAAAACTCCATGTGATTAAAGCAACAACTCCCACTAAGTTATCAATATTTTCCTGAAATACTTTGCAGTAAAACCCCACAGTTGTGTCAGATCAAGGGAGGAAACTACAACAGGAGATCAACAACTCCTGAAGGTCAGCTGGTGCACAAGGAAATCCAGATCCAGATAAATCAGATGCAACAGGCTCATTGCTCCATGAATTTCATTGAAATGCATTTCCAGCACCAGAGAAAGGCTGAGGACTACAGGGTCAAAGAAGAACAAGTTGTCAAAGTCCACACTGCAAATTGCACATAACAGGTGAATTATTCTTATCCAAGTAAGCTCCTGTGATTAGCAAAAATCTGTGAGTAGAACCTTCCAATATCCCACAGATCCCTTGGACTAGATTTAAATTCTAGTCCAGGTAAATTCTTGCCTGTCTAACTTTAAAAAGTAGCTGTTTCTGGAGCAGAAGAGGCAGGAAGAATTCAGGTGAGAAGAATAGGAAATATTTATATTTTTTGCTGAATCATCCACAGTGGAGTTTTGCATTGTTTTTTGCACCCCGTCCTGTGCAAGTACATTCTGATATTGCTGCAGGAATCCTACAGCTGGAAAACACTCAAACTTTTGGCCAGTGTTTGCTGAGACAGATTAAATGGCATTGGTGGCAAAAGCACTGGCATTGATCATGGTACTATTAAATCTATCCTTGGAAGCTTCACGTTTGTTAATTCACGTTAAGAGAACAAGCAAAAATAATTAAAAAAAAAAGGGTTGGTTTAACCTCCCCAAGCTAAACCTTCCCACCACAATCCACCTCTCCAGCTTAAAAATGGGAGATGCCACGAGGGACAGAGGAGCAACTGCTGGCACACAACCTCTGTCCTTTGACATCTTCACTCTTTTCATGTTCTCCCCTCACAAATGTTGTTTGTTGAACCAAATGCTGCACTCCTTGGCAAGGCATCTGGACATCCTGGTTTTCCTAATTCCAGAGTGCAGCTGGAACCCATTCCCAGTCCCCAGATCCTGGACCCTGGCCCAGATAGGGGCTCAGAAAAGATGGATTTGTAAATCAGCTGAAGTCCAACCATGTGAAGCCCAGAGAGATGATAAAGGTGAGGGTGTTTGGCAGGTTTGGGACAGCCCCATGTGGAGCCAGCTCAAGTTTTGGGCAAAATTTGGGATTTATGTAAAACCGTGGAAAATACTGTTTTCCAGTGGTTCAGGTCTTTGCCAGGCTGGGGGACAGTTTGGTGACAAACCAGCTGTGATGGCACTGAGGGGCTGGAGTGTGTCCAGGGAAGGGAACAGAGCTGGGGAGGGGCTGGAGAATCCCTGAGGGAGCTGGGAAGGGGCTCAGCCTGGAGAAAAGGAGGCTCAGGGGGAAATTCTGGCTCTGCACAACTCCCTGACAGGAGGGGACAGCACCTGACAGAATGAGAGGACACAATCTCCAGCTGTGCCAAGGGAAATACAGGGTGGATATTACTGGATAAGTTTTTTACAGAAAGAGTGACCCAGTACTGGAGTTGTCTGCCAGGGAGGTGATGCAGTCACCATCCCTGGGTGTGTTTATAAACTGGATGTGGCACTTGTTGCCATGGGTTAGTTGAGGGTTTGGGGCTGGGTTGGACTTGATGATCTTGAAGTTCTCTTCCAACCCAAAATTCTGTGAATTTGTGAGGGGTGTTGGGCTCTGCTCCAGGGAACAGGGACAGGAGGAGAGGGAATGGCCTCAGGCTGGGCCAGGGGAGGCTCAGGGTGGATTTTGGGAAAATTCCTTCATGGAAATGGTTTTCAAGAATTGGAACAGGCTGCCTGGGGAAGTAGCAGCATCACCCCCCTGGAAGTGTTCAGAAATCCTGTGTGTGGCACTTGGGGACATGGGTTAGGGGTGACCTTGGCAGTGCTGGAGAATGGTTGGACTCAATGAACTCAGAGAGCTTTTCCAACCTCAAGCATTCTGTGACTGACACCCAGACAGGGCTGGAATCACTTCAGATCACTGGCCCTGGCCTCATCCCCAGTTTTTGTCAGGAAAGTTGCATATTTTAGTCACTTACTGTTCACATGCTGACAAATCTCAAATGTGTGTCAGCACTCCTGGTTTTCCTTGCTCTGCTCCAAGCCCTCCATGTCCCCTGTCCCCTCTGAGCCACCAGCATCACCTCACAGGGGACTCTGGAGCCTCCAGGAACCTCCAGTGCTTCCCTGAAAACACCATCAAACAGCTCTGCAGAGCACACACACTGCTATGGAAGAGGAAAACCTCACTTTACAAAAAAATTACCTTTTTTTGTGATCTTAGCTCAACATCCATGAGACTGGTGTGGGCTCCCACCTATGTCCATGGCAGCAGATCCTACAGCACTCAAAAATTCCAAAAAATTCCTGAATTTCCCCACTGGGAAATTGAGTTAAAGGGCAGGGATGGCTTAGCTGCAGGGTTGGGTATCAGAGCAATCACTCTGCTAACAGAGTATCTCACTTAAACTTTTTTTTTAAAGCCCTTTCTTCCTTCTGTGCATTATTCTTAGTGGAGGAAGTAATTTATACTTGATTCTGTTTAAAACATTAGAACTGTTTAAATTTTCTTATGACTTTTTTTAATTCAAATACCTGAGGAAGCCTGGAGGAAAGAGAAGTGTCATGGTTAAAGATTCATCACTCCCTGCTCAGGGAGGGCTGGGAGAGATCATGGTTTGCTCCTTCAGATCTGAGGTGAGTCATCCAAAACAATCCATCCGGACATTACGGATACATGGGAGATGAAAGCCAAGCTGGAGCAACACCAGAACCAAACCCATGTCTGCTGGTCTTTTTCATGTGTCAGAAAGAAAGGATTTCATAAAGCTGCAGAGCCTGGTGTCATCTCAAACAAAACTGAGCAGGGGAGTCCATATTCCTGCCATGAAAAGTAGAGACACGAATGCTGAAAATTCCACCTTTTGTCAGAGTCCTTGCTGATGTCAAATTGATTTATAGGGAATTTGCCAAAAAATGTTGTGTTTAGTTGCTAGTGGAGAGAGTGCTGCATGCAAGAAAGCCTTGGCACAGGCACATGGAGGGGTTTGGGTTGGAAGGGAGCTGAAAATCATGAGCAGGGACACCTTCCACTGTCCCAGGTGCTCCAAGCCCTGTCCAGCCTGGCCTTGGGCACTGCCAGGGATCCAGGGGCAGCCACAGCTGCTCTTGCCCTTCACAGACATTCTCTGAGCCTCCAGAAGTGATGCTACATCCAAGGAAGAGGGCAGGGGTCACACTGATAACCTCTGCAGGATTTGACATTTAGCCAGGCAGGAATTTTCACCAGGATGCTTAAGGAGAACAGGACACCATCCTGAGAGCTGAAACCCACCTAAAAACCACAGAGGATGTGCTCATCCTAAAAACCACACAGGATGTGCTCATCAATAGAGGAGGACAGAGGGACAATCCCTCAGCCTCTTAGAGCATCTCTGCTGAACTTTTATAAGTCACCTGCACTTCTTGACAACAAGGGTAAAACAGCAGTGTGGGCTCAAAGCAGGGGAAAGCAGCTCCAGCTCTTTCCTTGAAACCTTTCTTGTCATGATTTAAAAAAAAAAAAAAAGTCAAACCAACACAAACAAGCACTTTGCCACAAAAGAAAGCACTTGAACACAGTGGCACAAAATGATGGTGTTTTAAGGCAGCTTTGTGGGGAAGGCTTTCAAATCAGAGCAAGCCTGAAATCATTGCAGCCTGAACAGGATTCATTGTGTAAACAAAATAGGAGGTGTCAGGATGGATTTTCTTCTGTTAGAAGTGAGATTTGATAAGTGAATTATCTCTCCCTGCTTGCACACCTTGGAGCTGTGCTGGCTGCCTGCAGAGATGATTACAGGATCCACCATGGAAGGGACAAATGGGTTCTGGTCTGTTGTCAAAAAGCCACAAGTCATAAATATCTCATTGTCTGTGCCATTAGAAGCAAGGTGCTCATCAGGGGGGTAGAAAGAGGAATTAGATCTTCAAACCCATGCAGGAGTGGAAAAAAATGGTGTTTTCATTATGCATTGCTGTTATTCTTTATCTCCAATTAATGATATAAAAAGAGGGATCATGCCCAGCACATCCATCACATAGACAAAATTAAGAAGATTCTTCACTTTCTCCCTTTTCCCTTTCTCCTCCAAGTTTCTTTTTTTTTCCTCTTACCTTTTTAAAATTTGCAGCAATTTGCTGTTGGGAAATTTAATATTATGTCACGTTATTTGGTTTATTGACCTCTGAGCACTCACTATCCTCTCAAAATAAAGATATAATTAACAAAAACATTCCATAAAGAGCTGATGGAAGTTTTCCTTCACCCCTCTCAGAGTTCCCTTCCCAACCTGGCATTAAAACAACCCAACATCCATTTCTGGAAGTTCAGAAATGCTTGAGACAGCCAGAAAATTCTTAAGTGACTGTAAACATGACAAATACAATGCATAAGCAAACAAAGGCAAAGCAGTTCCACAGCCAAAAAATTATATTTATGAAGAGTGATTTTAGTGTTATTATGAGTATTTATGTAAAGGTCATAACATGCATAGAATTTGATGGCACAAATGGATTCTGTAAATAAAAATTCTGCCTGTGCTGCTCAGAACTGGTGGCAATTACAAAATGTACACATTTGCTCAGAGCTGCTTGTGCATAATAAGAGCTCCAGGTTTTTGTGTGGCCTCCCAATTCAATATTTCTGATATTTACCTGCTTTTGAAAGAGAAACTCAGAGAGGACAAGTGCACTGCCTGTTATCCATTTCATGACTCAATATATGTCCTGCTGCAGGGATTTTTTTTTTTTTTTTTTAGAATGGTATTTATTGATTTCTTTTTTTTTTAAATCCTCTTAATACAGTGAGGATTCCAGAAAATGATGTGTGCCGTGGGTACAGATGTTTTTGTGGAGGTATCAAAGGAGTGATTCCAGCCCACATCTCTATCACTCCTATTTTGTTTGCAAAACAAAGAAATGGGATGTTCAGGAGCCAAATTTGACTATTTGTACAACAAAACAAAACTTGCTGGAGCTTCAGCCATGCCAGATTGAATATAGACTTTTCCTGTTACTTTGGTAGAATTGAAGCATTCATTTTTTTGTGTAATACTTGGGATTATTCTTTCTTTCTGGGAAGTCTTTCACATTCACTGCTGTGATTACAGCCTTCACAAACTGCTTGATAATAGGGGAGGCAGGAGACTAAAACCAAGATTTACAAAAAAAATCAGTTTTCACAGGATAAAAACACAATAGGGAAGATTTACATAACTATGAGGCCTCAAAAATTCAGTTTCTAAGTCGCTGGTGTGATCACAAATAGTTTTGTTTTGCATAATTTAAGAATATTTTGTAGGTCCCTCTAACTTATTTCAGTTGCCGTGGACTTGCCCCTGCTCTAAATCTAACAGCTGAGTTAAAATAGAATAACTTTGCAGTTATTCCACTACATAAAACATTTCAGTTGGTGAATTATTACCTGAATTTGCCTTTGGAAGGGAAAGCTGAAAACCAAATCTCTATTCATAACATGCTTTTATTACATACCTGCACTTTGTTTAATCTTGAAATTATTTTTGGATTCCATTGCAACAGGTGGAGAAACACAGATGGAGATTGAATAATAAAGATTAAAACAAAATGTTGCCATATGACCATAAAATAAGGCATGGGGGCTGTTGGTTTTATCACCAGATTCAGCAGAAGACAATTGGCCATTGCCTTTATTTTCTTTTTTAATCACTCAGGATTTCAGCTCTGAAATGGGGCAGAAAAGTCTGGGATCAATGATTAAATGTGAAAGTTCTCAAAGCCGTAACTCCTGGCAGCTTTTTGGGATGAAAAGTGGAGTTTTCTCCAGCTTTCTTTGGGCTGTGGATGTCACCTGGATTCTGATTTTCCAACAAGAAATCAGCTGCTGCCTAGCAACAGCCCAAACCTGGTGCCTGTTTGTGCAAAACCAAGCTCAGATCCCAAATTATGGCATTCAACAATAATTGCATTCAGCATCAGAGCTGCAACAGATGGGTAAGAAAGAGAATTTCCCTTTAATTCCTGTTCTCCAAGGTTGTAAAATACACACACCCCCCAACAAATACAGTGCCAGGCCATTCAGAAAAATATTTCAATATGTCAATAGCTATTTTTCATAATAGTTGTCCTTTAAGAGCTACTTTCATGAATAAAGCCATTCACATACCTTTGCATTTTAATGGTGATGCCACTAAGAGTGATAGAGGAACAAACTCTTGGGCATGACCCAAATTTCCCTGCAAAAAAGTTGTCCCTGTGGTTCAGAAGTCCTGATTCTTTTTCCTAATTATTATTTACTGCATGTGAAAATAGTAAGGAAAAAAACCAAACAACTGAACAGCAAAAAACCCCCAACGACCCTTTTGCACCGTGCTCTCTACTTGGATCACATTTTTAGCCTGATTTACAAAAGGAATTTGATTTTTCCTTCTTCATGCCCAGCCTGGGCTTTTTGAGGTTTTGGCCTCTTTCAAGCAACTTGACAGAAGGGTCGATAGCTGATCTCCCAACAAGCTGACCATAAAAATCAAGGGATTATTGGGAATGAGAGGCTGCCACTGACAGGAGGTGACCAGGCCATCCCTGTTTGATCCATGGACACTTTTCCCTTGTCCTGGGAGCAGGGAGGAGGCACAGGGGGCAGATGGAAGAGGGGAAGGGAAAGGAGACAAGGGCAGGAGTGAGGAGCAGCATTTGGGTCTGAGCTCATGGGCTCTGCCATGGAATGGACTCTTTCTTGTCAGCCTGGATTTTCCATTTCACATTCCTGCTTCCCTTCTCTAAAAAACTATAGGAATCTCATGGTAAGATTATGGAAATTGAGAGGCTCAGAGAAAATCTAATATTGCCACAGCTGCTTGACTCTGGCAGTGGGATACCTTAGACATAACCATGTGCAACATCTGTCCTGTTTGAAACCACAGAGCAAAGTCACCCTCCTAAATGTGACAGACTCAGCACCAGACTCCCAGATTTTACTGCAGAGAATGCTTGGAATGATGCCCTGTGAGGTGATAACTGAGCAGCTCAGAACAACCAAATGCTGAAACAATTCTCTCTCCAAGGCAAATGAGGTGGCTGGGGACAGTTGCCACCAGCACCACTTGGTTTGTCCTGCATTTATTCCATTCCATGACAATCTCTGATCCAGAGCCAGAGCACAAACCATTAAATAACTCAGCTGCACTCTTCCCCCAGCCAAATCCTGGCCCCTGCACACCCACCCTTCCCACTGGCTGCTTTGGGATGGCAATTGATCCCAAATGTCTGGCTGCAGGACACAGACTATGCTGAATGTGCTTTCTGAAACCTTTTTGGTCACTATTGATATTCCATCACTGCCATCAGATCCTGGGAATGACCTGCAGGATGTGGCTGAGCCTCTCCAGGCTCACCAAGGAGCACTCTGGGCCAGCTCAAGGACAGCAGAGCTCAGGGGGAATGTTCAGTTCCTTTGGGAAAGCTGCAGCTGGAAATGTGGATATAAAACTGCAGCCTATCCACAGGGCTGCAGCCCTCAGGAAAATTGAGTGCACCCTCCTCCTCCTCTCTGCACCCACATCTTCCTTTTATTCACATTTTCTTAGACCAATAGGCTCAGGTAGAAATCTCTATGAGATTAGTTCCAGTTACTTTGGTTAATTTGCAATTTTAGTTTGATGGGGTTTTTTTTGTTTGTGTATTTTGGGGTTTTTTTAGGGATGAGATATGGCTTTACTGTTTGGAGTTTTTTAGGTTTTTTTTTTGGGTTGGGTATTTTTTTTTTTTTGGTTTTTGGTTGGTTGGCTGTTGTTTTGTTTTTGGGGTTTTTTTTGTTTGTTTGGGTTTTTTTGTTTTGTTTTCTTTGTAATGGACCTTTTTTAACATCCACTCCAAAAAAGGTACCTTGGTGACTCTTATATCCAAAGGTAAAGTGGAGAAAATCCTGTTCATTGCTAGGACAAGTACAAATGTGTGCTGGGAACACTCCAGCAGCTGTCCCACCCCGAGGAAGAAAACAGGTCAGTTTTATTTCAAATCCTGACCATGGAGCTCAGTGATCCTGAATTTTCTCTCCCAAACACATCCCTGCAATCTGGATGGTGGGAATGCCAAGCAGATGTGGACACACAGGGGTTGAATCTAGAGAGCATTCAAGGGAGTTGAGGCAAAAAAAAAAAAAAGCCAATATTTACACCAGGAGTATTTACTGTAAATTAAACCCAACCAACAACAGCCAACAGGAGAGACAAACACTGCAGGGATACCTGCAAGGGCATTGGGTTAAAGTTTTGTTCTGTTCAAGCAGATTAAAACCCAGGTTTTTAAAATTCTTCCCTTTTTAAAGGGGAAAAAAATGTAAAATACAATCAGAAGTATGTGCTTAGTGGGATAAAGGTCATTATGATGTAAAAAAAAAAAAAAAAAAAAAAAAATTCCAACAAGTCACTCATTATTTCAAAAAAAAAAAAAACCCCAAAAATGTTTCTCACAACCTAAACTGAAAAGCATGATTTTGGAGGATGTGTCTGGTCTATGTCATATTGATTTAAAACCATTTTATTACTCTAAAAGTAGCACTGCCTTAGTTAGAAGAATGTGGGGATTAACACCTTGGCCAGAAATTTAATGCTGATAGATGTAAAAATGTAGATTTATATACTACATTCAGCAGTTAAGGAAAGTTTATTATCTCAAAATTAGGTGGATTTCTCTAATTTATAATGGTCTTTTTATATTTAAATAAAATACTGAAATGAGCACAAGATGTTTCTGTTCCTTGGGTGTACATTGAGATTTCAGGCTGTGTGTTGTGATATTTTTAGGATTTTCCCAGGATTTCCAAGGTTGAGTGTGTGGGGGTTTTATTGGGTTTTTCTTCCCCCAGAGAGCAGTTCCAGTTTAGTTTCCTGTTGCCTTTTAAAAAGCAGCAGCTCAATCAAGGTGCTACTGATTTCCTTGCAAATAGAAAACTAAAAGATCCACCAGCTCTAAAATTTATTTTTGCCAACCCTCTCATTTCCTACCAAAGCTTCCAGGTCATGGTTATCCTTTGGCAGAGCTGGGTTAAGATCTGGTAAATGATCATTTATCCTTCACTCTTCTCTCTTCACTACACCTTCTGCACAAAATGTAATTAAATCTTGAATCTCAATAATCATTTAGGATAATGAAGATTCCTGGGAAAAAAAAAAAACAACTAATTTTGGGACACAACTCCAAGTGTAGGTCAAGACCACTACAGAAAGAAGCAAGGAAAGGAGCTTATATGATGCGAGGTAATGCTGCAATAAAATCCAATATTTCCCTGAAGGAGGAGTTTGCACCTACAGCAGGTTATGATAACAGCCTCTGCTTTGTGGGGAGAAATAAACAGCTTTATGTGCCTGACCTCCAGCACACACAGCCATGAAATCAGAGTGCAATTGCAGTTATTTGCTGCTTTTTAGATATTCATTTCTCTTCCCTGGTGCTGAAAAGGCCTGGCTGAAGGCAGCTTATACTAGATTAGGCTTCCAACACCTTCATGCATTATAGACTCCAAAGACTTTTTTTTTTCCCCCCCTGCTCTTAGAAGGTGAAAGTGTTGAGTCATTTTTTTTAAAGACCTGGTGGAAGTTATTGCTCATTAAATGAAAGAGCTGGTGTTTGAGGAAGGGCTTGGGGATGCAATCCCAGGCTGAGCTCAGGGATGCTCCATGTCCAGCTGCATCTTCCAGGTCCCTTCAGGACTCAGCTCTCAGCTTCTCTCTGCCCACCCTTCCCTGGCTTAACTGAGCCAGGCTCTCTTAGCTGAGATCCTGGTGGGGATTCCCAGTTGCTCACAGGGTGCAGCCTGTGCCAGCAATAATCAGGGTTTCAAACATGAGTCCCTGGTGGGAAGGGATTGTCATCTGTGGAGCCAGTCCCTGCAATGGAGAAACAGCCCCTGTGATACAGGAGAGGATAATTTGGCAGTTCCAGTCCCAGTGGCTCAGAGACATCAAATCCAGCCTCATCAATGTGTAAGATTAGAAGTAATTAGCCCCCATATGGTAAAGTCATCACTTAGGAGCTCAGGGCTGTCTGGGGACTCGGTGTAACGATGCCTCAGGGACAAGTGAGATGGGACCTTTGACTTCAGTGATTTGGAAGGGGCTGAGACCTAATTAAATCTGCAAAGATGCTGCAACTGCATTAAAAGGGATTTTTAAATATGAGCCATATTCCCTTCCACCAAACAAACGAGGTGCATTCCACCCTGGAACAGGGAGAGAATTAATCAAGGGACAGAGAGCCAACTGCTGCTGTGTGGCTGCCAAAGAGAAGATGATACAGGATTATACAGAATTGAAGAACATTTAATAAGAATTGAGGGATATTTACAAGAATTGAAGGATATTTAACAGTTCTTTTTGAAGGATGAGTTTTTATTCAGCTGTGGTGAAAACCAAGCACATAATCCTGATTGTAAATCCTAGACAGAATGTGGGGTTCTTAAAATCTGTTTCTCCAAATGTTGATCTTATAATAAACACTGATTGCCTTACATAAATAAAAGCAAATTTTCATGCAAAAAATAATGTACAATTTACTTTTTCCCTCACTAAAAAAAACCCAACAACTTGCAGCTTTTCAAAGAGGGGTATACAGAGCTACTGTTTTTCTGCTACTGAGCTCCACACAGCACTTCCCATCTTCCTTCTCCTTAAAAAGGCTTGGCACTTTGTACTGGAGAAAAGAAAGTTTTTAAGTTCTCTTCTCAGCAATGATTTCCTCATTTATATGATTTATCTTTTCCCAAGGATAAAAAACATTCACTTTATGATATTAATATTTTTCTAGCATAACTCAGCCTTTTGTTAGTGCAGATCTGGATACTCAAAGCCTGGAAGGGGAGTCAAAAAGTATTTTCAGGGCATGAACTCAGAGTGGGACAACAGAAAAATCCTGGTGGCAAAGAGAAAAGAGCACTGGGATGACACAGGGAAGTTTAGACACTTCTTAATTCTGCTTAAAGAAGATTAAATTAATACAGCATCAAACTCATGGGTAGGCAGGTCAATGCTGAGAGAATCACCATTTAGCTAAAAATCTTTAGTATTATTTTTCTAAATTCTTAGAAGAAATTTGACCTTTGTATTTATGATTGTGGTAGGACTACAGTTACTACTTTTACAAAAGAACCATCTAAACCCATTCCTGAGGTAATTCAGGGTTATTTACACTTAAATTATTCACTATTGTACTGAAATTATCTACTGCTATTTACACTGAAATCCATTATTTGGACTGCCTATAAACCTGTGAAGTCAGTAATCTTTATTTCAGCCAAACTTGATGAACAAGCCTATAAATACATTTTCTCATAGAATATATCTACAGCCTATGGGATGACTAAAAGTATGTTAGCATGATCCCAAAAATTATTCACTCAGCAAACCCCCTGGAAACCAGTCCCCAAAACAAATCACCTCCCTGGGATGTGATTCTGAGTTAATGACACATTTTGATCATAGATCTAATTATAGAGGTTGATCATGGAATATTGTTGGATGCTGCTGGGAACCAGGGAAAAAGCAGCCTTGAAGCCTTGGGTATCTCAGGATGCTCAAGGACAAGAAATTATAACAATGATTAACACCTGCAGGGTGTGTGAGAGATGTGATGTTTTGCACAAAGCATGATTTCAAAGAGGTGTTGCCTTCTGGGACCAATGAGCCTTTTCTATCCTGTTTTGCACGATCTACCCTGTATAAGTGTGGTGTTTCTTTAAACAAAGCTCTCTCTTTTGCTTCTCCATTACACAAAGAACTATGTTGCATTATCCTTTCTGCCACTCCTATAGCCAAAATGCAATGGAATAGTTTGGGATGGAAGGGACCTAAATCCCATCCCATTCCAGCCCCTGCCATGGGCACCTTCCACTATTTCAGGCTGCTCCCAGCCCTATCCAGCCTGGCCTTGGACACTTCCAGGAGCAGCCACAGCAAATCTGGGCTCTGCACTGAGTACCCCAAACCCTGCTGGGCTGTGGAAATAATCCCTCTCCATAATTATGGCTAAATGGATTCATGCTCTCCTTTAATTAATTACAGCATGTACATGGGGTGGTTTCTCCTCTGCCCCATTTGGGTGTCATTCCTGGGGATATCCATCCCTGAATAATGCAGCTCCAGCATTCTGTGTGGACAAGCTTTTCCTTCACAAGAACAGAAAATTTAACCAGTGGCTGTGTGTTCAGCAGAGAGGCTTGATGAGCTCGATGGCTCCTCAATCACCAAGAGAAAAATCAACAGCAATCAAAGTGCTCTGGTATTTCAAACCTTCAAGTGACCTTTCAAGAGGATTTCAGTTTGAAAATACAATATGAGGAAACTCTATGGATTTGGGGATTCATCTTATAGCCAAAGCCTTTGCTAAATGTCTCCTGCTAGAAATGTAGAATAAAAAACAGTGGGGATCAAAGATAGGGGGAAAAAAATAAAGGAAAAGGTGGGTGGTGACCAGCTGGTGACTTGGGTCAAGCACATATGTCATTATTTTTCTTCAATTCTGGGTATTAAAAATGCCCCTCAGCTTTCAGAAGGTGAGAAATCCCATTTAGACAAACTGGGAAACACGAGGGGAACACAGGAAACAAAAGAAAAACCCTCACATGAAAAATAGTCTCACTCTAATGGCACAGGAAAATGCACTGGAGAGAAAGAAAATAGGGAATTTTCCTGGGAAAACCCTGGGGACTGAGGAGGAGGCTGCAAAGAAAGTCTGGCTCCATCCACCCCAGAATAGAACAGCAGTCAATGCTTTTAAAGTTGAGAGAGTTTTCATGGATTTTTTTTTTTTTATATTGGAGTTTTTTTGGTTTTTTTCCTCCCCAGCTAAAAGCTGAAGAAAAGTTGGTTATAAAAGCCTCTGTATTTTTGGACATAGTGAATAGAGAAAATCTCAGGTAAAAAAAAAGTAATTGCTAACAAGTAGAAAGTACAGTGAAGACAAGGAAAGCTGCATTTGTACCTGGAGCTTAAAAATAGCAGTTGAAGCAACACAGAGTGTGTGAGTTTGAATATGAGCACACAGCACAGAAATGCTGAGTAATCCAGAGTGCTGCTTAATAAAAAATGGGATCTTGATATCACAGGCATCTCAAAATTAGGATGGGATTAAGATACATCAGAGGATAATATGAAAAGAAAAATAAAAAAATATAAATTACCTAGACAAGACTAAAGATCAGGGTGACAAAAGAGCAGAGTCAGAAATTAAAGAAAATATAAGAAAAAAATAAAATAGAGCAGTGCCTCCACATCTCTCCAAACTCATCCTAAACAAGAAGTACTCTAGGAACTGAAATTTTCCCAGAATGGCCCAGAAAGGGGAACATTACTGCAAAATACTGACATTAAATAAGTTGGGAGTTGTCAGGAAGTAAAAAAATAAGTAATAGGGCAGAGATGCAGTGAAAAATCACAAAATTGAGAAGATGCATAGGAAGAGATATGAGGAGATGGGAACCTCCTGGGTGCATTAGAGTTTTTCTGCACACAGTGTAAATTAAATCTTGACTCTCAATGACCATAATCAGGATAATGAAGTAACTGATGATCTACAACAAAATCCTGCCCTTCCCAAAGAGAAAATTGATCAAATTACTAAATTACACCATTATTTTGGCACCCATAAACTGCAAAACCCACAATAGAAGAAGCTCATAGTTGTAGCTCTCTTTGTTGTATTTTTACAGAGGAATTCTCTAAAATGAACAAAACAGAAACAAGTTTACTTAAACCAACATGCACCGGTCTGAGGAGGAAATCTCTACTCTAAAATATAAATAAAGTTGCTTTTTGCCCATCCCATGTTACAGAAGGATATTTTATTTTGGAGGGAAAGGCCAGAGGTTTCACACTCCTTATTGATGTGGGGAAAGAATGACAGATTTATTGTAAAGATCTGTCAGCAGCAGCAGTGAGGTCACTGTGCCCCAATAAAATGTTCCTTTACCTGTAACCCCAGCCCAGTTAAACCCTTTCCTTACCCAACCCTTTGGCTGGACAAAACATGTATTTACCTAATAAAGCTTGAATTTTGCATCACTATTCAGCTAATTGGAGGTTTGCTGTCATTAATTTAGATAATATGCATTCATCTCACATAAATAGCTTCTAGCAGCTTCTTTAATTTAACCTTTCTTTTGGCCTCCTTTTTTCACTGTCACACAACCAGCAATTGAGAGCTCACAAATGACCTCCTGTGCCACAGCCCTGCCATAACAATCCATGGGAGGAATTTCATAAAACAGATTAAATTCTACAGCGTTGGCTTTGATGAATTAGTAGAATTTGTTCCCTGCAGCTGCTCAGAGTTAATCTTTGATTTTTAGCTGAGTGTTGGAAAGAGTAAACCAGGGACACGTTGTAGTTTTGATACCTTCATGGCTGAAATGGAAATACAGCCACAGCATCCACAGAAATAAAACCTTTAAAGATTTTTTTTTTTTGCCTTTTATCTCTCATCTCACTACTTTAAACAATATCTGAGGAGGGACTTCCCATGACAAAGTGTTCCTGTATAAATTCTGAGGTGATTACAATTATTCTATGCTGATTATTCCTGCCTGGTGTCACATCACAATGAAGCAGAGCTGAGGATCATTTTCCCACTAAGCTTCTAAGGTGGCAAATGATCCCAAGGTAAAAAATGAGCTCCTGCACACCAAATCACCCAAAATGTTTTGTTCAACATTAAATTATTATTCACCATTTAAATTAAGGGTTGCAAGGGAAATTCATTCTGAGCCTTTTCCATTTCCCTCATACTCACAATTTGGCTAATGAACCAAGAAGGCAATTAGTGAAACATCTCAATTTATAGCAGGTTGAGGTAATCTTTAGCCAGGGCACAGTTAAAACTCCTGCACTGTGAAGAGGAGACTTTTCATCTCCTGGAGCAGCTCTGGGGAGTTAATGAGCCCTCCCAGCTCAGAGCATCAGTGGTGGCACAATTTGTCATTTCTGCTGCCCCTGGATCCCTGGCAGTGCCCAGGGCCAGGCTGGATTTTGAGGCTGGAGCACTGGGACAGTGAAGGTGTCCCTGCCATGGCAGGGGTGGCACTGGGTGGGATTTAAGGTCCCTTCCAGCCCAAACCATGGGAACACAGCAGGGATTTCCACAAGATACAGGATTTTTTTAGCTATTTATCCCCTGCAGCTCAGTAAATACATCCACACAACATCTGGGAGAGCCCATCCAAGATCCCCCAGCACTGTGTGCCCCTCGCTGCTGCCCAGCCTTAGAGGGATCTCATTTCTGGGGGAGAGATCCTGTGCTGATCCCTCTGTGCCATCCCAGTGGGAAAAGGGGAGAAGCAAAAGAAGGGGAACACTTTGATGAGAAATGGAGCCTGCCTGACTCAGGCAGAGTTCATGAGCTCCAGGGCAGGACACAATTCAGGAACTGCACATGGCCACACTCAGATCACTGCAAAAATGTGAAATAATTCCATATAGCCAAACATGATTGAGCTGCAATCAGGAGATCACTCACAAAAGAAACCAGGAGTTGTGAACAGCATAATGCAATTTTTCAGCACAAAAAACCCCAAGGAATAAGGAAAACAAGACTGCATAAGGATCAGGATACACTATGGAAAATACAGGAGCAATAACATAACTTAGTGGTGTGCTCCAGTATTTTGCCTAGTAATGATCTGTGTCTGTAAAATTTTAAGGGGCCCTAAATTGATTAGGTGTATTTGTTATTTTAATACTTTATGATAGATACTCCTATAGCAAGGATTTGGGAATGTGCAATAGACATGGCAAGTGGGGGGGGGTTTTGTGGTTTTTTTTTTTTTTATTCAGTGCATCAATAACCAGAACTTGACTAAAAAAACAACAAAAAACCCCACTTAATTCCAATTCGACCAAAAGCTCCCCCTGAGGCTTGGGTGCTGGGTGGTAAAAATCAGCCTCTCCTTTTTCCTTAGAATAACAAAGAAAAAGGAGAATGAGCTTGACTTTATTTACAGCAATACTAATCTTAGGAGGAGCATGAGGCTGGGTAATTGAGTCAGGAACAGGAGTGGAAGTCTCCTGTGACAGCCTGTAATTGTCAGAGTTCCAGTTAAATGCAGCAGACACAGATTCAATTCATATTTTGAATGCCTGGATCAAACCTGGCCTCCAGACCTCTGGAGAGCTGCAGCTCAGTCCTTCCACTCTGATACAGAGAACATTAACCAGAAAATGACTGGGGTAATTCTGCACTTGGTGCTGAAAATATTTCATTTAGAGCTGCATCAAAAATCAAATCCCATCCCCTTAGCAACTGGGAGATTCCTGCTCGGAGCAGTGATGGGGAAGATGGGGCTCAGGGAATGTGAGAGGCAGGCAAGCATTCTGTGGGTGTGAAATTGTTGGCAATTATGTCTGAGCACTGGCTGCACATGTTTGTGCTGAATGTGTTCAGATTTACTGGAGGAACTGGCCTGAAGTATTTACTGAATTCTGGGAGGCCTGATTAAAATAAACTGTGTTCAAGACATTGTACTGCACGGAGACTCTGGGGTCCAGGGAGAGCTCTGGACCTGTCAGACACCAAAACAACAACAAATTAGGAAAGGAGTTGGCTCAGGAAATATTACTGCTGGTTCCTGAAAACAAAGCTAAAAATGCAGCTGCTACCTGAGGAGCACAAAGAGAAAGAACACAAGAAGCAATAAAGTGGAATTTGGATGTGGCAGAGCAGCTCACTGCAGATCCACCCAGGAAATGAGCACAGGGAATTAAACCTAAACCATTCCATGGTGTCCTGCCATTCCCACCCAGGCTGGGAAGGTGGGAAAGGCAGTAATGGGATGAGGGAAAACTCCCCTTCCTCCCTCAGTGCCAGAGCCAGAACCAGGCTCCATTTCACAGCCTGGGAACACAGGCAGCAGCACAGCTCTCCCTGCAGCTCACTGTCCAGGTTTGCTCCCTCTGGATCTCTGACCTTCCTGGTGGAAGGAGCCACCAAAACAGCTCTGGCATTTGCAAGAGGCAAGCCACAAATCCCACATGCAGCCCTCTTCCCTTGGAGGTTTCCATGACCCTTCCAGAGCAGAGCATTAGGTCATGGAGAGGTTTGCTGGGAATGACAATTTAGGAGGGGGACTATTCCCACCCAGGCTGTGGGAATCACACAACTGTGGCTGTGGCAGGGATGACTCCCTAGGCCACAGCAGAATTTTGTGTTTAGGGCAAAGCTGCAGCTCTTTGCATGAGGAACAGGTCACTTTTACCCAAACATAAAAAGACTTTGAGCACAGAAGCATCTTTCTGCTACCTTACCCATAAACTCCAGATGAATCTGCTGTTCTGAAGTGTTTATAGGTAATATCATGAGAGTTTCCTTTTAAAGAGCTTTATTTTACAGCTGAATTGCCAGCTTGTATTCCAAAATCTCAGCAGATTTTGGGGGGTCTGCAGGACTGATGTGCTCAATTTCTGCCTCTCAGACTCTACAGTCTGCCTTTCTCAGTCATCCTGCTACAAGGCATTTCTCCAGGAAGGTGATTTTCCTTCCTGTTCACCATATCTCTGGCAGAAGATGCATTTTAGTGAACTAATTAAATAGAGTTGGATTGTACATCAAATATCAGTAATAATATCAGGCACTAACGTTCTGGCTGCTGTGAGAACAGGTTGCAATACACATTGTACCTGTAATACATCACTGGGATAATGATTTGATGCATCTGTGCTGTTAAATCCTCCCTTGGCACAGTGACCAGCAAGCAAAAGACTCTGGGAAATATTTATGGGGAAGAGGATCCTGGAATGGTGGAGGGAAGGATCCTCTGTGTGCTGTCCTTCCCTGGACTTCTCCCCCCAGCCACAATCCCAGGGCTTGTGTGAGGCTGTATCCCAAATTTTCTCCTCTTTTGACCCTCCAGAGTATGAGCAGCTCTCCTTTTTTGTATTCTACTTATTAATTATTATAATTAAACTCCTGTTTAATTAAAATCCAGTGTATCCCAGAAAAACCTGAGCTAAACCAGCTCATGTTTTTAAATATGCTTTTCCCCCCTTCCCAAAGGATTCACAAGTCCTTCACAAGCTACAAGCACAGAATGATTAAAATTAAAGCTTTTCTTGAGTTCAGCTTTAATTCTGTGAGAGCTAATTTAATTGAGTAGAAGACACATTGATAACTTTTCCTCTCTTGCCATTCCTGTGAAATAAAAAGAGGGAGATCTTAGCTAAGTAAAACAATGTGCCCTGGGAGAGGAAATTCTTGAGATGCTCAAAATGCAGCACCTGTAGCCAGTGTTTCTTCTCAAGTGCAGAAAAGTAAAAAAAGGATATTTTTTTGGGGAGCAAAGTTCCCAGAACCCTCATCCCTTGTTCACCAAGCTGTGATCTCTCCCATATCCAGAATACTGAGTTTTCAGTGACCCATTCATCCCCTAATGTCCATAATTCCCCAAAAACAGCCATGAAAGGCAGCAAGGGGTATTAAGGATAATAATAAAAACATAAAGGATAATAATGGACTCCTATAAATTGTCACTGCCCAGCTCCATCTGGGCACTGGGGGATGGAAGCACAAGGCTCACATCCATCTCCATTAATATTTTCAGCCAAAGGTTAAAGAACAGTAAAACGAACTATGCTGTCAGAGAAAATACATATTAGCATTTAGATTAACAGTTATTATCTCCATTTCCCATCAGCAGACAACAGTGAAATACGTGCTGATGGCCTCAGATATTTTTTTCAGAAAGGTTAAGGGGTCCCTGGATTCAAAGGGCTGGGGAAGACTGGCCTGGGAGATAAATGGCCTGGCCTGGCTTGTGCTGTGCATCCTCAATACATCTGGACTCTGGCTGGAATTAAAATTCATATTGCAGCAGCAATTAAAAGGCAGAAGTAGGTCATGAGCTGTTGTTCAAGGCAATGTGCAGGCAAGGAGAGAAAGGAAAAAACCTGAAGCAAGCAGAGTTTGCCTGCAAGAAAATCCTTGAGAAACTGGGGATAAGGTAACAATGAGAGGATAAAGCAGGGAAAGGAGAGTTTGGGTGGTTCAGAGCTGGGCTCAGCAGGCAAAGCTGCTCCCACTGGGCAGCTCAGGCTGCACAGTGACATCAACTCTCATTTTCCATGGATCAAGTGCTTTATTGTCCAGGGAAAGGGCTGTCCAAGGGATCCTCCCACAGTGCCCTCCCTGTGCCACACACTGGGACAATGCCCATTGTGGGAAGCACAGCCAGCTCCAGGGAGACAGGAATAAAGCCACAAGCTTCAGTTGCTGCTGGAAAAAGGGAGGAATTTGGTGCAGTCACCTGCAGGCTGGCACAGACCCTCCTGCAGCTGCTCCTCTGCTTTTGCAATGCTGCACAGTTAATGCAGGCAGGGATTTCATGGGCAGCTCAGCTTCAGGCCCTCAGCCACCTAATATTCCTTAAACCTTGCTTTCAGTATTATCTATTCTTAAAGGCGACCTGTTAACCAAAACTACACCAAAAAGATATTCTCTCATTCTGTCATCATTTGTACAGGAGCTTGGCCTGTTAAAGTTGGATTTTATGCAGGGAATTTAAAAGGGAAGGGAAAGAAAGGCACTATAGAAATAATTTTAAATGTTCCAAAGAGCAGCAGTTGGTTTCAGAAGAGGCAGGAGCTCTGCCTTGCCCTGCTTCCCATGGGAATTGCTGAGCCAAGCCCTGCCAGGTATCTCCCCAGCCTGCCTGGCTGCTTGTGCTCAGCCTCCCAAACCCATTTTCCACACTGGCAGCTCCAAGGGGCACCAGGAATCCAGAGCAATAGAAGCAGAAAACACTAAATGCAATCAATTCAACCCAAACAGATTTGAAACCCAATCCCAGAGGTGCCCCAGAGCACCCAGGGGGTTTGTGGCTAAAAATACCTTCTGCTACTAAAACACTTTTTTTTTTCCCATATATTTATCCTACAGACACAAGAGAATATTCTATTGACTCCAACCTTCCTCTTCCAAAAGAGAGCCAAAGTAATTGTTGCAAGCCAATTTGTCACGGTTATTGTGTGTTTCCTGCAATATTTTGTCCTCTGCCCCTCATAAATCCTGCACTGATGGACTCCAATCACCAGCAGAGGTTTCTTCATCTCATTCCACCTCCTGCCATGGGCAGAAAAGACATTTTTAGTTGTGATACAAGCCTATGCAGGACCCTAATAATTATTGATAGCAACACACCATCAACAAGTGAGGATGCAACACTTAGAGCTGTTTCTCCTTTGCAGGGAGGGGAAGAAAGAAAATCTCTTTTCCCAGAAGATGTCAGAGCACATTCCCCACAGGAGTTTGTCCCAGTTGCTCAGTGCATGGCCAGGTGTGTGACTGACATGTTACAGCATCACCCAATTAACAGTGATTAATGCACAGCCCTGATGGCAATCTGGGACCACACACAGAGGTGGGAGTGTGGCTGTCCCCAGGGGTGCAAAATGTCTCAAACAAGAGCAGTTGGATGAGAGAAGAACACCCTTGAAAATGCCTGGGGGGATTTTGGGGCTGGGCTGGGCCACAAACAGAGCCAGGACTGTGGGAACTCTGCTCCCAGGCTGGGATTTGCAGCAGAGAAACTCATGGAGGACAAGGAAAAACTTCCATTTTATAAATATGCATTGCAGTTTTATCTGCATTCATACATTAAATACAACATGCACACTCACACCAGCTCAGCTTTTCCACTTTAAATCACAAGTTCATGGAATAATTGGGGTTGGAGAGGACCTCCAAGTCACAGGATCACAGCAACATTAAGGTTGGAAATCACCTCTAAGGTCATCAAGGTCACCTTTGACCCAATACCAACCACAACAACAATAGACATATGAATGACACATCACAGAAGTTACCTTTTCCATACACAATTTACACCAAAACTCCCCAAACCTGTCTGTTCCACATCACTGCACCCACAATTTTTGATACCAAACAGGCTGAACCATTCCAGAGCACGTTTTGACCAAGTTTGAAAAACTTTTCAACAAATTTGCTTGAACAGCCACCTCTAAAATTCTCATAAAGTAACAAAAACTAAAATGGGCACCTGACCTGTGCCCAATGCAGAAGGAGATCCTCAAATGAAAATTGCTGCCTGTGTGGTTTTGATTTTTATGGATATAATTCAATTAAGGGGTCAGGGACAGAAAGGGGCTTCCCTGAGAGGAGTGATGCTCCTGCAGAGAGGAAGAGGAGGGAAATCTGCCCAGAGCCACTCCAACTCTTCCAACTGTCCCTTTGCCCTCCAGCCCTTGGCACTGGGGTCATTTTATGGCTTCCAGCTCTCTGCTGCCCATAGAGCCACATAACCTCAGCACCAAGCTGCTTCTGTAGCAAATAAATGCTGACAACCTACTGAGCCTCACTTTTAAATATTAACCACCATGTAAGAAAGCTGGTGGAAGAAAACCAGCTCATTCTTGAGAGCTCAGTGCAGCAACAAAAAGAGTCTTAATGTCAACTTCACTTCAAAGTGTTTGATACCATCCAGAATCATCATCCAGTGCATTTTACCTGTATTTTTTTCGATTTTGCCCTATTTCTGGGCACTCAGAAGAGAATTTTCCCCCACAGCAGCATCTCAGCAGAGCAGGGGCTGTAAAGGTAACTCACCTCCACCCCAGAACTGCTGGCAGCAACACAAACACAGCACCAGGAGCAGTTCATGACTATTTATACTTCACAACCCCATCCTGCTGAAGGCTTTTAAGTAATTAGTTTTCCTCATTAACAGATGCACTGCCTGGGGAAGGGCATGCAGGTGCTCCCAAGCCCCATCCTGGATTACAAGGCTGGGAGGGCAAAGCTCAGAAATGCTGAGCTGTGCTGGTGAAAAGGGCAACAAAACCACCACCTTTGTATAAAAATGAACATAACAGCCATAAAAAATATTCCCAGGGCATTACCACAATCCCCTTGTATTAAATCAGATGGACAATATTTATCAACATCACTTTTAGCTAGACCCAAATATACTTTAGGGGTATCATTAGGTTTTTTGGTGCTAAAGTTGCATCCTAGCTTGAAAAAAATCCCAAATTTTATACATCCCATGGACCAAAAAGTGATTTGCAAACACAAGGAACAGGGAGAGCCAATAAAACACGTGGGGTTTGTGCCTTCTCCCTGCCACATCTCATCCATCATCCCATTTTTCTCTTTCACACTTTGAGAGGCAAAATGGACATCAGGTAAAGCCTAATTTAATATTATCACTAATGCATTCAAACACATCACCAAGAGCTGTGTTGCTAAAATTGCACTGAAAAAAAAAAAAAAAAAAAAAAAAAAAAAAAAAAAAAAAAAAAAAAGAAGAGAAAAAAACAAGAAATAAACAAACAAACAGGTAAAACATTGTTATCTCCTTGGAAAAGCTGGGCCTGGTGCTCCAGCACCCACTGATGTCTATTGAAAGCACCAGGATTATTTTCCTGAATAAGGATTACTCCCATGATTAAGGAGTGCAGGATTACATCCATTCTTTGCATATCTCCTGTTGTTTACATATCCCTGTTTTCACCTCTTGTTTTTTTGTTCTATTTTTTTTTTTTTTTAACACTGGGCATTTAATTACTGTTAGCACCAGATATCATTGTGCTGTACTTTTATCCCTTCAAAATTTGGCTGGGTTTTGGATGCCAAATAAGAAATGCTTTTGTGATCAAAACAAAGGAAATAAAGCAGAAGCAGCAGAATCTGGACTATGCAATTAAAAACAAATAAAAAGAGAGGGAACTTGTTATCCACAATCAAGGCTTATTCACCATTCAGCTCACATCCCTGCTCCTACCCATGGCCTCTGCTCTCTGGAGCTGATTGTTTCTGTATCAATTTTTTAACTGTGCCAAGGACTGAGTTACCTGAGAGCTGCCAGGCACTGCTGACACGATCACTGCTGGAAAATAACAGCACTCAGATGGTTGGAACAAATATTATGGATAGGCTTGCTGTTAATGATTAATAAATAAAATTGCTTTCATGTTTTTCACCTTATGAAGAAGGGGTGAGAGTTGCTTTAGTTTGTTGCTGCCATGTGCTTTATGTATAAAATATATCTCTTTTCTATCCTTAGGAAAACTAAGTTACTTTTCCACTATTTTATGATAAAATAGAACATTTAAAGCAGAATTATTAATTAAGAACTAAATGCAGGGCTCAGGTTACATTCTCAACCCAATAAGAAATGTATTTAACTGAATAAAAAACACCACCACAAGTTAAACTTCCAGCAGGGCACTAACTGTTTTTTTTAATGGAAAACAAAACTACTTTCACTTTCTTACATTTGACACCAAATTACATTAATCTGAGTTTGGGAAAATCATGAAGGAATAATAAATATCTTTAGTTTTAGTAGTGTGAAGACTTAAATACCAGCAGATAATTCCAGATGGGTTGATCATAACTTTATGATGATCTATATAACTTTCTGATGATCATAACTTTCTGACTATGATGATCATAACTCTATGATTTAGAGTCCCAGTTCTGTTTACCTATTTCCCAGAATTAAAAAGAAAAGTAAAGAAAGGCTGCAAAGGCAGGAAGTAAGTCACTCCAAACCCAAAAAGAACACAGCCTATTTTTAGAAAGACTGGCACAGGACAGAAAGGAGCTGGCAGGACGCTCAGAACCCCCCCCGGAGCTGCCCAAACTCACCCCAAGGCCCCGTTTCCCTGCGGGCAGGGCAGCTCACGGTGCAGAACACGCGGGTGACCGGGGGAGCATCCCGGGGCATCCCGGGGACCCGCAGCATCCCCGAATCCAGGACCCGCAGCATCCCCGGGTCGGGGTCCCGCAGTATCCCGGGATTCGGGACCCGCAGCATCCCCGGGTCGGGGTCCTGCAGCATCCCCGAATCCAGGACCCGCAGCATCCCGGGGTCCCGCAGCATCCCGGGATTCGGGACCCGCAGCATCCCCGGGTCGGGGTCCCGCAGTATCCCGGGATTCGAGACCCGCAGCATCCCCGGGACCCGCAGCATCCCCGGGTCGGGGTCCTGCAGCATCCCCGAATCCAGGACCCGCGGCATCCCGGGATTCGGGACCCGCAGCATCCCCGGGTCGGGGTCCTGCAGCATCCCCGAATCCAGGACCCGCAGCATCCCGGGATTCGGGACCCGCAGCATCCCCGGGTCGGGGTCCTGCAGCATCCCCGAATCCAGGACCCGCGGCATCCCGGGATTCGGGACCCGCAGCATCCCCGGGTCCCGCAGCATCCCCGGGTCCCGCAGCATCCCCGGGATGCGCTGCCCCGCTCCCGGCACCCGGCTGGTGACAGCGACAGCCAGCAGCTGCCAGCACATCAATTATTCACCCTGCAGAGCCCGCGGCAGCTGCTCCGCTCCGCCAGAGCGCTCACTGCCTCCTTTGTGTCCCGGGAAAAGAGTTAAAAAAGCCCAGCGAGCTGCAGCCGGCCAGTCAGGAGTCGCTCTGGACTCTTCGGAGAGAAATCAGAGGTTGAATTAAAGCCTGTGCCTGGATTGAAGTATGTTAAGCCACTCACACATCAAGTGGAAGTCAGTAAGTTTTAGAATAAATAAGTTTTAGAAGGAGCTTTAAGTGCTTTTAGTGAGTAAAAGCTCTCAAATGCCAAAGTGAGAGTTCTAGTGAAGGTTGAAAAACATAATCTTAGATATTAGTGTTTCTGTGGAAGCTCCAAGAATATAGTTTTAGACATAATAGAGCTATAGTAAGAATATTGCTTACATTTTTTGGATAGAGCAAGATAGACCATATGTGTAGTTTATACAAAACCTAGTGTGTTAAAAAACTGGAATTCTAACAGGTTAAGGAGTGCTGATCTGAGTTTGTGTCTTAGCTTGTTGGGAAGTTTCTGTATAAGAGCATGTACTGGGGAGAGCTGGTGCTTTTTGCCATTGCTTTTGCTTTGTTTTGCTCACTGCCATCAACACTCCAAAACAAAACAGGAGCTGCCACAGCAACATCAGCCCCACTGGGACCTCCAGGAGCAGCTTCTGCCTCTGCCTGGAACTTTACATCAAAACTTAGCAAGGACTTTAACACCTGTAACTTTGCTTTTGAGACTGATGTGCTTCTAAAATAAACAACTTTCTAGCAACTATTAACTGCTTTGCTTTTTGAAGAAGACAGCCTGACAAAGTTGGTGCTCAGAGCACCAGAGGTTTAACCTGCTTGGGGATAATCTGAGTTCTGGTTGTGCCTCTCACCCTTGGCTGGTTGGTTTTATGAACAGCTCATTTATTAAATATTGAAGTTGTCTCCCTCCTTCTGAGTGTTCTGGAGCAAAGTTAAGAGGAAATGTCCAAATAATGCTGCTTGCACATATTTCTGTAATGACCACCCAGACTTGTAAATAGGAAACACCTTTTTGCCAAAATGTTCCTGGTGGCCAAAATGCTCCTGTTCTAAGCATGAGAGGGGAGGCAAAACACACAGCAAGTTCCTAATTTACTTAAAAATCCATTGCAGTGTTGTTTTGGAAATCATGTTTTTAAGGTGGTATTTTTCACTGGAGTGTTTTCATTTTTACTGCAAATCTTTGAAATAATCAGTGGTTGCAACATTCTTCTCCTCCTTGATGTTTGCCACCTAGAAATCATTAATAACTGAATATATTAACAATTGAATAATCAGCCTTCTGATAATTGATCACAAGACTAATGGTGGAACACAATGAAGGATTTTTAATAATTTACCTGTGTAGTTATGTAATGCTTTAATGGAATAAACAAAGATTGACATAATTTTCTCCAGTACTGCTACGAGCAGCACTGGAATATTACATTAATTTTGGTATCCATATTCTAAATAGAGCTATAGAAAAACACTGCTCAGAAATTATTTGAACTCACTAAGGAAAATTACAAATATGTGGCTCAGCCTGGTTTGCTGTCCAAAAGGATACTGAGAGTTCATTTGATTACAGTGCACCAAGGGTTTTTCAAGGAGAAAATACCTCGAAGTACTTCTGAGGTAGATATTTCTTTGGTGATTACCTGCTACAAAAATGTTCTGAGTACACCAGTGACCTCTGCATTTCTCAGATACCTTTCTAGAAAATATGCTTTTGCCAAACAAACAACAAAATTCACAGGACTTAAAACACAGAGAAAGAGAGATTCCTTCAAATCCTTTCAGAATTGTTTTGTGCTCCTGTTGTTCATTGAATTTCCTGTACCTTCCTGTCAGCTGCATGTGGTGATTTTAGCAATCTTTAAATGCAAAAAAAAAAAAAAATTGCAATGATTTCAGGATTTCACCCAGAGAACCATGACATTGTAATGCAAATGAGGCTGATGAATGTTTCATGGCAGACTTCAAAATGTTTGCTGCTGAGCCTTTCTAGAGCAGCCCAGGTGGATGCACTTTTCCTCCCACCTTTTTCTCATTATTCCAGTTAGGATAAGAAAGAAAAACATCTTGGGGCACAAGGACATGAAATAATTTGATTTTGCTTGAGAATTACAAATGAAGCTTATTTCTGCCTCTAATATTCTGGCTCCGCACAGGTTTAGACTGAGAAAAAACACAACTTTATTCAGTGTTTGATGTAGATGGGATTGAATGACTTTCAAGACTTTGATCACCGGCTTAAAATTGCAGCAGGGACAGAAGGGTTTGTGATTATCTGCTGGATTTTGGCACCAACCAGGATCTGCTGTTCCTTCCAGATTGCAGGTGCACTTTGGAGCTGGTGATTACAGAGATCACTGCTGAGGTCACCCCCTCCTATGGTGGACTTGTGACAACAGCCAAATAAAAATGTGTTTTCACCTGAACTGAATGCTGAAGATGTCCTTTAGGATGTGTGCAGCATGAAAGGAAAGGTTGGGCTGCAAGGGAGATGATACCAGGCAGATACTGGCCAGGTCAGCCCTTGGAAGTGTTTCCCAGCAGGATGCACTGAGCACCAAATGGAATCTCTGAGCATTAAATGGTGTCTCTGAGCATTAAATGATATCTCTGAGCATTAAATGATATCTCTGGCTGCAGCTGGGCAATCTACAGCTCCAGATCAGCTCCAGAGCTGGCACATTCTGCCCCCACTCCTGAGGTCTCCAGGGGGATGGAGAGAAGCAAAGAGTGCAGGGGCACAGAGAAGGGAAAGGGAATTGCTGTCTGTTGGTGCTCTGTGAGTTTTGCCTGGATAAAAAATGGATTGACAGAGTTGTAGCTCAGAGTCCCTGTTCAGACAATGTCACTTATGCAAGTCAGTGACAAATTGTGCTTGACTGTGCTTGAAAGCTGCAGAAATGTTGAGTAGCACGAGCAGGGAGATGGGGTTCCTATCCATTGCCATCAAAATATCATCTTTTAGTGCTGATGACAGTTTAATAGCTACTTCTGGATGGTGGAGAGCATTGTGGAGTGCTGTCACTGTATTATTAACCCAGGCTGGAGCTTCCCTGCAAATCAGAGCAAAAATCCACACAAAAGGAACTTCTGAAACAGTTTTAGATTAAAAGTGTGCTGGTCACAACAGGAATTGTATCTCTGTCTGCATCTCAGGGGGATCCAAAAACTCTTTAACCCCTGATTACATTATCATATATTTTCTGAGATCACGGAATCATTAGTGTTGGAAAAGACTCCAAAACCAGGGAATCCAACCATTATCCCAGCACTGCCACATCCACCACTAAACCACGTCCCAGGGGCAAACTCCTTTCCATTTTAAAAATCCAGATGATGGAATTCTGCTCAAATCAAACGTTTCTAATTCCATCTTGAGGCAGCTGAGGTGGGATGTGGATACAGGGCAGCTGCACTGACCACTGCTCATGAGAAAATGCAAAGCTGCATCCATGGATGCAAGTGCCTGAAATCATTCCTGGGGTGTGCAAAGCTGTGCCACACCTTGGAAATGGTGTGCAGGGCCCCAGTGTGTCACAGCTCAGAGATTTGTGTGGTTTCACACAGCTCAGCATATCCTGTGCCTGGGGAGGGACATGGTGATGGTGTGACCACAGAAAAGGTTTGGGATTCGAGGGACTGGAGTGTGACTGGCTATTGATACCTTTAAATTAGCTATCACTGTACTATCTGCTTTCTGTCAAGGTGCTGCAGGAAATCACTGAGATGCATCTGGGAGGGGAGTGAATCAATTCCCTGCTCTGCCTGGGTCCTCACCCTTCCCTGTTGGCTGTTTCCCAGCTTGTCACCTCACTTATTTCCCTTCTTTCCCATTTGGCACCACTGGCAGGGGACACCTGACTTTGGGATGAGACTCTCAGCATTGTCCCTCTGTACTCAGAGCTGGTGAGTGAATCCTGTTCCCTCTTAGGAGTCCCTCACTCAATAAAGGAAATTGAGGGGCTGGAGTGTGTCCAGGGAAGGGAATGGAGCTGGGAAGGGGCTGGAGAATTCCTGAGGGAGCTGGGAAGGGGCTCAGCCTGAACAAAAGGGGATCAGGGGGAAATTCTGGCTCTGCACAACTCCCTGACTGGAGGGGATGGGGAAGATTTGGGATCTACTCCAGGGAACAGGGAGCAGGGACAGGAGGAGAGGGAACAGCCCCAGGCTGGGCAGGGGATGCTCAGGGTGGATATCAGCAGGAATTTCCCCATGGAAAGGACTGGAAGCACCAGACCAGGCTGTTCAGGGAGGTGTGGGATCCCCATCCCTGGAGGTGTCCAAGGAGCTCCTGGATGCAGCACTCAGTGCTCTGGGCTGGGAATTAGGAACAGCTTGGGCTGGATGATCCTGGAGCTCTTTCCCACCTGAAATAATCCTGATTCTGAGGCACCAAGTGTGTCTCTCCTGGCACCAAGAGGGGCAGAACTCCAGCACACTCCAGGGAGCTGTGGCAGAGCTGCCAAAACACATTCTGCTGGCACACTATTCCCCATCTGGGGTTTGCTTTTTTTTTTTTTTTTTTTTTTTTTTTTGAAGTCTCAGAAAAACAGAGCATTACGAAAACGTCAAGCTGTGAGAAGAAAAGTCAAAAGCCAGAAAATTCCAAGTTAATGCTGACTCCTTAATTCACATCATTAACTCAGAGGCACAGCTGAAGTCTGGGCAGCAGCCTGAGCTGAACCCTGGTGGGGTTTGCACATCCAAGGGAGGACAAATCCTGTGTGGATACAGGAGGGGAACTGGGACTGGCTGAGGGAAGGGCTGGATGCCACTGGAATGGGGAAAAAAAAAAAAAAAATAAAGAGGGGTAATGAAGAGACAGATTTCCTGAAAAATTAAGTGGGGGAAGGGAGGTGAGAGAAGAGAGAAGCTCATCCCAGAGAAGAAAAAGATTAAGGATACTGGTAAATGAGGGAGCCAAGACATGAATTAAAAGGTGGGCAGGGAACTTAGACAGGAAAAATAGGGGGTAATTGTGAAAAAGGCAAAAACAACAGGGAGTGAGAGGAGAGCAGCTTGGACAGGGTCTGGGATGGACCTGGCACAAAGCTGGGACTGCAGTGAAAGGGAGAGGAGAACAAAGATCTCTCAGAGAGGGAGAAATGCAATTAGGGCTGGGAGAGCCTGGAGAAGAGAAATCAAGAGGGAAAAAGGCTCAGGTTTGGGGGGCAGAGGAGTCAGGGAATTTCAGACTTTCTCCTCTCTGAAGGCACATTGATCGTGCTAGCTGAGCCCTGGCCTTCATTTCTGCTCATTATTTCAAAAAATTCAAATTGCACACGAGAAATAGAGGCTAAACCAATCATTAAGACTGCAAATGAAATACCCCCAAATAAGGAAATCCAAAGAAAACTGAGGGAAGGGTTTTGCAAACCCTACATCAATATATATATATATATATATATATATATATGTTGCTCTTCTGCTGAAGATCTTAGAGCACTTTGGCTCTTTGAAAATACACACAGCTGGATACTTACATTTAATTAAATAGTTTTAAAGATAATGACTACAGCAGTTTTGGCATAATTCACAAGTAAAAGCAATCAAACCCAAAATTCAAAACTGCTTTTATTCAAATATCCAGCATCAGTAACAGCCTCTACAGTTTTCAATGGAATGGGAGCCATAAAACTCCATCCCAGAGTTTACAGTTGCAATAAGAACAGATTTATGGGCAATAAGAAGTGTCTGTGTGCACCTTCTTGTGCCTCTCCTTTATTAGGCTAAAGCTGAGACATCCCCAAAAACGTCTTTAATTAGCTCAAGCACTTCATTTAACAAAACAAGCAGTTTAGAACAAATATAAACCACTATTCTCCAGCCACCATGTACAGGATGCAACTATTATTTGTGCAAGATTAATAAAGTCACAGGTGATTTTAGAACAACATAATTAAAGCATGATTTAAACCTAAAAGCAAATGGGGTTTTTGCATCAGCACTGGATCAAGGAAAAGAAAATATTGTGTCAATAAATATCTCTGGTTTTGTAGAATTTCTCTGTGTTGAGAGGGGCTATGAAGACACTTTGGAAAGGAAGTTGCTTTGTCTATAAAGCATTGCAAAAAAAACATTGGTGGCATTTTCCCCTTGACTAAACCAGAATTTCTTTTCTGTCCCATCATGTCATGCATTAAGGAAGAGCAGTGCAATGATGAGAGAATAACTGAAGTTAGAAAGTCAGGGGAAAGTTCTGATAGTCAGATTGAGGGAACAAACTTCAGGTGCATCACATAAAGTGATTAAAAATCTGTATGGAGTGTAATTAACACAGCATTAAAAATACTGAGAACATTCAGCAACACCAAAGCCAGAGAGAAATACAGAGCCCTAGAATTGATTTCCACACATCAGAGCCCTTCTGGCTGTAGCCCAGTGTTGGATTTCTCAAAAGCTCCTTTTGTCACAGGCAGGGGTTTTCCAGAGAGGAATTCCCACCAGGGGACCCAAGTGAGGATCCTAAATTCCAAATTTTGCAGCCACAGAGTCACAGGATGGCCTGGGTTGGAAATGGCCTGAAAGACCAGGGAAAGGCAGGGACACCTGAGCAGGCTGCTGAAATGTCTTCAACTCCTCAATAAACAAAGCAAAAATTGGATTTTTGGAAAAAGAAGGGAATGGCATTGCAATTTTTGCAAAATCACCAAGAAAATGTGGGTGGTGAATGTCTCCCTGATAAACATTCACACAGCAGCAGGGAGAGGGGCTGTTCTACAATTCTTTTTCTCACTGTGGGTTCTTCCCATCATTATTCATGGTCAAGCTGCTTCTCCAAACTTCATTTAGAAGTCTTGTGAAATGCTTCTGTGCAAAGCATTATTTTAAGAACATAAGTAAAAGCCATTATTTTAAGAATATAAATTGCCACTGGTAACTTCAGACACTTTTCACATGAATTTTAAAACTCTAAGCCTTGGTGAAATATTTCACAGCAGGTAAGGTTCTCTTTCCCAAATATCTGCTACAACACCTGAATTCTTCACTGAAGGTTTTGTTATTGCAGCAGGGATTTTGATGAAGATCTGTCTGGATTGCCCAGCCTGGGCAGCAGCAATTGGCTCCTCTGTACCTCAGATCCATCCATCTCTTAAAAATTAACCTTGTGGCCAATTTGCACCAAGAAAAAGCTTTTGCTTTCTTCCCTCATTTTTGTTTCTCCCAATAAGGAGACTAATAAAGTGATGTGCCAAGAGAAAATGCCTGTAATAGCCTCCAATATTCCTCCAATATTTACCTCCTAAACATTTTTAATATTTCAATATCAGCTATTTAACTGCTAATAAACTATTTGGTATTAATTGGGTTCAAGGAGTAAAACAGAGATGGATTCTGTGCCTGGCTGATTAGTGGTACTGGGATTGTATCCTCAGTATTGTCTCACCAATAGTTTATTCCAAATATTTGAATGGCAATAAAGAGATGAATTATGATCTCTTAGATAGATGTGACCATTTAACAGTGCCTTTGCTTCCCAGAACCTGTGTTATCTGGATTTATCCCAGAATGGTTTGGGTTGGAAGGGACCTTAAAGGTCATCTAATTCCAACCCCAAGAAAACACATATTTTACCATCTTTTATGATATTTGATGTAAGTTCTGCTGGGGTTACATCAAATTCTCTGCTTTTCCCTGCACATTTCTAAGGTCTTGCTTAGGCAAGTTCTGCTTTTTCACTGCTCATTGCAAAGTGCTCATTTTGATTAACTTCTGTTAGAAATCTCTCTCTGACCCTGACAAATCCCAAACCTCCTCACTGACAGCCATCCTTCTCCACTGAGCATTTTTCTGGCTGGTTGCTCCAGCAGAATCCTTTCCCTGCTTGCAGCCCTGCTCTCCCTGTTCCTCCCAACACAAACCACCCCAGAGAGGCTGATCCCAGCCCTGCTCCCATCCTGGCCAGGTCACCCCTCTCTCTTTGGAATTGCATTCCATGCCAGGCTTAATGGACTGAAACAATTCCCCTCTCAGAGTCTAAAAGGAGACCTGATTTTCCTCTTTCCAGCCCTCACTCTGAGGTCACCTCTGCTGCCACTCCTGCAGAGAATCAAACACCAAATTCCTCAATATGTGCAGGAGCTGCAGTCCTGGGACAGCTCTCTCACAGTGACCTTGTACTTCCCTCAGCTTTTGGGAGAGCCACCCATGTTTTCCCAGCTTTTACTTCAGCCATAAATTGTCTGGCACAGCTCCACTGCAGTCTCTGTTCAGTGCCTGCCCCGATGAGCTGAGCCTGGCCAGTGCTGCAGGACAGATGGGACTGTGCCTCTCACTTTGGCAGCCACAGCAAAGGAAATAGATCATTTCAGACAGGAGAAATGTGATGGTTTCCCTTTTCAGGTTTTCGTGGGTTCATTCAGGACTCACAGAGGTCAGAAAAACACCCCCATGAATTGATGAATGAATGGCACACAAGAATTAATAGCAAGCCTTTACAATATCTGAGGAACCCAAGATTCCCCAGTGGGAAGGGACTCGAGAGGGTTCAGATCCAACCCCTACACCCTGGCTCAGGATTTGCCCCAGAACACCCTGAAATCCCAAGGATGGGGATGGCAAAAGCTCCAGGCAGCTCATCCCACAGCTCCTCTGCCCTCCAGCCTGGCAAATCCACAGCTCCAGCTGGTTTGCTCAGAAATCCTCAGTTTCACAGCATGAGAGGCTGCTCTGAACTCTAACACACATCTATATGATTGTATAAGGAAAGAACAGCTGAAATGTGCTGTTTGCCCACTAGAACTTTGGAATTGCCTAGGTAATGGAATTGGATCACAACCTTAGAATTACCTGTGCTGCTCAGTTCTCCCATTACAACTTAAACCCAGACACGATTATTCTTTTTTCCAAATAAGATTATGAAATCACAGATGCTGCCACAAAGCCTCAGAGCAAACCCAGGAGTGCAGCCTGCACTTTCCCCTCTGATCAGAGTTTCCTGCTGCTAAAATCTCTCCTGGGCTCTGTTTTAGAACCATCCTGGCCTGGGAGGAGCAGATGTCAGGCACTGACCCTGTATCATCTCTGCTTTTCCATGTAAATTGCTGAGGCTCCCAAGGTTTTGATTACTTCCCCCTTTGCAGCAACTGGATCTTGTAGAAAAGAAATCTCCAGGCACAATAACCTGCCTGACCTGAAACAAGGAGCAACAAGAAGCAATTTCATCGTGTGTTTTTTGGGGTTTCACATCTTCCCTTTGGCCACTTCCCAATCCAAGGCAGTAAATTAATTCCCAGACAAAAAACCTACAAAGGGCTCTCTTCACTTCTCTGTGTCTTGTTGCCTGATTTTCTAAGAAATTCATGACCCCAGTAAATAATTCAAGAGGGAAGAGGGAGCTGGGAGAGGACAGAAGTTTATCTGGCTGCAGAGGGGAAGGTGTTTCTGAAGAGGTCACAATGAGGGCAGGTCTCTAGAAGATCAAAACTTAAGCAGGTTGATGAGGTTGATGGCTGTGGTTATGAGCTGGAATTTGGGAAAACACAGTAGTGATAAGGATGACACAAATGCAATTTCCATCTCTAAGCATTTGAATTTTTGCCTCACAAAGAAACATGAAAATACCTAGTGCAGGAATTAAAGGCAGAAGGATTTGTGATTCCATCTTAAAATCCTGCTGCACTTAAAAAAGAAAAAATAAATGGCAGGCAAGGAAGGAATCCATATTTCACAGGAGCTGATGCACAGATTGTGTCCATGTGGATCAATATGGAAAATCACTTTTGTTCTAGAAACCTGTCAGGTCATCTCTCAGATATGTACATTTGTAATGAAGGTTTTCAATGCACATTTTCTATGGGACAAAGTTCAGGCCAGGCTGTCACAGGAAAGGCTGGTGAACCTTCCAAGAGGGAAATATACCTTGGAGGGCTAACATAAGATATAAATAGTATATATATAATTATAATATATATAATTACAATATATACTTATATAAATATGCAAAGTGTAAGAGAGTGATCTCAGTCATCCAAGTTCTGAACATTTCAGGTCAATCAAATATCCCAATTTAATTCCACAGCAGCAAAATAATTTCCAGCCCTGGGAAAAGCCAGCTGCAAACTTCTGTCTGTGGGCTGGGGAACTAAAGAGGGATCAGACCTGGGACACAGTGGAACATTTTCCCTCGGATCAAAAAAAAGCAAAAATGCAAAGAAAATATTGCTTCTCACTCTTTAAAGGCTCAGCTCCTCGCAGGAGCAGCCCAGGCTGCAGCAGTGTTGTCACAGCTCTTTAATGAAGTGCTGCTCCTGGCTGCTCTGTTTCTGTGGCTGCTGTTGAGCAGAACCTTCCAAAAGAAGCAATCAGGGCTGGGTTTACTCAGCTGTGGCACTTCTGAGCTGATTTAAGCACTCTGTCAAAATGGAGTGAAATTAATTAATTCACTGGAGAGCTTTGCCTTCTCCAAACTTAAGGAAAAAGGAATGCAAACGAGCAGTAATCAGATCCACATTTTTTCAGGCAAAATGTTTGAATAAGGTGGAAGATGTTCTGTTTCCACCCAAATCCAGGACAAACCCTGTCCTCTCCCCCTGGAATAAATGTCCTGCTCAGTGGCAGCCCCTGTGTTTTGGGTGTTTGGCTGCTCTCCATTTCACTCCCCAAACTGTTGCAGGGCTGGGAGGGATGAAATAAAAGGCACTGGAGGGATGAAATAAAAGACAATTGGAGCTGGATGAGTTCCACGTCCAACTGTTGGAGATGCTGAAGCAGACAATTGCCTTCTGCTGCTTACTGAGGCTTTTTGGGGTTTAAGTGCTCCTTGATAGCTTGGTACACAATTAGAGGTGGATTAGAGAATGTGGTAATAGGGTATTTTTGGTCTAATCTGCTCTCAATTGTTAATATTAATTAAAGGAGTTCTTCCTCTTACACAATAAACACGAGCTACTCTTTAAAATGACTTTATAATGATTTTAACTTCCTAGCTGCTTAGTGCTGTTTATTTTCAACTATTTATTTTCCTTTTTTTTTTTTTTTTTTTCTGTTTATTTTATTTTTTTCTCAGCAGAAAGCATGGCAGGAGCCTGGCACACATCATAGCCAGGTGAGGATCATCTGATCCTCCATCACATTCAGAACTGGCTGCAACACATAAACCCTTGAGTTGTTTTTTTCCTTAATACAGCTGTCAAACTCTCACACAAAGAGAGAGCAGAAAAACTACAAAACAACTCAGCCATTTCAGCCAGAAACTGAGAAGGGAGATGCAGAGCTGCTGTTCCAGCTGAATACCTGGGATAGAGGAAAGTGTCCCTGCCCGTGGCAAGGGTGGGAGTGGATGAGCCTGAGGGTCTTTTCCAACCCAAACCAGTCTGGGATTGCATAAAAATAAAGAAAGAAGCACTAAAACCCTTCTGGTCTCATTAGGAGCTCACCTGTAACAAGGTGCAATGATCAGGTACCAAATCAGAGAGATTATTCCTGTCAGTTGGATTAACTCTGGTTATTAGTTGAAGAAAAACACGTTCTCTTCTAGAATAATAACACAAAAGCTGTGTCAGTAATCCATGAGCAGCAGCCTCCCTGCACACACAGGGCAAAGAGTTCTTTGGGAGGGAAAGAAAGACAAAAAAAGGGAGAAACAGCAAGAAAAAGCAGCAAAGATATCACCCAGGGCCACAGAAAAGATGAAGGGAAGAAAAAACATTCCTGGTACTGAACACTGAGTCAGGAGGGGCTCCTACAACCCCATCCCTGCTCTGCCAGGGAAATGGGAGTGGGAACATTCCCTGGAAACAAGCAGAGAGTGACAGAGCTCCATCAGCACTGCCTGCCCTGATGGGAACAGCCTGGGGACACCAAACTGGGAGCAGGAGGAGAGCAGAGCCCTGAGCTCACAGCCTGCTCTGCCTCTGATTGCTTCCCAGCCACGCTCCCTGAGTTCTGTGCATCAGCTGGGCAGCAGAAAGGAATGCTCTAACAGGGGAGAAAATAGCTGGGGTCGTCATATCCATGGGAAAAGAAAGGGAAAATAAGCAGGACATGCAGCCCAGGCAATGTAATAAGCAATAAATAGGCAATAAATCCATCAGAGGATTAAATGTCAGGGCAGGGATTCCAGAGTACAGTTTATGGCAGTATAATTTATATTCATAAAATTATATCTCTGTTATAAATTTCAACTGATATCTATAAATGTATAGATACATAAATCAACTATTTAAAGAAAAAAAAAAAAAAAAAAAAAAAAGGAGTCTTGGAGAGAATTTGCAAAGAGTTTGGATTTTAATTCCTTAACAGGTAAAATAAGAAACATAAAACAAACCAGGACGTTTCTGTCCTCTACCCACTTGAGTCACCCTCAAATCCCGTTTTTCAGAGGAAAACTGCAAAGGCAGCAAGTTTAGTGAGGGAACACGAAGAAAATCCGCCGGATGCAATCTGAGCCTCTCAGCCTCCTGTCCGAGGTGGGGCGGGTGCTCCCCACCTTGTCAGAGCTCCCATTCCCTTTATCTCGGGCTGCATTTCAAGCTCCTTCTCCTGATAACAGCATCTCAAGGACTCGGACTATTAAAGTTATCTGGAAGTGATGGAGCGATAATCGCTGTCTCCGCAGGGAGCCCGTGTTCCAGCTCCCCTCCTTCTCTCCTCCACTCTCCCTTTACTGATTCCTCTGCATCCATCTCTGCGGTTTTATGGCAGCTCTGCCTCCAGCCCCCTCTTCCTGTGCATGTTAATTTTTAAAGGCACCTATCTGTGTCCATCAGCTCACCTCCATCTGTAGCATCCCCTCATTTCACTCTAGGCTTGCCATAAAATCATCCACTAATGCCTGTTTGCTGTCCAACCACCTGCTGTGTGTTCCCAGCCCAGCCAAGCTGCATTTTGCTTTGCCTCTCTTATTCTGTCCCTCCCCTGCTTCGTGTGCTGACACTTTTTCCCTAATTATTTTATTTACCCAGATACCATTTCCACTCGGGGCTCCCATCTTCACAAATCCCTGTCATGGATTCACCACTTCAAACTTCACTTCAAATGTGTTTAATAAGATCTCGAATCTCTGTCTGTTTCTGGGTGTAAATAGAGTGGCAGGATGTGCTACCCAATTTGGGAAGACAGAAGTCTTTAAAATCTAAGATCACTAGCATGAGTCCAGTGCTGCAGTTGTAATTAAGTGCAAAATTAAATGAGGACAATTTGTCAGTTTTGAAGGAAAATTTGAGGAATCAAATTATTCAGAATTACCTGTGTTTATGCTTTGCTCTGGGAGGGTCTCCAGGTCTGATATTGGACACCTTTGAGCACAGTTTTTCTTCTGGTTCTCATCTCTCTGCTCCCACAGCACAGCATGAAACTCTTCTGAACTGGTTCAAAATGCAAAATCATCCCCAGTTCTCAAAGAAGATAAACCTGGTGAAGCATTTCTCCTCCTCCTTTTGTTCCTCTCTGCATCAAGGTCTCCACCCAGCTCTCCCCACCTCTTCTTGCAGCCCAACAGGAGCAAGAGCTCCTTTTGCCTTTCTTCCACTTCCCCAGTGCCATCTAGGCATAGGATTTTCTAAGCCTAGGATTTTCTAAGCTCTTTCCCAGAGAAAATCCTCTCTTGGTTCTCCAGAGGCATTTCTGGGTTCCTCTGGAAGGAGGTTGAGTGTGAGGGGCAGAGATAGCCCGAGGGCAAGATGTTTTCTTCAGAGGGAAGAAAGCCTACAGCAACTTTCAACTTCCTTGGAAGGGTTCTTAGGACAATAAATGGATTGAAAAGGGATGGAGAAAACCCAAGTTGGGTGGGAGAAGTCACTCCAAACAGTCTGGGATGTGTTCTTTTGCTGTGCACCAGTGCAGCAGCCTTGGAGAAATCTCCTTTCTCCCTCCACCTCTCTCCATGGGATATGTGCCAGGAAATCCTAAGAATCTACAGACCAACCTTCCACAGGGAATGTGAAAGCCTTAATATCCTGCATGGCAAAAAGCAGAGGTGACAAAACCCTAAACCAAAGCGGAAAACCCCCAGTGCCAGCACAGAGCAATGCTGTGTTTTGACAAGCTGCTATCCCAACTCTCTGATTGCACCTCTCAGCCAGCAGCTCCTCTAGGAATCATTCTTTCTTTTCCCTTAGAATTGGTTAAACAAGCTGAGGGAAGGAAAGAGAATATTTTCCAGAAGAGAAGAAGACACAGCTCGAGTTCACCTGAGCTCAGCCCTCACATGCCTGGTAACATATCTGCACTCTGGCTTGTTCCTGAATGTCAGAATAAAGACTCTGAGTCGGAGCTTAATAATTTCCCTGGAGCACCATTGTCCTGCAGTTTGCCTTTCAGTCCTGCACTGCTGCCAAGGGAGAGGTGAGGGAAGTGAACCACTTTATTTATTGAGTTGGTTGCTGTAACCATTTAAAGCCAGCTCAGCGTGGCTGGCTGCTGCTTTGGGGTGGGTTCCTGGGACGAGAGGTTTTCCTTCAGAAAAAAAAAAAAAGCAGGGAAATCTCTCTGCTTTTATTGCACAGCTTTGTCCCGGCTTCAAACGCATCTGCTGAGCTGAGAGAGGATTAGAGCACCTTTGATACCCCAATTAAAATGGATCAGGAGGGGGAAGGGGCGATTGATCCTGCAGCCCCCGTGCTGGTCTGCTGAAAGTGCTGACTTGTGCCCATCAGCACAAACACTGAACTGCAGGATCAATAAACAGAGCTGCAGTCTGCAGCTGCTGGGCAGCACTGGCAATTACAGAATCTGGGCTGGCTTTACATCTGCCTCAACAAATGCCCTCTAACCCTCATCCTTCCTACCCAAAAAAACCCCATTAGCTGGCTTTTGAATTACCAAAATGGCACATTCAAAGGGAAAAATACCTCAATTGCCTGGGAAGTGCTTAGAGCTCTCTGTTATAAACATTCTCGTTTTAAACTTTGGGGTATTAGGAAAGTTGTTCTTAAATCTACAAAGCTTGGATGTGCTGTGGAGAGGAGGTTTATAAATGAATAAATGATTCATCTCTTTTGCTTTCTGATGCTGCAGGCAGGCAATTAAGTGGGATTGAAGTTGATAGTTTAGGGGGGTTTGGAAGTTCTTAATATAAAAGATCACAACTACAAAATACTTATGAATTATAGAAGAGGCCAAGGGACAGAATGGTATAGATTTTAATGGCACTTGAAAAAAGTGCCTAGGGGAGACAATAATGTGGTTTTCTTAGCTGTGACCTCCCTGAAAAGGATATAAAAGGGGAAAAGCCAAGTGGAGGAGGATGTGTTGTTACATTTTGGGTGTGTTGCCTTTCAGACAGTGAACACATCCTCAAACTTCCTTCATCTGCATTTTCCCCACTGCAAAACCCAAGGACTGGGCAATGATGGGGAATTGTGGTGTTTGCTGACTGTGAGACAGAACCAGACAAAGTATCTTCCTCATCCCCAGCTCAGCCTTGCAGGTCAATATTTACATCCCTCTGCAAGAGTCAACACCAAATATTTGGGATGAGTATTTCATAGGTAAATACCAATACCAAATATTTGGTTCAAACATCTCAGATATTTGGGGAAAGCCCGATTCTACTGCCTGCAGCTCAGAATAGAGTTATGAAATGTTTTTAAAATAACCTTTAATTTTTCATGTGCAATTTTGGGATGAAAGCAAGCAAGTTGTTGCCACACTTCCTGCTGGAGCTCCAAATTTTCAACCCATTCCAGCTTTTTCAGCACTGAATTAAATTTTTAATCAGATATTTACCCGATAAGCTACGTCAGCTCTTTCTCTGTGTAGGAATTTTATCTGTTGGCTTTAGAATACAAGGAAAACTGAATATGAGGTCAGGATCCATTGAATCACCGAGGAGAATCTCTTCATCTGATAACCCTGCTTTGTTCTTCCCATGGGTTTTTCATCTTTCACATAATTTTCATTTATTTCCCAAAAATATTCCCATGAAGACTTCACTCCCCCAAAATTGAGAGTTTTAAGAGCTGGGTATTGAACTCTATAAATTCCATTACTTGCAGCTCGTTCTGTTGATTTTTCCCATGACAGGAGGTTATGTGGTTTTAATGGAATATTAGTAGTGTGGCTACATTAAATGCCATTTAAAACCTCTTTCAAAGTGGTATTGACTGTGTTGAAATGAGACTATGGAAACATCCCAGTGATGGGAAATAGGTGTGAATATTGTATTTTCATCACAGTATTTTCAAACTGAGGCAGAAAACCCTGATGCATTAAAAAAAAAAAAAAACCCTATAAAAATTATCATATTGTTCTGAGTGGATTTGCCTTTGTATACAAAAGAGCTAAAAATAGACTCGTTAATATATTAACAACAAGGAAAAATATTCCAAGTAATTATCAGCTCTCCCCATGTGTTGAAAGCCCATTTTGTCCCGTAGCTGTTTCAATCAATACACTATTTATTTTCAAATAACCATGCACTAAGGATCATTTGGACACAGAGCCCATAAATACACATTACCTCATTATCGACCCTCTCTGGCCACTGCTGCATTATTAACATTTCACTAGAAGAAGCAATCAAGCTGTAAACAGGAAGAATTTCTAGAGTTATTCTCCCCCCGAATATTTTTGAAGGGATGACCAAGCATGGAATTTTGCCCCTTAGAATTACTTTGCTCTGTGATATTCTTTACAGAGAAGCAAATGTACTCAGTAGCCAGTGAAAATGGGAAGAAATACAATATTTGCAAAGAGGGAATGTACACAGGACAGTTAAATTCGATTTTTTTATCCAGGGATTATCATTTGCACATACATGAGAACTCGGAATTTCGCTTCCAAAGCACCCAATTGTTTTAATCCTATAAATCCAATTTTTTCAGTTGCTCAGTAGGCTGGAAAAGGAACCAATGAGCCAACCAAGAGCTGGGAGCAGAATCCCTTTGCTGTGGGCAGTGTGCAGTGCCATCTCTATGCAGCTCATGCAGGGAAATTCTGCTGCTTTGAGGTGCCCTGGGATGACTGATGGCTTTGCCATAAAACACTGGGGGCAATAGCAAAGGCTGCCGTGGCAAATTGCCAAGAGCTGGAGGGCTGCACCTCATTTGCATGTAAATTTACATCATTTTTAAAGCCACTGTAAGGAGTGCACTGGCAGTAGTTGAATATTTCTTGTTGGGTTTGTCAGTGTGATCTCCAGAAATTAAAATGTGGCTGTGAGCAGTTGCCCTCTGTGCCTTTGGGGTCATGTCCTGATCCTGATCTTGGCAGAGGGGGCTCAGCACCCCCAAGATTCACCCCCTGCTCCCATCACCTTCACCCCAGTGCTGGTTCCATCACTTAGGGCAGTACCAAGAGCATCATGAGATCTGTGCCCAGATCCCACCCCAGGCTAAGCCAAGCCCAAACCAGCCCCACTGCTACCACAGGAGTAGAATTATTGGGTTACAGATGCTGTATCACTGCTGAGTCTGTAAAGCACACCCCAGTGCTGATGGACAGTAAGAATATGAGTTTATGCTGGGTTTAGGTGGGATTTTGGGCAGGAATTGCTCCCTGTGGAGGAGGTGAGGCCCTGGCAGAGGTGCCCAGAGAAGCTGTGGCTGCTCCTGGACCCCTGGCAGTGCCCAAGGCCAGGCTGGATGGGGCTTGGAGCCACCTGGGATAGTGGAAGGTGTCCCAGGGTGTGGAATGAGATGAGTTTTAAGGTCCTTTCCCACCCAAACCAGCCTGTGGAATTCTGTGGCACATCTGCATTGCTCCATCTGTGTGCTGGCACTGGGATGCAGCTCAGCAAGGATTAAACCCATTTTGCATAAAACCAATTGCAACAAGTGAGGGGAGAAGGTGTATAGGGATGCAAAGTGGAAAATTACTGCAGGAAGGAAAAGAAGATTGAGAGGACAGAGGCAGGTCTGTGTGCCAGCTGCTCTGCAGAGGAAGAAAATGGGAGGGATGAGTCCAAAGCTTTGGATTTCAGATTTGGACTGAGGCTGGGGATAATGCAGAAGGTTCCTGGCAGATTGGGCATCTGCTGGCAGGAGCTGCAGTCAAGGTGATCTTCTGGGGAGCTGCTGTATTCACTTTGTTTCCAAAGCTTGCACTCATGCTCCTGCTGTCAATAAAAATCCCTGCCTGAATAGATAAGCCAGAGCCCCGTATCTCATTAAGCCTGAGAATTCAATCCTCTGCTTCAAGCTCTGTGCTCCTATGCTACTTTATATCATTAAGAAATATTGCCAGAGCTGATCCCCTAAATCCTTGTATTAGCCAGCACAATTAAATCTAATGTGGATGGAAAAATGGGAGCCAGTGGGATTTCTCCATGGTGTGAGCATCCCCACTAATGTGACTGAAGAGGCAACAGGTTAGAAATGAGACACTTAGAAGCCCTAAGTCATTCTATTCTAAATAGCTTAAGAAAATGCTGAGACTTTCTCAGGATGGATTGTGGAATACCTTGAAGTGAGACCCTAAATCCCTATGCTGTCACTCTTTTTCTCCAAGGAGTTATTAAGTGAAGCATCCAAAATAAAAAGTCAGGCTGTCGAGCTCCTGGGATTTTGTTTCTCTGTCAGGCAGGAAACTCAGTGACTTCTGAGTTTTAAAACAATGCCCTAAACATGCCAGCCATTAGCAGTGGTACTTAATGAGATTCTCAGATAACCCTTTAACAGAATATGTAGTGATTAAGTCAATTTAAATGATTCATCTCCACCGCAGCCTGTGAGACTTGTACATAACAGCCATTTGCATAGCAATAAAAATCTCCATTTCTCTGCACAGGACAGCTTTATAAGGATATTTCCAACCTTAGAAATGTCTGCTGTCATTTGACTGTTTGGAAGTTTTTTTCCACTCCTCCTTTTTGCCGGGTGCTCCTCCTGACAGGGGAAGATCTCAGGGCAAAGCATCTCCTTGTGCAGTGCCACAAGTGAGGAGGAGCATCCCCAGCCTGGCTGAGAAGAGGCTCCAGGGGGAATTTTGCCCCTGTGGCACTGCTGGGATTGGAGTGTGGCCAGAGCATCCCCCCAGCTCTGCCCTGTGACACACAGAGCAGCCCTAATGAGCCCAGCCCTAATGAGCCAGCCCAAATTAACCCTGAGTTTGTTCTGGGAATTGCTGAACTCCCTCCAGCCTCCCGAGGTGTGGGATCAGACCCTCCCAAATCTGAGATCAATCCAAGGGGAGGCTCTGCCAAGCCAATCCCTGAGTTTTCTGGAGGATCCTGGAGCAGCCTGGCCAGGGGAGGTGACAGCCCAGGGTTGTGTAACACCCCCAGCCCAGGCAATTAATCACTAATTGAAATTGCTTCTCCCCAGCTGACCCAGAGCCACAAGGATTAAACCAGATTTCGGAATGCTAATTACACGACATCATTTTCCCAATTATTCTTAAAATTGGATTATGTGCCTGGAGATGGGGTGTTTGAAGCAGCCACTAATGAGCAAATCATGCATAAAAAAACTTATTTGTTATGTTGGTGGTTGAACAAAATAAGGTTTGCAGGCGTGAAGTCATGTTCCAAATAAACAAAAGAAACCAAAGAGATTCCAAGAGTAGCACCAAGCTGGAATTTAGGAGCTTCAAAAGCCATGGCAAAGCCAGAGAATGAGGTTTTTTTTCCCTTTTTCTCCCATTGTCCATTGATGGCTAATGCTATTTCTGGGTTATTGGGTGTTTCAGGGTATCTTCCCAAGAAATTATTTTGTAATCTAAGTGACTAAGTTGCTTATAATCCATTTTCAAAAGTTTCTGTGGAGCTTAAGCACATAAATCTGATTATCAAAGAGACTCCACTCTTGCAGTTTCTGAGCTTGCCCCACCTTTCTGATGTAATCAAGAGTGACACAGAAATTTAATTGCTCCAAGTAGTCTCGATATTGCAGCAGCCAGAACTCTTTAGATTCCCTGCACAAATATTATAACTCTGGTTTTAGTCTCTTTGTACTTCTGTCTTTCCAGGGCAGTTCAGGAGAATATTCCAAATGGGTTTCCAATCCCTGAATAATTCTGGAGATCTATCAATCCACACCTGTCTGTCTGTCTATCCACCATCACCCTGCCTGAAAACATTCACTGCTAATTTATCACCAGTATTCTTATTTCACACCCAATTTCAGTGCTGCTTTTTTTTTTTTCCTCATGGATTTAAGACAATTATTGCTTAAAAAACCCAACAGAAATCAAGTCGTGTATGCAGTGTGGAAAAAAAAAAAAAAATAAAGTTTCCAGGGTACTTGCTCCAAAGCTTCAGATTTAAGCCTACAAATAGGAAACAATGCTCCCTTCTCAACAATCCAGAATATTTAAGTCAAAATGGGCTTTAAATCTATTTTTTTTGGAGTATCATTCCTAACAGAGAAACTCTGAGCTCCCTGAAATAAACTTTTTTTTTTCTCTTCAAAGGACATAAATCTAAAAAAGTTTTCAAAAACTCAGGATATTTTTATTCCCTGGACTGATAAAGCCAGTGAGTTGTGCACTGTTCTCCTTCACAAGTCTCCTTCCCATTTCAAGGTCTCTCTTGCCCACAACCAAAAAAGAAAATACCCTCATATAATTACTGAGATAATTATTTTCTAATGTAAAAATTCTCTTGTGAGTTTGAAACTTACATTACAGGCCTATTCTATATTAAAAAGAAGATCCATAGCAAGAAAAGAAATTAGAATGCACTTTGTAACCACAATCAATATCTTTGAGTCAATCTCCCATTTACATTTTTAAACTCTTTTCTTTTCTCTGGTAAACCTTAAGACAAGACTTCCATAGCAACAGAGGCAAGGTCTGGCTCAGACTGCAAGGAATTCTAACAAAAATGGAATAAGAAAAGAACAGGGGGCAATCAGTTATTTTTAAGTTATTTGAATGAGGCACATTAACCTCAATTAAAAAAAAAAAATCCAGTGTTTTTCTTCAGCCCAGCCATCAATCAAAATAAAACAACATATTCTGTTAATTGCTCCGTTATTCCCACAGTTTCAGGGAGAACAGCAAAGCTGTCTCAAAATTAAACACTTCTAATTAATTGTTTTGTAGTGGTCTTTTCTTCTTATTGATAATTTCAGTTTCCATAGTTCCAGGTTCAATGAAACCTCTTTAGGGTTTCCAAGCTGCTGTAGGTGTTCACATCAGTGGGAGCTCTGTCAGATCCCACCAGGTGTTTTCCCACAGGATTTCTTTTTCCTGCACTGGTGATTTGATGGAGCTCAGGCCTGAGGATTTCTCTGAGATAAATGGGATGAAGAAGGTGGTAGAGCCTTGGCTTCAGTGCCAACATTTTGCACCCACTTAAAGGACTGTCTCACTTTTGCTTTTTGTTTTCTCCTTGTTTCTGTCTAACATCCCTCCTTTTTGCTTCCTGTTTAGTAACTGCATATGCAAACCCCATAAATGTTTTTTTTTTTTTTTTTTCCCCTTCACATTTTATTTTCTAAGTAACACAGCATTGCTTTTCTTGCCTTGCTGGTAAAACTTTAAAACCCCACTGTTTGAGGCAACTCATGGTTCCTGAGACTTCTAAAAAGGAACAAAACCAGTAAAATTATTGCTACCTGCATGTCCTTCTGCACCTGTCTGCCCCTAATCTGCTCCTTTGGAGGCAGAATTGGCAAAGCCAGGCTCAGCTGAGCTGGAGCTGTGGGAGCAGAGCCCAGCAAAGGCAGAGCCCCCAGCCAGCAGCAGGGAGGGATTGCTGATGGAACAAGGAGTTGTATAACTCTCATCTGTTTGGATTTTTCCATGGTCCTTGGAGGCTCAGTGAGGGAGATGTCAGGCAGAGAGCAGGGGAGATTAGTTCAGAGTGGAACAAGGGCTCTCTGCAAAAACAACCTTCCCATCCCATCAGGGAAGTCACTGCCTGGCAGAGGAAATGCAGAATTGTTTGGGTTGGAAAGGATCTGGAAGATTATCACTCCTAACCTCCTGCCAGGGCAGGGACACCTTCACTGTCCCAGTGCTCCAACCCCAGTGTCCAGCCTGGCCTTGGAAACTGCCAAACTTGCTCTGGGAATTCCATCCCAGCCCATCCCACCCTCCCAGGAACAATTCCTGCCCCTGCCCCATCCAAATCTACCCACTGTCAGCTCAAAGCCATTCCCTGTGTCCTGTCCCTCCATCCCTTGTCCCCAGTCCCTCTCCAGCTCTCCTGGAGCCCTTTAGGCTCTGGAAGCCTCCTCTGTCATTTGGACAATTTCTCAAATCTCCAGCACTTTGAGGTGAAGGCTCCATGCAAAGAACACACTCTGGCTGTGGATCTTACACACCCTGTCTCTTATTTCCTTCTTATTTAACCTCACAGCAAAGTGTGACCAAGCCTTGGAGAAACTGTCCCACATCCCAAATCCCAACAGAGCTGGATTTGAATGGGTGTTACCTGCCCTGTAACTCTCACTTGTGCCACTGTATTTCACTGATACCACTGAGCTGCTACAGTGATTTTTTTAAGTGCAAGAAAAGATTGTCATCAATATTTAAAATTAATATTTTCCATGAAAATTTAATTGTGTGCTATGGTGGTTTTAATCTAATCTAGTCAGCAATCTGCTGATAGTCCCAAAAGGCAGCAACAGCATCCCAAGGGAGCAATTTTTTCCTTGCATTTTCTTTGCTTGGAACTACTTTGTAATTTAAAAATGTTTCATTTAGAAACCCAGATTTACCTTCTGCCTCACCACTGCCATTCCATTATGCTCTTTATGTGTAAACAGAGTGTACTTCAAAGAGCATATATCATTATTAATAGTTAATAAAAGAAATGGAAATAAAAGCTCCACAAGCTGGTCCTGTAGCTGGGAAGCAATTCCCTGCACTTTATGGGATGGGCTTTCCTTCCTGTTAGATGTCCTTGATGACTGCTGCAGGGACATAAAAACCACCCTCTATTATTGCACTTACTGGATATATAATCTTCAAATAATGAGCAACAGGATGAAAACAACTCAAAGAATCCTCCTGGAGCATTTTCCCCTGCCTTGCCAAGGCCAGCAGTTCTCCTTGATGAAGGGTTAGAGGATCAGAGTCCCAAAAAGCAGTTAGCTGTGGAATTGAGTCCATGACATCCTTCTCCTCTCCCCTGAGCTAACTCTGCCACCAAATGAGCCTGGGATATTGATGGTTCAAAGGAACTGCAAAAATGAAGCAACAAGCCATGAACAGCCAACATTCCTAAATACTCTGTGACAGAATTACCTTCAGAGGGGGAAGATTTTGAGTCTGTAGTATTTTCCTACAAAGTGTAATGAAGCCTGCAGGGTCCTGTGCCCACCACATGGAAAGCAGCTGCACAGGAGAAGTGAAATCCAATTTATTCCCATTTTTGTGAACAGTTCTTAGCTCAGCAGGAGATGCTGTGTGTCGTTTATAATCCAGCCCCCAGGAGCCACAGGACTTGTGTGGTTTCCATGAATCCCAGCAGCTTTTGAGGCCCTGCTGGGAATGTCTGGGCATTTGTATAAATGACATTTTTGAGGCTGAATTTCCCAGAGCACTGCATGCACCCCCTCATTGCCATTCCATGGGTACAGCCAACAAGGAGCTGTCTGCTATCACTGAGCAGGAGTCCTTGATCAAAGGACAAATAACTTTATACTCAGTGATTCCCAAATCACCCTCTTGAAAATCTTTACCACCAACAGATGGTTTTGGTGGTGGGATATTTATTTAGCTGCCCATATTGCTCTCCTCTCATCAATGACAGGCTCGTTTTCCTTCTACTTAATTAAGACTAGCTTCAAAGAGACCCTTTTATAAACAAATTAGGGCTATCTGACTCAGAGTTTAAAACGGAGCAGTGTTTGATCAATACAATCGATTGAAGAGATCTAAACTCATCTCTGGGATACTCTGTTCCTGTCTTGGAAAGTTTTTAATGCCTTGCTGAAGCTGAGGTTGAGGTGTGTGGCAGGCTCTGGCCTCTTACAGCATTAACTGGGCACTTTTGAATGAGGCAAACAGCCCTGAAAACCTTCCAGTGGAGTAATTCCCTTCAAATAATGCTGTGTGGAAGGGAGGTGGGAAGCCTGGAATGCTTTTAGCAGGATCAGGGAGATGATGCTGATGACAAGACAAATGCTTGTGTATTTTTAGCTTCCACAGGATGTGGTTTGGCATTAAAAGAAAAATCACAGAAAGAAAAGAAAATCACAGGTAAAAAGGAAATCACAGAATCCTCCATCCATCCATCCATCATCCATCCATCCATCCATCCATCCATCCATCCATCCATCCATCATCCATCCATCCATCATCCATCCATCCATCATCCATCATCCATCCATCATCCATCATCCATCCATCATCCATCCATCCATCCATCCATCCATCCATCCATCCATCCATCCATCCATCCATCATCCATCCATCCATCCATCCATCCATCCATCATCCATCCATCCATCATCCATCCATCCATCATCCATCATCCATCATACATCCATCCATCATCCATCCATCATCCATCCATCCATCATCCATCCATCATCCATCCATCATCCATCCATCCATCCATCCATCCATCCATCCATCCATCCATCCATCCATCCATCATCCATCCATCCATCATCCATCCATCATCCATCCATCCATCCATCCATCCATCCATCCATCCATCCATCCATCCATCATCCATCCATCATCCATCATCCATCCACCCATCCATCCATCATCCATCCATCATCCATCATCCATCCATCATCCATCCACCCATCATCCATCCATCATCCATCCATCCATCCATCCATCATCCATCCATCATCCATCCATCATCCATCCATCCATCCATCATCCATCATCCATCCATCATCCATCCATCATCCATCCATCCATCATCCATCCATCCATCATCCATCCATCATCCATCCATCCATCCATCCATCATCCATCCATCATCCATCCATCCATCCATCTATCCATCATCCATCATCCATCATCCATCCATCCATCCATCATCCATCCACCCATCCATCATCCACCCATCTATCATCCATCCATCCATCATCCATCCATCCATCATCCATCCATCATCCATCCATCCATCATCCATCATCCATCCATCCATCCATCATCCATCCATCATCCATCCATCCATCCATCATCCATCCATCCATCATCTATCCATCATCCATCCATCATCCATCATCCATCCATCATCCATCCACCCATCCATCCATCATCCATCATCCATCCATCCATCATCCATCATCCATCCATCATCCATCCATCCATCATCCATCCATCCATCCATCCATCCATCCATCCATCCATCCATCATCCATCCATCCATCATCCATCATCCATCATCCATCATCCATCATCCATCCATCCATCATCCATCCATCCATCCATCATCCATCCATCCATCATCCATCATCCATCCATCATCCATCCATCCATCCATCCATCCATCCATCCATCCATCCATCCATCCATCCATCATCCATCATCCATCATCCATCCATCCATCCATCCATCCATCCATCCATGGACATTCACATCCAATAGATAGATATACTATTAATTTCTTTTTTTTTTTTTCATGGAATGCAGTCTTGCAGCCATGAATCTCATTTGGGATGCTTTGATATAAAACTTTACAGTCTTGTTCTCATTACAAAAAATATAAATTTCAATATATCAGTGAATTTAAAGAAATTTTAAATTTCTCCTCCACAAGAACTTCTCCAATTGGTGTACTCTGAATATTTTATCTGTGTGTGTGAACTTCCTGAGCAGGGAATCTGCATTCCTGCAGACATCCCTTATATTCATTTCAAGATGCAGACAGCACTGCACTGCACAGACTTTAATAAAAAGGAATCAATTACACCGCAGACCTATGAGCAAAATCAGCCTAAAGAAGGAGCAGAAGAAAGCAGCAAAAACAAAGTACCTGCAGAGTTACCATGCACACAGAAACTACATCTCTGTCTCACTAATTCAATAGTGCCACCTAATTCCTGACAGTAACTAACAATTTCATGATAAGCTGTCCACCAGGAAATTCTCTTATTCCCACCAGGAAAAATCTCTTATGCTGGAGAAAAAAATAGTCAGTGCTGCTGAGTAGGCTTAGAAAAACACTCATTGTGTCTGTGCATCTCTAGTGTCTTCTTTCTCTTTTTATTCAGTATAAATACTCTTTTTGCTAAGGAATAATTAGAATTCCTGCATTTCCAACATTTGGAATAAAGGATTCTGCTCCAGGCTGCACTGGGATCCATTTCTACCCAGTGCCAGTAATCATTTCAATGTGATATTGATACCATACATTTTTGGATGGTTAATTTAGTTCACCTTTATCTGTGCCAAGATATCAAGCTGATAATTGATCTCCAGCTTTGTTCTGCAGCATTAATTAAGTTTTAGAAAAGCTTACAGATCAATTTATTTGAGTTAATGCAAATCTGCACCTAGAACAACACGACTCAGATATTTATCACTCTGCTGTTAGGCCCTTCTCATGCCTCAGCAATTCAGGTTTACATCTGGTTCAAGTTTCTCTAATCTAAAATAAACCAGCATGAAAAAGCATTTGATTTCTCATTTAGATTCTCGATAGCCTTTTATTGCAAAGATAACATCCCTTGTCTGATCGGAAATGGTGAAATTGTTGGGTCAAAAGTAATGAAGAAAAATGTTGGCACTCCCGAGTTTTTGCAACTAGATCTAAATAAATTTTATAGATCTTTTAGCAAATTGGGGTTCTTTTCCTCATATGAGATAACTTAGCATCATTTAAGTCGTGCTACAATTGTGATTAATTTCTAAAAATTCTTATAGATATTGACTGCAAAGACATTGACAGGTTGATGTGAAAACTCCTCATTGTGAGGATCTGGTTGAAGAGCCCCTCAGGTGTGGATGGGGGATAAAATCAAATCAGCCACAGCAGCACCAGGTTTATTTTTTCTTCAAAAGCAGAGGTTGGCTGTTTTCAGGTGGATTTATCAGAGAATGCTTTGGGTTGGAAGGGAATTCCAACTCCATCCAGGGACACTTCACTGTTCCAGTGCTCCAACCCCAATGTCCAGCCTGGCCCTGGCACTGCCAGGGATCCAGGGGCAGCCACAGCAAATCTGGGAATTCCATCCCAGCCCCTCCCAGGGAACAATTCCTGCCCCAAATCCCATCCAAATCTACCCATTGTCACGTTAAAGCCACTCCCTGTGACTGTCCCTCCATCCCTTGTCCCCAGTCCCTCTCCTGGAGCCCTTTATCCCCTGGCAGGGCTCTGAGCTTTCCCTGGATCCTTCTCCTCCCCTGTGAACAATCCCAGCTCTCTCAGATTCCCTTTTAGCAGGATGTGGATCCTGCTGGTGGATCTGTGCTTTACAGAGCCCTTTTGTTTCATTTCTGAGTTTAAACAAAGCTTCCATTTTCTTCAGTCACGCCCAGGTGCTAAAGAGTTACAACTCCAAAACATCCCTCGATTTTCCCACAACCTTTTTTTTTTGTTTTGTTTTGTTTTTTTGTTTTTTTGTTTTTTTTTTTTTTTTTGCACAGTCACGGTTCTCTCAATTTTGTTTCAGAGCATTTAAATACATTTAAAGCTGAGTTGGCCACAATGACCTTTCAGCACAGCATGCAGAAAACTCTGAATCTGGTAACTCTGTTTTTACTGACTGTTGCACATTTCCCAAGCACTCAGGTCAATACTTTGCAGGATTTCACTAACAACAAATCTGCAATATAGGGATGAAAAAATTTGCCCACCTTAAATTTTTTGCTGGAGGCAACTTGGATTTTCCTTGACTTGTATTTGGTATGATTTTCTATCAAGCATGATAAAAGGGAGGATAAAAAAGAGTTTGTAAAACATGAGCTCCCTGTATTTTTCATGAGAGGAATTTTATGTACACTGTGTTAGGTCAATGAGGTGTGAATTTTTGCATAATTAACAGAGCAGGATACTATTAATTAATCAGATGAGATACATGCCAGTAGGGCCCCCTTTATCAGAAGCAGAAAATATGGCTTTAGGAGTTTTTCTAAAATCTTAAAATCTGGAGTTTGCATAATGTGAGATGCCTCTGTCAAGCCCTTGCTGGGTAACTCCCCTTCACCAGCAAAGAGTAAAAGGGTGAGACTTTTCCTGAAAAAAAATGGTTTTGCCTTGTGGATTCTATTTCTCTACTTGCCCTTGCCTGAAAATTTCAGTGGGTTTTTTTCCCCTCATCCCAAAATCCCATGTAGATGCTGCTCTGTATTGATTGTGTTCATTGTATGAAGTGCTGACTGAAGGAAAAGGATAAAACTCCACTGCTCTTGGCTTTTTCTGACTTTCATTGGTTCAGGGAGGTCAGAGGAGAATTCCCAACTCCACCCTCCAAACGAGCATTGCTTGGGAACTGGAGATTGCTCAGATTGGGACAGACACCACCAGCTGCTGCTCAAACAGCTCCACAGCTCAGAGATGGGCAAGACCAGCAAATTCAGGGATTGTCATTGATTTTTGGGGTTTTCCTATTTGTGATCATTTTAATCTGGATGTGGGAGTGTATCTCAAGTGCTTCCCTTGGTTTTCCCAGGAAAATCAATTATCATGTCATCACAGGATGGTTTGGATGGGAAGAGACCTCAAAGCCCCTCCAGTCCCTGGGCAGGGACATCTCCCACTGTCCCAGGTTTCTCCAATCCCCAATATCCAACCTGTGCCAGGGCCTGCCTGCCCTCCCAGGGAACAATTCCATCCCAAAATCAAATCTAAATCCACCCTCCTTCATCCTAAAGCAGTTTCCCCTTCTCCTCCTCCAGCTCCTTGTAAATTTTCTCTCTCCATTTCTCCTGTGGGCTCCCTTCAGGTCCTGGAAGACAACAATGAGGTCACCCCAAAGCTTGTGGGTTTTTTTTTTTATTTTTCCAGGTTGAACAATCCAAGTTCTCCCAGCCTTTCCTCACAGCAGAGCTGCTCCATCCCTCTGGGAAACTTTGGGGGTTTCCTCTTGCCTGGCTTCAACACCTGAATGTCCTTCCTGTTCTGCTGGAGGCAGAACTCAACAGAAAATCTTAATTCCAGAATATACCAAAGCACCACAGCTCCTTCTTTAGCTCTCAGTGGTGGAGTGAGAGTGGGTGAGAAAAGAGCTCCACTAAACACCACTTCAATCTCCATGAATGAAGCTGCAATTTGTTTATCCTACCTGGAATTCGAGGTGGATATTTATTTCCCCAAATTAGCCACTGTAGTAGTGCAGATTCCCATTCCTGTATTTGATGGAGGTTTTTAGTATGCAGCTTGAAAATTGGCAATAAGACAGCTAAAATAAAGAAAAAAACTCACTCCAGCCTCCTCTGGCTGTAATACCTAAGGCAGAAGATCCTCTTTGAAGCAATAAAATGTTTCAGCCAGTGCTGAGGGAGGAGGTGCAAACATCCTCTGTGCCCCATCAGCTCCTCCCAAAATCAGGGGCAGACAGAAGGAAGAGACTGAGCTGCTCCTCTGGAGCAAATTTGGCATGAAAGAACCTTTTATACCAAAAGAAACCCTCCTAAATTATAATTTTCCTCCTTGGGAAGGAAAACTTGGTTCCCTGCTCATGGCAAGGGGTTGGATGGTCTTTAAGGTCCCTTCCAACCCAAACCATTCTGGGATTGATCCTACAAAATTCTTGGGTTTTTATCACAAAATACTCTGTGAGGCTTTTTGCATGAGCCACTATAAAATGCTCTATTCTTCAGCTTTTACTGACAATTTTCTCCCTCTGGAACAAAAGATTAATTTATATTTTCCTATTAATAGGCAGATTTTTACAGTGCCTGCACCACTGGAGAAAAGGGGCAGCACAGAATTATTTTTCTGTCTGCTTACTCAATTATTGTGGGAGAAATAAGCTATTTTAGAGATGTCTTCCAAAGTAGGTCAGGACAGAAGGAGAGAAGAAGTTCTGTGAGTACCTTTCCAAAAATAAGTGATATCCCCTGATCTGAGGCAGGCTCTGGGTGCCTGAAAACCTCATTGGCTACAGCACTGCATTTAGAGGGCTGTTAATTAGGAGTGAAAAATTAATTACCTTCCCCTGCCTGCCCTGGGGCTGGAGGTGCTGCTGGCAGATGGGCAGTGCTGCAGCAGCACTCTGGTGCCAGAGGTGACTAAGTTTGGATTATTTGTTCTGAGCTTCTGATTTTCCTCTTTTTTGGGTTGTTTTGGATCATTTAGGGAAGATTCATCTCCTTCCTAAGCCAGAGAAGTCTGTGGATGAAGCCAACAAGTGGGATGCTGAAAAATGTTGATAAGATGTTGACTGAGGTTGGGTTTTTTTGTGGGGTTGGTGTTTTGTCATTCAAACTTTGGAGTGTCACTGGGCTTTTTAAGGTCTCTCCAGATCTGAGCCTTGGTTTCTCTCTGCTTCAGTTCCCTGCCTGTAAAGCAGATTAATCACATTTCCCCATCTCACAGGAGCAAATGAATCCATAAAAAGATTGCCAGCTGTCCCTATATCATTTAATGGGAAAATATGGGTACCTAAAATAAACATCTAAAAGCCTTCCTGACCAGGGCAGAGAAAAACAAAGAATATTTTTCCATGCCAGCAGCCAGCAAGTCATTTTGAGTGTGAGTAATTCTTTCCTTCAGAGACAAGCACCAAACATGCACTGAGCTGTGGATTTCACTGCAAATGTGGAATTACCACCAAGCCTTGGGCTGATCCTGCTCATTAACCCAGAATTTGGCATAGAGGGGACCAGGAAACAGTTTGTTTAATTGTTTTTTACTCTGCTTCCTTCCAAGTCCATCTTTTTTCCATTAATGAGAGTCTACAAAGCATTTGGAACCAGGCAGACACCAGGAATTAACTCCCCTGATAAGGTTGCTAAAGAAACACTGCCCAAACCTGTGCTCCTAAAAGTCAGTGGCTGCACTCTGGCCTTTGCATTCCTGCTCTTGGGGGCATTATTTTATTTTATTTTATTTTATTTTATTTTATTTTATTTTATTTTATTTTATTTTATTTTATTTTATTTTATTTTATTTTATTTTATTTTACTTTGTGATTAAACCCTGTTCCAATCCCCAGCAGTTGCACCTGAGCCTCCAGGTTTTTTTTTTTGAGTAAATGCATCCTACACACTCAAACTCTAGAGAATAATTATTAAGGCTTCATTTATTAAATTTCTGCATACATATAATTATCTTAGCCCTGTGATTTTGGAGTCAATGGTTTTTTGGTTGACCTGATGATGATTTTAATGGAATTACTGCTCCTCATCTGCACTTCACTTCAAATAGAGGAAAAACAAAGGTTTTCCTCTCCTCTGCTGGACAACCCTGCAGACCCAAATATACCAGCTAAAATATTTATGTCTCTGCAAACTTAAAAATGAGAATTTTATGTGTCCAACAATTCACAGAGGGATTTTTCTGGGGAAGTGTTTTGTAAGTTTTTTGTTTCAGAGCAATGCAAAGGACTCCAAGGTCCTGGAAGTCTGAGTGAGATTTGATTAAGCTGAAAGCTCCTTGCTGGAATTGCTGTTGTCATGTCCACATGAGGATTAAACCCTTGACACCCTGGCACTGTGGCTTTTAACAGGTTCCTTTACTATAAAGCAAAATTAATAAAGCAAAATCTGACTTCCTTGGAGGTTTCACCAAGTTCTAGCTCCTTTTGAGCATTTCTGTTCAATTATCAGCAAAAACTCAACTCAATATTCCAAAGATTTGTGGAAAAGCCAGTTACTCTCATGTTCCCTCCCTAACTCAGCTCCTTCCCCAATTCCTCCTGGCTGGGATGAAACCAGGACTCAGCAGAGGTCTCAGCTTGGGGATGTTTTGCAGCCAAGCCCTTCCTTACCTTGCAAATGAAATGATCCTTGCACTGTCAAACAAATGACACATCCAGCAGGGATTTGTGTAATCCAGCAAACTCCTGCTCTCCTCACATCCACCAGCCCTCACATGCTGGGAGAACATCCCAAAAAAAACGCTGCTTTTCCTTTTTTCCTTCCCCAAAAAGCCTTTTTTTTTTTTTTTTTTCCCTAGCTTTGACTTTGTGTAAGAACAAGAAGGCTGCAAGAATAAATAGCCTTGACTTTGAGTAAGGAGAAGACTTTAAATGAACCTTCAGATTTCCTTTAGATTTGCTTCTTTCAAAAGAAAAAAAATCTACAAATCTTCACCTTTAGAGTACATCATCTTTTTTTTCTTTTTTACATTTTGCTGCACAAAAAAAAGTTGTACACATAATTTCAATCCCATTTATCAGCAAATGTTCTATAGTAAGATGTGGCTTTATTACTTCTTAGCCTTATCAGACAAGATTTCAGCAAAAACTGCCATTGCTCAGGTATTTGGGGGAAACTTCCAACATCCTCCTTGTGGATTTGATGTGTGGGGATGTCAGTGCCCGAGTGGAATCCCAAACTGAGGAGTTTGAGGAGCTCTTGCTTTTCTTCAAATAGAATTGCTGGGTGTTCTAAACTGAGATAAATACCCCAAATGATTTATCTTCGAAGAGTTTGGCCACTTAATGGGAATTTTTGTCATTTAAATTTCCAGTAATTCCTGTAGTTGGTGGATTCCTGAGCAGTGCAATAAACTCAAGTCTTTACCCCAACCACTTTACACCATTATCAAAACCACTTGAAACCTTTAATTCTCTAACAGTGAGGAGAAAATTTATGACAAGGCTGAATTCTAAAGAAAGGTCGTTTGTCCATCCCTGAGCAAGTCCCTCCCCAACTCAAAGAGACACAGAAAGGTCTCTGAGCTCCTGTCATCTCTGGGAATAACAGCATCAATATGCACCGAGGTTAATGCCTCGCCAAGGAGCAGGAATCTGCATATTACATTTATCAAAAGATGTGTAAATGAGCCGTATAGGAGTCTCCTACAATGCCCTGCATAATTTATTCGGTGTACAATAAAGAACTGATCAGATTTCACGCATGTTTACTTTGGGAAAGATAACTGAAGCAGCCGTGGAATACAAATAGGGTTCAAAGTAATGTGTTTATCTACCTGACATTTTAATCTTGAAAACTCCCTTATTCCCATTGTTTTGACAAAGAGGTTCCCTTTTGTGAGAATAATCTCTGCCCAACACGGGAGGACTTGCTTTGTTGGAGACATACAATATATCTGGGGTTTATTAGATATGCACGAGTGAAACAAAAGGCCCCTAGTAGCACCATTTATATCGCTGATATGGTTTATTTTCTTTCTAGAAGTTTGAAGGAGAGGAAAATTAATTGAACCTGAAGTTTTAGAAATAGAGAAATTCTGGTTTCATAACCCAGAGGCAAAGTGCTGCAATCTTGCTCCTTGACAAGGCAAGTTGGGCCCTTGAATATACATTTCCCTCTCCTAATTCTGACCAGCTCACATTTATCCTCTCAGCATGAGTATCAGCTAAGAGAAACACACAATTTAAACTTTTTATAATTCAATTTCACATTGCTTAGGCATCAGTTAGTGCCCAACTTCCCCATAATTAAATATCCTGGTTTCAACAGCTGAGCATTTTACTGCAATTCTGAATTTCCCCTCGTCTTTACCTTAGGTTTGCTGGCTGTCTTTGTTCTCCAGGGTCTGGCAGGTGCAAGCTGCTCAGTTTTCCTCTCCCAGTCACTCCCCAAAGTTGCTCCTCACCGTGTGAAGCTCTGCAGACCCCGAAGGAGAGGATGGGAGCTGCAGTTTGCTGAGCTCACCTGCAGCATCCCCTGGGGACTGTTCCCTGCAGTGCCTGCAGCTGGGTCTCCCAAATCCTGCATGCTGGGGTGAGCCTGCTGCTGTCAGAGGAACAGACCTGCTTTGTTCCTGCTCCAGGTGCTGGAGGCTCTTCGGAGCTGCTGCTGAGCTCTCCATCCTCCCCGCCCCGTTCCTTTCAGCCCATGGCATCAGGTTCTCAAACCTGCTGCATCTAAATTCCAGACAGATTTTGGCTCACCCCCAGCAGGACACTGCCCTCCCCATCCTCAGGAGCATCCTTGTTTCCCCCATTTCTGGGGCTGCTCCATCATCCCACGGTGATTTGGTGTCAAATGCATGACCCCGTTTCACACCAGTTACTCTGAACTCAGGGATTTCACTGCAAAACAACTAGCTGCCTTTCTGAGCCCTCAAATTCTGTCTTAAATAATTCTTAAATGTCTTCTAAAAAGTCTGCAGAGCGCTGGAGTTTTGCAGAACTCTGCCAAAGCTTTTTTTTTTTTTTCCCTGACAAGATTAATAAGTGAATTTGCATATAAATACTTAACAGAACAAAACTGTTTTCATAATTTACTTTATCATGATATTTTGTCATCTTCAAGAGGCTGTGTCTGTCTGCTCTGCTGTGCCAAACAGTGACAGCTTCAACAGGTCCAGAGCAACAAACCCAATGGGACTATTCTGGGAAGAAAGATGTGGGGACAAAACAGGGACAACTTTTTAGCAGGGGCTGTTGTGATAGGAAAAGGTGCAATGGTCTTAAAAGGAAGAAGAGACAATTTGGGATGTTAAAAAATCCTTCCCTAGGAGGGTGGGGAGAGGCTGGGATTCTCTGATTGCACAGTTAAGTTAAGCATGTAAGACCAAAAAAAAAGAACCAAAAAACAAAACAAGAAGAAAACTACACAGATGTCATTTAAGGTGTCAGTAAAAAAAAAACCAAAACCAAAAAAACCTTAAAAAAACAACCACTGCAGCCTCCACTGAGTCAGTGTTTGCCCATCCCAGCCTTCATCAGGTGGAACTGACTTGCCCCAAGCACAGCCAGCACCTCCTTTGCACAGATCTTCTCACTCTGCTGTTGCAAGTTTTTCACTTTTCCTTTTCCAGCAGCCACGGGATTTAGGGTATAAATAGCATTTCTTCATCATTTAATGCTCCCCATTAAATGCCCAGTTAATGCAGTCACATGGCTTGGAAAATCACTGCCAATCACTCCTGTCAAATAGATTTATGCTGCAACATGAATATGTCAGTAACTGTTCATTAAAAAAAAAAAATAAACCAACTTTTTTTTTGGCAGAGAGGGAGACTTCACCAGGGGGATTAGTACAACCTGAACAAGCAACCATGGAAACCACAGAGAGATAATGCTGTCCCAGGAGACAAATTTCCTTCCCATATAAATTTAGATGGTACAATGTGCAGCTCCCTCCTCCAGGCTGCTCCAGCAGGAGATGATCCTCGCTGGTTACTCACCAACTTGAGACTGAAGGTGTATTATATACATTAAAAAAAAAGAAACCCCTGTTTCTTTCAAGCCCTGAAAACACTTGTCTTTTATGTGGAAAAACTGCTACAACAGTGTTTTATTCCGGGAGCCCAATTGCCTCTGTGTGAGTCATCCGAGGAGTTAAGTCAGCGAAAACATTTGTGATAATACAATGAAGCAGCAGAACGGGTTTTGCCACAATGAATGTATTCAAAAAAAGGGCCCTGTGCTTACACACAGCTCACTCTGGGCTTGCTCACAGCCTGCTGCAAGGTTGAGGGCAGATGTAGGTCTTGGTTCAGGTAGATTTTGGGATATTTCTGGGTATTTTCCATGCTAAAGTTGAAACCGGGCTGGGAAAAACAAACAAACAGATGAAAAATATCATTTAGCAGCAACAAGTGATATGGGTGGAGAAGTGGTTTCGTTGTGGTCCATAATATCAGTAAGTTTTTAGTGTTAACACTCTGGGGTTTCAGTGCTGGAGCTCACAGAGCACATGGAGGAGAGGGGCTCACCTGCAGTGCAGTGGGTTTGGGGCTGGAGCTTCTGTCTACCCAAGAAAATCTGTTCTTTCTGCCCAAAAATTTAATTCAGAAATGTAATTTTGGTAGTGGTCCCTGTACTTGGGTCTGTCAGGAATGGCCTGTTCCTGAGCTGAAGCTGGAGTCCTGATTTATTTCAAAAGAGTGTCCAGGGAAAACACAAAGACTTTTCCTGCCCCTGGGAGCTGACCATACTCTGACCCTGCTGCTTTTTACACACTGAATTTCCAGGGCTGGCAGCTCCATGAGACCCTTTCCCCTCCTGCTGATGGAAAGGCTTTTCCTGGGAGCTGTGAAATGCAGGATTTTGTTCTGTTCTGATTCTGATCTGCATCATGGGTGGAGTTCCCAGGTATTTTCTGCATGCACCAGCAGCCAGGTGATGTGGGGTGTCATTAACCACTGCTTTATTTTTTATTCCTCAACACCTGCCCTGGACAAGAAAATATTTGGACTTCCAAACCATTCCCTAACCCTCCCCATGAAAGAAGAACATACTCAGTTCCATTTAGTGTAAAATGTATTTTAGCTCCAGTGCTCAGGAATTAACCTGGTCTTGTTCTTTTGCAATGCAGTGCAACATGCAGTATTTAATATGCATTTAACATTTCAATAATGAGTTATTTTTAAAAAGTAAAATAGCTACAGGTGCTCTATGCCACATATTCATGTCACTGTATTCTTAATTTATTTTAAGGATGATTTTTGAATCTATTTTATGAAACTCCCATTCACTGTCATGAAAGATCTTCCACTGCAGGTGATGCAACATTTCTGTGCTGAAACCTCAGGATTACTCTGAATTTATGAACTGATAACTTAATTTCTTTTGAAATGCTGATAATGTGTATTTATTTTTGCTTCTACATCATGGGCATGGTCAGATATGTGGATTTGCACAGTTTGAATGTTATTTATAGCTATTTAATTGCTGCATCAGCCAAAAGTGTCATCAAGCCTCCCCAAACCTCTGGGAAACGACAATTCCTTGTTTTTTTCAAAGAATCATGATGTGGATCAGCACATGTGGGGTTCAAGGTGGGTGTGGAAATCTGAGAGACAGAGAAAAGGGAGAGATCATAATTTTTACAGGAGAGCATGAACTAATTCCTCCCTGGGATGTTGAATTCTCCAGGACTGAGACCCTGATGCATTCCCTAAGCAACAGTAATGGTTTCTTGTCATCAAATACTTTGTGAACAGTTCCAGTGTGAATGACAGCCACAAATCACAGTCACTTCCTATTTTTCATATTAAATCATCATAAAATCACACTCACTTCCTATTTTTTTCCATATAATTACGGTAAAATCACAATCACTTCCTATTTTTTGTATGTAATTATAAAATCACAGTCACTTCCTATTTTTCCTGCTTGTATTTGCCTAAAGCACCAAAACATTTTAAAACTTCTAATGCTTTTAGAATTTTGAACAGAAAATTGAGAGATTTTATCCTCCAAAATATTTTAAAACTTCTAATGCTTTTAGAATTTTGAATGGAAAATGGGGAGATTTTATCTTCTGGAGAGGATCAGCCCTAAACACTTAAAGAACCCAGTGCCCTAAAACAAAGAGAGAAGAGTTTTGCTTTCATTGCTCCCATGTTAAGCTTCAAGTGAACTCAGCAATTATTGGATTTTGGAGTTTTTCTGTCCAACTTTTGTCTGAAAACACTTTCCTTCTGCATCTCTCACAAGGATTTTCCTTGAAAGACTTTGCAAATCACTAAAATCCTCGGGGGGAAAAAATTAATAAAATCCTGTTTAGAATCTCTGGAAAAGTTTCCTCTTCCCAAAACAATTCTGAGCATTTTCCAAATATGATAAAATGAGTCTGTGTTTTCCCTCCTGGGACAAAGGCAGCTCTGTGCCCAGGAAGGAGTCAGCTGTGCAGATGGGGTGGCAGAGGGTTGCTGCTCCTTTTCCCAAAAATGGGGTTGGGATCAGAACTCCTCATGGTCCCTGGCAAAAATTCTCATCCAGCTGCTTTTAGGAGGTTTTGTTTGCTGTGAGTTTGAATTATGTGATAATGGGTTTGGGTCTGAGTTTGGGTTTGGGTTTGGGAGGAGCCAAGCTGGAGATTGGAGCTGCCCAGCCACAAAATATCCTTCTTGTAGTCCCATCAAAGCATCTCACTGAACCCCACAACTGACCACAAAGGAAAGCAGTGAAATTATTTATTAGCTATTAACAAGCTATAAATAATCCATAAATGTCGTTGGATCGTGCTAGGAACCAAACCTGGAAGCCTTGGGTCTCTCAGGTTGCTCAAGGACAAGAAATTATAACAATAATTAAACTTTTGTTGAGATGTGAGAGATGTGTTGTTTTGCACAAAGCATGATTTCAAAGAGGTGTTGCCTTCTTGGGCAAGCTTTCTCAAAAGCCAAGCTTTGAAATGAGACCTCTTTGGTCTTTCCTTCAGTGGAGAAAATCTCCTTGTAAAGAAAAATCAAGCATAAAACCCATCAGAGTGATTGTGTGTACACAACTGTGAAATTCGAGCACACAGGTGAGCTGAGGGCATTGTCCTGAGCTCCACTGTTATTTTCAGGGAAATAAAATCCATCATCAACCCTTGCATCACATTAAATTTTGTTTTCTTTTGGATAATGGATCATAAAAATATAGATTTATCAATATACAGCAAGATATACCTCAGCAAAGCAGGTATGGATTTAGGCATTAGGATCAATGGCCAATCAAAAGAAGATCAGTGTTTAAAGAGCATTAAAATCACCATTTGAATAAAAAAAAAAAAAAAAAAAAAAAAGGGAAAAAGTAGTTTAAGGCTCAGGAAACTGATGGAGCTCTGTTCCCTTCATAACCACACTTCAATATTTGCTTGAGGAGAATGAGAGTACCTTGTGAAAGCACTTATTTGGAGTGGCAAATTCTGGGGTCAAAAATCTGATTTTTTTCATCTGTTACAAATTCCTAGTTTCACTGTCCAAAAGAGAATTTTTACATTGCATAAAGAGAATTCTACAGCCAAGGGTGCAGGGTTATGGCAATGAAATCACAGAATTGTGAAGTGCTTTGAGTGGGAAAGGACCTTAAAGCCCACCCAGGGACACCTTCCACTATCCCAGGGTGCTCCAAGCCCCATCCTTGGACATTTCCAGGGATCCAGGGGCAGCCACAGCTATTAAGAACCTCTGTAATTAACTTAAAACTCTTCTTCACACATCTTTGAACTCGATTCTTTTACTCAAATACTCATATATATTTATACTTCATTATATGTACACACTTATATGTACATTTCTTTAAGTATTCAATATTTCAGACCTGAGTCAGAGGTAATAACAACTGATGTGGTAAAAGGATGAGGACCAAATTTACCTATTGATCTGCAGGGGATGAGTAAAGTCAGAGTATTGTACCAAAGAGAGGAGAGCATTTTTATACATCTCCATCCTGTTGGTCCCAGTTTCCTTAAGCATCATGCACTTTCTCAGAAATTGATTTTTTTGGAAGTAGCTGTGATAAAAAATAACCCACCTTCCTCTCTAGGAGTATTTCATTCCCATAACTTTGAAAATATTCCTTGCATTAAAACAAGCACTTAAAATACCTGACTAACACTGAGGCTCCCAGCAGTGACTTTGGGGCACACTCATGTTTTTTGGCAATGTGGTCATTGATTTCAGCTTTGGCTTGGAGTGGTGTTTGACTGTGAACCCCCAAAATGAGAGGAGTAGAAGTGTGGGGTTTTTAATCAAATCTCACACAATGTGCAGTGTGGGGGTTTTAACCCTCAGTGAAAACCTGGTTTGGTTGTAAGGTCCATTTGACCACACACCTGGTTTTCCTTGGTGTGTCAGCCACTGTTTATTTTGCCCACAGCATTTTCTTAATATCCTCTAATGAGAGTTGAATTTGACCTTCATTTAGTGCTGAAACCAGACACATCTGCAATTCTCTTTTCCTCCTTTTAACATTGCTGGAGCTCTCATTCCTCTGTTGTGCCTCATCAAAGCACCCCTTACCCAAACACATGTTCTCATCCAGCTGCAAGGATGCATTTTTGAGAAAAGAGAAGAAATTGGGAGTTATCTGTAGAAATTAAAGAGGGAAACTCAATCTATCAGATAAGCTCACAAAAGCCAGCCATGCATTCAAAATCTTCATGGGTCATTTAATAATTAACTGGATTCTGAGATGCTGGTTGATGGTTTTAACTCAAGAACTTGTGCTTATTATAGGCACAGTTCAATGTGTTTGTCTTAGAGGAGAACAAAACAACACAATCTGGAGTTTTTATTCTTTCTGTGTAAAGAAAAATAATGGAATCATGGAATTATTAAGGTTGGAAGAGACCTTCAGCAACCACAGCCCTGGGGAGCCTGTTCAGTGCTCACCCTCTGGGGGAAGAACTTTCTCCTCATAAGATTTATTTATAATTTAGATATATATTCTTATACGTATAAAAATTAGTAAGTGGAGTAAAAGGATAATTGAAACCCCAGCATGATTTTTTTACTTTTTCCTTAAATACGGATGTCTCTATTTGTTAAAAGAACCACAAACCATTAAATGTCCTCAAGGAGAAAGAACTCAGACAATATGTTGGGCTGGCTGATGAATTACACTTAAACCTTTCTTTTAGATCATGAGCTATATTTATGATCTCTGTGTGCTTAATCTGTGGTCCATGTCTATAACCCTTGAAGAAAGGTTTCCTTTCTCTGTAATTAGTACTATTGTGGAAGACAAAAAGTGCTAATGAGAAGTAGCTGAGGAAAAAATTTTGCTTTGTAAAATCCCATTTCAGGGGGGCCTTCCCTGGCTGCTCCTGCTGAGAGAGGGCACAGAAAAGCACCAAGCACAGGACTGGGTCCAAAACTGAAATATTTTACACCCAAATCACTCTTTCCTCATCTTCCTTTTCCTTTGAAGGAAAAACTTCCCAGTTCCCAAATTTCTAATTGCAGAAGTGTTTAATTATCTGGGTGCTCAAGAGCAGAAGGTCATCTGCAAATTTCTCTTCTATGGAGAGTCCAGAAATCCAACTGCACATCCTGGAAACTCCTTTTACTCCCTGGAAATGCAGGGATACAGCACAGGGAGACAGGTTTGGATGAGTTATTCCAGCCTAGGTCCTTAGCTTTGCTTGGGAATTCAATGGAATTCAGTAGAGTGGTCAAAATCTCAGCAACTCTCCTTGTCTGTGCCTGCCAGAGGAGCATGGAATGGTTTGGGCTGGAAAAGACCCAAAACTCATCCAGTGCCATCCCTGCCATGGCAGGGGCACCTTCACTGTCCCAGGTGCTCCAACCCCAATGTCCACCCTGGCCTGGGATCCAGGGGCAGCCACAGCAAATCTGGGAATTCCATCCCAGCCAGGAATTCCATCACAAAATCCCATCCATCCCTGCCCTCTGGCAGTGAAGCCATTCCCTGTGTCCTGTCCCTCCATCCCTTGTCCCCAGTCCCTCTCCAGCTCTCCTGGAGTCCTTTAGGGGCTCTGAGCTCTCCCTGGATCCTTCTCCTCTCCCAGCCTGGCTCCAGCCCTGGAGCAGCTCCATCACCTCTGGAATCTCTCCAGCAGCTCCACATCCTTCCCATGCTGAGAACCCCAGAGTGGAATTCAGAGCTCCAGCTGGGGTTTCACAGGAGCAAAGGTGGAGAACCACCTCTCTCATCCTGATTAAATATATATGATATAAACCTTTGTAGGTCAAATAATTTACAGTTTTAAGCTTGTTCGTTAGATTTTGCAAAAGGGGAGAAAATTTACAATTCTAAACACCAAAGTCTACACTCCATGAAAACTTAATGATTTAATTTTTCTCTTATATATCTTTTATAAACTCTCCTCTGAGAGGGGCTCCCTGCCAGATTTCAACAGGACCCTGTGCTGCTCCTTTGCTCCTAAACATGACAGTGCCAGCAGCACCTGTGCTTCCCATGGGCTGCACTGGGAAAAGGGCTTGGAAATATCCTTGTGTCACAGGGAACTGTGCAGAGTGTGCCAGGGCAAAAGGAGTGACAGGGAGATGTCATTTGGAAGTGTCAGGCTTGATGGGAAATGATGGAGGGAGTGTGTTTCCTCAGGAGAACTTGTCACAGCCATGGGTGAGGAAGTGATGAACAGTGCTTTGAAGAAGTCTCATCCTCTCTCCTTTAAATCAATGTGAAAAGGAAAAAAAAAAAAAAAAAACAGAAACAAACCCTCCCAGAGATCATTCCTTCCCCAGAAGCTGTTTACATAAGAGAAATGCATCAGGAATGAAATTCCAGGGGAACTTTTTATTCCAGTGGGGATTTTTCTTCTAGTTTAGAAAGCAGGAAGAACTATGTACATATATATATATATATATATATATATATATATATATATATAATTTTTTTTTAATAGTGCAGAAGTTGCACAAATTGTGGTTGAAATGCAGAGGGGATGCCTCCAGCAGCCCCTAATTGAATCTCACACTTAATTGCACCCTCACTGAACCTCAGGCTCAGGGATTCTTCTCTGCATCTGTGAGTTCTTGGCCTCTCCAAGCCTGGGAATTCCACAGCATCCCACCCTCACAGGGACCAGCCTGAGTCTCTGAAAAGTGGCAAAAAAAAAAAACAAAACCCCTCAACACCTTTATCTTGCTCTTGTTTCCCATCTTTTCTCTGAAATTCTGTCCCTAATTCTTACTCTGAGCAGGAAACCCATCCTTGCTGGCCTGGTCAGATTTTGTGCTCCAGCAGAGTTTGGTGTTTTCAGATATTCTTAATATTCTTAATATGTAAAATATGAGGGAAAAGGGAGATTACAGGAAATTTGGGCAGGGACTTTGGATAAGGGATGGAGGGACAGGACAAGGGGAAATGGCTTCAGACAGAGAGCAGATTTAGGGTGGATTTTGGGCAGGAATTGCTCCCTGGGAGGGGCTGGGATGGAATTCCCAGATTTGCTGTGGCTGCCCCTGGATCCCTGGCAGTGCCCAGGGCCAGGCTGGACACTGGGACAGTGAAGTGTCCCTGACATGGCAGGGGTGGCACTGGATGAGTTTTGAGCTCTTTTCCAACCCAAATTAATCTGGAATCACATGAGAAGCAGTTGCATGGTCCCCAATAAATAATTTATTTGTTTTGGGTATTTTTTTCCATGTAGTGGCTTTTGTTTGAAGCTCTGGAATACTCACTCCAAGGTGGAAAAAATGAAAAAAACGCCCTGTAATTATTTAAATTAATAATATGAAGAGCTCAGGTTTATCAAAATTTTAGTTTGCTCTTCTAGACAGTTGTATATTTGTTACCTCATACATGTGTATTCATGTTCCACTAAAACTGTCCTTTGCTGAATCTTTCCAGTATTCTGCTACTTCCAGCAGTCACCTCTCAGTTCAGCAAATATGATTTTATTTTAGGATATGTGTTGGTTTGTGGTTTATATACTTTAAATCTACTATGTGAATAGTGTATAGTAGTATTTATAGATAGTATATATATATATATATATATATATATATATATATATATATATATATATATATATATATATACACACACTCTCTATTCACCTCCTGGGAAGTTCCCTGAGCATTCCAGGAGATCCCTTTACCCCACATGCTCAGGAATAGAGCACAACATTGCACATCAGGCAAAAATACCATTAGAAGTTTCTTTTAAAACACAGTTCTCTCTAAAACTTCAGATTTGTAACTTCGTTCCACTTTTCCAAGTAATAAAACAAAAATTTTAAAAAAAGAGTATTTTAAGGTTCTATCACTTGACACCAGGGGAATAGAGAAGATTCAGTGCAAAAGTTGTGATCTTTTTTCTTTGGTGTCCCAGATAATGTACTTTCATATTGCTGACAATTTTTACAAGACTTTTCTTCCTTGTTTCTTGGGAATGGGCAGAGGCACATCACAGACTGAGGAAGGGCTCCATCATCATCTTCCCTTCCTCCCAGCTCTTTCTTTGTTCCCTGTCTCATCATGTAACAAACCCACTGCAAAATTAATCTGGGGCTTCAGGCTGCCTCTCTCTATTTAACCATTAGCAGAAGCTCATAGAGCCCAATTCATCTCATTTCATGAGAAACACTCAAAGCATTTTTTTTTTCCTTTTGCTTCCCTCCACACTTTTATTTTCCTGAGCATCAATTGAAGGAGATAAGGCAGAGTGAAATTGCAAAGGGACATAAAAATAATTTGTTTTTTCCCTCTGTGCAGCCAATATTGAGAGGTGTGGGCTTGGGGGACCCTTCCCACTGTGGAGTGTGATGCTCATCCCACCTTGTGTTGGTTTGGGCTGGGATAGAGGGAATAATGCTGAGAACACACTGAGATTTTGGAGTCAAGGACTTTTCAGTGCCCCAAGCTCTGCCAGGGAGGAGCTGCACAAGAATTTGGGAGGAGCATGGCCAGGACAGGTGACCTGAAGTGACCAAAGGGACATTCCATATCTTACAGTGCCCAGTTTGTAAACTGGGGAAACTGGGAGCCACTTCTGAGCAACTGGTGCTACCAACTGCTTGGGCTCTGTCTGGGGCTTTATCCCCCCTCTCTCTTCTTTATTATTATTATTAAACCATGACACTCTGCAAAATATTTCTGAGTGAAATATCTAAAAGTTATTTTGGCTTTTGTCCTTTAGAATGAATTTTTTAAAGCCTCCCAACGTCAGTCAAGCACAGGAACAGTCCCAGTCTGTGCTCACACTTAATAAGAGCTGAAGCCTGATGGCTTGAGCACACACATTAGAGATTCTCCAGCAATTTTATCACTCATTTATCTTTCATCCAGCAGAGTTTGGGCTGCCTGCTCCCCTCCCTGGAAACAGGAAGGAAAAGCAGGGCCACCTTAATCACCAAGGTAAGGGGAAATGAATTCTTTATGTGAATTATTTCTTGCATTTCAAGCTAAAATAAAAGTTGGCTGGTGGAGGGGAGTTGGCAGAACTTTGGCATTTCCTCTGGAGTTCCTTTGCTGGATTTACATCTGCAGTCTTTGAGCACTGGCCCAGCCCCATGGAATTCCCATGTTTTAAGGGAATTCATGGATGCTTCCAGCCTTGCCAGCTGGCCCCAGGCATGAGCAGCCCCCACCCAGCCAAGATTTCACTATTAGTCCCAATATTAGTCCCACCCCCATGCCTGGAGCAGTTTTAAACCCCTCCTGGAGCAGACTGGGGGAAAGGTTCCATTTCCAGCACATTTATCCATCAGGGATGCACAGTCAGTCCTTTTTTTGGTTGAACACATCCAGTGGTTCCAAATTATTGTGGGCAGGTGTTGTCATCCTCATGGGAGGGTGCAGGATCTCCTGGACAAAGCCAGGTACTGAAGGAAACAGGGAGAAATCCATGATGGAAATCCCATAGCAGATATTCCTGTATTTAATATTAGGTGCAATGAATTAATACACTGCAATTTCAACAGTTTTTCCAGAAAAAAACCTCAACAACTTCATCTTCCCATCCATATGCAAAAGAGAGAAAATTTTGTTATTGCTAAAGGAAAGCAAGAAATCAACAGAAAGGGACAATTAGAGAAGTTCAATAGATTCAATAACACAAGAGATTAATTCTATAGAGAGGAAAATAGAGATCTGATGGGTGATGTTGCTCATTGTTCCAGTGGTTGCTGTTGGATTTTGCCAGAAGAAATTCAATGTGGCTTTTGCAGTTTATTTGTAATGCCTTCCCTTGGTTACAGGCTTCAGGATTAGACCTAATTTTGCAAATATTATCTATTGATTTGATTTCACCAGGTGTTTCACTCTGAATTTGGGTTTAGATGGAGACAATATGTAATAAATGTAGAATCCAAAGCAGCAAAAACCTTCTGCAGTGTCACTGATCCTGGTGTTTTATTGCACACGAGCTGGACCCCTGAAGGAGAGGAGGCATCCAAATTTTCTGGAAACAGTTTTAATGAAGGAGTACATCCCTTTGGAAGGGCTCTGGGAGGAAAATTGACTACAAAATTTTCAGAAATGCTGATTGCATTTGATTAAAAAAACCCCAAAAACAACAAAACCAGAACAGAGATTTTCCTCTCTTAATCCCTTCAAGTGAGGAGCAATCTTCACAATAAAAAAAATAAAAAAATACACATTGCTCTCCACGTGATACCTGAAAACATCTGCCATCTCCTGGGGGCTGGAAGAGAAATGGAAAAAAGAGAAAAGATGCTCATGAAATATAAAATTACCCTGGAATCCATATTAATGAGTGCAGATTGCTTCCAGTGGCTGCAGTGTCCTCCTCAGGCAGCACAGCTCTCTGTCCTTGCCAGGAGGAAATCAGCAGCCAGGGAACACTGGGAGAAATTCAGGGAGGGAAGGAATTCCTCCCTGAGACCTCTATTCTGCTCCTGAGACAGAGAATCTTTTATTGATACCAGAATAATTGGTATGTTGGAGATGCAGGCCTAGGGATGATTCCTGGAGCACAGGAATCCTTTACCTGACAGGGCTTTGCCCAGTGATGTCCCAAAATAAGAGGAAAAGCAGCAATTGTGCTGCTGGATAACCCCAGACACCATCACCTGTGCTGGGTGGAAACCAGGAGGAAGAAAAGATGGAGAATTGCAAGATTTTCAGGGAACAGCAGAATTCCACCCTGCTGAAACTTGATAGATTTGTGATTTAATTCCAACTGACCAGGACAAGGATGCTCATACCAAAGGTCAGAGGGAGGCAGGGCCTGAATAGAGGAAAAATCCAACCAACAGCCACAGTTTGGCTTGAAGGAAGGAACAGATAAAATAAATTCTACCAGAGAAATGATCTCCTTAACATGCCCCAAAGCCCAACTAAAATAAGAGCAGAGAGCATAATACAATTAAAAATATGTTTATTGTGACATTGTGACTGAACCCAAACTCCTTGGGAAGCAAACTCCTGAAGGACCAAGCCCTAAATTTATTTCCATTTTTTTAGTAATTAGTGATTGATGCATTCAGTCTTCAAGATGTAGTTTTAATTTATTCAAATGTCAGAGAAACCACAGAAAATCCAGCCACTGACCTAGATTTATCCATTCCCATGGCTGAAATTTGGCTTTCACTGATAAAAGATAAAAAGCAATTTACTGTTTCTTGAACTTGGCCATATATAATAATAACAGTTGATTAGTTATTTTAAAAAGCATTAAATTTAAGCACCTTTTCATTCCCCCTGCAGGTCAGGAAGGCTGTCTGTTATGTTGGTGATAGGATACAGAACAAGATAAATAAAAACCCCTGGCAAAATCACCCTGGGGTTCCTTTCTTTCCAGCTGGAGCTGCTTTCTTTTCCTAAATTGAAAAAACAAAATTAACAGTTGTTTCCCGTTCATTGACACACACTATTCGGGGAATTTTTAGATTTATATTTTATTTTAATTTATTGAAACAAGTTCCTGTGGATCTCTGCTGCATTATCAGCCAGGGGAAGCACTGATCTTTAGGTTTTTCTGAAGGATGAAAAGCCAATTTACATGGAACAACAGCATTACAGAATTGGTTCTGTCACTGAACTGGAGACACAGTTTTGCCCATGGGAGCAGAAAAAGCTTCCAAATTCTCTGGGAATATCCAGGATCAACAGGCTTTGACATCCATGGCTGGTACCCCCCAAACCATGGAACAGGAAATCTTCACCCAATTTATAATTCTGAGGACAATCCTTTCCAGTGCTGCTCCTGGGGAAGAGGCAGTGCCAAAAATTGGGAACTTGGTCCCAACACTCCTTATCTGAAAAGGGTCTTGAATTGGTGACTGGTGGATTCTCTCTGTTCACTGCTCACCCACCAAGCTGCATTTCCATGGATCCATGATGTCCAAGGTGTTGGAGTCACCTGGGACAGCAGAAGGTGTCCCTGCCATGGCTGGGGTGGAACTAGATGGGAATTAAGGTCCCTCCCAACCCAAACCCCTCTGTGCTTCTATAAATCTGCAGGTGAGGGATTGTTGTTCTCCTTGGAGGAGTTGCAGGTGGGTGGAAAAGGTGGAATCCCTCTTTAAGATGGGAAGGGAAGTGAGTCAGGCAAGCATGCAAAACAGGTTCTCAGAACATCTGTGCATCAAATACATTTATCCAAACTGCTGCAGTCAATCTTTTCCAGCTGAGTGTTCAGCAGCTCAAATCTCTACAAAACCACAGTAAGTGTTCCAGGAAACAAAGGAAATGTTCTGTAGTCTAAGGGAGGGAAACTCCAAATCTTACAGGGAAAAAACTCCCTCTCCAGGTAGCACAAACTCACCAATGGAACAGTGGCATGAGCTGAATTTCTTTCAACATTTTAATGGGTTAATTTGAACTCCAACTCGTGATGATTGGATGTATCTGTGTTTTTATGTCCACACTCACTTCCCTGATAAATTTTGCTAATTATTGGCCTAAATGGGACTGACTGGCTTGGGGGATGGATGTGTTCAGTGTCACCAGAATAATGAAGAGCTGATAAGAATATCTGAGCTGCTCTGCCCAGCAACTCCAGCTAAATATAGAGGAGTGGGAATGGGATGGAAGCTTGCAAGGAAGCAGATCCTTCAGCAGTTCCTGGAACTCCACAAACCCAGCCAGGTCTCCTGGACCTTCCCGTGGCACTGCATCCATGCCAAGGAACGTTAATTGACACATCTCTAATTGCACCTAATTACTGACTCTGAATTATTTAGTGGAGCAAGAGGGAGCATGAGCAGAAGTAATGGGATTAAATTAAGACAGGGAAAAATTAGGTTGAATATAAGGGAAAATTCGCTGGCAATGAGATTCATTAGGATGGCTCCCAAGGGAAGTGTTGGGCACTGCTTTGCTGCAGACACAGAAAATTAAGTTAAACCCATATTCAGGAAAATTACCTCGATAATTTGGTACGTCTTTTCCACTTTTAAATTACTGAACTCTTCAGCAACTCAAGTGCTGCTCAGGTTTTAGCAGGCAGTTCAGGTGCCAGCCCATCCCAGCACTGATGTCTCTGGGGAGATGATTGCCCTCAGAGCTCCCACGAGAGCAGACCCTGGGCTTATTCAAAGCAAGTTCAACTTTACTGCAAAGGCAGCAATGCTTAACCCGTGGTTAAGTAGTGCTTAAACACTCCCCAGGGTGGCAGTGAGGAGGCAGACAGCTATTTTCCCTCTCTCAGATTATAATTATCTCCTGCTCTCCCTGGTAGAAATGAGCGATGGCAGGACATGGGGAGATAGGGGAACCCTTTCAGGAGGCATCCTCAGCACCTGCTCTTTCATCTCCTTTTATCATTTGACCCGGGAGAAGTTAACTGGAACAAGCTCCAGAAGGAGCAGTGAGCACAGAGAGACAAGTGCAGAGGCAGCTTTTATGGTGACATGATTGATGATGTTTGAGAAGGCTCTGAGTGGCAGGGGGAGAGGGAATCCCAACCAGGGAGTGAAGACTCATCCCTGCTGCTTGCACTGTGTAATGCCACCTCAAGGCAGGCAGGGAGCTGTGAACCTTTACAGGCTTTTTCTCTATAAATCCTAAATATGATTCCTTTGGAATTGCCTGAAAACTTCAATGTGATGACAGGACTCAGGAGATGGGAAAAAAACCCCAACTGTGTGGCCAGTGGTGCTTGCTGGGTCTATTTATCTTCATCTGTTTAACAGCTGATGGGGTTTATTTGAGCCTTTCTGGTGTTTAAATTGTACACCAACAGCCTCAGCAGAAATTGTGGGGGATTTTGGGGGAGCTCAGCCAGCCCTCAGTGCCAGCAGGATCTCAGCCTCCTCCCAGCTGCAGATGAGGTGATGCTCACTCCAGGAATTACCAACATCCCAAAAAAATCCTTCACTCCCCACAGCACCAGGCTGCTTCCAGAGTTCATGGAATCATGGAAACTGCACCCCGGAATTCAGCTGGAATATCCTGCAGGGCAGAAAATAAAGGGAAATTGCCCCTGTTTGGAATAAAACAGGAAAGAACACACCAACAGAATAAACCTCCCTGGGTTTGTGTTCTGCAATGCTGGGAGAAGCTCAGATAAAAATGAGGAGTGTATTTCCAGGTCTTCAGCACTCACACAGACACTGCTAGAGAATAAACACCCATTATTCCCTGTTAATCCAAAGGCAAGGTGTGTCAGCAAACAAAGGCAATCCTAAACCCTTTTGCAGTATTTTGCATCTTGCAATCTTTACAAAAAATGAAAGAAAAACACCTTAATTGTTGTTATGCAGTGCCTGAGTTACCATTTGCTCCTCCTGAGTCACTGACTTCTGCCTCTCTGGAAGCTGGCATCCATCAAGGTGAGTCAGTTTTCCAGAGATATTCTGAATACCTCTCCATTTACAAAGGCAGCCGAGATTTTTCAAGGTCCACACTGTGCTCACAGACTTCAGCTGCTCCAGCCCTTTGCTATCTTTTCTCAGAACTGCTGCTGATCAATTACAAAGCTAATTTAAAGAGCCTTTTTTAAACCTTTATTGATGAACTTGAGCACGTCTCTGTAATTTATAGCAGCACACTCTCCCAATTAATCCCCAGTAACTCATTTTTCAGCCCCCACCACCAGCGTTGCAAAGTTCAGTGATCTATGGCTGTTTCCAGAAGTTATTATTCATTTTACCTTGCACAGCACTGAGGGCCACATTACCCCTTAACCAGTAACATCATGTCCTGTGATTTAATTGCACTTATGGGGTTGGATGCACTTCCAGAGATCTGCTCCCACCACTGAATGACTCTGCCTTTCATCTCCTCTGAACGTGGAGTTCTGAACTTCCATCCTCAAATTCCCCATGGGCTGCAGCAGGAAAGATGAGTGGAACATAAAAAGCTTCAAAGAAAGCAACTTCAAACTCTTGCAAACTTGCATCTCTCCCTTCCTCACCCATTTTCTCTCACTCTTTCAGTGTAACTATTGGTTTATGTTTTAATTTCAGCTTGATTATTTTATTTCTTTCCCCACTTGTGGAGGAAACCAAGAGTTTTCTGACTCTGTAGTAAGTTTCCCTGTGATCATGTGGGCAAAATCCAAGGAAAAAAATAGGTTAATAACCACATACAGCCCCTTGTGTTGTCTAACAGCTCTTGGTTGGCACTTTGCAAATATCCCTGGGCTCTTTAATCCACAGCCCCAGCACTGCTCAGATCACATGGGAATTATGAAATTCAATCAATTCCTGCAGCTTTTATTTCTGATTTTGTTTCCCACTGTGCTCTGGAGGCTGGAAAAGGTGAGGAATGATGGCACTGGTTCCCTTGGGTAACACACAAATCATTGGGGAGGTTCCATAATTCTGTTATTGTGGTGATATTGTGATTCCATAATTCTGATGGTTGTGGTGATACTGAGAGATTTTTCCAAGGATCTGTGGGAAATCTCAGGGGGAGATTCCCACTGGCACCAGTGAAACCAGACCCCAGAGCTGCTTCTCAGCTCCACGAAAGTCTGTTTAAACAGACATTGCATCTCTCCTGGTAACCTCTAAAAGAAACTCTGAGTTCAGGTTTAAATTAACTCCATAATTAGAGTGACAACTAGTAAAGAGTGCAAATCCTTATTTATTTGCCCAGCTGTTACCAGCAGTGCTCAAACACTGGGAGTCACAGATATCTTAACTTGATCTGGGTTTGTTTGTACAACACTCTGACTAAACAGTACCAAAGGGTGACATCATCCTGTGTCATACCTGCAGTGTGTGGGAGGCAGACAAGGGAAATTTGGGAATCCAAAGCCCACAGACTCCCCTGATGATGAGGGGATTTGTTCCTCCCATAACTCAGAATGTCACAAAAGAGTAATGTAACATGATGCAGTTATTCTCAATAAACATTTACAGTGAATTTAAAGATCCTGTTCCAAAATATAGATAATTATACCTTGAAAGGAGGCAGCCAGGGTTTGACAGAGTTCATTTCCCACAGCTGATTACTCAAATTGACTTGACTTTTACTTTGCACACAATCACCCTCCCCTCCTTCCCATTTTCTCTTTCCTTCCTGCTGGAAACCAGGGAATGTACTGGGATCCTAATGGAGCCTTCAGAAGAACTGATGGAATTTTTAAACCCTCCACTATATTAAACCCTCCAAGGGATGCACGAGGGGGTTGTGTGGTGACCTTTAGGGACAAAAACCACATTCCCAGTGACCCAAAACCTGGTGGCATCAGATGTTCCCATTCCAGACCTGCCACATGAGGTTGTTTTGGTTTTTTTCAGGATCAGAAGAAAATTCTGGACTGTGCTGAGATGAAACCCAAGGAATTTTTCTCTCATTTGAAGTTCAAAATGGAGTCAGCTGTTATTAGCCCACGATAATTGCACCAGCATAAAAGATGGGTGAGAAAAGATAAAAAAGAGCTCTGCACAAAGTTACAGTTTTCAAATAAAAGAATGTGCTTAAGCACCATTTTCCTGCACACCAGTAAGTCTCTGCTTTGAAGGATCTGTTTAATTATCTCCTTTGTTTGAACCCTTGAGGGTGCCAATTCAAGAGCATTTTAGGGAAGAGCACTCCCAGAAAAATCAAAAACTTCTGGCAAAAAGTCAATTCCACTTGTATTTTTTTTTTTTTTAATATATGGCTCTAAAAAATACAGTCACTGGGTTTTGGTTCCCATCAAAACATCCATCCTGAAGGGAAATGGAGTGGGGTGAAAACATCACCTCCAGGAGCATTTTTGGGCTTTCAGCTCCATCAAGAGCACAGGGCAGGGCAGGAACCTGTCAGCAATTAAGGAGTAATGAATCCACCAGAATAATGGATATTGATTAGGGACATTTATTTCTGATAAAACGAGGAGAGTCAGCAAGAGGCAGAGATGTTCAACCCAATTACAGTGTGAGCTGAAACAAAGTCAAAGCAGTGACTTGGGCAGAGCAAGCCTGGGACAAAAAGGAGCAGCAGCCACGACGTGCAGGGACACCCAGAGGAGCTCCAGGGCAGGGGGAGCTCTGCAGAAACTGAATTTTGTCCTGGCAAAGGTGGCAGGGCCAGGCTCACAGGCTCATCCCAGAATGAGCACTCCACTCACCACAAAGGGTGGGGGCGTTGAGCTCCTCTCCTTGAGCACTTGGGGTTGTAATTTTTTTACAAAAAAACAACCTGGAAATTAATGCTGGAACATGCAGGGAGGTTTTGCTGCAGAGATTTTGGAAGAATGAGCAGAATCCCAGAGAGTTCAAGGGGTCACTGCAATAGGAGACCCTTGGCAGAAAAGAACTGACTCATGGAACTCCTTGGCAGGGGTGGAATGGGATGAGCATCAAGGTCCCAACCCAAACCATTCCATAATTCCATAATTCTATGAAAACCCCAAATAAAATATCCTGGAGATTGTGATTCATATTTTCCTTGCTCTGATCAGACTTATCAAATACATAAAATCCCATTCTTTATTACAAAAATTATTTTATTACATTATATTTTTCTTTATTACAAAAAAATATTTTCCACACTAGCAAATTGTCCTATTTTACACATAGAAAGATGTAAAGGCTGTAAATTTGAACCTGGTAGAAAAGAAAAATCATTATTACAATGTCCTGTGCCATAGAAGAAGAATTCCTGAAATGTTTAATAATAATAATAGTAATAGTAATAATAGTAATAGTAACAATACAACATGTTGAATTACATGCAGTGCTGCAATATTTTTTTTCATATATATATTTAACTTCTCTATTTTTTAATTTTTTCTGTGGTCCCAAGTAGAGCAATCAAAGCACAGAGAAGCTTTTGGAAGGGAAAGCCCTGGAAGGGTGAGCCTGGAGAGAGGGAATGTCTGTCCTGGGTGATTTCCATCAGTAAACAAGCACCAGCTCACTTCATTTGTTCCTTGTAATTCCTCCAAATTACCCTGCACTGGTGCCTCCAGGGGACACAGATCTCCTCTCTCCTCCATGGCACAAGGCTCTGTTATCTTATTTTCAGTGAAATCTCACCAGAGGAACCAATTTGAGCAATTTCAGCACAGAACCCCCCTGGGATGGTGCCCATGACACTCCAGTTTCTCAGCTGATGATAAAAAGATGTTTATTTTCAAATTGCAGCAGCTCCACAAGGCTTTGTCACAGGCTCTGAAATCAGAGATGTTGGTGCTTGAACCACATCACCAGACCTTGCAATTCCTTCCCTGCCATAGCAAAGGAATGTTCAGGAAAATCCAATTTATTCCCAAAAGGTTCCCTTTCTACGTGGGCAGGAACAATCTTCCACTTCAGAATTAATACTTTTGATATCTTTGAAGTTCCAGCTAATTCTCTACAGATTCTTTCTGAGGCGTTTTTTGAGATGTACTTGCTGGTGGTGAGAGCCCCCATGGGATAAAGAGACATTATGAGAAATATTAAAGGCACAAAAAGAAATAATAACACTTTTCAGATGAAATAAGTCCAACAAGGAAAAGAATGAGCCTGTTATCCTTGGAAAGAATCAAGATGCTTTTTCAAACATTTAATCCCCTGTACTTCCTTGAAAAAGATCTCAAGGCTAAAACAAAGAATTGTGATTTTGACCCAAAAAAGCCAAATAAAAAAAGAAAAATCCCTTATTTTGCTAATAGGCACCTTGTGGCTTTTGGAGGTTAACAAGAACCCTGAAACAATTTAACTGCATTACAGTTCTGCATATTCATAAAGATATGCTGAGCAGATAACAGAGCAAATGATTTAATTGAAAAATCAGCCAGTGTGAATATTTTTTCCTGTGAATCATGGAAATGCGACAAGATCTGTTAATTAACATAATCTCATTTATTTGACATTATTCTTGTCACTTAATATAATCTTCCTCCAAAGAGGAAAAAATGGAAATTACCAAAAAAAAAAAAAAAAAAAAAAAAAAAGGCAATGAGAAAAATATAAATGGGGAAAGAAAGGAATGAGTAAGGAAAAAAGCAAAGGGAAAGAGATAAAGAGAAAATGGGGAGGAAATAAAGCCAGAAAATTGAGAAAGTGCTTAGGACTTGTAAGAGTGAGGAAGGAGATAGAGAGAGGCTGTGTGGGACCTGACCTGGCCCCAAGGAGGAGAAATCCAGAAAAAAGGGGAACTGGAGCCCTGCCTTCCTCATCCTGCCAGGAAATTCCCACGGTTCTGCATTTTGGGGATTAAAATGGATGGTTATGGAAATTTGGGGTGTGGAAGAACCCAATCAATATCATTTATAATTTATAATTTATAATTTATTATTTATCATTTATTAGTTATCATTTACCTTCAGGAATTTGTTCTATTTGCCACCATTTTTTTCTCTTCACTTCCAGGGAATAAAGGACAAGAGGAAAAGGCCCCAAGTTGCACCAGGAGAGGTTCAGGTCGGATATTTGGGAAAATTCCTTCACCAAAGGGTTGCCAACGTGAACTTGTGGTGCTGGATAAATAACAAAAATGGAAATAATGCAATTTATCCAATGCTCAAGGCTGCAAACTCATTTAGTCCTCAATTACTTCTGTTACTATGACCACAGATATTTAAATGGGAGATAAATTCTTATAAAGCCAGTTGTTAATAGAGACTATTAACTGAAATTTCTATTTGTAATTGTAGATATTATTAAGTGTGGGAACTGATAAAAAAAAGAGGAGCTTAATTGGAAAATGGAGATTAATTTCATTACAAAGGATGTGTTGATAGAACACATTTTGTTTGGCTTCTCCAAAGAATTGGACTGAGTTGTTTGGGATGAATGTTTTCCTCCCAGGTCAGGAAAAGAAATCCCTGGAATTCAGATTTAGAAATCCCATTTTTAGTGCCATTGGAAGGAGAGTGGGATGGATGATGGATGGACAGAGATGTTTTCAAATTGTATGGGAAAATAAGCCTAAAAACCCAAAGCTGAGTTAAAGACAACTAAAGAAAAAATGAAATAAAATCTCTGCACGACAGCAGGGCAAACAGACTCCTGTGAAAGTACTAAACAAACCTGAATTCTCTGATTTATTTTACAAATACTTGTTAGTACAACTGATCAGGATATATAATTTTTCATGGCTGTTTATTACAATAAAATGTTCTTTTAAAATCCACATAAGCAACGTGCAAGAAACAAACTGTGAGAGCTTTATGGCTGCTCCCTGCAAAGCCCCATTTATCACCAAGACTGAAGAGAAATAGCTTCAAGAGTGGTATCAGAATGAACAGGCAGGGGAAAAAAAATGAAGAATTATTTCTTTATTTTGTTATTTTCCCAAGCAGAGAGGGGAAAAAAAAAATCAGGAAATGCTTACAATATTTGTTCTGTCATTGACAAAACCCTCATAAAAGCAAACAGTAAGCCACAGGATAAATTGCAGAGCTTTTTATTTTGCAGTATTTTCACTCTGTTGAAAGAGATGCTTGTAAATGTACATTCTATTTTTACCAGATTAAACCCTAATTTCAATAAGGACTGCTTGGGAGCTGCTTTCATAGCCCCAGTGTAAAGCCCTTTTATTTTCTTTTATGACTCCACCATTCAGGTTTTATATTCTCCCTGTGAGACCACCACACATGAAATGGGATTAAAGAGTGAATTTTGGGAAGTCTGTGGAACCAGAGCCTTGTCCAGGCTGGACACTGATGCAGGAGAACATCTCAGTGGATTCCATCATCCAAAGGGATGAGAGGGAGATTTAACAGAGATGGAAAATCTTATTTTTAGCAAATTAGCAAAGTGTCCACTTTTCAGGTTCATTACTCACAACTGTGACAACACATTGCTGGTGGCTGCTTGATCTAGAAATAAAAATGAAGAATACAGGAACATTAAAGCTGCTGATTCTGGAATAGTGAGGCAGTGAAATCATTTCAATGCCAGGAATGGCAACATCCACCTGTCTGCAGTTTCCCAGCCCAGGTAGCCTCAACTTGGGCAGGTGAGACTGATTTTCACCCCTGGGAATCAGCTTCTCAATCCTAAATCCAGCTTTTCCATCAGCCTGGATTACTGGAGTGAAATATATTCATGGGATTGATTGAAATATTCTGGTTAAATGCTCTCCTTTTATACACAGAAAACATTTTCAGCTGGAAGGTTTCTTTCTACCAGTTTAATACTGGTGGAAGAAAATACCAGGTTGGAGGGTATGAAGCCCAAACTTCCTCAGCAAAAGCCTGGAAAAGATTTACTCATGAGGAAAAAAAATTTTTTTTTTTTTGTTATTTCATAAAAGAAGTTTCAACTATAAATTCCCCTGAAGGAATTACCTGATAAAATTCCCCTAAAGGATCAAATATAGCCCTTGGAGCAGAATGTGGGGTCTGGAATCCACACCCCATATTGGCTGCAGCATTTATTTTTCCCCATCATAACTGCTGGAGCTCTTGGATAAACATTTCCCAGCTTTCTGAGCAATAAGAGCTCCTGCTTCAATTTCAATTTATATATTGTAGAGAGCTGACTTGGGCTTTTTTACATCCCACCTTGCTCATCTAAACATTCTGCATTAGCAGAGCCAAACCCACCAGCTCTGCACCTGTGCAAAGCAAAGCAGGATAAAGGGAAAACAGGGACACAACCCCAAAGTGCAGCAATTTGCCCTCCCTTTTCAGGGATTTAAACACAGAAGGTGAATTTGGGAAATGGGCCAATTATTGCTCTCACCCCAGCCTGCTGCTTCCTTGATGTGTGATCCAAGCTGGTGTTTTACTCAGATTTGTGCTCACAGGGAAGGCAATTGCTCAGCTCACACAGGGACTTCAGTTTCTTTGTCCTTTTAGCAAGGAAATTTCCTTCTCCTCACGATTAGGGCCATGGGTCAGTGGGTTAATGGTTGCACTCCACGACCTCAGAGGACTTTTCCACCCAATTCTGTAATTCCCAGCATCCAGTCACCAGGGATACAGCTGGACAGAAAGCCCTGTGACCTGTGGGATGCCCCAGGCAAGTGGGATGGTTAAATCTGTGTTTGCACAGGTGAGCTGTGGGGGAGCAGCCCCCAGAGGTGACAAGCTGGCACAGGAGGTGATGCTGAGTGCTGAAATCTGTCTGCAAGTGTTTCTCAGTGAGCTCTGACTCAGGAAAGCTGCAGATGCATTTGTGATCAGAGCCACACTGTGAATTTCTGCTGCCCAGCACAGACAGCAACAAAGAAAAGAATATTTCTCTAATATTTCTCCCCAAACCCTCATCTCTGCCAGGTACACAACCCCACTATTTAAATTATTTCTGCAACATTAGCACCACAAACCTCCTTCCCCAGGGTGCAGAGAAATCCCAGTAATGTCCTGAGTGGGCCCAGGACTGCACTCCCCTGTTGATCATTATCCCTCAGAACATTCTTTAGCCAATTACTGGGGCCCATAATTGCATTTCTGTGTAATCCACTTGGATTCATTTGTCAAACACAATTTTGAGCCACACTGTGTCAAATGCTTTAGGAAATTCTAGATGCTTTCGTGCACTGCCTCGCCTTCTCCCCCTAATTTAGGATTTAATTAAAAAAGGAGTCATCTTTGCTCGACATGATTTGTTCTTTACATACCCACATAAGTGATACTATTTCTAAAATTAAATACAACTCTGAACCTTACAGAACCTCCACTGTTTTCTCTGAGGATTCACATCTCAGTCAACAGGATTTGCCTGGAGAGGAAGAAAACTTTAGATCCTGAAAGGCTCATGACATTCTGTCTATTTTTGGGCTTTCCTGCTGCATTTCTATCACACAGCTGATATTTGAAGCCAAAGAGCAAAATGGTTATTATTACATAGTTTATCTGTAGTTTAGATTTTTACTGTCTATGTCCTGAATATACACAGATGTATAAAGAGTGAGATCAGAACTTCTTTTCTTTTAACCATGAGGGAATATCTGGTTTATTAAGTATGACAAGCCTGTGGTTTGTCTGCAAGTATCTGAAAATGGGATAATTATCAAGGTGAATTAGATCCACATGGTTATGTCTGTATAATATTTAATATTCCAGCACCAAATGTTAACACCTTTTTCCATTTTTTTTGTCCTGAAATTGAAATTAGCAAGCAATTTGTCACCAAAGAGATTCTTTATGCAGAGTTTCACCAACTTCTGTCAAAATAACTCGCAGCAAATACTTAAAAACCCACAGAATGAAAAAATACATGTTATTTGTTAGGAGAACCAATAGCATGTAGCAATGGAAGGCCTAGTAAATCATTTCCTGCACACCAGTTCATATTTACTCATAATTATGATTCACAGGAGTGCATTCCTGCAATCAAGGGACAGGGGTGCACAGCATGAAGAAACATTTAGCACCGAGCAGACTGCATGAATAATTGCCTGTCAGAGTGGCTTATTAAAGGGAAACTACAATTTTACAAGACAATTCCTGTATCTGCTTGTCTAATCTAAAGACATGGGGGCTGTATAAATGCAGAGAGTTCAAGGAAGAAATATTTTGAGCTAGAAGTTGAGCTTTTAAAGCACTGAAAGAACAAAGTGCGACAGCTTTGAGATGCACAAGCTGGGACCTCTCTAAATGGGGAAGGGAATCCTTTGTGTTGAAGGTGGCAGCACAGGGAGATGGAGGGATGGAAGTGTGGCCATGGAAACCACACTCCCTCCTGTAGGCAGAGGTGATGCCATCCATGGGATGTCCTTGGAGATGTCCCAGCAGATGGACCCAGAGGGGGGAGCAACCCCAGAACCCTCCTGGAGCTGCTGCCTTCCCCAGCAGCCACCAGCAGGGAATACTGGGAGCACTGGAGCCTTGCAAAGTGGCATTTTCCCTCCAAATCCTTCAGAATTTAGGTTTGGGAACCTCCAAGGAGTGCTTTGTGTCCCCTCTCCCTGCAGGGACAGCTCTCAACATCCCCCAAACCTGTGGGAGGAAAGAAGCTAGAATCCTGGAAGTAATCCTTCTGCTTTCTTCACCCAATAAATAAATTTCACTTGTCCTTCTCTGACTGATGCAGAAGTTTTCAGACAACAGACTGAACTTACACAAAGTTAAATTTTAATCTAAATTTAAATTAAATTTAAAACAGGATCATGCAGGGAAAGATTCAAAAATTAACTTAAACCCACCTCCAACAACCCAAACCAAGCAAAGGTGTCCTACATGAACTCATGGCTTTTGGTGAAAATCCAGCTTCATGCAGCTGCTTTGGCTTTTTTAAACCATCCTGGCATTCTTTTCAAAATGGCTTTGAGGTGATTGAGGTGCACACCTGGCAAGTGGAAGAAAATAATACTTCATTAATAAAGAGCAATGAGAAACAAAGGGAGAGGTGACATCCTGAGCCTCAGGAACAGCAGTAACATTTAGTCAGGCTTGCTTTAACACTGGTGATGGAGAGAGAGGTCTAAAACCTGAAACCTGCTCACTGAAGAGCTGGGCCAGAGTTAAATCCCACCAAAACCAGTGGGGGATTTTCATTGATTTCAGGAGCTTGGACCAAGGCCAGGGGGAGAGGACAAAGGCAGCAGCTTTAAAAATGCAGCACAAAAAGATCTTGTCCTTTGTTCCAACCATCACTGCTGAGACTTTAAAGCCACATCCTGGTCCCTGCCTGGGTGCTGAGGCTGCCCTGGGTTTGATAATGGCCATAATTTGGATTTTCCACTGTGAAATACGTTCAGGAAATTTATGTTAATAAAAATCATAATAAAAATCATCACATGGAAACATCCTGCAGTCACTGAAAGAAAGCTTTGCTCCTTTCCAAGTAATACACTTGATAATGTTTCACTTGCAAAAAAAAAAAAAAACAACCTAATAACTTTTTTAATAACAATCTGAGGGAACTTTCAGCTGAGGGTTCTCCTGGAGAACACTCAGACTCCAAGAATAGGGGGCTTGGGTTAGAAAAATTATTACCAGAGTTGAACATTATAAAACTGACATAGTTTCCAGAAAAGGCTGTAAACAAATTTATTAGGACCTTTTCTTCCGAGAAATACATTAAAAACAATCAAAGTAAAAAAAATTAAGTTGGCCACTGAGAAATGTGTCTAGACAAAGTTTCCATTATATGATTTAACAATCCCTGGCAAATGCTGCTTAAAGATAAAATTGGATTCACATCCAGAATATTAATACTTTTATTGCAGAAATATGTGTATTTTAGAGATAAAAGTACATATTCATAGACAGATAGATGATGAACACTGAAAATGGCCTGGAACATGGTTTATTTTATCAGTGCTGCTCTCTCTGTCAAACAAGTAAATCATTGTTTTTCAGGTGGAGGCTTCTGATGAGGAAGAAGATTTTCTCATTTTCAGACAAGGGCTCCTGTATTTCCATTTCAACCACTGTCAACACACATTGGTGAGTAGTTCCTGTGGCTGACACAAACAACTTTTGATTACAGAATCAGCAACAGCACTCACAACTTTCCATTTCCAAACAACTCCACATAAATAGTTTGTAAGCTGAAGTTTGGGCAGAGCCAGAGCAAGCTCAGGAATACAGATATCAGCTTTATTGTGTTTGACTCATCTCAGTGCAGGAGCCTGCTGGAAATAAAAATGTGACATTTTTCCAACATGACAGAAGAGAATTTGGAGATGTTTTCCTAAGCCAGACAAAAGGAAGGCACTGAGCATTAGATCAGCTCCTGTCTTTTTTCCAAGGCGCTGTTTCATGTTTGGCAGCCAATTCCAACCAGCTCCGTGCTCCACGAGGAAAACTGAGCCTGCAAAGCACAGCAAATACCTGTCTTCACTTTCCAGGAATCCTGGATGAGGGGAGGAAAAAATCACCTGGTTTCATGGAAACATAGAATGGTTGGGGTTGGAAGGAGATTAAAGCTCATCCAGTGCCACTCCTGCCATGGCAGGGACACCTTCACTGTCCCAGTGCTCCAAGCCCTGTCCAGCCTGGCCTTGGGCACTGCCAGGGATCCAGGGGCAGCCACAGCAAATCTGGGCTCTCACCACCCTCCCAGAGAAGGATTTAGGAAGATCAAACAAGTGGCTGAGTTCCTGGCTTGCTCTTTGTCCCCAGGTGAAGATCATGTCTCATTCTGGAGAAGCCAGTTTGAGCGACTTCAGTCATTTGTGAGCTAGAAGGTTAAACAAAATTATTTGGGATTTTCCAAAAGGAACTGACCTGCCGTGGCTGGGAGGTGTGGAGCTGCCACCCCATCATCTCCCTGGAGAGTGGCTGAGCTGGAGACTCCATCCAAAGGCAGAGGAGAGCAAAGGCTTTGTCCTATGGCACAGCTGATAAAGTCTTTTAAAAAACTCTTTAGGAAACCAATCCTGCTCACTAGGAAAGCCTACCAGAGTTTGCAGTGAGAAATCCATTTAGAAAGCCAGTTCTGGAGAGCAGCCAGGGAGAGATAATGGTGCCACTTGCCCCAGACCTATCAGTGCTGCACAATTCCCTGAGCAGGGTTTGCAATCTGCTTTGGATAAATCCTTTATTAAAAGTGATGTCAGCTCCTTGCACTACACACAGCCCCCTGAGCATCCTCCCATCCCTTCCTGACTTGGTCCTCCAAGGGCTCAGATGATAAAATTTGGGTAGAGAGTTGATGGGATTTTTTTTTTTGCCCTTCAGAAATTAACATTTTATAGGTGGAGGCCATTTCTCTGAATCTTTGCTCCCACAAACTCATTTTCCTCACTGCTTCAAGCACTCCATATTCCAGTAACCAGTTTTTCAAACCTTCTAACAGGTGCTAGTACATCATGTTCCCTCTCTGTCATTTCTCATTGTCATCTCATATCGTTCATCAAAGGATGAGAGGGAACATTGTCTGCAGGCTGAGGAAATCATCCCATCTAACCCTGCCCCAGCTAACGTGGCACTTTTGGCCTCAGGAAAATCACATCATCAGCAGGTGCCAGAAGTGGCCTGGCATTCTGAGTTTCTCAATTTCTGAATGCCTGTCACATTTTAAAAAGCTGGCCTTAGCTCAGCTGCCTCCCCTTTGCAAATGGAGATCCTGAAGCCTCCCTGGATCACAGGAGAGAGTTAATATTTGTTCACTGCTTTCAAAATGTTAAGTGCAACATGAGTGCTGAGCCTTATTACCAGAAATAATGGATGTTTGCAACTCCAGCCTGCACTCTTCTGTGTAATCATTATTTGGCTTCTAATAAGTAACAGCTTTACCAGAATACAGTCCCAGGAAACATCTTGGGAAAACACTCTTATTTTTCTGTGAGCTTGAACACAGATTTAAAATCACAGACCTGTTGGAGTTGATATAGTTAAATTTTATTGACTTTCTGGGAATGATTCATCCCTGACTTGTTATCCCTGACTTGTTACATCCAGCTTTTTGTTTCCCAAGTTATATCTGAATTTGTCAGAGAGTTCTGTAAATTGAGTTCATAATCTCATTTTGAGTGTAGATATCAAATACATGAAAAATGTACCAGTAAACACTAACAGAAAAAACCCCACATAAACCCTTGTACTGTTGGTTATTCACAGGTGTTGCAAAGAGAAGCAGGTTGCCACAGCAGTGAACTCTAAGCTGACCTGTATTGTAGATTAATTTGTACAACCCTTTCCCTGAACTTGACTGTGAAATTTGCAAAGATATTCCTGAATCTGTTGTTGTTTATAAGAATTAAAGCCCAGTTTGTGCAAGGAACTGCTCAAAAATTAACTTTTGTGTGCTTTTGGAGTTAACAACATAACAGTCATGAGGGTATCTAACTCCTGTTAATAAGTACTTTAGCTGGGAATAAAAAGTTTGTTTAGATTTGGTGAAATTCCTGGCTGCAGTTGGAGAAAATTACAATTGCCACGAGGATTTCAGCTGCCTCAGTCCTGAAGGAATGAACATCCTGGGAAAGGTGAGGGGTAAAAAAAACCCTGTAAAGAAAGAGCTCATGAGCCAATGTCCCAGACAACACAGAAAATGTCCTTAAGGTGATGCCTGATGGTTCTGAGAGAGGATCTGCTCTTTATGTAAATGGTGTTTGTTCAGTGATAGCACTGACCCACCATAAAACCTCACTGCACTTTCTCCTGCAGGATGTAAAACCTCTCACTCTGGCATGGGCAGAAATCAGATTTCCCCCTTTTGCAGACATGAATCTCTTCCATTTACTGTGGCATTGTAAACCACTTTTTATTACAGAGCACAGGATGAAACCAGGGCATGCATATATATATATATACCAAAATAACCTGATCCTTCCAAAACCACATCACTTTGGGAGCCCCTGTGCTTTTTTAGAGTACCTGGGAGATGTTCACACATCCAACCCCTCTGCAGATTCCTTGTTCTTTCCATCACTTTCAGCTGCACAGTCTGAAGGAAGATAATTTAGGAAACAATCCCTTTCATTATGTACAGCCAAGCCCCGTTTTTTAGGCTAAAACATAAACAGTTTAATAAAATAATATTACTCAATAAATTAGGTGTCTTCAGCTCTTTTCTGGACTTCTCTCTGAAAGAAATAATTAATCACCCTCTAAATCTCTAATAGCCCCATAATCTCTGAATATAAAAATTCAAATGCAAGAAGGCAGAAACTGCTGATGGAGCCAGCAGGGTGGAAGGAGAGATGTTCTCTTTATCCTTCCCAAAGACCCTAAACCAGTGCAGAGACTGCAATGTACATCCCAGGAGCTAAATAAATGCAGATGTTCCCTGTGAACACTTCTGCTGGCAAATGAAGCATGTTGGGCATCCCAGATGTCATCCTGCTGGAAGAAAAACTGAAGACACACCCAGAAATAATCAAAATGTTTCTAGGAGAGTGAGAGGAAGAGGAAAGATTCCTGAGCACCTTTCCAAAACACAGAGATTCCCTCCAGCTCTTGTCAAACTTTGTCCAGGTTTGTAAAGGCCACAGCTTGGCTGACAGGAGCCAGCAGGAATGTCAAAGGAAATGCAGTTTTGGCTTCTTAATTCTCCCTGCAAGTGGTCCAGTTCCACCTGCAAGAGACCCCCAAAGCTCATCAGACATATCTGCAAAGCCAAGGCTGAAGTCATTTTTGTAACACAAATTCCTACATTTAATTTTATTTCCATTCTGATTCACTGCAATACATTGTAAACCAGAGTGTTTATTAAAAGCCTCTTCCCACCAGGTGTAAAAAGCTCTTATTTTGTGTATATCCAACCATGGAACATGCAGCCAGTCACAGACACAGAGGTCATTCACCCCTCATGGAAATTGCAGCAAAAATAGATGATCAGCAGCTGGAATGGAAGCCATAACATTTCCAACACAATATCTTTAGTGCAAATAGAAAAGCCAAAAAGTGATTGCATTATTTTTTTATAAGTCCACCCATCTCCTCTTGGGAGGAATATTTCCAAGAAGAATTTGCACTGTGGGTGTACAAGAACTACTTATGTGTTTTGTCTGAAAATGCTGAATTTACCTACAAGGCCTGTCAATGAAAAATAAAAAAAACACTCCAGAAACTGTGATATTTAACTGAGATGGAACAAACATTCCCCTGGTGAAGTCATCAGCAATAACCATGAAACAAATCTTCATGATATCTGTACATTTATGGAATATCTCTTTTTTTTTTTATTGCAGATCTGTCTCAAGCAGGGCAGCAGCTCTGTTTCCATTCATCCTTTAGAAAAAAAATGCTGTGACAAGAATTTCAAACATCATTCATGGCCAAACACTGCATTTGGATTTCTTGGAACTAAGAAATGAAAAGGAATGTTCCTTTGCTCCAAGAGAAGTGTCTCCAATTCCGTGTGATGCATTAAAAGAATCAGATGAGAACCCCAAGAGTTGACATAAGGATGTGATAAAACTTTCAGGTTTTATGGAAAGAAGCATTTTTCAGTTTCCTCTTAATAAATGAAAAACACACATGCACAGTGTGAAGAAATATATTATGCCTAAGCATGTAAAATATGTCATCTTGAACATTTTACAGTTTAATGAAAAATGCTTTTTTCAGGACAGTTTATATTACATTTGCTGGAGAAAAAAAATAAAAATCTTTTATTTTCTCCATATCACAGTCCAAAAAATTACCATTTTTTTTTCCTAGCTGTAAAACCCTAGCACTGGGATATTTATGCATTGTGAATTAGAAGCATTTTTTTACTGGCTATCAAAATTTTAATAGCATTAGCCCTACTTGTAACACATTTTCATTAAAATGAGAATGTGGAAAGCAGTAAAATGAATATAGACCCTCATCAGTAGCAGTGAGGCTTTATGGTGGTCAGGGAATCAGCTGTGTTGTATTTGTTACAGATCATGATCAGACAACAGGACAAACCTCTTCATTTTCACTGCCATCAACATAAATTGTGCTATTGCATGGATTTAATAGCTACAAGTTATAAGTAATTCTTTAACTTTCATTTTATTGAACCTGCTGCTTCCTGCCTTAGGCTTGCACTTGATCTTTGGTGTCCATATAATTCCCATTTTGTGCAGATATAGAGGTAAGCTGGCACTAAGCAGTGCCAATTTTGGGGAGAATTTAATTTAACTGATGGTTAACACCTGAAGAAAGCTTGGCAGGAGCACATTTCTCATGAAGGGAAACACCAGTGCTCCCCTGACCTCCCTCAAAACAGAAACAAGCACACTTCAGCTTTGCACCCTGAGGCCCAGAAAGGACAGACTGCAGCAATAACTCATTTATTAACCAATTACAGGTTTAGATGAACATCAGTGTCCTGCTTTGTGTCCCCTGCTCACACTCAGAGCTGCAAAGCCACCACGGTTCCACAGAAGTGATTTCTGGTTATCAGTGATGTAAATGAGAAGTCAATCAGCTCCCAGATTTACAGATTGTTCCAGTCATAGCCTCAGAAATCCCTAAATCACCTGAGGCCTGAGCAGCTCTGGCAGTTTTGCTGCATATATTTAGGAGCACTACAAAAATAACACAGCAATTGTATAAAAAGGGTGAAACATTCATAGCTGGAAATAAATATTATTGCTTTTCACTTTCCCTGGTGTGGAAAACCAAAGGTGACTACAGGCACAGAGTGAGCACATGCAGTACTTCAGTCAATTCACTTTGATTTCCCTTATGAAAATAAAGGTGTGAAATCAAAGAGCTCCCATGAAGTTGTCTTTGGGAAGGCTCTAAATCATTCATCCAGTGCAGGATAACAAGGACAAGCCATGACTGAAAAACTTTTGATGTCCTCACTCCTGGGCAGAAGGAACAAAGGTGCAGGATCTGGCTCCATCACCATCCCCTGGGATTCTGCAGGACAGCTGCAACAAAATCCAGATTAGTTTGAACATGTTGGTGATGTCCTGGGAAAAGGGAAGGTGCATGGAAAGAGGAGCAGACTCACTCAGGGGTCTGAGCATTTGATGTCAAACCTGACAGCAAAAATGCTGTTGTAGAAACTGGTCCTTTGCCATTCACACAACAAAGAAAATAAGGAGAAAAAAGATTCAACCCTGGATCTATTTTAATAGTTAAATTTCTGCTACAGGGCTTCCCCTTTGGCAGAGGACTAATCCTACCAAATGACAGCCAGTCAGTCATTCCACTTCTCTTTATTTAAGTATTATCCCTCTACTGTTTCTTGACTTTCACACACTTTATTTGCTGTTTCTTTGCTCTTTTTTTTTTTTTTTTTAAATCACGGTCCTGGACATCTCCAAGACTACAGGGATTGGGAACAGGAAGGTCATTTCCCTTGCTTCTTTTACAATCATTCATTCCACACCTAATTAGCCAGGAGATGCTAGATTTGGACAAGATTTTGGACTTTGGTCTAGAAAACAGAAGGTTTATAATCTTTATACTCCAAACCCAATGTCCAACCTGCCCTTGGACATTTGCAGGGATCCAGGGGCATGCACAGCTGCTCTGGCACACTGTGCCAGGGCCTCCCAGGGAATAATTCCCTCCCAAAATTCCATCCAAATCTAATCAGTGTGAGCTTACAGCCATTCCCTGTGTCCTGTCCCTCCATCCCTTGTCCCCAGTCCCTCTCCAGCTCTCCTGGAGCCTCTTTAGGTCTTCTGAGCTCTCCCTGGATCCTTCTCCAGCCCAGGTGAGCAGCCCCAGCTCTCCCAGCCTTGTTTAACCCATAATGTTCTTACAGCCCCAATTCTGCCCCATCAGCTCCGGCAACCTCCAAACGCGCACCTTGCTCCACCCACCAACACTGGAAAAAACTTTATTTTAAAGGCGCATCTCCGGGGAGAACAAAGGTGGAAACTCTCGGGAAGACCACAATGAGGAGGGACCTGGGACAGAACTGGGGATAGGCTGAGACAAAACTGGGTGTAGCTGGGACAAAACCGGGGACAGGAGGGGACACAACCGAGTGCATCTGGGACAAAACCAGGGATCGGCAGGGAAGGACCCGGGACGTAACCGGGCGCATCTGGGATATAACTGGGAATAGTCTGGGACACAACCGAGTGCACCTGGGACATAACCGGGGATAGTCTGGGACACAACCGGGGCTAAGCAGGGGAGGACCTGGGACATAACCAGGGATAGGCTGGGACACAGCGGGAGATAGGAGTGGAAAGACTTGGGACATAACCGGGTGCACTTGGGACACAACCGGGGATAAGCTGGGACACAACCGAGTGCGCCTGGGACAAAACCGGGCATAGGCGGGGAAAGACTTGGGATATAGCCAGGTGCACCTGGGACAGAATCGGGGATAGGCTGGGAGGTACCTGGGCCACAGCCGCACCTGGGGCAGAACCGGGGCACAGCCGGGCACAGCGAGGAGCCGCTCCCGTCCCGTTGCGCGGAGCTGCGGGCCCGGCCCGGCCGCGGAGGGCACGGTGAGGGGCGGCGGGCCGGGCCGGGCTGGCTCCGCCCGCACCACATGACTCCAGCGTCGGGAGAAACTTTTCCCGTCCCGCGGTCGGAAAATGGCGGCGTAGGGAGCGGGGCTCTGGCATCCCGGCGGCTCCCGGCGCCATGACCCGCTGGGTGCCCACCAAAAGGGAGGAGAAGTACGGCGTAGGTGAGGACGCGCCCGCCCCGCTGCCGCCTGTTGCGCTCCCCCGGCCGCGGCCTCCCCGTCCCTGCCCCGCTCCGCGGCCGGGATGGAGCGCGGTGTTCCCCGCTCCGCTCCGGTTCCTGCCTGCCCCGCCCGGCTCCTCCTGGCTGCCGGCAGCTCGGGGAGCTCCGTGCCCCGCTGCGAGGAGTTGCGGGTGTCGCTGCGCTCCTGTGGCTCGCCGAGCGCTCAAGCCCCGGTTGTTCTCACTGAGTTTCAGCCCGTGCCCGGCGCGCTGTCCCTCGGCGCTGCCGCGGCACTGTGATGTTCATACAGATGAGGCTTTCCCCGGGCTCCATTTCCTCCTTCCGTCCCTCCCGAACAGAGCGGGATTGTTCCCGCCCGGGGCTCGGGCATCCAGCGCCGACCCGCCGAGATTCGGGCCCAGCCAGTTCGGAGATGCTGCGTTTGGGGAAAAACTTTATTTTGGGCTTGCGGTGCACAGAACTTTATTGGCATGAATGAGCGTTTGTCTGGGAGAAGGAAATAATAAATCTGACTGTTCGCGTTGGAAATGTGAAGTTCAATGCACGCCGCAATTCTGGGCTGGATTGATTGCAAAGAAAACTTTTTGTACAAATCCATAGCTAAACCTCATAAAGCGAGCAGGAAGAAGGGACTTTCTGGGGCTGAGTAAAACCTGAGCGAATTGTAGGAATTAATTTCAAATTCTGTGTGCGCGTCCCTAGAAAACCACAGCTTGCTTTTTAAAATGGTTTAAAAATCCCAATTACACCATGTCGGTAATTGCAGCACAGAGGGAAGCAGCAATGGCACCGATGGCAGCCTCTCGTTAAATTTCCAAGTTTTCTGCCTGCTGGTGCGGGATGGGTGTTTTGGGATGGGTGATTTGGGATGGCAGAAGTGTCACGTTTAGCTGCTGGTAGAACCCGGGGACACTCGAAAGCCAGTTCCTCTTTCGCAGGAACTCTGTGCTGGGGGTGAGTGCCCGGCCCAGCTTTCCAGGAATGTTTTGAAATTGATTTGAAAGTGACATGAGAGAAACAAAGTGTGGAATAGAGTGATTGTTTTGTAACATGCTTTAAGTGTGCTTGTATCTCCAGTGTGGGGGATTGCACGTGTAACAAAAAAACTGGATTTAAATGTAATTTAAGAATAAGAAGCCCCCTCCCAGTTTGAAAAAGCACAGAGTGGTTTGCTTAGTTGGTGTTTTTTGTGTCCACTGCTCTGCAGGGAAGTTTGTAATGGTTTTATAATAGGTTTGTGTTTCTCTGGTAGTTTGTTTTCCTTTTCCTGCAAGGAAGCTGAGATCCTGACGAGACTGGGGGATTTCTCTGCTGAATTCCAGGGATTTGAGGGTTGAAAGTGGATGAAATGTCTCAAGGACGTAAATCAGATTTAGAGCTAATTGAACATTGGATTCCCTGGCCTGTGCCATTCTGTTTAAGCTGCTTTGGGAGAGAGAGCTTCTTTTTGCAGCCCTCCTAAAGAAAATGAATATTCAGTTTTGATTCTATGTGTTTTATAGAATTTTATGTTGTTAAGAATGGGTGCTATGAGTCTTCCAGTGTTTTATTTTTTGCTGCTTGTGAAAGCTGGAGGTTGTGGAGAATTGATGCAACAGTTGTGCAGTCCAGAGCAGAATTGGAGATGAAAATTCAGACTTGAGAATATTTTTCTTCCTGTTTGCCATGACTAGCCCTGGGGCTGACGTTGACTCAATATTGTCTGGCAGGGAGAAAATCCCTAATAGGAATGCTAATGGCACTTAGTGAAACATAATGTACAGTGCTTTGTGTGTCTCATCAATCCATGCAAATATCCCCAAAAGGATGGTGCCAGGCTCCTTCCAGTGGTGCTCAGGGACAGGGTGAGGAGCAGTGGCCCTGAACTAAGAGAAGTTTCACCTCCATGTGAGGAAAAACTTATTTCCTGAAGGGTGGCAGAGCTCTGGAACAGCTGCCCTGGGAGGATGTGGAATATCCCCCTCTGGAGACATCCCAACCCCCCTGGGTGTGTTCCTGTGTCACCTGCTCCAGGTGACAGGTGGGATGGACTGGGTGATGTCCAGAGGTGCCTTCCAACCCCAGATATTCTGGGATTCTGTGTGAAGGCTTCCCCAAAGCAGGAATCTCAGCAAGGTCTGTTGTGGTTATGTTTATGTCACAGCAGTGAGAGCACAGAAATGTACATATGTCTATATACAAAGATGTGTATATATGAAATACACATTTATATCCCTTTTCCACCTCCTCTGGTATATCCCTGTGCACAACAGAGTTTTCTTAACATCTGAAAAGCTGAAGATTTGCTGGCTGTGGTGCAGCTGGAGCAGATTATGCCTGTGGTGAGAGCTGGTGGTGTGTTCAGGAGCAGTCCCCCCGTGGCACAGGGGGGTTTGGGGATGCTGCTGGGTGCCCTGCTGGCCTGGAGAGTGAGTTTGCTGCCCCAAGGCTCTGTGCAGAGGCATTATTATCTCAGCAGGCAGTTGAGAGTGACTCAGCTCCGCTTCCTGAGAGAGCTCAGGAGGAATTGGGTGTGGGTCTGATGGGATCACACGGATACTGGGTGACCATATGGGAGCCACAGCCAACAGGGCACTGATCACCTTCCTTGGAGAGCCTCTCCCTGCTCCCAGGGCTGGGGATCCTTGTCCTTCATCTCATCCTTGCCCTGAGCTGGGGAGCACTGTGGTGGTGTGGAGGGGACCATGTGGTGTGTGGCTTCCTCCAGGGGACATCAGAATGTCCTGAGAGCTGCTCGTGTCCCCTCGGTGTCACGGAGTGGCTGCTCAGTGTCCCTTTCCCTGCTTTTAATGTGGTGTGAACTTTGCATCCCTCTTCCCCAGCAGAAGGAAAACCACCAAAATTACAAAGATGCAAAGGGAGGTCTGGGAGGCTGACCAGCACCTCTGAGATACTGCACAGTGGCTGTGGCAGCTTCCAAATCCTGAATTCTGCTGTTCTCTGCCCCTCTTTCTTTATGCTGAGAACTTCAGGGAGAGGTAGAACTGGTGCTACTGTGGTTAAAAAATACTGTGTTTAAAATGCCTGTGTCCAATGGTTTGTGTCCATATGGAGTAAATAGACAACTGCTGTGGTAGGTTAACTTTTTTTTTTTTCCCTAATTGAATAAATGATGAAATAGAAAATTAGTGCCACATGCCCTTGGATGATCAGATGAAAGAGAACAGCTTTGCAATTAGAGTTTGAGTGTCCATCCATGAAGGTGTCCAAGGAAAGGCTGGATGTGGCACTCAGTGCTCTGGGCTGGTGACAAAGTGAGGTGGACTTGGACTTTTCCAAAGTGTTTTTTCTTTGGTCTTTTCCAATTCGATGAGTTCCAGTATTTTTGTTTGTTCCTGGTGAGTTTTTGTTGTGTGTCATGACATGGCAAATAATAACAAGCCTAGTTTTAGCTGGGGGCACTGGCCCACACTTCATGGCCAGGGTGTTTTATTGCCTCTCTGAGGTTGGGATAGCTTTTCCAAAGGGAGTTATGGAAGTACCTTCAAACCAGGTACATAGAAATATTCATTTTATTATTAGGCATGGCTATAACGAGTTGGTGGACTGTGAGGTGATATGAGGACCATGATTTAGAAGTTTTACAGCTGAGTTCTGCTCTTGTCATATCCCTTTGAATAATAAATTTGCAAAGAGGAGATCTGGTGAAAGCACAGGAAATCCTACAGCCAAGCATTGCTGCTGCTCCTCTGCTGCTTCAGGGAGGACTGTGGTGCTCTGGGACAGATTTAAGGCTTTTTTGGAACCCTGGAGTTACAGTCCAGGCTGTGGTGGCACGTGGAGACTCTTGCTTAAGGTCTTGTGCATATTTGTGCCTTAGAGCAGGGAAGGAAACATTGTGAGGAAATTGAAAAGGATGGATCTCAGGAATGCATCTTAGTGATTTTAGTGCTGCTGTGCAGTGAGGTTTGGAGCTGCCTGGCAGGTCAGGAGAGGTGACTGCTGTCAGTGACACATCCCAAACCCATGGAGAGTGTGAAATGTCCATGGAGGATTGGCTGCTGCATTGGTCAGTGTGTTGGAGTGAGCACATGCAGGGTCAGTTTCCTGGAGCCAACATACCCCATGGGCACCCAGATTAGGGTTTGGTTTGTTATAACCCTCTGCTGTGAGGAGAGGCTGAGAGAACTGGGGTTGTTCAGCCTGGAGAGGAGAAGCTTTGGGGTGACCTCATTGTGGGTTTCCAGTACCTGAAGGAACCAGCAAAGATGGAGAGGGATGATGGGCAAGGGATGGAGTGATAGGACAAGGGGAGATGGCTTTACAGTGACAGAGAAGAGGTTTAGATGGGATGTTAGGAATGAATTGCTCCCTGTGATGGTGGGGATGCCCCTGGACCCTGGAAATGTCCAAGGCCAGGCTGCAGCAGCCTGGGATAGTGAAAGGTGTCCCTGCCCATGGGAGGAGTGGCACTGGGTGATCTTTATTATCCCTTCCACCCAAACCATTCCACGGTTCTATTTCACAATTGAATTGACCCTTTAATTCCCTGCTGGCTGAGGGGATGGATTTCTGTGCTGCCCCATCCCTGGCATCTCCTGGAGCAGAGGGAAGGGGCTGGAAGTTGTCCCACAGCATGACCTGAGTTTGTCTGCAGGCATCTGCTCAGTTCCTCCAGTTTACTCAGTAGCTGCTCTTGTTCTCTGTCAATAAACACTTGTTGCAAACAGATTGCAGAGGGATAACCATCCCAGATAAGTGCAAAGAAGTGGATTCCTGTTCCTTTTCATCCAGGCCAGCAACAACATTACAAGCTGGGATTGTTCTGAGAAATGATTCCTGATGGGATTTTCCAGGGATTTCTTTTTTCTTCTCATTGAGCATAAACTGATTTCAGCTGCCTATGGCCATAATATGGAGCTTTTCTTTAACTTGGCAAGGGAAGTTTTCAGTCAGTTTAGGGAATTTCCAGCTGATAATTTTACTTTTTAGCCTATAAAATAAGAGGAGGTAGAAAAGTGAGGTTTTACACTTGACATGGTATGGAGGTATGGCAGTGACAGTAGTCAGGGGGCTGATTTAAGGTTTGATTTGGTATTTTCATCCCTGGAAATGTCCAAGGCCAGGCTGGATGGGGTTGGAGCATTGGAAGGTGTCCCTGCCCACGGCAGAGGGTGGAAATAAATGACTTTGAAGGTCCCTTCAGCCCAAACTATTCTGGGATTCTCTGATTCCAAGTAGCACCTTAGTGGGTTTTGTAATGATCCCTTTATCTGTTCTGTTGGAAGTGCCTGACTCAGGTGCACTCAAGCAATGCTAATTTTGGGCTGTTTACCACACTTGGCACACATTTCCTTGTCTTACAAAGGCAAAATTTTCAGGGAAGGGAAAAAAAAACCTCCAAAACTGAGGCAGCTTAAAGTCAAACCTTCTCCCTCTGTCATCCCTCAGCTCCAGGGATAAGGGTTGGGATAATTTTTCCTTTGGATGTTGGTGTTTCTGGAGTTTGTCCTGTGCTGGCTGTGGAGCACACAGAGGATCCTTTTCTTTTTCTCATCCTGCAGGATTGAAATCCAGGGCTGAAATCCTCTTGTTACACTATGCATGTGTCCAGCAGTAGATAAATATCTAGGGCTGTTAATGGATGGAAGCTCTGACAAGGAGCTGCCTCTGATCCAGTTTTAAAGTATTTATTCCATCAAAACTGTCAGTTTTGCCTCTCTTTGACTTCCTGCAAGTCCAAAACTTCCTCAAAATTCTCAGTGGAGCTGCTCCTCCTTATGCCTTCTTTGGCAGGGTGGGAGACCACTGACAAGTCAGATTATTTTTTTTAAATTATACTTGAAAGCATTTTTAATTCTGTTTTCTAGCCTATGGTAGCCCCCAAGGCTGTTCTGACAATAGTCATTTTCTGAGTAAGGTTTTAATTAATTCCTTGATGAGTTATTGGAATAATTTGCTCCTTGAGCTTGTGGGGGGTCGAATTAAAATCATGACATGTCTAAACAAAAAAAAAAAGTTCAATAAGAGAATTCTTGTAATTCTGAAACTTTTTCCCTATTCAGACTGTAACTGTGCAAACATTTATATATTTATAGAATTATCTGCCTGTGTTTATGTAATTTGTGCATTAAATCTGATTTCTGATGCAAAGATTTGCAACACAAGCAGCAGCAGCAGTTGCTGCATTTCAGTTTCATCAGCAGAAATATGAAATATCTCTGGAAATATTTTTCTGCTCCATGTAGCTTTGTAACTAAACTGCAATAATTGCATTGAGAACTATTATGTATAATCATGTACCATATACGTAGCAAAACAAACAGATGGATGGAGAATGAAGCAGCCATTGGCTGCCATACATGAATTTGGGATTTTTTGTATGATATTTTTTAGCACTGCTGCCTTATTTTGAGTGCTGCTTATATTATTTCAGCACAACCCTCTTTAGAATATGTTTGCAGAGGGTTTTGGTGGTTGATTTAGCCTGAGGGTGTTGGAGTAGCAAAATGTCTTTGTGTTCCTCAGTAGAAAATACCAACAAGTGAGTGGAACAGGATTTGCTGTGTAATTTCTGAAGGGGAATGGCAGCAAAATTGTACATAATCAATGTCTGTGCTTGCAGGCACTTGGGTTTTTCAGGCACTCTGGTTGTACATCCCTGCTCTTGTAGTAGCTGTGCCACTTTTATGGATGTGCTGCACAGATTATTGAATATTGAGGTGAAAAACCTGCTGGAGCAGCTGCCTGGCTGAGTAGGTGTGGGGGTTTTGGGAAAATCCTGTTATCCCTGAGGATTCCCAGTGGGGAATTATCCTCCTGGAGGAGGATCCTCCTGGCTTGACCTGGGGAGCTCCTGGCTGGTTGTGGCAGAGCATTTGGAAAATTTGGCAGTGCAGGGTGGGCACTTGGGATTGGAGAGAGCTCCTGGAATACCTGGGAGCCTTTGGAATACCTGAGATCCTCTCTGCAGCCTGCAAGTGCAGCTTTAGGTGTTTGTGTTTGCTCTGCTTTCCTTGTCCTGCTTATCCAAACAAAGCACGGAAGTGCCGGCGTCACTGGAGCTGGATGGAATAAAATCAAATAACATCTGTGCAGGGAATGGAGCCTGAGTGTCCTGGGAGGAGGGAACCCACAAGGACCCAAAGACATTCAGCTGTGTTGTATCAGGAGGGTTTTCCCCATTTTCATACCAAGTAAAAAGGAGAAAACAGAATTAAGGGAGAACATGGCCAGCCCTGGGAGAGGGCAGAGGTGCAGGATTGTGGAAAGCTCCACTCTCACCTGTGTGCAGCTTCCCTGCCTCCCAGCTGCTGCTTCAGCCTCCAGCATCCTCCCAAAGGTGCCAGCTGGTCTGCAGGAAAAAGTGTTGGCAGCAGGGAGTGGCTCAGGGCATGGAGTTGGGTGCTTTTATTGAGGAGCTGCTCCGTGTGCAGTGTCTGTGTGTCAGAAATGAAGTGGAAGAAAAAACAGAAAAAAGTGCTCCTGCAGCAGCCCCTGACTCAGGAAATCTCAGTGCTGAGCCAGATGGAAGCTGCTGATGAGAAATGGAGTTTCTGAGTCTTGGGGCAGATGGTGAGCGATGGAAAAGGACACTTGCTCTCAGAAAAATCTGCTGTGCACATGAGTGCAGTGCCCAGAGCTGCCCTGCCATGGCTGGGGATTATCCAGGCAGTGGCTGGGAGTGCTGTCCTGGAGCTGCAGCTCATGGCTCTGCAGAGATGCTGGAATGTGTCACTTGGCCAGCAAAGTTACTGATAAGGGCCTGTGGGAATGTTGCTGTTGAGAAACACCAGGTTAATCTCTCAAAATAGGAGGTGTGAGTGAAAGTTAACATCAACATGACAGCTGTGATTTTAATTACTGTGTTTTAAGTAATGGGAAGAGCTAAAAGTGGATGTGTTCAGCAGCCCTTGCTTGATTGACTTTGCCTTTTTCCTGCTGCTTTGGGGTGCTGTGGGAGAATTATTGTTCATTGCATCAATCTGTGGCTGATTTCTAGCTTTAATACAGAAAATAATGCTCAGACTCAAGCCTTTATTATGCTCTAACCTGTGGTAGTGGTGGTTACCTCATGTCCAGCCTTTTTTTTTCCTTTTTATTTCTTCTTTTGTCCTTGTACACAAATTCCCACCAATTTTCTGCAGGCATCACCTGTTGCCTTCTCATCCCTGCAGGAATTCCTTCTTGCTCACCCTTTTCCTCATTATTCTACTGCCTCAGTCTTGCTTGTTGCATTTTTCTTGCCATGACTGGTAAATGTTGGTGTTTCCATCAATCCATCACTTCATTTGACCAAGAATCTCAAATGGAGTAGACTTGAGAGTATTTTATTTCCTTCTTTCTGAGCCTGGTGTATTTTGTGGGTTTGTTTTTGGTGCTTTTTCCTTCTGTGGATTGATATCTGAAGTTTCCAGTGTGAAGGGTAAATGGTGTGACTCAAAAAAAAAAAAAAAAAGTGGTTTGTGGCATTTTTAAAATTTTAATTTTGGAGGTATTTTGGCTTCTGTTTCTTATCAGAATTGATCTGTAGAAGGTTTGCTTGGCATGGCAGGATCCAGCTTTGTCCTTCTGTAGCTGCTGACAGTCTGTGCACACCTCTGTGTCACCTCCACTGGGCTCTTCTGCACTTTTTTGATGCTGCTCACTGACATCTGGGCATAAAAAAACCAGACTTTTTGTCCAGGCCATGTCAGGAGTGTGCGCAGGAGCAGCTCAGAATTCCTGCAGCATTGGGACTGCACAAAACAGCTGGCATTGGCTCCTTTTAAAAATTAATTTAGTGACCTGTGACAAAGCAGTGGACAGATCCTTTTTCTAGAGATTTCAGTTATTGAGCTTTTTTTTTGTGAGAAAACAGTTGGCCTTGCTCACAGTGAAGGGGCTGGAGATGAGAACAGATATTTTTTGTGGTGCACAGCTATTTCTTGGCCAGTAGTTTGCACAGTGTGTGAGTCAAACGGGACAAAACACCAACCCCAAACTTTTTGATGCAGAGCCAGATATTCTTTTGGTATTTATCACATTGTGCTTTGTTTATTTGTATTTGTTGGTTGTGTTCTTGAGTGTTTGACTGGAGCTGAGACTCTGAAAGGATTTAAAAAGGACATTAGGTGTTTATCTGGATAGGAGGGATGCCTGCAGTTTGTGTTCTTCTCCTGCTGAATCCCAGCCTTGGGATGTTGGTGCAGGTGGTGCTTGTGCAAGATTAGGGCCAAGGCTTGGTTAAACCAGTGCTGCAGCCACAAACTGGGAGTGGGCTCCCATCAGGAGCAGTCCCCATCCCTGCAAGTGTCCCAAATGTGTGGCTGTGGCACTTGGGGACACAGCTGGGTGTGACCATGGTGCTGGGCTCACTGTTGGACTGGATGGTGTTGGAATCGTGAAAATTGGAAAGGACCTTTAAGATTAGCAAAACATTATTGGGAAAAACATCCCAAAGCTTCTTTAAGATTCAGATGAGTTTCAAGGAGTGACTAAAGTATCTTGCTTGGAGCTCTGTGGGGTGGGAATTCATATTCCCAAAAAATAAAGGCTGGATATAGCCAGATAAGCACATTTTAGTAAAAACTTGAGAGAATGACTCAGCCGTGGTGCTGCTGACATTGTTGGAAGTTTTGTGTGGGCTCAGCTCTGGTTTGATTTTCTAGTTGAATGTATTCTTGAAGTGATTTATTAACAGATTTTTAACAATCACTTGTGCTGCAGAGGAGCCTCTGTTTATTTACTGGGCTGTGATGAGTGATGGAACTGGTTCAGATTTTTGCCTTAAACACAGAGTTTGGGTTTCCTGCAGCAGCTGCAGTTTGCACAGTTAGAGCACACAAAGGTGAATGTGCTCTTGGCTGAAAACCAGGAGTTTTAATACTTTTGTTGCTTGAATATTTAAAATATTGGCATAATTGCAAGCTTGTACAGTCTGGGTGTGATACCATCTATGATACAGCCTGCTGATCTTAAATCAAGATAAAAACTTTGAACACCAGGAGTTCATGTATTATATTTGTAAAGTGCTATCTGGATGCTTCCATAACATTTACATAAAAAGTGTGGAAAATATAAAATAATTTTGTGGAGGAGAGCTTGAATAATTGTGTGCCAGTTTAGGCTTTCAGGAGATGGATAGTGACAGCTTTGAGAAATGCCTGGGTAAACTCAGTGAAAAGTAAAATATTGGTGATCATTATTCAAATCTTGAGTTCTCCAGCTGTTTCCCTTCTTGCTGCATCTGCACATGGCAGAATTTGTGTTGTTGTTACCTTTGCATGCAGCAGCTTCCTCTTGGGCCATTCATGGAGCAAGAAACGTTTTTAAAATATAAATTGTAAAATTTCTCCAGAACACTGAAGGCTGCTTAGCAAGAGGACTGAGTTAGATTCCTCCAGGAAAATGGAACAAATAATTTCCCCACCTGTTCCTGCTGCTGAGTGCTGCTGGTGGCTCAGAGGATGTTTCTCCAAAGTGTGTGATTTATAGATCAAAACCAAGCTGCTTTGCTGGACATGAATTGAGTGTGGAGTTTGCTGCCTGTCAATAATTTGGTTTTATAATAGTTCTCTTTTGAGGTAGAGGTGCTGCAAGTGGAGCTGAGTTGAATAATTGAGAAATGACAACTTGTTTGAGATGAATGCAGCATTTTTTTAGCCAGGGAAGCAAATTGCTTTAAGGTGAAAGCTGCACTGTCCAGTCTAGCACAAAATTCTGCTGCCTGTTGGAGCTTTCCAGACAGAAATTGAAATAGATTTTGGGGATTGTGGCAGGGAAATCAGTCCCCTTAAGCTGCTCCTTGGCCAGGAGCTGCTCTGGCCCCTGCTCTGCCCCGGGCATGTGTTGGGTGCTAATGCCTCACCCCTTTTCAGGGAATTCTTGGAGTGATGCTGGGAAAATAACCTGCCAAAAAGGGGGAAAGAATAATCAAAATACTCCCTTTCTTACAGCAGAGGTTATCGAGTTACTGCTGGGTTAGTGACACTCTAATCACCCTCCTGGAATTAATATGTCACCCTCAGGGGGTTTTTAAAATGCATTTTCTTTGGATGATTGTGCTTGGGAAGGAAGGAGTTACAGCTTTGAATTATTCTGAATTAACAAGGGCAATTCTGAGGCTCAGGGCAGTGAGAGAAGTAGGTATAAGAGGGGGTTTTTTTTGAGTTTTTTTTTTTTAATGTATTTCAGTAGACTGAGGGGTACCTTAGCAGTGGGGAACCAAGTTCTCACCTGGGAATCCTGTGTACACCTGGGATTGATCATTGGCTACACCAACTTTAAAATACTAATTTATTACATTATGTGCATATTAAAAAAATAATTGATAAATGTAAATAATATTAAAAAAGTTTGACTTGATGATCCTTCCAACTTAGAATATCCTGTGATTAGGCTAGAAAAGGCTTTAGAATTATTAAATGAACTCATGATAAAGTGAAGAGTTGTGAGTTTACAGGTGGGTTCTTATTGTGCCAAAATTGCTTCAAAACTGTGGAGTTCAGTGTCTGGAAGCAGAGATTTAGGGTGTTCCTCTACTGATTTTTCTTCCTTTGCCAGAAATATGTGGATTTATAGAGCAAAACGTGATGCTGGGTCTTTAATCAACAGTGGCATCATATCAGTTACTTTTCCTCATTTTTTCCAGAATGAACACAGAAATTGGTGTGGGCTCCCAGGATTGCCCTGAGGTGGGAAAAATGGATTAGCAGGGATGTGAGCTGTGGGAGAGCTGCCCCAGTGCTGGGGGAGCTGGACAGTGACCCTTTGTTAGGGCCAGGGGCTGAGCCAAGTCCTCTGGAAGCTGCCCCAAGCATGTGATTGCCCCTGCTTTGGAGAAAAACAACTTTTCCCTGTTTTTGCAAAATGCTGCTCTTATCTTTTGATGCATTCAGAGCTGTTTGACTCGCTCCCATGGTGATGTTTTCCCCCCAGTTCTGGTGAGAGGTGCAAATTGAGGAAAAACTGGTTTCCCATTTCTGAAATTCCCATTTCAAAATTCTCTGATTTCCCATTTCTGCCGTAGCCTGGATGTTCTGGGAGAGAGGGGGAAGGTGTTGGTGGGTGAAACTGGGGCTCTCAGCAGGTCATTCTTCTCTCTGGGTGTTCTTTTGGGCAAAGCAGAGTAAGTTCCTCAGGGTTTATTTGGGGTCTGCACTCTTCCTGTTGGAGACAGCCTGATAAAGTGATGGCAAAGAAAAAAATTGAATAAGGTTTGTGTGAAAAGCCTCAAACCCCTTCATCTTTTTTCTCCTAATACAGGGGCTTTCTTGAGAAAAGAACAGAGGAATTTTGTTTTTGTTTTCCCTTGTAGAAATGCTGAGGAGGAAGAACAGTAGGAAATGAAAGCATCTTCCCATCACCTCATTTCCTCCTTGCTTTAGGCTCTGTGCTCTGCATCATCAGCTTGGTGTTGCAGTGAATTATCATTTTTTTTTCCTGTTTCCACAGCAGTGCAAGAGGACTTTCAGTGTGTTGAACTCGATTTTTATAGTCATTGAAATGCCTGTTAAAATGTAGCTGTGCCATTAAGCTCACTGCTGTAGTAATATTTAGGAAAAGACCCTCTTAGCACAATTCTGCTCAGTGCAATAGGAATTTCCTGCCATGGCAAGGAAGAATTTGGGGGCTGATGCTTCAGGGATGTTCAGAGGCAGCTCAGAGCCCCAAATGGGGTCTGGGGAGCTTTGACATCATTTATGTGGGTTCAGCCTGGAGCACTGTGCTGGGAAGGACTTCAGGGTTCCTAAATCCCTTTCACAGGCTGGATTTAAGAGTGAGCTTGTGGCATTTGGGATGTTGCAGCTGTGTGTGTTGGCTGGACATAAACTAGAACATGAGATGTTCCACCTCAGCATGAGGAACTCCTTCCCAGGAGGGTGGCAGAGCTCTGGGACAGCTGCCAGGGGGGATGTGGGGTCTCATTCTCTGAGGGACACTTTCCAAACCCACCTGGGTTGTTCCTGTGTCCCCTGCCCTACCAGGGGATGCACAGGATCATCTCCAGAGGTCTTCTCCAACCCCAGCTGTTTTGGGATTCTGTAGCTGGATTTGGGACTTCTCCTGAGGCTGTCCTTGTTGATAGAATTTTTGGGATTCATTTTGTTGCAGGCATTAATACTTTCCCTTTGCACTTTTGTCCCTCCATTTGAAGGTATAGAATATTTTGGTGTGTATTTTTCCACCTCCCCAGCCACAGGTTGCCTGGCTCTTACATTCAGGGTAATTGCTCCTTGTTTTTCTCCTTCCTTAATTTCTGACATTGCAGCACAGTGAGTCTTAATGGAAGATTAAAAAAAAAAATCCCTTTAATCAGCCATTTAGGTTGGATTTTAGGAAAGCTTTTTCCATGTTGTCATAAAGATTGGAAGAGGCTGCCCAATGGCTTCTCCTGGGGCTGTCCTTGCTGTTGGTAGAGTTTTTGGGATTCTGTGGTGGGATTTGGGACTTGTCCTTGGACTGTCTTTGCTGTTGATTGAGTTTTGAGTTCTGTGGCTGGTTTTGGGACTTTTTCTAAGGCTGTCCTTGTTATTGATGGTGTTTTTGGGATTCTGTGGCTGAATTTGGGATTTCTCCTGGCAGGGCTGGGTGTGGAGCTGCAGCTCTGCCACTTCTGGTCACTTCCCATCCCCTGGGAGCCTGGGCTGGAGGATCTGGCCTGACTCACCCCCAGCCCAGGCACATCTGATGCTCTGCCAGCCCTGACCATAAACTGCATGAGTTCCTCCTCCCCTCCAGCCTTTAACTCTTGTCCTTCTCCTGGGGGCTTTTTGTACATTTTTCTACATAGCCATGTTGAAGCTTATGCAAGTTTTCTAATAACCATGTATAGAGGTGGTTTTGAATTTTGCTTAATTCCTGCTCAAATGCTGTCCTTGCCTTCCTGGAGGATGGTGCCAGAGCAAGAGCCAAGTTCCAGCTCCTTAGTGGCCCCCAGTGAAATGTAGGAAGTCTGAGGGAATATCAAAACTCAGTCACTTTGTGATTCTGAGTTACCACAAGACAGATGCCAAAACATCTGCCTCTGGAAAATGTTTTGTGTTAGTCTAAATCAGCATTTTGCTTTTTCAGTGTTGTGAGCTTGGGGTGATGTGATTGCTCTTTGCATCCAGGGTGTTTCACTTAATGGACTTCTTAATATTAAAGATCAATTTGGATGTTCTTGATTGTGCTTCTTGTTAGCTGTGCATTATGGCACATTAATAATCCTCTTAGAGTCAATAATGATGTGTGTTTATATATATTTTAGCACTAGTTTGAGCTTTATACCCTCTCTACTTGGTGGTAAAGTACTCTGAATACAGATTAGCCAAAGGAGGGGGGAGAGCTGTTGAAATGGTGGCTAAGCAGCTCACTTCATTAGCTCACTAAAAATAAAGTGTCTGACTTGAAAGGGGGAGGAAGGAAAGTGAGAAACTGAACTTGTTTCTTGGAAATTTTGGCTTTACCCAGGACTTTTCATGTCACAGAATCCCAGATTTATTCAGGTTGGAAAAGAGCACCAACATCTTCAAGTCCAATTGTGTCTGATCCCCATCTTGTCCCAGCCACCTCCAGGAATTCACTGGGCACCTGCAGGGATGGGGACTCCCCTGCCAAAGCCTGAGCACCTTTTTTCCATGGAGAAATTCCTGCTGGTGTCCAACATGTCCTCTCCTCCTGTCCCTTTCCCTGGGAGCAGAGCCTGACCTCAGCCTGGCTGTCCCCTCCAGTCAGGGAGTTGTGCACAGCCAAAGGTCCTCCTGAGCCTCCTTTCCTCCAGGTTTGATTTCTTTCTGTATTTTAATTAGTGCAGAAAGGACAAGTGAGCATCTTTTGTTCTACTCCAGCTCTGCCAGCAGTTCTCAGCAGGGTGGGTTGCACTTTGGAAAAGGCTGCAAGCCTCAAGTTTGGGATTATTCTGGATTTCTGAAGTTTCCTCAGATTATTCATTAATTCATGCTGGGTAGTGAGTGATGAGACACCAGATGTGATGCAGAACGTGTTGCTGCCTTTGCCATCTGCTGGGAAACCTGAGGTGTCTGCTTGTGCTCAAAAAAGCTTGGTGACCCTTCACTCTTGGTGTCCTCACTCTGGAAGAAGGATTTCAGGCTGAGATATCCCAGAGTCTGCTTCAGGATTCTCTCACCCTCAACAGATGCCCATGGAGGAGTTTGCAGCTGAACCATTTCAGGAATTTGCTGCTCACAGAGAGGAGGAGTGAAAGGAGCTGCTGCCTCTCCTTTGTAAGGGAAAGTGGTGTTAAATCCTTCCTATCTACTTGAACTTGTGGGATTTAGGCTAAGCCTGTGATGAAAGTCACATTTGTGGGTTGAATCAATAAGATCAGAGCATCACTGGGCAGGAGGAACCTCCAGCTGGATTTTCTCCTTTAGCTTGGTGGTAACTGTTCAGATCTAAGAATTTCTCTAGGCTTCTCTCTTCAGGATTTTTTTTTTTTTTTTGGGGGGGGATGTTTGGATAACAGAATAATTAAAATATTGAGAAAGAGCTCTGAATCAAGTTTGGTGAGAGCAGGAATGACAAAACCCAAGGTGAGGGTAAGAGAATCTACCCTTGATTAATGCACACATGAAACAATTGTCTTATTTAACAGTTCTCAGATGTAACTCCTGACTTAATCACTGCTTTTTTTTCATTTTGCTTCTCCATTAGCCTCAGGTGTAGAAATTAGAAACTCCTCTGGGTGAGTAGCAGAGTACTAAGGAATCTGCCTGAATACTCAAATGAACCACTTTCATTTTAGGGAAAATAGGAAAACCTTCAGGTGTCTTTTAATACCAGAGAATTTACAAAAGCTTTTGCTTTCACCTCTGCAATTTGTCTGCTTTCATTGAAAAAGCACAGTTATGGTTTAGGGATTTTTTTATTTTTTAAAGCCAGTATGAAAGAAAGCTGGTAATGTGTTAAATGTAGTTTGGTTTTTTCAGGAGTTTAGAATGATTAATACAGCCTTTAAAGCAAAGTAATACCAGGGAACATTACTCTGTAACATCTTTATGGCATGTTAAGATATCTCACCTTTTTTAGAATCAGAAAAAAGATTTTTCAGTAGAAACTGATGTTACCTTTGTTTGCTTTTTCCCTTTTTTTTTTTCACCTTTAATTCTTCTAGTGTTGGCCTCCTCATTTTTCTGATGTGTGCAGATTGAGTGTAGCTCACAGAGGTGTTTGCTTTGTGAAGGGGGGTCTGGTGCAATTTCTATAATGCCCTGTTCAGCATTCCTTCCTTTATCAACTCTGAGTTGAAAAAATTCCTCTTTCTGTGCCCACACTTAATTCTTTGCTTTTGGGACTCTCATGTGGATGTTGGATTTTTTAAATTAAGCAAAACATACTTCAGTTTAAAAAAAAAACAACAAAAAAATCAAAAGTTATACCTCAGTATATAATATTTTTAAAGAATTTTAAATGATAGCTCAGGACACAATTGATGAGACAAAATGCAAACACTCCAGTTTCATGCTTTACTCCTCCAAACTTTGGCTTTTTCTTTAATTAAAGCCTTGTTGTTTGCTCCAATCAAACATTTTCTGTCACAACATCTTTTGATGTCACTGTACATAAGAAAAATTGCTGTGAGGAGGAGTTATCTGCTACCTTGCAGGGGAGTTTGTGGTGCACTTCAAGCCTCCTTTGTAATCACAGGGGTGGAATGCACTTTATAGTTATTTTGGTTGTTTGCTTCACGATCTGTCAATGCTGTTGAAAGCCAGAAATGTGATTTATTTTCCTCTTGCAGACATATTTTTCACACATATCTATATGTTTTTAAAGATAAATCACCCCTCCCTGGCTCCTGAGTCAGTTGGGGTCAGTGGGAGCTGTGCTGGGCAGTAATTACCATTTGATGGCTGTTTGTCATCTTCTGTCAGAAGAATTGGTCATTACTGCAGCTCCTGGTGCCTGACCTGCCTTGTTGTGACAGACACCAGTTTTAGCACTCTTGGGCATAAATTTTAGTGCTTTTTTTTATTCATAGCTGCCTTTGATCCTCAGTGTTGTTCCTCTTAAATGTTGGAGAAATGCTCAGCTGAAGTGTGAATTGAGTACAGGACTGGTTTTTAATCTGTTAAAATGCAAATTTTTCCTGGCTGGGATGTGTGGTGTGAGTCAGTGAAGTTGCCTGTCGGGTCCTGGAGGTGGGAGACTGTCCTTGGATCCATTTTTGGATGTGTGAACATCCCAGGGGTGCCTTGGTTGAGCTGTGAGCACTGAAGGATCTGAGTAAACACCCCAAGGATGGATTTTTGTGTTGCACTGCAGCCAGTTTGGAGGAGTCAGGGCTGTGTTAACTTGAGCTGTGCACAAAAGCTGAAATGAGAATATTTCTGGGGGTGTTTCCAAGCAGACTGTCCCACGTGCTCTGTGTTCACCACTGTGATCATCCCCCTGCTCAGAGCATTTAAAATGCTCATTTTGTGTTTCTCAGAACCCCCTTGTCCTGCAGGGCAGCATTTATGGTTTCAGATATCCTGTGCCAGATACCTGGGAGGGAGGGAAGGCTTATCTGTCTCTAATAATGACAAAATTAAGGAAAGCATTAAAACACAAATAGCTTGGCTTGTTTTGATGTCAATAAAAAGTGGTACTTCCTAAAACCTTCATTTAAATCCTGGTGATACTGGTCTCTGCAGTGCACCTGACCTTTATTTTTTACCCTCTGGTGTGTTTTTATTCCATGAATAATCTTCCACTTTATACAGTGTTTTCCAAACTGCTTTTCCATGGCTTTTTTTCCTCCTTGTACACTCAGATTTATTTATTTACTTCTTAACTCTAAAGTCTGTCAATCCAGAGGAGTCCTACAGAGGACAGGACCCAGCCAGGCTGAGTGGATTATTTATTGGTGATCCAGTGGATTATTTATTTATTGGTGAGCAGGAATTCCAGGAGTTCAGGGGAGAACAAGCAGTAATTCCTGCAGGCAGCAGCCTGTGCCCCATCCTTGTGCTGGGATTAGAGCACTGGGATAAACTGGTTATCAGATTTGGGCTCAGAGCAGTTTTCTGTCCAGTTCCCAGCTCTTAGAAATGTAATTTGTGGTGTTGGTTTCTTGTGTAACACAGGAGATCTGCTGGCCAGGTAAGGCAGGTGTTACCTGGGTCCCACCTCTCATTGCTTCTAGTTAGAATTTAATATTTACTTTCGATAATTTAATATTTATTACAGTTATACTATATTTATTATAATAATTTTATATTTAAATGTATAACTCTGCCATGTTTTGAATTTGAGGGGTTTTTTGTATCATGAGTGTGTTGTGGATCCTCTGTGGTCTCAGAATTTCCTGTGGGAACCACATGTCATTTATCCAGGTCATTCTGTGCCAATAAAACATCTGAGTCCTGTCCTGGGAACTGAGGCAGAAAGAAAAGCAGTGGTCATCTAAGGGGTAGTAGGAATTTGGGAGTTAATAATTATATTCCAAAAATGCTTTTGTTTCCTGGAGAGTTAGAACAAAAGTGAGAAATTCTGATTTTTAGGTATTATTGGTCCTCATTGGAGGGAGTAGCTGCAGTTCTAAATTGAGGAAGAAACTAGACTGAAGTTCTTTAATTTCAATCTTGTGAGATATTTCAGTCTGTCTTCAATCATGAGGACCCTTACTGATATTAGAAGATTTTTTTCTTCTCCCACAGAGAGTTTACTCCATATAAAACTTAAAAATTTGGTTTTAGGAGTAATAACTATTTTGTTTTTCAAATCATGAGTATTTTGTTTCCCAACCAGACCTGGTTTTTAGAGTTCTTTGTCAGATGGATTTGTGGACATTGCCAGTCTTAGTGCTCAAGAGTGTCCAGATTTTCTTTTGGGAGGAGTGATCTTGGAATTCCTGTTAGATTTGTTGGAGTTTATTGTAAAGTGGGTTGGTTGCAGTTGCCTCTGGCACTCAGAAGTTCTAAAATGATATTTTTCAATATCCTATGCATGCAGTAAATGAATGAAGTGACTTAGAAAACTTAAAAGTGTCTTTAGAAAACTCAAATTGCCATGCTAACATTAAAGGATGATTTCTGTGTGTTGAGCTGACGGGGAAGACAGAGCAGTTCTTTGTAGAACTGCCTAAAATTGACACAAAGTGCTGTGGAAAGCTGGCAAATACAACAAAAATTGAGTGTATTGCCATGAAGAAGCAAAGCATTATACACACAGTGAGGGACAGCTTTACAAAGTGAACTTGTGGCTTTTAAAATTTTGTTACAGAGGGGAAATATTGAGAAAAAAGTTGAGAACTTGGCCGAATCTTTTTCAGCCAAGAATTTTTAAAAAAAAAAAAAAAAATCTTTTTTTACAAAAAGATTCAGAATGGCAAAAATGAGTAATAAAAACATTGATGTGGAGGAACAGCTGGAGTTGTTGCCTTGCCTGTGCTGACAGCAATGTTCCCTCTCTCCAGCTCTCTACAACTATGATGCCAGGGGACCAGATGAGCTTTCCTTACAGATTGGTGACACTGTGCACATCCTGGAGACTTATGAGGGTAAGAGGGCAAAAATCAGATGGGAAAAGAGGATTTTTTTGGGAGGAATTCCTTCTCTGTTTGTCATGCTATCAAGTGATGAATTGGAGGTTGAAGAAATGGGGACAGTGAATAAGCACTGGGTTTTCTCTGGAGGAAGAATTTTCACACAACTGCAACAGTTGTAGAATCTGCCCCACATTAGAGAAATGAGAGATGCTTTTTTGGGTACCCTTGGGGAATGCAAAAGGACCTGCTGCTGCAAGAAGTTTAATCTGAATTTGAAAGTCACCTGGGTCCTGAATGATTTCTGTGTCTCTTCTGAGATGGGTGCCTGTGTTAGTGCTGTGCACTGATTTCAGCCTTTTCCAGACACCTCTTTTGATAAAAAAAACTCCACAAACATCACCTGTGCCAAAATCTTTAGTCTCTGATCCTTGTGCAAGGGAATTTCAGTGCTGAGTTTGATAATCAACAAGATGTGGAAATTCTCTCCATTACCACTCTGATTTTATACCTTCCATGGCTTGTTTTATCCAGGATATTAAGCCTATGGAAAATTGAAATTCAGGTGGGATGTGCAGGGCTGAAGCATGTTCAGAAGCCTCCTTATGATGCTGTAGAGCTGGGAAGGAGCAGATGGGAGGTGCCATAAATGAACTTTTTAATGCTTTTCCCTTTTTTCCTCTCCTAGGTTGGTACAGGGGTTACACACTACGGAAGAAATCCAAGAAGGTGAGTGTTACCAGAGTGTGATATCCTCATTTTTCTCTTGGAATAAGATGGATTTTGGCACTGTGTTTGATGGAGCTGGATCCCAGGTGTACACTGGTCCCTGCTGCTCTGTCTCTTCAGCCTCTGGTCAGTGGGGATTTTTCAAGTGAATAAAAAGCTTTTATTTTAGGAAAGCCTGAAAGATGAGTGGCCCATCCAGCTCTGGGGTCCATAGAGAGGATGTGGAGATGCTGGAGAGAGTCCAGAGCAGGCAGCAGGGTGAGCAGAGGGATGGAGCAGCTCTGCTGGGAGAACAATCCCAACAAGGGCTGGCATTGCTCAGCCTGGAGAAGAAACTTTGGGGTGACCTCATTGTGTCCTCCCAGTGCCTGAAGGAACTGCAGGAAAATAGAGATGGGACAAGAGATGGAGGGACAGGACACTTTAATCTCAAGGAAGGAGATTTAGATGGGATGTTGGGCAGAACTTCTTCCCTGTGAGGATGAGGAAGGGCTGGGATGGAATTCCCAAATGTGCTGTGGCTGCCCCTGGATCCCTGAAGTGCCCAAGGCCAGGCTGGAGCAGCTGGGACAGTGAAGGTGTCCCTGCCATGGCAGGGGTGGCACTGGATGAGCTCTGAGGTCTTTTCCAAGCCAGGCTATTTTACATTTGTGATCCCAGTTTTTGCAGTTTAAAGGTAAATCACTCATTAAATCCTGATGTGCATGTAACAGTAACTACTGCACCAAACCTTTCCTCAGTAAAAAGTTCAGACCTTGGTGTTCTCCTTGCTCTGTTGAGAGGCTGCCACTGCTGCTGTTCAGTTTTGGGTTCCTGGTGAAATGCAGTTGCAACTTGGAGAGGAATATGGAGCCAAACTTTGGGAATTTTCATTTGTTCCCTTTGGGGAGAGGAGGAGGCTTCTCCTGCAGTGGAATTTCAGTGTGCACCAAGAGCTGCATTTGCAGCTGTTTCTCTGGAATGAGAAGAGAGGAAACCACACAAACACTGGTTGTAGCATCATGGTTTATTTTTTGAGCCTTTTACTTCATAGTAGTAATTAAACAAAATTAAACTGTAGGGTTTGCTTATTTTTTCACTGAAACACTGCAAATTCTATGTTTGCCTCCAGAGGTGTGTGTTTAGTTGTTTTCATGTCTAAAAGTGCAGAGTTGGGTGGTTCATCCCACTCATTTCCTTACCAGGCCTGGGGTTTTTATTCTATTTTTGTACTTTGTTTTTTTGTGTGTGTGAACACATTGAATTTCTTACAAACCATGTTTCATGAACGTGCTTTTTGCAGTCTGAGAAGCAATTAGACATTTTTCTTGCCTTAAATTATTTCCATGTGTTGCTGCATTTGTCTGACTGCCACTAAATTTAGTGATTTTTGAATATTTTTAAAACTGGGGTAAAAAATCTCATTCCCATGCACTTTCCCCCAGTGGCTTCTCAATAATTTCTATTATTGCATTCCCAGATGATCAGAAAACTGAACTCCTGCCTTGAAGGGTGAGATGGTGGAATTTGCTTTATCAGCTTGACTTGAATTCTTTTAAAAATCTTGTTTTATATCTGCCTCTTGATTAATTTAGAATATTTTTACAGAGAAGCTGTAAGGTTGCAATAACATCTGGAAAGGACAGGCAATGCAAAAATTGAATATATGTGAAAAAAGTCCCAAACACAACTCTTGTGATGCTTGAGGATGAGAGAGGCTCTGCACACCCAGCAGTGTTTTGGCATATTTTAGGAATAAACACAATATATAGTGTGCAGCTGGTTAAATAACATATTTTTTCTTCTCCTTCCCTCTCCAAGGGTATATTTCCTGCCTCCTATATCCATCTTAAGGAAGCAATTGTTGAAGGCAAAGGGTGAGTTGGATTTGAAAAGAACAAAATTACTTTTTCCCATTTTATTTACATTTCAGTGCATTTCCAGGTAAGCTACACTTGTTTCCATGTAATATTCTGCCATACTCAGAAGTTATTTTGTGATTTTCCTGTTCCTTTCCCTGGTGTGTGCAATAGTTGGGGCTGTATTTGTTGTTCAGCAGCTCTTCAGATCCTTGTGTATCCAATCAGCTTTGCTGGACATGCAGGTAAAAAGTCTCTAATGTGAGGATAAAAGTTGAGTTAAAAATCAGGAAAAAAATCTCAACCTAATCCCAGAGGAAAAAGGAGGTGGAGTGAAATTAATAAATCATTAGCCAGGTATGAAATGGAGTGAAACAGGATTAAAATGTTTAATTCCTTTGTGCCTGATTTATTTTTATACTCTGTTAAATATGTAAATGATCAAAGTAGTAATCATGAGATTGCTGCATAATGACATCTTCCTTGCTGATTGCAAAACTGCCTTTAAGTACCTGCTGCTGCAATATTCAAAGATCTGGCTGGTATTTCTTACCTTTGTGGCACCTCATTTTAATACAAATCATACAGAAACTTCCTGGTAATGAACTGAATCTTAATTTAGAAAAAAAGAACAATTAAAGAGGAATGTGGTGGTGGTGTAGGTTGGGCACATCTGGTTTTTATCTTGGTTGTTTCTTGTGGAATAAATCAGTCAGTAATGGATGTTGTAGTGAGGTGTGCACTGATCCTTGGGAGTGCAGAAAGGAGGGAGGGATATGACAAGAGGGGATGGACTTAAAATGAAGGAGGGGAGGGATGGGTGAGATTTTGGGCAGGAATTGTGCCCTGGGAGGGTGGGGAGGAGCTGGGCAGGAATTCCCAGATTTGCTGTGGCTGCCCCTGGATCCCTGCAGTGTCCAGGGCCAGGCTGGACATTGGGGTTGGAGACAGGGGAAGGTGGAACAAGATCTTTGATCCCTTCCAAGCTGAACCATTCCATGATCCCACAATCTGAGCACATCAAAATATCTTTTATGTGCTGTGGCTTTACTGGTGCCCAATGCTTCAACAGCTGATACTGTCTTACTTTCACTGATAAATTTATAACAAGTGATGCTAATTCCTGCCCAGTTCTATTCAGTTCCCTTTGGAAATGAGCAGCTCTTCCTAAGGAATTATTCTAGATCAGGTGATTTAAATTCAATATCAGCATAAAAATTCCCCCAAAGAGGCTGCTCTGTGCATGGTGGTGTCACCATTCCTGGAATTGCTCAGAAACTGTGTGGATGTGGCACTTGGGGACATGGCTTAGGGTGGCCAAGGTGGTGCTGGCAACACTCAATGACCTTAAATCTCCTTTCAAACCTTAACAATTCTGTGGTTCTCCATTCTCACTGATTTACTCAGCTCTTTTTTTTAACCCTTCCTGTTCAGGCAGCACGAGACAGTGATCCCCAACGAGCTGCCCCTGATCCAGGAGGTCACCACCACCCTGAGGGAATGGTCCAGCATCTGGAGGCAGCTCTATGTGGTAAGGACAGCTCAGGAAAAACCTTCACACAGAGTTTCATGGCAAAAGTGGAACAGGGAGAAATGGGACTGCTGGTTATGGAGGAACTCTTAATGAATTTCCCCTTCTGTTGTTGTTTCTAAAGGCAGCTTTGTGCTGAAAATCCATGTAGCATCATCTCTGTTACAGCACAAATCTCTTGCCTATTTTATCAAATTTTTCTTGTGCAGAATCAGGTGTGGGGTTTTTTTTTTTTAGTGTTACCTTGATCAAGCAATAATTTGTGGAGCAGTTGCAATCCCTTTTTTATGTAGGTTCTATTATAGGAAATGTTTGATTTTTTTAAGGTGTATACAGATTTGGAGTAATTTAACATGTAATTTTATTAGAGAAATTAAATTGTGTTCAGGCTGTTTCTTAAGGCTGCTGGTCTCTGTAGTGAAATAGAGTATTTAATGTTGAATTTGTGAGTGTAAATGGAAAGCTTTATAAAATTACAAGTGTAAGTCTTTAACCTCTCAGTATTCCTTTATGTAAAGTTGGTTGTTCCCAGATTTTAACACCTCAACTTCCATGCTCTTTTATTTTGATATACTAAGCTTTCAACTACATAAGAATGTATTAAAAACTTAGTCTCAGATGGGAAGATACAAAAACAGAGGTGAAAGTGCACATAAATGAGATGCAGAGTTCAAACATGTATTTAAAAGTGCAGTTGAAATGTAAAGCAAAGGCTGCTGTGGGATTTAAGGTACCTGGCACACACTTGATGCTCTCATTGTGCAAGGTCACTGTTCCAAGATAATGGGAACATGAAATTCCTTTATTTAAAGCAGGGTTGAATGCAGTCTCTGTTTGCCATAAATATGTTGGAAATCTTGTATCATAAAAGTGCAAGCTGTGTAATGAAGACACCGAGTGGTAATGAAGACATTTGTGCTGACTAATGTGGCTTTTAATCACACCCATGAAAATAAAGATTAGGAGTAAGAGTGTAATGGAAATGATGTAGTGTGGCAATATAGAAGATGAAGGATAATATCTTCTATGAAAAGAAACAGATTATGTGTTAAAGAGAGAGCTTGAAGGAGTTGGAATAGCAGGGAGTTTGTGTGATGAGGAGCAGACAGGCAGAAATAAAGGAGGGAGAATTTCCAGAGGGCATTGGGAGCAGCTTTGCCCTTGCTTCCACTGCTGTGGAATCCCAGAATGGTTTGGGAGGAACCTTAAATCCCATTTAGTGCCTCCCCCTGCCATGGCAGGGACACTTCCACTGTCCCAGGCTGGCCTTGGGTGGGAAAAGGGGCTGGGGCTTGGAGCCTGGGACAGTGAATTTGTCCCTGCCTGTGGGACTGGTTTGGCTTTGAGGTCCCTCCCAAACCATTCCATTCTGTGATTCCATGTTAAACAATACTTTAATGCTTTGCTAATAATTTTGAATCTAAGAACAGGCAATCTAGGGAGTCTTGGTTTACTGGAGGCAACTGGTTCAGACTGGGCAGGCTTGAGGGATATTCCATGCTGTCCCTATCCTGCATGTCAAAACCCCTTAAGCTGCCACATTTATGCCTTGATCCAGTTTGTAGTTTGTGTTTGGATCCTGAATGGATGTTCAGTTTTGTTTGCAGAGAGCAGGGGATGTGGAATGTTTCCCATCTCTCAGGTTTGTGATTGCCTGCAGCCTTGAAAATCAGGAACCTCTTCCCCATTTGGATTTGTCTGTATTTAGCTCCCAGCCATATGTGCCTGTTGTGTCTTTCTCTGCTACATTAAAGAGCTTTTAATAATGGGTATTTTCTCTCAGTGAAGGTTCTCCCACTATAATCAAGCCAGCTTTTGGATAATCTGAACAGACTGAAGTCTTTAAGTTTCACAGTTAGATATCCTTTTCCCAGAGTCTTGGAGTCATTATGTTCTTTTCCTGCATCTTCTGCAGTTTTTCTTTGGTTTTTTTCTAAAGTGGAGAATTTTATTGTAATTAAATAATTATTCCTAGCTTGGCTGAGTGTTGCCAAGGAAAGTTTGTATATGCTGCAGGCAGTATTTAATATCCACAGTTCTGGGCTTTTATAAACAGTGGAGATATTTAGTTTCCTATCAAGTTTAGGTCTTTCCTGGTGTTTCACTGTCTTTTAAAAGTTACCTGTGGACTTGCATGGCACTGATGTGCACAATGAGGGATTTTTCAAGTGTTATTGTGGAGGTTTAACCAGGGAGAGAAAGCATTCTGCCAAGTTGCAGAACTCGAGTCTCTTGCTGTTCAAACTCACTATTTTCAGTCCTGCTCTGCTCAGTGCAGAGGGTCACTGAACAAAGCTACCCTGAGAATCAATAGAAGGATATTTCCCCTTGGATGCCTGAAAACAGCATGACCCAGGTTTGAAGATAACATAAACTCAAGTATTTACACTCATTTAGCTCCTTAAAGCTGAGTGCAGCACTGAGAATATTCAGAGTTCTGTGCTGTAGCAAGTTAGGCTCCTGTTCCACAGCTACTGTGGGCTTCCCCTTTGAATTCTGTTTATAATTGCAATTTATCCTGTGTCTCCCAAGCACTCTAACCTGATTTCTCCCCCTTTTTTCCCCCACAACAGCAGGACAACAGGGAAATGTTCCGCAGTGTCCGGCACATGATTTACGACCTGATCGAGTGGAGATCCCAAATCCTCTCTGGGACCCTGCCCCAGGATGAGCTCAAGGAGCTGAAAAAGAAAGTGACTGCCAAAATTGATTATGGCAACAGGTTTGTGAACAGATCAGCCTGTGTAAGGCACATCAGCTGTCAGTGAGGGTTGGAGGGTTCTTTCTTTCCCTGCAGTTGAAGTGTTTGTGTTTTCACATTTCTGTTGCAGCAAGATAAAGATTGAGGCTGAGGCAGCATCTTTAGAGTAGAATATGTAAAGTGGAATCCATCTCTCTCTTGATGGTATCATCAATTTGATGATGGTATGAAGCTGTAATTTTTTTAAGGCCAATTCAAAAGTGCAAGTGTTGCCTGCCTTGAAAATAGAATTTTAAACTCCACTTGCTTCTGCAGCACAAACAGTTGTCACCCTCTGAGCACCACCAGCTGCCTGTGCCCTGGAGTCACTCAGCTGTAATGTGATGTTGAAGGATTTGGCTCAGAAACACCATTTAGCTCATGGTTCCTCTCCTTCCACAGCATCCAGCTGGTAGCACAGGATGAACAGGGAGATTTCATAAAAGAAAGGAGTAATTTAGCACAAGAGAGTGGAAGTTGGGAAGGAAATATTGACCCAAAAAGCAGTACAGGTTGCATGTGTTGGATATTTTAGTGATTCAGATGTGTTCTCTCTCCAGATGGTTGGCTAGGTTTAAAGACAATTTTTGTAAATACAAGTTTGAGATGATAACTTGTCTATAAAATTCTGAATTTGCATTTTGATCAAAAATGAGAAATCAAATCCTGCTCCTCATCATTTGAAGCAGTTTTGAATACAGAGAGACAATGTTGTGCTCCCTTCAGTCCTACCCATATGTGGGATTGTTGTCCTGCACACCTGGGGAGTGAAAAAGTTTGCACCAACCCAGCGTTTAAATGCTTTGTGATGCAAATATCACCCATTTCAGCTATTTGTGTTTAATTCCTTAAGAACTGCCAAATTTGCAATATTTCTGCTTGTGTACTTTATCAGCAAAGGCTGTGATTAAAAAAAAAAAAATAAAAAAAAAATCAGTATCTGCATTCAGTCAGTAATTATCATTTGTAATGTGTGATATGGACAGTGGTACCTCTGCAGACAATTAACCAGATGTTTTTGGGATTATTTGTTTGGCTACTGGATTTTACCATCTGCCCTTGAAGTTGCTAAAAGTTGCTCTGAATAACCTCCAGATGCTCAGCCTTCAAATCCAATGGAACATCCTGTGCTGTGCTTTGTATTTGTAATGTTCTGATGGGCTAATTAAGTGATCAGAATGTTCTCTGGGGAGTGCAGGAGGGAGGTGAATGTGAACTTCTGAGTCAATCCTCACCCCTGAAAGATAACATATGTTCGTAATAAAACCCTACATTCACTTGTGCCTAAAAAGAGAGTGAAAGGGGATTTTAGGATCCAGACAGAATGAATTAATTATCTGCTTTATAATGGGTGATCTTGGAGATACCAACCCAAATAATTCTAAATTTGTGTCCTAATTCTAATTTCTGTCCTAATTGTATCCTAATTTTTCCTGACTTGTGAAACACTGATTTGTAAATAAGTTTTTTTCCTTCTATAAGTACAGACAGAAGTTTTGCAGCATATTGTCAGAATAACTGAGGAAGCAAAAATGGCCTTAAGAATCTGTATTTTTAATATCTTTCTGAAAGTGGGTCAGGTAATTCTGTTATGAAAACACTTTTTTTTTTGTTCAGTTGCAAATGTCTGTAACTGGGACACTTAGAAAAAAAAAAAATTCAGATTTTTTTTTTTCCCAAGCATCATTTGCAAGTTAAAGGCTAAAACAAAGGAATGGAATCCAAGGAGGGTTTGCTAGGACTCCTCTGACAGCCTGTGCAAACATTGGTGTGTTCTAGTCTGGGTTCTGAGATTTCCCCTGGATTTCTGAGCTTTCCCCTGCCCAGGCAGTTCCTGCCAGGGAGGGCTCTGACAGTTCCAGTGCTCTGTGGGTGTTTTTCCTGCTGTGGCTGCTGTCCAGGGAACAGTAGTAGGGAGGAGAAAAACAACTTTGGCTGTTTTTCTGTTTGGTTTCAGGGATGAAATAATTTTCTCACCAGAAGATTAATCTGGGAGTGAGATGTTCTGGGGATGCTGGAGAGTTTTGTAGCTGGGTCCTGCTCCAGAGCAGAGCTTAGACATCACTCAAGGCAGCAGATTTTAATCTCCTCTGCAATTAATGCAGTGCAGTTAATTGGAGGGGTTTGGGTTTTGACCCCCTCAAGAGTTTTACACTTCCAGGTGTGGGAGGGTGAGGAGGAATCCTCCAAGTCCATGGAAATACCTTTGTGTGCCACAGCTTCCTTCCACATCCTTGCAGGTTGTGCCCAGAGGGAATTTACTTTCAGATAAATCATGAACCCCTGTGTGACTTATCAGACACAGCAAATTTGATTTAAGCTCATTGATCAAACATATTTCAACTCCATATTTAGAGCAGCTCCACCAGGAGAGCTGACCATGGAGTTAAAGGAAATAGGGACACATTTATTGGGATGGAGGTGACAAGGGCAGTCCTAGGGAAGGGACCTGATTTTTTTTAACCCTTGGTACTGCTGCCAGCAATGTGGAAATTGTGGAAGAATGAGAGAGGTTTTCCCTGAGCCTGGATTTGGTTATGACAGAAAGCTTCCTCTGTGCAGAAGGTAATTATGGATGTTCACACCCTGCTGACAGAGATCTGGCTTCTGCCTTAGAAAAAGGAAACAACTTCTGCCTCATCTTGTGGGGTGTGGGTAAAACATGAGTTTGCAGTTGGAGAGGGTGGAGTGGGAGACATGAGCTGTGGGTGGTGGGACTTGCTTGTTCAAACTGTTGGATAAATCAGAGGAGGAGACCAAGTCTCTGGCAAATTTATTTGTTTAAGAAATTACTTCCCCAGCTGTTGTGCTGTTTCATTTCCATCAGTTCTCTCTGTGCTGTGGGAATAAGTGACTGGCATCTCCAGGGTTGGTGACATGTTAAATTGCATTATCATGTCTCAATTTCTTTTCCATCACATGTCAGGTGTGCAAGTTGAACACTTGGCAGGTGTTTTTTGAGCACTGTTAATCCACAAACATAATTTCTGTCTTGTTTAGAATTCTGGATTTAGATTTGGTGGTTAGAGATGAAGATGGCAACATTTTGGACCCAGAGCAGACCAGCACCATCAGCCTTTTCAGAGCACATGAAATTGCTTCCAAGCAGGTGGAAGAGAGGCTACAAGAGGAAAAAGTAAGAGACACTGTGGCTTTTCCCTGTGAAACAAAAAACTGTAAACTAATTGGATGACTTTTATATTTAGCACTGCTAATGAGGGATTTGATGTTTATGAAGAATTACCAGGCTTAAATGTTTTGTTAGAATTTTTATGAGTGTTTTATTTTTTCACCCTTGGAAAGGTTTAGTAGAATTTATGGTTCAGACCTGTGTGAATAAATCAGCTGCATTTGTGGTTAGTATCAGATGTGCATGTGAGAGGTTTGTAAGGGGGGTTGTCATCAGAGTTGCTGTGTGAGAATTATCAAGAATAAAATCCTCATTCTTAGATGGTTTCTTTATGCCAATCCTAAAAACTTGCTGGAATAAAAGGGGCAAATTTAAAGCACTTCTCAGTCTTGAATTGTCAGCACCTTTGCAGCTCAAAATCCTAAATTTAAAAAGGAAAAACTTCTGGTTTTTTGTGTTGTGTACCTGGATTTTTTTCAGGTATATTTTAGGCTCTGTTTTTTTACTTAATAAGAGTAGACATTTTCTCTTTTCTTTTTTTTTTTTTTTTTTTTTTTTTAACTTTTTCCTTATGGTGTGGCATTTCAAGGCAGATCTAGAAAATGCTGCCTGTCATAAAACTTAACAGAAAAGAGATCACAGGAGCAGGCACTTGATGGAAACCTTGTCCTCTTCTTTTTGGAAGGTTTTAAGAAAGTTTTATAGCAGTTGGATGTCTGTTAGGCTAAGTTAAACTTTATTTTGTTCTTGAATTGCAGTCTCAGAAGCAGAATATTGATATCAACAGACAAGCCAAGTTTGCTGCCACTCCTTCATTTGCTTTATTTGTAAATTTAAAGAACGTTGTGTGTAAAATAGGAGAAGATGCTGAAGTGCTGATGTCTCTGTATGACCCACTGGAATCCAAATTCATCAGGTCAGTGCCATTTTTATCTGTGCTTGCTCAGGGGTGGTAGTGAGGCAGTTTTGGGGCTTAGCAAGGTCACTTTGCTGTGCAAGGCAGGTCCCTTGGGGCACATTTCAGGGTTGTGCTGTGCTTGTGGTTCCCCAGGAGCAGATGGAAATTCAGAGGTGAGCACACCTGCAAGGGCTGTGACCCTGCTGAGCTGCAGAATTCCCACACTTGCTTGCTGAGAAGCTGCTTTCTTTATAAAAATTGTGTGCACTAAGGGAAATGCCAGCTCTCTGCTTAATATTTGTTTCCTTAGGATAAGGACATTGGGTTGGAGAGTCTCCTGTAAAATCTGAAGTTGATTTTACCTGCTGGTGTTCAAGAGTGTTTAGTGATAGGAATGGCTTTAAGCTGAAAGAGGGTAGATTTACATGGGATATTAGGAAGAAATCCTTTCCTGGGAGGGTGGTGAGGCACTGGTATGGGTTTCCCAGAGAGGTTGTGGATTCCCAGTCCCTGGCAGTGCCCAAGGCCAGGCTGGAGGGGCTTGGAGCAGCCTGGGACAGTGCAAGGTGTCCCTGCCTTGGCAGCAAGGGGTGGAATGGGATGATCTTTATGATCCCTTCCAGCCCAAAGCATTCTCTGGTTCTGTTTCTCTAGAATTTAAACAAAATCTTCCAAATGTTGTTGTTTTCAGTGAGAACTACCTGGTGAGGTGGTCGAGCTGTGGCCTCCCCAAGGACATTGACAGACTGCACAACCTGCGAGCTGTGTTCACTGTGAGTGTGCCCTGCCCAGGGCACAGCAGGGACACTGGGCTGGGGGGCACCAGCCTGGGCCACTCTGCAGGGGAGCACAGCTGGAGGGGGGCTCCAGGACAAGGGGGAATGGCTCCCACTGCCAGAGGGCAGGGATGGATGGGATTTGGGAAGGAACTGTTGCCTGGGAGGGTGGGGAGGAGCTGGGATGGAATTCCCAGATTTGCTGTGGCTGCCCCTGGATCCCTGGCAGTGCCCAAGGCCAGGCTGGAGCTGCCTGGGACAGTGGAAGGTGTCCCTGCTCATTGCTGGGGCTGGAACAAGATGATTTTTAAGGTCCCTTCCAACCCAAACCATTCCATGATTTTGTGCTGCTGAAGACTCATCTCAGACAGTGACTGCTAAATATTTTCAACACCTGGGAAAAACCAAAGTGGATTTTTGAACTTTTAGCTTACTAGAAATAGTTTGTCCTTCTGAACTAATTTATACAGAACTCCAGTAAGATGTTGAAATACTGTTACAAAAGCTGCTCTACTCCGAGAGCACTTTTTTGTCAGTAGGCAAATTCTGAGCAGCCAACCAAAATGCAACTTGAAATTCAGCTATTAGAAAGCAACCTGATGTTACTACTGTTGCCAGGACCTGGGCAGCAAGGACCTGAAGAGAGAGAAGATCAGCTTTGTGTGTCAGATCGTGCGTGTGGGCAGGATGGAGCTGCGGGATAACAACACCAGGAAACTGACATCGGGGCTGCGCAGACCCTTTGGGGTGGCAGGTACCTCAGGGTGCATCCCCCCTCCTCCTGCTCTCCCTCTGTGAGCCCAGGGTGTACCCTGCCCTCCTTGGGGGTCTCAAACACCCCTGAGTGACACCCTGGTGTCTCAGGTGCTGAATTCAAACCCTTGGGGGAAATCGTCAACACAGCGGGAATGGAAACAAGCCACCAAAATGAGTATAAATTAGATTGTTAGAATGTAGATAAATAGGGTTTTTGGGATGTTTATGATAAGGGACATGTGGCTAAGATAGCGAATTTGGGGGTGGACACCTTTTCCTCCTTCTTCTCCATGTCATCCATGTTGGCACTTTTAGATAGGATGGGGTCAGGGCTGGACCATTTAACAAGATTGTATTGTATTGGGAAAATTCTGTAAACATGTAGCACATAGTTCAGACTGTATAAAATAATCCCTGCCTTCACCAGGCAGGTTGCACCCTGGATGCCCAGCTGAGCAGACCACTGCTGGCCAAGTAAAAACGTCCCTGAGATAAGAAACAATAAACAATCCTTGAAACCTCAGAAATCAGTCTCCAGCAATTAGGATTTGAACCACTTCATGTCCCTCTGAGGTGATCTCAGGTCAAAGGAGGAACCTCAGACTGGGACACTGTCCTTGCATGGAAATGGGCTGCTGGAGCTGCTGGGGGCTGTATAAACTCAGAGTTGTGGCTGTATCCTGTACCTGGCAGGGTCTGGGACATGCCAAAGCTGGTTTGCACCCTGTTATTCCATAGACAATTCTGAAATTCCTCAGCTGATAATTCCATCCCTCTTCTGAGTCACTGTTGCTTCAATTCCCTGGGGGGTTCCCTCTTGCTGAGTTCATTCAGTGCCCTTGGTTTGTCTTTGCAGTGATGGATGTTACTGACATCATTAATGGCAAGGTTGATGATGAGGACAAGCAGCACTTCATCCCATTCCAGCCGTAAGTAGGAAACAGCTGCAAGAACAAGCAGGAGTGGAAAAAAAAAAATTAAAAAAAAAATACCCTATTATTTTAAATTAATTTATTTTCATGAGATTTTTTCCTGTGTAGGATTGCTAATATATCTTCCCTGATAATTGACCATTAGCTGCAACAGTGATGTCCTGTCTTGGTTTGAAATGCAATCCAACACATGTCCCCAGAAACATTAGGGTTTTTTTTTGAGTTTAAAGCATGCATTCCCAGTTTTGCAGCCTTGTTTTCTTTGTTTCAAGATGCCAGGGGGAGAATGTGTAAGGGGTGAAATGTTTAAAATTTGTTCATTGCTGGGTTAGCTCTGCCTGAGATGACTGGAGATCATGTTCCATCCATAGAGTCTAAATTTTGACTTTTGTGGAGTGAGGAAAGGTAGAAGGGATAAGGCGAATTTTCATGAAATATGGATGCTTAATTTTCCCATTATGGGAAATGCTGGACTGTCATCTGTTCAAAAGGCAAAACATAGTTATGGGAGCTGAATTCCTTGATTAATACACTAATGAATATTCAGATGGGCTTTTAATGATATTTTTAAAAAAAATCTTGACATAATAAAATCTTAAATTAACTTTGTTTTACAAAATAGGGATAATTCAGTAAGCCCTTATGATTGGAAGGTGTAGGGCTGGTGAGAGGACTGCAGTGTGCAGGTCCTGCAGGGATAGGGGCTGTTAATGACAAAAGTACAATTCCATTTTTCAAGGAAAACAGAATCTGGGGAGGAGAAGGATATGTTTATTGTGTGGTAAACAACAGCAAAGTTGTTTTCCAGCCAGTGTGGAAGTATGCAATGAAAATGAACCTTTCAGAGGGGGTGCTAATGGAACATCCAGTTTTCTGCTCCATTAGCACTGGTTCATTTTTCCTGTTACATATACACAGAGCTTTAAAAAAATGCACAATGTGATTTTGCTTTTTCCCCTGTAATAAATGAAAACATTATCTTGAAAAAGTCTGTCCCAAAGGATATGAATAAGGTGGTGATAAACACAGGGTGAACACTGGTGTTATTTCCAATGTAGACTTGGGCTGTGTATATGAGGCACATTTTTCTCCTCATCCCATGCTTTGTTTCTGTTGTACCACATGCAATTCTGTTTTCATATCTTTGTTTGTATTCATTCACTGGCCACCAGCACAATGGTTGTCAAAAGCACTTGGCAAGATTTACTTCAGTGCCACCTAATGCTGCTGTTTATTTATTGTCCCCATCTTCTCATTTGGGTTGTCTGCTCTTCTCCTCCTTTTCCCTGTGAGATTGATGGGAGCTTTTCCTTCAGGCACTCCACCTGTGGAATGACAGAGGTGACCCTGGAGGTGTTGCAGGGCCAATCTGCTATAAATAAATCTCTATATAAATCTATATTTCAATATTTATATAAAAACTGGCTGTGGGGGCTCTCAGGTGGGAGAGCTCCCCTGCTCCCTGAGGATTGTCCCTGTGGGAGCAGAGCCCTCCCAGCCCTGCTGGACTCTCTGTGGTAGATCAGCGTTCTTCTGATTAATGATCTCCCTCTGTCTTTCTTGTTACCTTTCCTGTCCTTTGTCCTGCGTTGACTAATGAATGCTCTTTGTCACGACTGTGATACAATCTCTTGTGTCCCTTGTCACTGTGATTCTGGTTTTCTGTGCCCCTTCTCTCCTGGTGTTGGTCGTCTGTGCATCCTCCAGGCTAGCGTTGGATGACGCCATTCGACACAAGCAGCTGAACATATCATCCCGTTTTTCACCCAGGGTGGCAGGGGAGAATGATTTCCTGCAGACTGTTATAAACAAAGTGATTGCTGCTAAAGAAGTCAACCACAAGGGTCAGGGTAGGTACTGCTCTTTCTGTGTGGTTTGCTCTGTGTGATGCTGGTTTTGATTTTTTGGAATCAGAAAATTGTTTGTGCCGTTTGTTCTTCCCTTCCCCACCCCTCAGGCTCAGCCTGATCTTCCCCATCATCTCCCCAGTGCTTGTTGCAGTGTTGTTCAGCTCTTGGATGTCTTTATGGTTGTGCTGGAGGAGGTCCAGGGCATGGACAAAGCTGGTCAAGGGTCTGAACATATCTCTGAGTAGAGACTGAGGGAGCTGGACCTGGTTCCTCTCATTATCCCATATAAACATTATCCTGTATAAACACATCCAGAGGGTGTCAGAGGATGAGGCCAGGCTGTTATCAGTGCTTCTCCATGGCAGGGTGAGGAGCAGTGGCCATAAATTAAACACAATAAGTTCCACCTCCACATGAGGAAGAACTTCTGTCCATGAGGGGTGGCAGAGCTCTGGAGCAGCTGCCTGGGGAGGATGAGGAGTTTCCCTTTCTGCAGATATTCCCAGCCCACCTGCACACCTTCCTGTGTCACCTGCCCCCCTGGCAGGGCTGGGTGATCTCCAGAGGTCCCTTCCAGCCTCCCTGTCCATGACTGGTTCTCTGTGAGGTGATGGCTCAAGGACTCACCTCTTGTGCCCTTGAGATGTGGATTTTTGCCTCTCCATGCTGAAAGAAGGGATATTCCCTTCCTTCTCTTGATTCCCCTTATTTTTCCACTCTGCAGCTGAATTTGCAGCATTTTTCTCCTTCCCCAGGAGACCTGAGCTCACAGGAGGTGAGGAGGGAATTCTGTGAAACCTTCCTTGGTACCTCTCTAGGGCACTGCTCTGGGATGATTTAATTTTGTTTGATCTCATGATCATGATGTGACTGTGCCCAGTTATTCCTTTACTAGCTTCAATATTTTCTTGGAATTCTGGATTAATATGGGGTTATGCTGATTAATATAGTTTCCACCAGGCACTCTGTGAATATCTATGTCATCCCATATCTGAAAATATACACACTTTTCCCTGATTTCTACACTAATTAACAGCAAACATAAACCTTATTTTTAGATTATCCTTTAGCTAATGAGGAGAAATTTTATCTCCTTCCCCTCCTTATTTTCTCCTGTGCCCAATGTGTATCTGATAGGAGGAAACATTTCAGTGCCTTTGATTCATTCCAGATTCTTCCCCTCAAAAAAAAAAAGACAGTGCCCAAGCAAACAGCAAAAGGATAAAGAGTTGTTCCTTAGCCAGGCAGTGCAGGTACAGTTGCAGCTCAGTGAAATAGCAGCTGTCAGAACCATCCCTGGCAGCAGATCAGCTCAGAAACTCTTACAGAAATATCATGGGAAAGAGAAGCTGCCAAGTGTACACAGAATGAATGTACAGTTAATTCTCTAACAGGGTAACCCACAATTTATTTCATGGATGAATATTTTTGGGGTGTTTTTTCATGGCTTTTAATTTTAGGATTTTCTTCTGCAAATTGCTGCTGTGATTATTTTGTGCTTAAAATTGATTGCCAGCCACTTCACTGAGTGGAAGTCTTCTTTGGGTTGGGTTTCTTTTTTATTTTTATGGCTTTTTCTTTCACTTTTGGCATTTTTTTTTCCCTGTAACAAATGTGCCTGATGTTAGTTGGCAAGCAGCAGCTTTTTAGTGGCTTTTGCTGCTGAGCAGAAAAATATCAGCTGTGTGAAGCTGATGCCTAAATTTGTGTTTCAGAGCAGTGAAAACAGCTTATAGGGTGGTGATCAATCAGTTTGGGGTATGGATCTGCTGCTGTTGCTTGCATGGAATCCTTGGGTTTTTCCATTCAAATCATCCTTGCTCCTTTCCTTTTTTCCCCATGGAAGATAAACATCTCATTACAAAGAACATGGAACATAAACAGAAATAATTCTGTGTGCTGCACTCATATTTTTGTGTGAAGTGATGAGATCTTTGGAGTGTTTTAAAATATTTTGTATTTTTGTTTGTTTTTTAGTAAAGGAAGATCAGCTATCTTAACATACCTAAATTATTTTAACCTTCTTACATTTTTCAATTTGTAAAAAGAAATCTGTACCATCTAAGAATAAATCCAAGCAGTTTCATAACTGTGGGGTTTTTTTACACAACAGGTTTGTGGGTGACTTTGAAACTTCTCCCAGGAGATATCCATCAGATTAGGAAAGAGTTTCCACACTTAGTGGACAGGTCAACAGCAGTGGCTCGGAAAATGGGCTTTCCTGAGATTATCATGCCTGGTAAGGCACTTAATTATTGCTGCTTTATTATATTTTAACCTGCTTTAAATGTCTGTATGTATGCAATAGTTTGGAGAAAAAAAAAATTACAGGTGAATTTTAGCTATATATGGTATGCATTAAAAAGAAAAGGATCATCAAAAGATCTTGTCTCATTGAAAAGAAATGTAAAATGTTTTGGTGATACCTGCATCAATAAGTAAAACTCCCACCCCTTCAAGAAGACAGGAAATCCAAGTGAGAGTGGAAATTCTCCTTTTTTTCCCCAGTTAAGAAGAGTGTACACACTTTGTTATCCCAAAGCAAGGGCAAATGTCAAACTTCTCTCCTGTGCTGAATCCAAAGCAGGTTTTTGAGGCCCAGGCTTGATTTAGAGATAGCAGCTCTCTTAGGGTTTGGACCAGATTTGAATAATGCATTTGAAAGAGAACCACATCATCTTTTTTTTTAAATTTGTGTATTCTGTGCATGTTCAGTTCAGATGTTTACAAAGAAAAAAAACAACCCGAAAACCATAAAAACCAACCCAAAAACCTGGTGCCTCTCAGAATAAAAACTGCCACGAGCAAGAGCAGAACCTGCAGTGTCCTTTGCAGATTGATGGGCTCTGGAGAATCCATGAGATGTTTCCAGAGCCCATCCCAGCTCCAGATGTTCTTGTGGCTGCTGACAGATGTGTCAGATGTTTTACAGCCTGTTCTACAAGTGTGAGTGCCTCAGCACCTTGTTTGCATCCTGTGTTGGCTCAGAAAATGACTGGAAATCCCTCATTTCCCCAGCCCATTTTCAAGATTTCAGTTGAATTGGGGTGGAGCTGAGGAGCATTTTAAGTCATAAATCTAAATACAACCCCCAAGCCAGCCAAAATATCCAACCTCTTCCTGCTGGAACAAATTAGGGACTTTTTGTAGGCTGTTTAAAATATTCTAAATTGCAAAATATGTTTGTGTGGGATAAATGGTTGTGTTGAAACTTTTCAAGTGAATAGTGAAAGAAATTGTGCAAAAATAAGTAAATGGAAGTGTGGTGCTTGAAGTTTGAGTGTGTCCTTGGTTTCCCAGATCTGTTTCCTGTGGGAATTGTGGGTGACTTTGTGCTTTTCCCTTGCAGGAGATGTTCGTAATGACATCTATGTCACCTTGGTGCAGGGAGACTTTGACAAAGGCAGTAAAACCACAGCCAAGAATGTGGAAGTCACAGTGTCTGTTTATGATGAAGATGGCAAGAGATTAGAGGTATTAAAGTATTTCATGTCTGGGGGGCTTTTTGATTTTGATACATATCATGTTAAGCCTTTTCAACAGCTGTATTTGTCAGCTTAAGCTCCCAGTTTTTATTTTCAGCCAAACTTTTGTCATCATTAAATGCATCTTGCCTTATCAATGCATGCATTTTGATACCAGTTTTCATGAGGAGCATTCTGTTATTCTGACCTGCTTCACTGATTTATTTTTTGTTTATTTGACTGAAAAAGTGATGTTGAAGTGACACAAAGCTTCCTATTCTGTTTATTTTTGCAGAGTGTTATTTTTCCTGGTGCTGGTGATGAAGCCATCTCAGAGTACAAGTCAGTGATCTATTACCAAGTAAAGCAGCCTCGATGGTTTGAGACTGTAAAGGTATTTAAACTGTTAAAATAACTTCTCTGGGTGTTAATGTGCCATTAATGCAGCTTTCAGTGGGAAACAAAACTGGAGAAATTCAGTGCCTGTGTTCAGCAGGGCAAGGAATAGCTCAGCTAAGAAAGGCTTTGATTTAGTGCATATTGAATTTTATTTCAGCCATTGCTCAGGGTGACTGCTGTGGGGAAGCTCCAGCATTTCTCCAGGAATGGCTGGCTCTATTTCCATGAAGCTGAGCTAGAGCAGAGCAGGATATCAAGGCTAGAACACATTTGCCATAGTGTTGGTCTCATCACTGTTTGGGGAACTGGTTGTGCTTTAAGCCTGCTCGTTTTGCTGGGGTAATAACCTTTCCACTGCCAAGTTTGGAGACTGCAGAGGAGCTTGGTGGTGGCATTCTGGAATCCATTCAGTCAGTCTCTGAGCAGGGGCTGTGTGCTCACAAGGCCCTTGGGGCTGTTCCCCAAACCAGAATTTCCCTCCAAAGGTGCCTTGATGTGTCTGTGGACAGGAAGGGATGGATGTGCTGCTGGGACTGTCACTCACTGATCACTTAGAAGTGCTGGAGGATGTCTGGGTGGGGTTAAGAGAGGTTGAAGGTGCTGCCCTGACCATTTCCTTGCCTCTCCCCTCGTTGCAGGTTGCAATCCCCATCGAGGACGTGAACCGCAGCCACCTGAGGTTCACCTTCCGCCACAGATCCTCCCAGGACTGTGAGTGCCTCACCTGCCCTGGGCAGCTCCTGGCCAGGAGGGACACTCCCCATCCAGAGCTGATCACTGCCATTGCTTTTATCCCCTGGGCAGCTCCTGGGGCGGGGGGACACTCCCCATCCAGAGCTGATCACTGCCATTGCTTTTATCCCCTGGGGAACTCCTGGCCAGGGGGGACACTCCCCATCCAGAGCTGATCATTGCCATTGCTTTTATCCCCTGGGGAGCTCCTGGGGCAGGGGGGACACTCCCCATCCAGAACTGATCATTGCCATTGCTTTTATCTCCTGGGCAGCTCCTGGCCAGGGGGGACACTCCCCATCCAGAGCTGATCACTGCCATTGCTTTTATCCCCTCGGGAATTCCTGGGCAGGGGTGGCATCCCCACATTCCCCATCCACAGTTGATCCTGGTTTTAGTGCAGGATTAAATTTGTGGCATTTGGCTTTTTCATATCTCAGCTCCTTTTTCCTTTTATATCTCCCTCACTCTTACCTATCCTGATAGTTTTTCTTTCCCTGCCCATTTTTTCCTCCAAAGGGGATAAATGGAATTTTTTACTAGGTTACTAATGGAATAAAGCTGTCCATTAGTAACTCAGAGGGTGGTTGTATTCTGTATCTCAGAGGTAGGGAGTAGAAAAGATCTTCAACAAATGGGAATGTGAAAGTTTACAGTTGGCTTTGCATCAATAATTGAAGACTTTGGGATTCAGAAAATTAATAAAATAATCTAGAGAATGATGGTTTTAGAGGAAAACACTGTTCCAGAGTCAGTGTTATCAGAATTAGTTGTGTGTTACATAATATTAGTCAGAAATGTTCTTCCAATGACTCAAATGTTTAGGTTGGCCACAGCCTACATGTTTAAAAGAGGTCATTCTTAAATATTGCAAAGAGCCCTTTCAGGGCTTTCTCCCAGGTTCCTTGGGCTGTCTCAAGGTGATGACACTTTCCTTCTGACTTTACTTCTCAGCTTCCTTTGTCATCTCTCCTTCATCTGTTGCTTTGCTTTTTTTAAACTTTTGCCAACAGTTTGGAGCAAGAATAAACTGAGTGCATTTTCTAGTTCCTGTTGGCTGCAGAATGGGTCAGCTTTCAAAAAACTGAGGCACTTCATCTGCAATTATGGATCCAGTTTGTGTTTTGCTTCTAATGTTCCCCCTCCAAATGTGTGTCCTCAGGGCTCTGTGCTCTGATGAGCTCCTCAGAGTGCTGGTGTTTCATCTTTATTCCAGCTCCCAAACACTGCCATTTTTCTAAAATCCTGGCCTTTCTCAATGCATCACATTTCTGTTTTGTTTTTAAAATTTGCCTTTATAAAGCTTTCCAAAAAGACCAGACAGAATATGGAAATATAAAGCATCTGGTTACTGTTGATGTGTTCATTCATTATTTTTTTTTGGTTCTGTCCTACTTTTAGAAGACTTCCTCAGTTCCTTGTACACTTAATTTACATGAGAATCTTTGCTGTGGTCACTCAGTGACAGGTTGTTCTTTTTCATGAGATTTAGATGCTCTGACTGTTAAAATAATTGTGGTGATTTGTCTTTTTTGTGGTAACAGCCAAAGATAAATCTGAGAAAATCTTTGCTCTGGCATTTGTGAAGCTCATGAGATATGATGGGACAACTCTGAGAGATGGAGAGCACGACCTCATTGTTTACAAGGTACAATCCTGACTTCCCAGCAGGGAAACTCCCCTGGCTGACTCTGGGGAATTCTCTTCCAGAATGGCACTGGAAAATTGTATTTTGAGGTTATCTGTTAAATCAAGCTAAGCAGCAAGTTGTGAGCTGTTGGTTTACATGAGAGATTGGGTGTTAAACCTTTAATATGTTTTAATTTCAAAGATACTTGTTGAGGTTTTTTTGTTGGGAAAAGTGAATTCTGTAGCCTTTTTAAATAATCCCATTTTGGCTCTAATATAGACAGATTAATGCTAAATTAATGTGTTCAAGATGCATTTGATAGTTCCAAACCTAAGAAAATCTAGTGTAAATGTTAAAATTTTCTTATTCTCACTGGATATTTTCTCCTGCTGTGTTTCAAACATCCCTGTAGGCAGAAGCCAAGAAGCTGGAGGATGCCTCGACCTATCTCAGTCTGCCATCCACCAAAATTGAGCTGGAGGAGAAAGGACACTCAGCAACAGGCAAGAGCATGCAGAACCTGGGGAGCTGCACCATCAGCAAAGACTCTTTCCAGATTTCCACTCTGGTCTGTTCAACAAAGCTTACCCAGAATGGTGAGTTCCCAGAGCAGGGCTGGGTCTGTGTCTGCCTTCTCCATCCCATTCCCTGGGACTGCCTGTGTGCCCCCCCATCCTGCTCTCTGTTTTGCTCCACATGTCTCTGAAAAGACAGAATAATCCCAAATTAAGTGGAACCAGGAATATTGCTTCCCATCTAGTTGAGACTCTTCCCCTGAAGTGCACTGAAACAGGCTCTGTGGCATTTTGCTTTTCCTTGAAAAATAGCACTGAGGCAGGGAAGAGTTTGCTTTCAGGAGCAGGTAATAGCAGGGCTCTGCTCCCCAGCAGGCTGGTTTGTTATTCCAGGGTGCAATATCCCTATCTCAGGGCTGAGGACAGCTCTGATGGTTTCTCTGGTGTGCACAAGGGATGTTGGGGGAGGATGTGTTGCCTGGAGGTCACTCGTGTTCCCACACCCTGCCAGGAGTGAGCTTGGCTTTGTTTGTCCCTTCTAAACCTTGTATTCCATGCATTTTCCTGTGTGTCAGCTGGCTGAGTGCCTCCCAAGGCTGTGGCAGGCTGGTGGCAGCCACCAAAGCAAACATTTCCCATTTTCAGGCTGTGCCCTGTGTGTCATTTGTGCTTGGTTGCCATGGAGCCATGCCTTGTTCTTTCCAGCAGAATGGGGAGTGTGGGAGGGTCATTCCAGAGGGGCTGAGTCACTCCAGGAGCTGCTGTGACTCAGGGGAGCTGGGTGGGTGGCATCAGGGTGGCACTGCCACATTCAGGATCCCCTCTGCAGGGGATGTCCCTGCTTGGGTACCACTCCAGGGCCAGCCCACAGTCACTGCAGTGGTTCCCAGTGGCATCTCCCAGCCCATCCCAAATGTTTTCACATGCAGAGCACATCCCATCCACTGCAGTCTGGCAGCCTTGGAGCCTGGCAGGGTGCTCAGCAAAAAATCTGGGATGTGGTTCTAGGATTTCCCTGCAAAGATGGGATTGCAGCATGCTGGGGCTTGGGGAGCAGGATCCAACATCTGGAATTAAAGTGCTTTTTTTTTGTTGGAAAGTCTGTGTTGTTCTTCCCTTCAGCCTTCCCTAGTGCTTGTTAGTAGTTAAAAGTATTTTCCAGTGATCAATATATTGATGTGGCTTTCACAGAACTGCTATTAAAATTAAGCCTGAGCATTGTTTGGTGCTTAATTTACATATTGTTTGCTTTGAAGGCCTGATCTTTATTTAATGCTGCTGTTAATTATGTTGTCTGGGAAACTTTTCCTCAGAGTTGCCAAAGTCTTTTCTCTCTCTTCAAAGTACTGTGACATTATTAAGCAAGATCACTATGTCTCGTTGAGCTGAAAAGAAGCAAAACAAAGAAATTGTCATTCAGTTCCTCCCTCAAGTTTCAGTTTCCATCTGAAAATTGGTAGTGCCTTTCAGATGGTGATTTCTGAAGTTGATTTTTAAGTTTTGTAAGATGTTTGGTTAATAGCCTACCTTTAACTTCCTTAAAAACAAGTAAATAAAAATCCATTATTATCCTCATTTACAAAACTCTTGAGCCAAAGCAGACTTTTCTCCTTTTGGTTACCTATAATAGTTATTTACCCTCCATAACTATCTTAGAACTGGCTTTAAGGCTTATTTTTAGTATTTCTGAAAGTATGTGAATAAGTCACCTAGCTCTTTCTGTTTGGTGTTTGATGGTGCAGAGACTTCTTTGTGTCTGAGCTCTTTGAACACTCCCTTGACTTCAGTTCTCTGTGAACTGTGAGTTTTTAATGTTGCTTTTCTATCAGTAATCAATGTCCTGAGCACAGAAAAGTCTTCAAAATAACCTTGCCCACTGCTGAGAACTGAGAGTGATGGTGTGAAGTATCTTAGTTAACACTTGACCAGTTTTCAGTGATTTAAGGATTTATTAAAGCAGGACATTCCCTGGCCTTGCCCTGGATATTGCAGTTCATTTTGAAGAAGAGTGGTCACCTAAGACAAAGAGGAGAAAAAACCCTGAGTGTCTGAGGAACCCTCCTGGTGCCTCTTCCCAGACTTCAGGATGTCTTTTTATGATCAGGGTGGTGGGAACAGAACTGGAATTTCACTCATGGGAACATGTTGAGTTCTCAGCAGGCAGAGAGCTGCCTGTGCTGTCCCTGTGTTGTTTTGGAAGCCTCCAGGGCACCTCTAAGGCTTATTCCAAGGATTCCTGTTTCCTGAAGGACTCAAATCTCTGGGTAAAAGTGGCTGTTCCTTCACTGGAATCAGGACTTGGAGGAACCAGGATTGTGGAGAACACTTGGGAAGATTTTGACTTAGCACAGTTGATAAATAAAAAAAAACTCAACACACACATATGACAAACTAGTGGCATAAAAAGTGAAGATGTAAGCACAGAATTAAAAATCACACAGACTGGAAAATCTAATGTTAAAGTCAAGAAGACAGAGAATTTCAAAGAGCAGGTGGGAATTTAGAGGGGAAATATTATCTGCATTCAGTGGCTGGGCTTGGAGAAAAGTTTGGGTGTTTCTATGGGGAAGCTTTGGCATAATCAGGGTAAGGAAAGCAGGTAGGCAGGAACTTGGGGTGCTTCCTTCCACTTGTTAGATACCCTGTGAAAGAATCTTCATATGCATTCCATAAAATAATAAATCACATTAATAAAGCCAAGTTCTGTTGGGGACTTTGCAGTTTAAACCTTTTGCAGTGGGAAATCACAGAATCCCAGAGTGGTTTGGGTTGGAAATGACCTTAATGATCATCCAGTGCCACCCCCCTGATGTGACAGGGACACCTCCCACTGTCCCAGGTGCTCCAAGCCCCATCCAGCCTGGCCTTGGGCACTGCCAGGGATCCAGGGGCAGCCTCATCTTCTCTGGGCAACCTCATTCTGTCTTCCTCCTGATGTTTTCTAACCTCAAATTTCACTTGACCTAGGCTGGCTCCAGCATTCCTGTCTCCTGTAGGTTAAAATACTGTTTTCCATCCTTTTTCTGCATTATTTTGCACACAGCCCTGTGAAGGGAGTGGGATTTACTGCCTGACTGGTGCTTTGCTGGGGTTAATTAATGCTTGCTTTACCAGGGAGTGCCCATTTTCTGTACCCTGTAAGTTGTTTTCCCCTTTCAGCTGGCCTGCACTGACATTTTGTGCTCACAAATGTATATTCATTTAGCATTTCTCTGCCATCACGCTGCCAGTCCACGTGGGTTTGTTTTCTTGGGGCAATCCATGATGCTGTTCTGAGCTAGTCTGTGGGCTGGCTTTTGTTCAGATCATTTCTTCTGTCAAGCTGATGCCTTGTTAGAAGTCAGACTGCAGCCAAATTCAGGGGTGGGAAGCTGATATAAATATATCCATGAAACACTTTGGATAACTCACCAAGGCATCTTTGCTTTGCTTCCAGAAGCAATTTTTTTTTGTTAATGGTGAGTTTCTAAGAGTTTGGGTTCAGGCTATAGACTTCTTGTAGGATGCATTAAAAGGAGTGGAGGACTTGGATTCAAGTCTTTAATGTAGTAAAACTCTCTTGATTTCTCCTCACAAAGAAGGTTTGGTTTGAGTGCTGCTCAGAAGGGAATCTTTCCAAGGAATACTGAGGTCCTTTCCACTAGAAGTAATTTCATTTATTACTTAGAATGAAAGATGTTTGAGAAAAGCATAGCAGCTGCTGTGAGTGTCTGCAGATAATTTCCAGAATCAACTCTGCAGGTTCCTGCCTTGGTAAACATGTTGATTGCTTTGGAAGTGTGAACAGCAAAGAGGTGAGGGGGTATTTGTTGGGAGAAAGTGCCTGTTTTGAGGTATTTTAGGCAGAATTCACACTGTATGAATTATATGGGGAGGTGGGTAAGGTGCAGTAGTGGGCCAGGGGCTAAATTGAAGGTAGTGAGTCTTTAAATTAGTCATAAAATCATTGAAGTTGGAGAAGACCTTTAAGAACATCAAGTTCAGTTTTTTATCAAAGGCATCTCCTGAGCAGGAGTTGCTGCCAGTTTGGTTTTGAGCTGAAAACTGTTTTTGCATGGGTGAGGATTTCCCCCTGAGGCTGCTTTGGCTAAGGCAGGAGGGGTGTGGGGTTTGGGGTCTGTGGGCAGAGCTGGGGCTGGGATTTACCAGAGAGCCCCTGCTGAGAGCTGCTCCCCAGTTTTTCCTGAAGGAAATGACTGAAGAAAATAATTTGTAATGATTCATGGAGGGAGCATTCCCTTCTTCAGCAGGGAATGCTGGAGTGAAGCATCTGCAGGGTGCAGGGTTTGGGGTGAGACCATTTGCATCATCTGGCTGTGCCCTCAGCTCCATCCCTTGAGAGCAGCCAAGCAGGGGGGCACAGGAGGATAATTCACCACCCAGCTTTCCCCCAGTCTCATTCACTTTGGAACTTTGTGCCCCATTGTGCTTTATTCTCTTTGCAGTTTATGCAGTGAGAGCAGAGAAGCTGCAGACACTAATGCTGGGAGAGCCACTGCCCTGTAGTATGACTGTGTTGGTGGCTGACTAATTCCATTTTGGCATCTTCTTCTAAATACACAACTGTTGTGTACAGCAAATTAAAAACAGAGGCTTCCTTGGCCTAGATTTTCCTGCTGATATTTCAAAAGCTGGCTGCTTTTCTGCAAGCCTCTGAGATCTGTCAGGGTGGAAGGATTGTCTGAGGTTTCTGCAGCCTCAGAGGGTACAAAAATGTGGTGTTGTCCCAGGAAAAAGGCTGGAGTAAGGAAATAAAACTTTGTCCTGCATGTGGTGATGGAGAGTGAGGAAAGGGAAATATCCTGCATGAGATAATTGCTGGTTTTTTAATTCCTAGTTGATCTCTTGGGGCTGCTGAAGTGGAGATCCAACACGAGCCTGTTGCACCAGAACTTGAAGCAGCTGATGAAGGTTGATGGTGGTGAAGTGGTCAAGGTAATGAGTTCATGTTTGTAAAAATCCCAGATTCTGAGGTGTCTTTGTTTTTTTTTTTTTTTGGCTCCCCACACTTTCCCCCTCAGCCTTACTGCACTCACTTGCACATTAAATAGCAACTGGGGATCTCCAAGGTGCTGATGTTCCTCTCCCTGCCCTCCAAGAGCATTGCAGATATTTGAGAACTGATAAAACACAAAAAATGCACATTTCTGAAAATCAGATTTTTTTTCCTAGCACTTTGGTGAATTTTTATGTACAGATGTGAAGAAAAGGTGTTTATCTTTGCAAGATTAGACCATCTCAGGAGTCTTTACATGGTAATATTAAATACATTTTTAATTTGTGGATGTGGAATGCAATCCTTGTGCGTGCTGCTGTTGTTTTCTTTTAAAAAATACTTCTGGAAACATTCAGCTGAGCCAAGTTATTTACATTTGCCAAGGCCACTGAGTGATTGCAGAGAGCTACATAAAGACAGATTTAGCTGTGCAAAAGAGGAGGCTGGGACTTTATTGAAGGTGTTGTAATAAATCAAATCTGAAACGGTGTCAAAAGATGTACTTGGGGACAGGTGACCCTGGAGAGTTGTTTCCTCACTTCAGGGGATTTTTGGGCACAGAAGCAGAATGAAGCCTCAGCTTGGAGTGACTCCAAGCAGCTGGGAATGTTGTTGTCACCCTTGGAGGGTGGGGAAGGGGGTCCCACAGCTGTTTGCTGTGGTTGTGTCCTGGCTCACTGCAGAGCAGATCTTGCCCTGCTGCTGGCTCCTGCTGAGCATTGCTGTGCCTCTGGCACTTGGGATTGATTCTCCCTCCTCCCAAATGGGACATCCCAGAGTGTCTGGCACCCTGCTGGGTGGGGATCTGGGATTTCCTCAGGATGCACCACAGCTGGGCTTGCAGAAAAAGCAGTTTTGGAGGGAGTTCTGCAGCTGGCACAGGCTCAGAGCTCAGTGAGATTCCCTCTCCCTGGGCACAGCTGGAATCATGCAGAGGACAGAGTGTTTAGTGTTGCTTCCACCACCATTTTTCTCCTTTTTTAGAGGGTCAGTGTTTACATTGTCCATCTGCTCCATCTTTGTGGAGCCTCCCCTGCTGCAGGATCTGGTTTGTAACTCTTCCTTTCTGTTCTTCCAGCTTTCTTTACCCTTCCTGTTTTTAACTACAATGCCCAATGCAGTTTGGATATCTTTTAAAAAAAGTATTGATGTGATAAAGCACATTCATATTTTTTGTTCGACCATTGCCTGTGTTTAAAAGCCCCAGTAAAAGCCTGAGCCTACTGGTGTTCATTTATTTGAGTGGAGATGAGCTCAGATACCCATTCTGTGCCTGTTCCCACAGTGTGTGCAAGCTGTAAATGTTATCTCCCTTCCCCAGAGGCTCTGGCTCCATTTGTGCAGAGTGTGTGGAGTATGAGAATGTAAACTAATAGTGTAGGAATTATTCATGTTACCTGAGACATGTCCTGCCCCTTCACACAGCAGCAGCATCTCTGCTCTTCCTGCTCTTTCACCAAGTCCTGGTGAACAGATTTAAACTTGAACTCTCCTGATGAAAGTCAGGCTGAGGTGCCTGGATGTGAGATCAAGGCTTGATCAGCCCCCCAGAGCAGAGTGTGGCACCCAGGAGTGCAGTTTCTCCTCAGACCAAGGGAGAAGCTTCTCCTGGCAGGCTGAGAGCTGTGCTTTGCACTGCCCTCACTGCCAGCTGGCAGCAGCCACAGTATCATTCAGAATTACAGAACCTTTTAGGTTGGGAAAGACCTCTGAGATCAGAGTTCAACCTTTAGAACATGGAGTCCAGCCTTTAATGTGCTTTATTTGCACATCTTCTTTAATGGAATGAGTAAGGCTGGGAGAAGGTGATGTTTTTAATTTGCCCCAATAGTGAAATTATGAGCTGGCTTTTCCCCAGGACTGGACTAAGATCAACTGCAAGAATTTTGGCTTTTCTATTTTTTCATCCTCAGCAGCACAAACTGTGTGTTCACTTGGTTGAAGGAGTTTGACATTCAGCTGTGAATGGGGGTTAATTCCTGACATTTGGCTGTAGATTTAGGAGATCAGCTGAATCAGGCTTGACCCAGGAGATCACTGCACAGCATGTTTAGAGGAGGAAGGTGGGAGTCAGGCTGGTTTTCCATCCCTCTCACAGGGGTGCAATGCCTCTTGTGGCTGCAATCTCAGAATTAATTCCTTTCTGCTTGGTGGGATGTTCTTCCCCAATTGCATCCTGTTTTGTCTATGAGGCAAAAAACTCTTTTTTTTTTATTTTTATTTTTCCATTTTACTTCCCTGGGAGGGTGGTGATGCCCTGGCACAGGTGCCCAGAGCAGCTGTGACTGCCCCTGGATCTCTGGCAGTGCCCAAGGCCAGGCTGGAAATTGGGGTTGGAGCACTGGGACAGTGGAAGGTGTCCCTGCCATGGCACTGGGTGGGATTCAAAGTCATTTCCAACCAAACCATTCTGAGATGATTTGAGACAGATGTGCTGGAACCATCCAGGTTTAACCCCTTCTTTCTCAGCCCCCCCTGAGCTGTGATCCAGCCTGGCTGTGCCCTGGAGGAAGGAGCTGCTCAGACACAATCCCATTCCAGCAAACCCCCTGGGTATTGTGGCAGTGGATTCCTGGCTGGCTCTGGGGAGAACTCCTGGAACTGGGAAGATTTTGTGCCTGTGCTTGACTGGAACCCCCTGGCACTAACCTGCTCTTCCTCTGATGTTGCACAGGTTGGGGGTGCCCAGGCAGGGGAGTGAAGACCTTGCTGTGCAGGTTTGGGGCAGCAGTGGGGTGCTGTGTTCCCATGCCTGCATGTGAGAGCCCCTGGAGCTGTGGATGTGTGAGCTGGGATGTTCTGGGTGCCTCCCATGGCTCAGCTCCCACTTCCCTTGGCATGAGACCCCATTGCTTGTGTGGTTTGTGCTCTGGAACACCCAAATTTCCAGCAATGCATGGGCCTGCTGCTGATCTTGCAGTTTGGAAATTCTTCTTGTTGGAGCTCTGTCATAAAGTCCTCGTCCAGATGTGCCAAGTGTGATTTCTGACTTAATTTTTTCTGTTGGAGTGATAACCTGTGCATAGATAATCAACTTCACTAAAAATCATCTGCTGGGAAGTGTTGGATTTTTCCATTTGATAATCAACTTCACTAAAAATCATTTGCTGAAAAGCAAAGTGTTGGATTTACCATTTTTCAGCTAACTTTTTAAAAATGCCTTTATTTTAGCAAAGATATCTATAGAAACCTGTGTGGAATCTAAATTTAATTTTCCTTTGAAAACATGATGAGCTGTGCTGTTTCTTTGCAGTTTCTTCAAGATACTCTGGATGCCCTTTTTAACATCATGATGGAAAACTCAGAGAGTGAGACCTTTGACACTTTGGTGTTTGATGCTTTGGTGAGTTTGTAGTGGGGAGGGTCTGAAATGTATCTAAAAATGGGGAATAAATGATAGAATGGAATTTATTAGTGGAAAAGATCTCAGCTGGGAGTTATTTTGTTTAAAAGTTAAATTTAAGGTTTTAGATCTAGAGAAGTTGGATTCTAGCATGTCATCCTCCCAGAAAACAATGAAGCACTCAAATTAGTGGAAAAAATTAGTGAAATAACAGCAGAATTTAGGACAGAAGCAGAACAGAAATTTTAATGTCTCTAATGTGTCTTCCCTGAGAAGAAAGGGAATTAAAAAAAATTAAACTTCTTTTTTTTGAGAATAACACACTAATTATGCATTTTTTTTTTTTTCAGGTATTTATCATTGGACTGATTGCTGACAGAAAATTTCAACATTTCAACCCTGTCTTGGAGACTTACATCAAGAAGCATTTCAGTGCTACCTTGGCCTACACGTAAGTTGGAAAATTCACTTTTCCTAATGGGACTTGGAGAATTTTCCCAGGTATTGTTATTTAATTACTTATGTAGCTTAATTAGGAATGTGCCAATGAGCTAGGGAGAGTGTTGAAGAAGAATGGGGGTATTCTTTGTTTCTTTCTTGAAATAAATTGGTAAAATTTCATCCTGTGCAAGAAGTCTTGATTGTGCTGTAATGAAGAAGGGGATGATTTGACAATTTCAGGAGTTTTGTAAGGAAAGCAAAAGCAATTCTCACTCATATTGGAAGGAAATTGGGTCCATTTAGAATGCTCCAAATACTGTTTGTTTGGGTTTTTTTTGTGCCATGAGTTAAATTGTACCTTGATTATCCACATTGCTGTCAATGTGGGGAAGAAGCAGTGAAAGACAAAACAAACCCAAAGCCTGTTATTTTTGTTGTCTTGAGTATTTTTTGACTGTTGTAATCTTTGCTGCTGTGTTAGGCTGTCAGTGTTGAAGGAAAAATCTCTGATGGCATCTTTGCAGTGCTGGGGTGAGACAAACCCAAACCAGGAAACCTGGGGTGCCCTTTGCTGGTGCAGTGTCTCTTTGAAGGGAGCTGAAAATGTTTAAAAAATCTGATTTAAAATGGTGAAAAATCATAAAATATCTTGAGTTGGAAGGGAACCACCAAGATCATCAATCCCTGGGAATGTCCAAACTCCTGGAATTCTGGCAGCTCATCCCCATTCCCTGGGGAGTCTGGGCAGTGCCAGCACCTCTGGGGGAAGAACCTTTTCCTAATCCTCCTTTAATTCCCAAAGATTTGAGCCTTCAGTCTCAAGGCTGATATTTGGATCCCTGAGCTGCTGCTTGCAGCTCTGTGTGAGTGAGCAGAGGGTGGAACATCTGGATTTCTCAGGAAAATCTGAGGATGGTCCTTCTATGGTTGGCATGGAGAGCATCCCTCCCTTCCTCAAGAAGGGATAAAACTCAAGAAACTGGGAACAGCTGAATTCTGGCTTGAGGTGTCCCCATGGATGTGACAACTCCTGTCCTCTCCTGCCTTTTATCCATGAACACCCAGCATGGAAAAGAGCTCCAGGATCACCCAGCCCCACCTTCAGCTGTTGCCCTGCAGTAAAAAGAGGTGGCCTTGGCAATATTGAAGTGGTTACTTGAAATTCTGAGGCAGTTTGCTCCTGCTCCAGCAAATCCCCAGGCAGCAGGATCTCTGTGAGCTCAGTGTTGTTTTGTGTTAGTGGGAATAATGTGGAGCTTGTTTACTTGGAGTGGGGATGTTGGATCATGCACTGGAGCTGGGATGATTTAAAATGGAATTGCTCATGGTTGCATTAAAACCCTGATTTATATTCATTGGAAGGGAGGGAGCTGAAATGGGATTATTTTGAAAATTGTTTCACTTTTGAATTTGATAGGCTTTAAAAGGGGGAAGGAAGGAATTTCCAGCTGGTGATGTGTACTTGGAGAAAGAAATTTTGCAAATTTCAGCCCAGAATCCACAGGAAACCTTGTTGAATGAAGAAACTCATAGTTTGTGTTAATTCTAACAGCATGCTTGTATTCATTATTTTATTATTCTGATTATTATTAGTAGATGCATCTTTCTCAGAGCCTAAATCTGAATATCCATCTGAACATCCAGCAGAAAATCAACCTGAGATTTGTTGTATTGCTTATGTGTTAAATGAGTTTATGGTCTGTGGTTTCTCTTTTTTTTTTTTTTTTTTTTTTCTGCTCCAGAATAAGTTCCAGCTACTTATCAGCAAAACAAAACCACAGTGAGTTTATTAGTTGAAGAATGAACTTTTTAGCTCTGTGGAGACAATTTTGTTTTTTTTAAACCTTTCAAAATGGAAATTGTGAGAATACTTGTAACTTATGTGTGTTTTTTTTGTATCTAAACAGAAAACTGACCAAAGTTTTAAAAACATATGTGGACAATGCTGAGAAATGTGGGATCACTGATCAGCTCTTCAAAGCCATGAAAGCCTTGGAATACATCTTCAAGTTCATTGTCCGCTCCAGGATATTGTTCAACCAGTGAGTACAGGCACTGCTTAAACTTCTTATTGCCAGTAATGCCCCAAAACTGCCAAAATCTCACAGCCCATCAGGTAAAATTGCTTATTTTAGAAGTAATTTTATTTATTGCACTATTTTAGAAATAGTTGAAGCAGTGAGAAGTTATTTCAGGAGAAGGGTTTTCCCTCTTTAACAGAAATCCGTATTTTCAGTAGCAGTGAATTGGTAAAATCATGATAGTTTAGGTCTCTGAACAATTAAAGCTTGGCACTGTTTGGGGAAACTTCTGTTGCTGTATTTTTATACACAAGATGTTACAGAAGTTATAAACCAAGCTGATGAGAGCTTCACTTAGATTGAGTCTTTTACTGCTTGTTAGCACTGGTAGCAACCTTATTGCCAGGGATTTATGTACAGCTCTTCAGTTACCATCTCCACTACCCTTTGCTCTAATTTAGGGCTTGGAATTTATTTCTGTAGGAGCCCTGCTGTGAGATTCATAAAATACTGGATGTCACTGAGGCTGTAGCAGGCCCTACAAATCACTTGAAAACAGGAAAAAAAAAATAAAAATAAAAAATCCCTCTGGCTGCAGATTGGATTTCCAGACAATCTGACCCTCCAGGACTGGCTGTGGGATTTCCTTGTGGGAAGCCCCAGCTCTCCATGCCAAGGGATTAATCAGCAAAATTGCTGCATGCAGAAGGAGGCTGTGATTTGTTGTGCTGCAGGACTGAAGCCCTGCCTGGGGGGTGTGATTTGGAGTGATTAAAATGCAGGAGTGATTGCTGCTGCTCTGCTGAGGAATCACAAGCAGCAAGCTGAAGCTTTTATTCCAAAATCTGGCATATTTTTAATTCAGGAAGAGGGTGGTGGGCTCAGTGGATGGATGGAGCATTTTAGTAGTTGAGTTGTGGATAAATCCATGGAGTTTCATCCCCTTAAAGCAAAGGTTGATAAAAGGCAAAGTATTACAAGTAACCTTTGGAAATATCTTTATTTGATTTCCTCAGTAATGATCCCAGTGCTTGTGGTGTATTTACTACAGTCTTAAAATCCTCCAGGCAGTGCTGGAAGGATCAACCTGGTGTAAACCTTGTTTTCTCACAGCTGCAGGGATTTTGTGCTTTATCAAGTATATTAAATAAATAGATGTTATTATCTGACAGTAGGAACACATTTGTGACTAACTTGTTTATTTCTATTATGACTTCCTTTTTGAAAGGCAGAGGTTTTTGTCTGAAGCACTTTGATTTATTGGGCTGTCACGTTCAGTTACTCTTTCTGGTGGTATAAGTTTCACCTCTCTAATCTGTTTAGGGGGACACTGAAATCCATTATGGAAATGGGGACTTAACAAGTTTTATACCTTGCATAACCCCCAGTTTTAGCCTAAAAGGGGAATAGAAGTGTGCACAGCAAAATAACACAATTTAGTGGTTTGTTTTTTTTTTTTTTTTTTTTTTTTTTTGTAGTATTTATTTCCTCTGTGTCCAGGTTAAAATAAACTTCTTTCATATCTGGGGCTTCCAAAGGTTTATGAGCACAGCATTAAAAATGATGCACATTAACTTCAGTGTAAAGCAGCAGGAGCATCCTGAACTCCATGTTTGTACCAAGAAAAACCCATTTCCAGCTGCAGTATGTGATCCATCATGATGGAGCTTTAGATGGGATATTGGGAAGGAATTCCTGGCTGGGAGGGTGGGGAGGCTCTGGCACAGAGTACCCAGATTTTCTGTGGCTGCCCCTGATCCCTGGAAATGTCCAAAGCCAGGCTGGAGCAGCCTGGCACAGTGGGAGGTGTCCCTGCCATGGTGAGACTGGATGGAATTTAAAATCCCTTCCCATCCAAACCCTTCCATGATTCTGGATCTTGCAGTGTGAAAGGATTGTACACAGCAAATTTCTGGATGAAATTCTCTTTCTGAGCAGCAGATTACACTCAAGACCTTCCTGCTGGGTTTAATTCCAGGAGAAAATGGGGGAAGGTGAAAGGGAGCTGAACTCTTGCTGGGAGCTGCTCTGCTGGGTCCTGGTGCCAGGATTTTGGGGATCAGAGCCAGTGGAACCAGGGAGGCCTTTGGAAGCCCAGTTGCTGTTGTTGGATGAGGCTCTGGGAGGCAGTCAGCTGACTGGTCAGGGTGGGATTAACTGGGAAAGGAGTCCTGGAATGGTTTGGGCTGGAAGGACCTTAAGCTCATCCTTTCAACACCTCCCACTGTCCCAGCCTGGCCTGGTTTAATTAATGTTCAGGTTTAATCTAGATTCCAGCTCCCTCTGTTTGGTCATGTTAACTGAGTAACCCTGGTGTGGGTGATTCCCAGGGGAGAGTTTTCAAGGGTGATGTTGTTGTCTCTCCCTGGTTTTCCAGTGAGGATTGTGCCATCCTACACCTGAAGCAGGGCTGATTCTGAGTTTAAAACTCTCCAGAGAATTCCAGCAATCTTCATTATACCAATGTCCCAAGGTCTTCACCTTGGCTGTATTTTTCTTTTTGGTCTCTGGTGTTGCTCAGGTGGCTCTGTGAAGTTTTTATCCCTTGAAATCATCTGAGAGAGAAGGCAGTGGGCAGCTCAGCTGTGAGCAATCTGCCTGGAGGCACAGGGACCTTGCTCCTGGAGCTGAGCTGGGCTGAGTCATTCCTCTGTGTCAGCTGTGCTGACTCCATGGGAAACTGAGCCTGAAATTAAAGCTGAGACACAATTTAACCTCAGTGCTTCCTTCCCACTGAGAAAAAATCAAGCATCTTTTTAGCAAAAAGAGGGTCGATGGGTTTTTTCTGTCTTTCCTTCCCAGAGTTTAAGGTCACTCACCTTAGGCCACTGGTGGATTTTAATGATTTTTGGCAAGTTGTCTGGCTGCTTTCTGGCTTCATCAGCACAGAGCTGCCTGGCAAGGTCCTGCCTGACCTCTGCAGGGTGCAGGGGCTGTCCCAGGGCTGGGTGGGCACAGGGAACTGGGCACTGCTCAGGGGTTCATGCAGCACTGCTGGATGTGGCATTTCACACAGGCAGCTTTACAATAAAAATCTCTTCTCCCTGCTGGCCCAGCCTGTCTTGTCTTGAGGTGTTTTTTGGGGAAGAAAGCTCTTAATTCAGTGAAGAAAGTTGTAGAAATTACTAAAAAAATCTTAAGACAGCAACTGTTCATCTGTCATTTGATAGTCAGAAAACCACCAGTTTTTTTTAAAACAGTATTTCCATTATTGTTTGTGCTGATGAAACCTAATTCTTTTGCAGGCTGTATGAAAACAAAGGAGAAGCAGACTTCAGGGAGTCTCTGCTGCAGCTCTTTAAGTCCATCAATGAGATGATGAGCAGCAACTCTGACCAGACTGTCATAGTCAAGGTTTGTGCTTTCCACATCTCCAGCTCTGCATCCCAAACCACAGTAAGGCAGGCAGTGAAGTATTTGTTTGTGTTTGAGCTTCAAAGCTGCTTTTCCTTCAAGCAAGGTTCATTCTTGGTGTTTCTGCTGAAGGGTTTGTGTGGTTGTGTAAAGAACTTTCTTTGAACAAGTGAATTTATGGAATCCTAGAGTCATTTAGGTTGGAATAGATATCTAATATCAATGATTCTAACCTTTAATTGCTTCAAAATTCTCAATTTTATTTTAAAAGGAGGAGTTATTTTGGGTTCAGTGATATTTGGCTTTAACCATAAAGTTAAGGTGTTTTTAAGGCATTTTATTTAAGATGCTGATGACAATGATGCATTTATTTATGCCTGAGGCTGTTCAGGAACTGCAATATGATCTTAAGTCCTGGTACATATTTTAAAAAGCAAATTAGTTGTGAGTGAGACAGGAAGCTCCACCTTTCATCCCTTAGACCTTTCCTTGTGTCTCTTTAAAAACAGCATCTGCTTTTGGTACCATTGGCTCATGCAGTTGGGAAAGGGGTCTGTGCCCTCAAATGGTGCTGATATCAGAGCAAAGGCTCTGAATTGTAGGATTGGTAGATTTTTAGTGTCCAGAGGAGGCTGGATGCAGAAATTAGTAGATCTTTTTCATCATGGGAGACTAGAGAGACTGCCCTAAATGTGTTTGATAAGCTACACTTGGAACTTCTCCTTGTGCTTCCAACAAGAGTTTCTAAAAAAGATGAAACCCCTGACCCAGCCCTGCTGAATCAGCTGGGAGATGAGCAAGGGGCTGAGATTTGGGGTAGGATTTGGGGACACTTGGGCTCTTCCTGCTCAGGTGGTTGCAAAGTCAGACAGTGGGAGAAGTTCCTGAGGAGTCCAGCAGGAAAAGTCCTGAGTGAAAGCCCCCAGTCCTTTCTGGCTGAACTCTGGGGCTCCTGCTGCCATGCTGAGCACACAGCAAAAAGAGATAGTGGGGATAAAGCAGCTGAGGAGGAATATTTTATGTAGAGAGGCTGAGCCTGGATCATCTGATAAGAGAATAGAGATATTACACATTTGAGGAAAGCTGTATTTTCATTTCATTGCCAGAGCATCTGTCCTGAATGGAAATGGGCAGTTGGAGGCTGTGGCTCAGTGTGCTGGCTGGGGTTTTACCAACAGGGAGCTTGCAGATCACTGCAGTGGAATGGGAGATCTCCTCTCCTGAGACTCCTTTGCAGGGCCTGCTGCAGGAAGGCAGGTGAACATGAGAATAAAGCTAAAAATTAGTTTGGTTGTGTTCACTTGAGATGCAGGAAGGAAAATTTCTTTGCAAGGACTGGAGAGATCCACCAGGAGTGGCTCAGGTTCAGAACTGTGCAGACTCTCAGCTCCAGTCTGTGTTTGTAGGGGGCAGATGAAGCTCTGAGGGATGAGCCAGTGTGGGGTTAAGTGTGCTTGAGGATGCCTTTCAGAAGCCTTGACAACCTTTCTTTCATTATTTATTGCTTTCATCTCCTCTGGACTCTAATTAGTGAGCTCTTAGAACACATAATTGTTACTATTGGCTTTTTGCAGCTTGTGAAATTGCTTTTATGATGTTCAGGTATTCACTGGAGCTTTGCAGTGTGAGCACCAGGCAGAAATGTGTGCTTCTGTTACAGAAACCAAAACTATGGCAGGGGTAAATGGATAAATGTGGGGTTTTTTGAGAGAGTGAGTGTGGATCCTGTGCCTCCTGCCTGGCAGAAATTGTGTGCATCTGTTACAGAGAACAAAACTATGGAATGGATAAATATGGGGTTTTTTTTGGAGAGGGTGAGTGTGGATCCTGTGCCTCCTGCCTGGCAGAGCTGCAGCAGTGCTGGGAGGTGTCAGTGACACTGGGGGTGACATTGGAGCCCTCTTTCAGCATCTCCATCCCTGCTGGTAGAGAGGAGCATCAGATGGAACTGGGGGGCTGAAATGGAGCTGAAGGGTGGCAGATGTGGGAGGGAATCAATCCATGTGCCCCAGCTGGAGCTGGCACCTTGGCCAGGACACCTTGGAGCCACCAGCAGGGTGTTGGGGTGACAGGGCTGTCACCCTGCTGTCACACAGCCTTGGAGCAGCCCCTGGCTGCTGTGCTGGCTCCAACCCCAGGAAGGGCTTAAAGGGGTGCAGGGGGTTGGGAATGCTGCACCTCCCAGCAGGTGAGACTCTGATTCCCTGGGATTTGTGCATAGGGCAGGCACTTGCTGACTCCATTAGGAGGGAGTTAAAAGAAAGTAAAGGAATTTTTTCCCTTTTCTGAAGTGTCAGGGGGTTGTGGAGGCAGCAGAGGGACAGAGCTCAGGTTGTGCTGGGTGCAGCCAGGGAGGGGGAGGGAGCACAGAATCCACAGCTGGCATCTCCTGTGGGCACAGGGGGATTCTGAGGACAAGGAGCTGCTCCAGAGGCTGGAACATCCCTCACTTGGAGCCAGGCTGGAGAGGAGAAGGATCCAGGGAGAGCTCAGAGCCCTTCTAAAGGGCTCCAGGAGAGCTGGAGAGGGACTGGGGACAAGGGAGGGAGGGACAGGACACAGGGAATGGCTTTGAGCTGACAGTGGGTGGATTTAGATGGGGTTTGGGACAGGAACTGTTCCCTGGGAGGGGCTGGGATGGAATTCCCAGATTTTCTGTGGCTGCCCCTGGATCCCTGGCAGTGCCCAGGGCCAGGCTGGACATTGTCCCAGGTGCTCCAGTCCCAGTGGAAAATGTCCCTGCCATGGCAGGGGTGGGATGGGATGGATGATCTGAGTCCCAACCCAAACCAGTCTGGAATTCTGATGCTGCTGGAAATTTTGAAGTTTTGTGGATTTTATGATTAGTCCCCAGGTCCCTTTGTTGTGCAGGAAGATCAGCAGATCTTGCTTGTAGCAATTTTAGGCTTTTTTCACAGATTTTTATAAATATTGGGGAAGCTAAATAAGAGTAGACAAAGTAAAGTGTGTTTGGAGAGAGATAAGAAGCTGCAAAGACCTACACAGAAAATTAAGGTGCTTTACACTGAACAAAGCAGATGCTTTTTTCACACATCCCAGTGTTTCCATTTCTCCTTGCAAAAACTGGAATCTTCCTTTCTAGTTTATCACCGTGCAGCAGAACTGCCATGGAAATTTTCTCTGAGATGTTCCCAACTTTTTGGGCTGGATATACTGGATTTTTTTCTGTCTGCTGGGGTAGTAACATTCAAGCTGACACTGAGTGAAAGACTGCAGTCTTGTGTTCTTAGCAAGAATACTCTTTTCAAATATTCATGTCCTTGTGGAAGCTGATGAGCTGCTGTTGACTGTAGGTCTTCAGTTGTTTTATATTTTGCATTTAAATTGCCTTTTTTTTAAATTTATTTGAGTTTTTCAAGGCTTTGGGTACTCGTGGGAGGGGAAAAAAAAAAGTTTCCTCAAAAGACAACTCTCAGAATTGTACAAGGATTTAAAGTTGTTGAGCATAAAAAGAGGCTTGGAATTTGTACCTCATTTAGGATTATGGGTATTCAAAAAGTCTTGGATAGGAGAGCATTTATAGAGTTTATATATATATATATATAAACACTAAAAGGTTATTTTAAAATTGACTGGTACTGCTTCAGCTATGGATTTTTGCAATAAATAGACAAAATTCCATATGATCTTGGAATGTGGTTTGAGCAGAGCTTTACTAGCACTTAAACTTCTTATGGCACTCTACTGGCACTTAGACCTCATTGCTTTTGCCTTTTATGTACTCAAATGTGTTGGAATTAAAATGTTGAGATGCAAGAATGACTAAAGCCCAGTTGCACCCCAGGCTATGATCAGTCCTGGGGGTCTGAATTTGGGTAAAAATTGCAATGTTCAAAACAATACAGAAGTTTGAGTGTTTTTTAGTTAATTAAATAAAATTTTTAGGGATTTTTTTTTTGTGTTGTTTACAGTGGAGACAGACATTTCAGGGCTGGTTTTTCCATTTTTTAAGGTCTGGGGGTGTCCAAGCTGACAAGTTGTGGTTGTTCTGTCAGTGGCAGAAATTCAGAAATTCTCCTCATGCTGTGTGGCAGTGGGCAGCAGCACTGGCTTGGGAAGGGGAGGTCCCAGTTTGTTTTCCAAGCATCAGTTTGATTTTTTTTTTCTTTTTTTTGAGGGTTAAACTGATGAAATGAGGTGAGCAGCATTTGGTGTGTGATGCATTTTTAATGGTTACAAGTGTACTGAGCCTTCCTGGGTTTATTCCTGTTTTCTGCTAATTGGTGCATGATAATTATTTCCTTAACCTTCTCCTGCTGAAGCACGAGCTCAGCTGGAGCCTGAGAATGATGTTTCAAGTGTGGAGGAAAATGCAGATATTCCTTAGTCAGGGATTCCTGCATCCCTTGGGAGGCAGAGGAGCTGGGGCAGCAGAGCCCCTCTGATATTTGCTGCTGTGATTTTATTCAGGATGGCTGGAAAAAGCTGGGAAAAGGCTGGGAGCTCTCAGGGAAAGGAGCTGTGAGCACTTTGTGTGGCCACAGAGAGCTGGGGTGCAAGATGAGATCATTTAGTAAAGTGAATTCTCCTGTGCCTGTGGGTTCTAAATAATTCTGGTCACACTGCTAATACATTTCTCAGTGTCCACTCTGTAGTTTAATATTCAGCATTTATTGCTAAAGCCACAGAAAAGTATTTAAATGAAGGCAGGGAAATAGAAGGTGGCTGAGGAGAAAACAAGAGACTGTGTTTAATCTGCAGGGCTTTTCCAACAGGTGGAATTCTTAATAAACATCATTTCAGATTAGTTGAGTAACAAAATGCAGCTGTGGACTGAGGTTTGTGTCTCAGAATCCATGTAGGAAATCTCTAGAAAATATTTGTAATCATGTTTTGGGCTGTTCTACACTGAATTTGGGCTATTTTATACTAAATTAACTGCTTTAGTTTATGGGCTGAATAATTCCTGTAGGCTGGGGTAAATCTAAAATAGAGTTTAGGTGTTCCTGGGTGTTGTTGGATCCAGCTGCTGACTGGGCTTAATTTGGTTTGGATGAGTTTAATGGAATGGCAACCAAGATAATGCTGGGGTGGAAGGGAGGTGCTTTGTTGAATGGCACAAAAGATGAAAATTAACATTAAAATCATGTTCTCAAATGGAGTCAGGTAAAACAAATTTATTGCTTTGTCAAACAAAAGAGTTCAGAAGAATATTCTGTATTTGGCACAGTTTTTGTGCTTAATTTGGAGGCCAGGCATGCTGATGGGAACTAATGACTTTGGGAAATGACAGTTTTAAATTAAGGATTTTTTTTTTTTGCTTTTATGGATTACAAAGAGCTGAACTTAAACCCCAGGAAAAAAAGAAGTTGTGGTGTTCTGCTCAGAATACATTTTGTTTAATACTTTGCAAATGTCATTTGGTCAATCTAATGACAACCTTAAGGTAGTTTTTTTTTTTTGTTTTTTTTGAACAGCTGCTGCAAAGAAGCTTTTGTGACACTTTTTTTGTCACTCCATTTATAAACCCAAGAATGGGATAATTTTCCATTGTTGCAGGATTCTTTTTCTGTCCTGCTTTTCACTCACCAGTGACCTCCTGTAATTATCACAGAGGTAAATTCACTTTTGTATTAAGAGATCTCTCAATATTCTCAACTGTGTAACAAACAAAAGTCAATGAGTAAAACTCATTTTTGTTATCCAAAATTATATCAGAAATACCTTAAGGTACTTAGCAAGGTTGCCTTGTCTTATTTTAATGTGCTTTTATTTGCCTGATAACACAAAGAAAAGGCTTTTACTTGTCTTCTTATCCTTTTGTGTAGAAATTAAACTCCAGAAAATTCCTTGAAAAGCAGCTCCTCCTGATAGTTTTAGCATTTAGGCCACTTTCTGTCCCAGCAAATAATTGAGGCTTACTCTTATTTAAATACTCAAGTGTCGAAGTGAATTTTTTTTTTGGGGGTTTTCCCCACCCAGCAAAAAAACTGCAGAAAAAAATTCCTTTCAGAGAATTGAGATAAATAATTCAGATCAACTTTTAGTCATAGAAACTCCTTGAACTTTTAGATGTGGGCAATGTGCTAATTTTGCTCTTGGTGGGTGCCATTCTTCACCCATTTTTGTCTCATTAAAGCTGTCTGGAAATGAACTATCAGTGGGAAAAGGGCAGTGCAGGGGACTCCTCATTGATGTGCAGAGGGGCCACTGCTGCAATAACAATTCCACTGCTCCTGATCTTATTGATTCTGTCTTTTGGAAGGTGTTTTTTTTTTTTTCCATCAAATGATTTTTTTGATACCAACACTGAATTTGTTCCTTCCACACAACCTTGATTTCCCTTCCAACTCTGGACAAGTTTAGGAGAACTGTTAAATCAGTTGATGTTCAGAGGATGTTCACTGGGAATAACAATCCCATTACACATAATTTTACTTATTCTGGTTTGGTTTTTTTTTTTTTTTACCATATCCGGAGGGTTTTTTCCCCTCAAATGATCTTTTGGTACCAGCACTACATTTGCTCCTTCCACACAAATATCTTTTGGCTTCCAGTTGTGCAGAGGCTCAGGAGAACACAATTAGCTGTGAAGTCATTAGCAGCTCATCCATGAATTGATCTGGGAGGTTGCAGAGGGTCCTGCCCCAGACAGAGCTGCTTCGGATGATTTAGGGAATAAGTTGCAATTAGTCCTTGGAAGGATAAATCCTGGGAATTGCTGTCCCCTGCACTGGCTGTGCAGAGAGCTGTGGCCATCAATTATTGCTTAATTTATTCCATTTAAGGCAAAGCTTTGACTTTTCTGGCCCTGATGATTTTCACTTAGTGAGTTGTGGTTCTTGGCCCAGTTAATTGCCTTTTTTACAATTTTTTCAAGGTATCTTGAGGCACTGAGCAGCTCCCTGGCTTCTCTGCTCAGAGGGAGTGTCAGCTCATGGTTCTTCCCATACTTTGTGGAATAATTCCTTTTTCACACAGATATTGTGTTCATGAAGGGGAAATAAATGAGTTTCTGTGGTTGGGATGTAGAGGATGAGCCACAACATCCAGAGGGCTCTGACTTGGCTGCCATGGCCTTGCTGATGTCATGCTGAGCCATGTGAATCACAAAAAAAATAAATAAAATCCCAGTAACAGCCCACAGAGCAGTGAGTGTATGAGGAAATTCAGCTCAGGGAGAATATATCCATTATTCATGCCACACATTGCTGCTTTCACTCCTTTTCATCCTTCCCCTTTGCTGCTTTATTTGTGTGCTTTGTAGTGCTGGAAATGACTGATTTTGTAACTTGATAAGGGTGGGAATAATTTGTCACTCATTTTGCACAAAGAGAGGAGCCCCTTTGGGCAGTCAGATTTTTATTGCAGCCCAGCTTGAAGCTGTGTGTAATTATTGAGACTGATCTTGCCAGCTTTGGGTGTGCTCCTCGTGTGATCACAGGGAAATTACTGCAAAAACCTGTTTGATTGAGTATTGAGGTTCCTCACTACTGAGGTTTTTTAATCCTAGTTGGAATTTTCAAGTGGTTAAGGCAGGGGTGTAACCTTGGAATTAAGATTTTGAGCTTAGTTTGCTGTGTTGCTTCTTGGAGAAATGAGCAGTTAGAACCTTTATCCAATGCTGATCAAGAGTAAAAAGTAATTAATTAAATTTCTTTAAATGGGAGAAAAAGCTCCCAAACCAGATGCTTATTTTTTTGGTAAGACAAGAGCAAGGTGGTGGTGGTTTTGTTATTTTTTTTTTTGTGGTTTTTTTTGGTCTGCTGAATTTCATATTCCTCATTTATGCATTGCAGTGTCCTGGGAATAACCAGCATTGCAATGGAGCTACTGCTCACAGAAAATCTCCTTCACTGCAGTTTGAACAGAGATCTACAGCAAGAGCTGCTCTTTTGCATGATTTAATACCAATAAAAAATTATTTTAGTAGCCTTTTGGCTTAGATAGATACAGATTTAATCATGGGGCTGCACAGCCTCATAGTCTGATCATCTTGTCACATAATCGAGCCAGCTGAGGTGGGAAATTGGAAAATATACTTCCACAATCTTCTTTAAATCTCCAGAATTAAACTTTAATTGGCTTGTCCATAAAGCAGACCCTCAGTTGCTGCTAATTGTTGCAGCTAGGAGCTGTAAATGGCTGTTGTAAATAGTTTTTTACCCCACAGTAGTTCATGGGAGCCACTCAAGTGTTAATTTTTATGCTGGGTGTGAAATTTTAATTCAAGATATAAAATGCAAGCTCTCTTTTAAGATGTTACTAAACATTTATGGCTCCATGGAATGGAATGATCAGCAGATAAACCCCAGTTGCTGCCTGGTCATTAGAGTTCTCATCCATCCCAGCTCTGTGTGCAGAATTTCAGAGTCCAACCCAGGAGTCCTGGGCATGTTTGATGGTCCAGCCTGAGAATTGGATGCTCCAAAATCTGCTCCCAGCCCAGGGACAGGCTGGGGGTTCCCTTTGGAAGGGGTTTTGGCTTTGGTGTTCTCCTGGGGTGCCAGCAAACCATTGAGTTGTTGCTTTCAGGAGCTCTGGGGGGTGGGTGTGGAGTGCCAGGGGTTGTGGCAGGAAAAGGGAGTGCTTGGAAAATAAATGAGTGGGTTGAGACTGTTCTGGGGATGGAAAATGTCTGTGTCCAGCCTGCAGGGTGTAAATTCCAATTATTTATCACATCAGAGTGACAGATGTTTGGCTTGGAAAGAGATTAAAATTCATCCAGTGCCACCCCTGCCATGTCAGGGACACTTCACTGTCCCAGTGCTCCAGCCCCAGTGTCCAGCCTGGCCCTGGGCACTGCCAGGGATCCAGGGACAGCCACAGCAAATCTGGGAATTCCATCCCACTCCTTCCAGGGAACAATTCCTGCCCAAAATCCATCCCTGCCTCATTTCAGGCACCTATTATCAAACAATTGACTCAATAAAACACAGCTAAGGCAGACAAGTCTGGCTCTTCTGGTTTATATTTCAATTACTCTGTTTGTTTGTTTTCCTAGTCTGTTGCTCACTGCATGCAATAACCACGAATTCTTATTAAGAAAAAGATAAAATGAGTAAAAATTCCTACAAAGAGTTAAAATATTAAACATCTGTCTCTATCTTCTGAGCTCTTTCATGTGCTGTGCAGTGGCAGCTGTGAGTTCAAGGGGAATTGGGAAGAGCCAGAGTTTCATCAGTGGCTACCAAGAATTTTCTGCAGGGAAAAAAATGCTAATTAGGTTTTTTGTTTAATTTTTAAGTAGTGGAGTGAAAATTAAACCCAAACAACTCCAGCATGGCTGAGGAGGAGAATGACAGAGTGCTCAACAGAAGATGGGGATAAAGGGATTAGAGGAACCAAAAAGTTTCTATAAAATGTTGGAAGGAGCTTATAAATCACTAATTTTGGTCTAAGTTTCCCTGGTTCATGAACATTTCATGCTTCTGTTGCATTTTAAATCAGTTTAAAAGTTAAATTTTTGCTGACTTTCAATTCAGCTGTAACAGTGTTGAAACCAAATCCATTTCCTCATGGGTGATTCTCTTCTTGCAGTCTTTGCATCATCTTTAAATACATTAATTTGGTTAATTTGGGTTTTTTTGGTGTATTTCCTTTTTAGGGGGCAGCACTTAAATACCTGCCAGCAATTGTCAACGATGTGAAATTAGTGTTTGATCCAAAGGAGCTCAGGTGAGTAGAGTAAATTAAATGTGGAGTGTTAATTTTATATAAATATTTATAAAGATATTTATAAAATATGCACACAAATATATAAAACACATGAATATCTATATAAATACAAAAAGACAATATATATTTTTATCTTTTACTACTATATATATCTTTTATATACAAAAATATAAAAATATGGGAATATATGCTGGACAGTGAAATATGGATTATTTCAAGTTTTTTTCTCTTTGCTTTTGCTACTTTTTTTTCCCTTGCAGATGTTTTTAGGGGTTACACAAAGGGCTTGGTTTATAAAAATTTCCAGCAAATACCTGACAAACTTTGCAGTACAAACAATTAGCAAGAATTGCTAATCAGGCCATTAAAACTCTTGAGCTGAACCATGTAGTTTCACTCTTTCAAATATCAATTTCATGTAAATTATAAAATAATAAATAATTCCATGGACCCTATTGCTGGATGGATGTTTCAGTAGCTCATAAACACTGCAGTGTTGGTAGTAAATAAAAAGGACAATAAAAGGATGTTTAAGGAAAAAAAAAGCAATGGAAAAACCAAATAACTGGTATTTCAGAAGAACATTCATCTTATAAAGAAAAATATAATTTTATTTTTCATGGTGCTGTTACAAACTGAACAAAAACAGATTTTCAATCTTGATTTTACTGCACAAACCCTTCTAAATTTTGTCTGGTTTTATTTCTATGGTCTTGATATGTCAAAAGGAGGAAAAGAGATATAGTAGGGATAAAATAAATTAAATATAATCTCAGTCTAATGTTCTGGTGGCCTGAGGAACCTGGCATTTACCTTCTGCTTGCCTGGACTGTGAAGTGTTTTACATCTACAATTCCCTGGGTTTAGGAACTCCAGATCTGTAGAGTTTCTAAATAACAATTTTGGTATGTGACAGCAAAATTCCTGGGAAAAGAGAAGGGAAAATGCAGGACTTGGCCTGTTTTACCCCCCATATTTTATTTTTTCTGTGATATTACCAATATAAATTGCAATTAAATACTGAGATTATTTAAGCTGGGGTTGACTTCTAATTAGAAGTGAAGTGTCAAAAGGAAAAGCAAAGTACCCAAAACTTTGAAGGATGCAAAATTACTGAAAAGTCTTGTCAGTAATAGGTGGGAGCTCAGCTGATGTCTGATGGTCCCTTATCCTAAAATGCCCATTTCTGGGGTTTTTTGATTATAATTTTTTTTTTTTGTTAATAGCTTGCAATGTTAATTATCACTTTGTGATTATGGATGCCAAAAATAAACATGCTGATTGACATGCAGCAAGGAAAAGGTTTTTCATTATCAATTTTTTTGTAGGTAGCTTACAATGTTATCACCTTATTTTCAGCATCCATAATCACAAACGTGCTGATTGGTGTGAGGCAAGGAAATTTGAGACCTAAAACCTTAAATGAAAGATGAACAAAGAGTCTAAAACTGAGATGAAAGGGAAGGGACAAAACAAATGACATAAAAAGCTGGAGGAATTTGTTGAAGACTAATCATGTTGTCTGATTTTTTTTTTTTTTAAGTCTCAAAAAAATTGAGTTTGATCCAAATGCATGAAGTTGTGTGTGTCTGATTGTCTTGGAGTGATGCTTATAAAGAACCAAAACACTGGTTCTTTATTCCTGGCTGTTTTCCCATGGCTGGGGGGGAGTTTAATGATTTTTTTTTTTTTGTTTGTTTGTTTTCCTGTGTGTGCAGCAAGCTCTTCACTGAGTTCATCCTGAACGTGCCCGTGAGCCGCCTGACCATCCAGAAGCTTTACTGCCTGATTGAGATCGTGCACAGCGACCTCTTCACCCAGCATGGTGAGCAGGCACAGCTCCATCCCTGTGCCAGCCCCTGCCCTGCCCCTCCTGACACCCTGGGACACTCTGGCTGGTCCTTTGTGCTGCTCTGGAGGACAGGTGTCTGCCAATAAAGGCAGGAGATTCCTTTTGAAGTGGAGAATGTAAACCCCCTCCCTCCAAATTAGTATAATTTTGAAATTAAGGGGCTCTCAGGAAAAGAGATGGGAATTAGGAGTAACAGTTCTTTACTAGGAAAATTAAAATAGAAATGCAGTATTACAAAGAACAATCCCAAACCCTGCCAGAGTCAGAATCCAAGCTGGCACAGTCAGTCAGTCAGGGTGGTGGCACAGTCCCATTCCATGGTGCTGCATCCTCCTGCAGGGGCAGATGTGGCTCAGCTGGAGCAGTGCTCCTGGAGAAGGTGCAGTTTCCTCTGAAGCTCCAGGGATGATGTGCAAGGGTCTGGTTTTCCTCTGGGATCCAGTGGAAAGAAGGTTCCTTGGTGTCCAAAATCTCAGTTTTTATCTGGGTAGGAAAGGCTTGGCTCCTGCCCTGGCTGGAGCATCTCCCAGTGGGATGATGGAATTTTATCAGTCATGCATTGGAACTCACTGGCCAGGAACAGGAGATATCTCCTGGAGGGAGGATGGGCTGTGGGAAGATAAAGATGATTGCCCAGCTGGTTTAAAGATGGCCCATTAGCAGATAATGTGTGCCAGGAGATCAGGGGCACTGCCCCACCCAGTTTTAAACAATGGCCCATTAACAGGAGATATCTCCCACATGGATAAGAATCTCTGCCACACCCAGTTTTAAACAATGGCCCATTAACAGGTGATACCTCCTGGATGAAGGGTGGGTCCTGGAAAGGTAAAGATGACTGCCCCACCTGGTTTTTAACACCTGACTCATGAACAGGAGATATCTCCTGGAGGGAGGATCCCCCAACTCACTGACTCCAACAGAAAATCCAAAGCTAAGACTGGAAAAGCCCACCCAGTGCTGCCCCTGCTTGTTGGGCACCTTCTGCTGTGCCAGGCTGCTCAATCCTCATCCAGTTTGGGCAGGAAGAAATCAGCAAAATCCTGATTGGCACTGCAGGTTACAAGTGCTAAAGGAGTGAAAGTGCAAAATGACAACAAAATTTGGAGTTTATTTTCAAAGGGCACAGAGCAGCCAGTTATTGTAACTGTTGTAACTTTGTGCTGGGGTTTATCAAAAATCATGAATTTGTGCTCAGTGGGGGACATGGAGGTTTTTGATGTCCTCCCTGCCTTGAAGCTGTTCAGAAACCTTTCAGAGGGTGCTGCTCATCCAGGCCTTATTTTCTGCTTTCCCATTAATGGGCCAGTGAAAGATAAGTTCAGGCACTTGTCCTGCAGATTTCCTTTTTTGAGGTGAAGCACTTGGATTTTTTCAGGCTGACTGCAGGTTAAACTGGCCCAAACAAAGTGTCAGGGAAGGCAATGAGGGAGCAAATAGGCAGAGGTTCAGTGGGAGAGGAGATCTGGAAGGATTCTGCTCTCAGTTCATAAAAAGCTGAGATTGCTGAGTGCTGATAAAACAGATTTTGCTGGTTCCAGTTTAAAAAATCTTGGTGGATTGGCATTGTGGTGGTTTTGTACCACTTGTAAAATCTCTGAAGAATTTGCCACCTGTGTCATCAAGTGTAGAAATTTGGTAGAAACAGCAAATCCAGACTTTTATCTTCACTTCTGAAATGATTTGAAATATTCAGCCTTTAAGTGCTGGGTTTTCAAGAAGTAAAAGGAGGAATACAGGTGGAGTTGTGGTGTTGGGGCCTGGGTAGAATGGTGTCCCCAAGAATAATTTAATATTTCCTAGGTAGAGCTGTGCATCAGTGTTATTGCTTTACTCATTCTCAACTCACTGTAATAATTTTCCCTTCTGGCTGCTCTGAGGTTGCCAGGACTTTGGACAGAAGTCAGTGATATCAGAGATCATCCTGGGGAGGAAGAAATGGAGACAATAACTCGGATAAAACAAGGAATTGAGTGTATAACACACCTGAGAGAGGCTGGAGGGGCACCTGGTGCATTTACAGTATTAATCTTTGCCCTCCCTTACTGAAGCAGTTCCATTTTCAGAGGGGGAGGTAGGAATTGTGTGCACTGGTTTGTTTTTAAACCAGCTGACTCCCAAACTCTGCCCATCAGGGTGCAGGGCATGGTGTAGTCCAGCAGTATTGAGCAGCTGAGACATTGGAATGGATCTGTTTTAATGGGAGGGTGATTAATCAGGGCCCAGGCCAGGTTTGCTGACAGAACAGTGCTGCTTAATGGCTCTGAGATCTTATCAGGAGGCAGCAGGCAGGGTTTTCCTGTCACTGCCTGTTAGGAATGTCTTAAATCCAGCAGCCTTTGGGCTGGGCTGGGGATTCCAGGCACTGCACTGACCCCAAACCACTCTGGGCTTCCCATGGATGTCTGGGGGGTTTATTCAGTAAATAAAGTGTGTCCTTAAAGCTTCTCTTGGCACTGGTGTCACAGAACCCCAGAATGGTTTGGGTTGAGAGGGACCTTAAATCCCACCCAGTGCCACCCCTGCCATGTCAGGGACACTTCACTGTCCCAGTGCTCCATTCCCAGTGTCCAGCCTGGCCCTGGACACTGCCAGGGATCCAGGGGCAGCCACAGCAAATCTGGGAATTCCATCCCAGCCCCTCCCAGGGAACAATTCCTGCCCAAAATCCCATCCAAATCTCCCCATTGTCACCTTAAAGCTATTCCCTGTGTCCTGTCCCTCCATCCCTTGTCCCCAGTCCCTCTCCAGCTCTCCTGGAGCCCCTTTAGGTCCTGGAAGGGCTCTGAGCTCTCCCTGGATCCTTTTTTCCTCTCCATTCTCAGCTCTCCCAGCTTTTCCTCATAGGAGGGGATCTCCATCCCTCTGATCTTCTCACCATTATTCTACATCATCATCATTTTCTGAACTTTGTGTCTGAAGCCTCAGTTGTGCTGGGAACCTTTCATAAACATTCAAATTCACTTGAAAATTCATCACACTCGTATCCACAGCGTTTTTAAAATTTAGATTTGCCTGTCCCTTGCTCTGTGGGTTGGAGTTTGTTACTAAAATGTTGTTTCCTGCCCTTCCTGCCTCTCACTGATCAGGAGTTTTAAAGTGATAGGAAATATTTTCATCTGAGCTGTCAACTAATCCTGGATCCTGTCACACAAATGAGATTTTTCTTTTCTAAAAGCAATATGCACTACAGGACTGTGGACTTAGGGAAGGCTGGCAAATGCACAGAAAATTTCATCAGCCTGTTTCTAGTGGAGCAAAAAAGGCTCTAATTCTGTTTTTTGAGAGGTCAAGGAAGATTTATTTGTATCTCCAGAGGAATTAAAATTCAAAATATGTGAATTTGTGAAGCTTGAAGGATTTGGGGGTGAGAGGGGGTGGGTGTGTGAAGCAGTTTGCTGAAGCATTTTCCTTTAGTGATGTTGAGTGATGGATGATTCAGTGGGAATTCTGGAGAGTTTGGGACCTTGGATCAGAATGGAGTCTGGTGGGGTTTGTGTATCTTTAAAAAAAAAGGATGTAAAATGTAGTTTTAAAATTTATTTTATTCATATTTATAAACACTAATATGAATATGTAGTAATTATATTAATAAATGTTTCTATTTAGGAATAAATGCATATATAAATAAACAACATTTATCACTACTACTCTATAATAACATAATATATATAATCTTATATATAATTTTCATTCCACTACTTAAATTTAAACCAAAAGATATAAATATAATTTTTCCCTGAGTGTGGAGCAATTTAATAATAATTTAGTGGACATTTTCAGTGCTCATGGTTGGGAGTTAAATCAAGTGTCCTATCCTTGCAAACATCAAGGTTCTGGTCTATGTAAACAGTGATTTCTGTGATTTGTTTTGTCCCATGGAGTTGTTTGGATTTGCTGTTGCTTTGTTTTCCAAATGATTTCCAGCTGATTGCCAAGTGAGCTGTGGAGCTGCTGTAGTCTGAAAGGAAACCCAGGGATTTTTCCATCAGGAATTTGAGTCTGTTGAATATTAGTAGACAGCAATCCAGCATTTTATAAGAGTTCTTACTGTTCAGTTGTGACTCAGCTCACAGGCTGTGAAGTGGAAATAAAGTTACTGAGCACAGGTTAAATTTCTTTGGCCACATGAACATAATGAACCATAAAATAAATGCATTTATCAGTGTCCCAAGAAACAAAATGTTTTTATGACACAAATTTATGGTGTGTATTCATTATCCTCAGAGCTCTTGTGTCTGTTCATTGAAGGCTTTTCCTTGGGTGCTGCTAATTGATAATTCCTGCTGAGCATCCTGTGGTACAGATGAACTTTGATTCTTGAATTTGATGAATTCTCCACAGGATGGATTTTGCTGTAGAGCAGATGTGGAATCATCACTGTGATCATGTGCAGCAGATCCTGAGCTGGAAGGGATGTTCTGGACCTTGAAGGTTCCTAATTAATCAGGGCTGGGAGGTGATGGGGGTTCCCCTTTCCTCCTCTGTGCTTCCAAGTGATCAATTCAGTGTTTGCCAAAAGAATTCCTGCAAAGATGCATTGAAAATCTCCTTGCAGGGGATGTCAGCACAGCACTGGGCTGGTGAAGAGTCATGGCATGGTTTGGGGTGTGAGGGATCCTAAATCCCACCCAGCTGCACCCATGGGCAGGGACCCCTTCACTGTCCCAGTGTCCAGCCCCAATGTCTGCCAGGGATCCAGGGGCAGCCACAGCAAATCTGGGAATTCCATCCCAGCCAGGAATTCCTGCCCAAATCCCCCCATCCCTGCCCTCTGGCAGTGGGAGCCATTCCTGTGCCCTTCACTCTGTATTCTCTCCTGTCAGGGAGTTGTGCAGGTCCCTCCTGAGGCTCCTTTTCTCCAGGCTGAGCCCCCCCAGCTGCTCCTCATCACCTTTGGGATGGGTTTGGGGAGTTCCCAGCCCATTTCATTTCCCCCATGTTCCTCCCCAGCCCCAGGTGGGGGCTGAGGAGCCCTGTCAGCTGCACCCAAGGGACCAGAGTGCTCTGTGCTGCTTGTGTAACTCAGACCAAGCACTGACAAATCCATTTGCTCTCCCTTTCTCCCAAATCCTGAGTGCCTCCCCCACTGCTCAGAGAGGCCCCAGCCAGTGGAACTCGGGGGTGACTCAGATACTGAGCTGATCTCTGTCCCCTCCCTGCCATGGGGCTTGGCAGGGCTCAGACATTCTCAACCCTCTAATTAGGGGCCTTTGAAATTATTAAACACTGGTTCACCTCCAAGCTTTGCAAAGACACATCCTGTGCCTTTCCTTTTGGGGTTCTTCCTCTCCCTGCATTTGGGAGTTCACCCTACACAACCCCTCTGCCCTGCAGGGTTTTGCTTCATCTGCTGTTTTCTCTCTGTTAGTCCAAAATTCAGGGAGCAGCGTGTCCTGAAGTTTCCCAAATGCAGAGGCACAAGGCTGTGACCACAGAGCAGATCTGCAGAGCTGGGCTGACACTTATATGGATAATTAGTAATTAATTTTGACCTGGTGATTGCCTCCATGTAGGAGCAGATTGAGTATTTAAGCAAGGAAGGTTTGTTTTGTTTTTTATTTTTTGTTAATAAGAACAAATGGTCAAAGGTTGGAGCAATACAGAGGCAAAGTTTTTAAGGTGAGGTTTTAGTTGAAAAGCTGGAAGTTAATTTATTTTTCCTTTTTTTTTTTTTGTGTCTTATGTAAGCACTGAAGCACATCAGCCTGAAGGCCCTGAAAGCTGTGTTTGTAACCTCATGTTTTGTGTGCAGACTGCAGGGAAATCTTGCTGCCAACAATGACAGACCAGCTCAAGTATCACTTGGAGAGACAAGAAGATTTGGAGGCTTGCTGCCAGTTGCTGAGTAACATCCTGGAAGTGCTCTACAAGAAAGATGTGGTGAGTGTGGGGTGGCTCTGGGATGAGCAACACTTCACAGAAATTGCTTCAGGAATGTGAATTAAGCAGGTAACTCCTGAAGCTTTAGATTTTTTTTATTTTTTTTTTTTAATATAACATCCTACCCAGCCTTTTCTAGCTCTGTTTTCCAGTGTTGTCCAGCACAGCACTTGTTGTTTCTGAGGCACATCCAGTACAGCTTTTCTGGTTAGGTGGTGAATAAATAAATATCCTTAGGGGTGAAACCTTCCTCATTTACTGTGCCTGGCCTCTTCCAGGTGGAAAATGCTTGCTTTTGGTTGTTTATCTTTTCTCCCATGGACATTTTGGGAAATGTGCATTTGATTTGTATTGTTGCTGACATGGTTCCCAGACATGCAGCATGTGTAATATCTTTTTTTTTGTTGTTTTGTTTTGGTTTTTTTGCATAATGCTCTCTTTTTTTGCTTCCTCTTGACCTCCACAAACATACAAACACTGGTGCTTTGCCAGAGAGCTGCAGTGATTTGATGCTCTCCTAAAATTTGGGCTGCTGCTGCCTGAACAGTGCTGTGTAGAATATACACTAATTCAGCTGGAAAGGACCTCAGGGGTCAGTACTCACATCCTCTCTGGCATCTCATTTAATTGTGTATTTTTGAGGTTTGCTCAATTTTTTTTTGTTTTTGGAAGTAGCTCTGTCTGCCTGCTCTAGATAGGAGGTTGTTTTACAGGAGGAATTTGGTTCTGGCAGCTTGGCTGCTCCTGCCACTCTCTCTTGGCTGATTTCTCTCCATGGTAGGAACTCACCTGCAGCTCCAGCCTTTCCCAGGCTGGTCCTGGCAGCAGGAGCAGCTCCTGGAGGAGTTTGTGCTGGTGATGGATCATCCTTCAGATATGCAAATCTATTTTTAATCCATAAAGTAAAAGATGGGAGCAAAGCTCATCTGTTTCTTTCTCCTTATTGTGTTTTTTGGCTTCATTTTTTGCCCATCATTGTGTGAGGTTTCTGGTCTGGAATAAATATTTTATTTTAACTCTTTCAAAAGTAGTGGTGAATTGCTTCTAATACTGACTGAAACTGGCAGTTCCTTAATGAGAATTTTGCTTTGCTTTTCTGTTTCTTTTAATTGAGCTGTTGCAGAACAGCCCCTTCCCCATCTGGTAATGCCTGTGAGGGTTTGATGTTGGAAAAATGACTTGGGGGAAGAAGATTAATGGGTAGCTAAATGTCATAGGCTGCATTTCCAGGGTCTTGGCTTTCCACTGACATTGTAGCAGCACATTTTAATTTATCAGTAACATGTATTACCAAACCAACACTTTGTTCAAGTGGGAGACTCCTTCCCTGTTTTGATGGACAGCAAGTGATGTTTTATTTAATTTCCACCAGCCAGGTGTGTTGAACAGCAGCACAGATGGTTCAGTTGTGCTGCTGTCTGCTGCTTGTGCTCATCCCTGGTTTGTTCCTTGTCCTCAGGGCCCCACTCAGCGCCATGTCCAGATCATCATGGAGAACCTGCTGAGGACAGTGAACAGAACTGTCATCTCCATGGGCCGGGACTCAGAGCTCATTGTGAGTAAACTCCAACCTCTGTCACAGCTTCCTGAGCTGCTGCAATAGCATTGCAGTCCCAGCTCACCCAAAGCAATCAGAACCTCCTCCCTCCCTCTCTCTCTGTGTGCTCAGGAAGCTGGAAACTGCCTGGGAATTTTGACAGGGGAAGAGTAAAAAAAAAACAACCTGAAAAATATCTGTGAGCAGGTGATTAGGCAGGATTGATATTTGTGTGCACCAGAATGATGTAGTATTGGTAATTAGCCAGCTGAGAAGTGTGGAAATGAGAGTTGGCTGCTGTTACTCCATTACAAGCATTTTTCTTGTCTTTTTGACTTAAACTGAGATAACCAAGGTAAGTGTTCAAATGACTGAAGAACAGAGGCCAAAATTATGTTCAGAGGGGAAAGGCTGATGCAAGTGACCCTATTGACTTAACACTGTGAATTTAGAACCTTATACCTGAGTTTTTCCACTGTTAATTAATTAATATTGGACTAAATAATGAAAAAACAAAATAGTGATGTCTGCTGATTTGAGATGGGGATAGATCTCAGTGTGGTTTTGGGAGTCTCTCTGTGTTTTGCCTTTTCCTTGTTTCTTTCTCAGCTGTCTGCATCTGGCAGCTGATGTCTCCAGGTCTGTGCTGTGTCTGACACTTGTCCCTCAGTTCTGCATCACCTGGGTCACTTTGGCTCAATGCACTGATTTCTTACCATGGGCTTAATTGTCACTCACATAGATGAGTCTATCAGCAACTTGTTTTTTTTTTTTTTTTTAACTCCTCTTTCCTTCCCAATTTAAATTCTCCCTGTAGTTGCACACAGTGATATTTGACTTTTACAGGGCTCTGTGTCCTCAGCACATCTTCCTCACCTGCTGCTCCCCATTTCCTTGGCATTTGGGAGTGCTCAGGTTGGCAAATCTGCTGCTGTTTCATTTTGTTTTTAGATGCATCATCCACTGACTTTTAGTTTTGATCTTCTTGCATCACTTTGGCTTTTGTTGTAAGGAAGGGATAATGGATCTCCAGATCCATTATTGGAGCTACAAGTGACAGAATCCCAGGATGGTTTGGGCTGGAGGGACCTTGCAGCTGATTCTGCTCCCCCCCAGCCATGGCAGGGACACCTCCCACTGTGCCAGGCTGTGTCCAGGGATGGGGATCAAACCTCTGTGGGGAAACTGTTCCAACAGATCATTCCTACACAAAATTCCAGGGATGCAGTAAGTGCAAGGAAATCCAAAGACTTGTGTGTTACTTTAAGTTCCTCAGTTTCAGGCTGAATGTGAGTTAATTATTGTTTTGCTGAATGTGATTCAGGTGATATTTAAAATGTTAATTATGCCTTTAGCAGTTAGCAGAGTAGATTTGCAAACTTGGTGTGTGTTTGAGCTCAGAGCAGTGATATTAAAGATCTGCATTGTGCTCATGAGCACAGCCTGGAATCCCTCCACACACAGCTCTGTAATCAGCTAATGAACACTGAGATTTCAGGGATTTTAATGAGTACTTACTCCTACCTTACAATGCAGCCTTTGCTGAAGAGATTCCCCTGTTAAATAACCAGCCACAACTCATTTTTGTGGTGTCAGCAAAGGAGGAGCAGTAAAATGAATAATAATAACAATAATTAAGAAGCATAGCCTGGCTTCTCTTGGATCAGATTGGGGTTGAAACAATGCAGTGATTTTTTTCTTTTTTTTTAGTTGTACCTGTAGTAGAGAATTAACCATATAGGCTGACTGGAAGGAAGGAATTTGAAATACCTGACAGAGTTCAAGTAAAGATGATTTCTTGAAAAGAAATAAAATACAGGACATAACCAGTTTTTTATTCTATAAGTGTAAGTGTGTTGGTGTCCTAAAGCTGGCATGTTTTCTCCTTGGAAAAATACTCAGTGACACCATCTCCATCCAAAACCTGATGTTGCATAATGCAGTTTATGAGCAGTGGAGGAATGTCAAGGATTTAAGTGCTCAAGTGAAAAGTTTTAATTACAGGATGAACCTTTTCTGCAGTGTTGAACTGGAAGGATTCTCCCCTTTGGATTTGCACATTTGGTTTTCATTTTTTTCTTCCTTAAATGTGAGTTCCTTGATAAAATCAAAAGTTTTGTCCTATTCCTTGAAAAAAGAATTGCCTTGAAATAAGAGACCAGTTGCAAGGAGAAGAACCAGGTATTAAGTAAAATGAAGTATAGATAATAAGTTTAGAATTTAATAATTTGGTAGCAAAAGAATTTTTAATCCTCATTGGTTCTGAACTATTTCTCCCCTCTGTAAGTCTCACTGGTGGTTTTTACTTGATCCATTTGCTGAGTAGAAGATTCTATTATTATTATTATTGATATTTATTCTGTATAATGGTTCTGTTGTTAGTCCAGGATGCACCTGAGGGTGCTGAGCTGTCCTGCTGCTCCAAACTGCCTGGTTTAGGTTAATTTTGCACCTGCCTGGAGCTGCTGCTGCTCCTGACACAGTGAGAAAAAAAACCACACACACCTGGAAAAAAAACCACAAAAATTTCCTACTGAAGAAAAAGCAAATTGAGCAAATTTCCTTGAGTCTTAGGAAGGGTGGTTTTAAACCATCTTTTTCTTTTTAAGCCATTTCTTGCCTTTCCTGGTGGCTTTTGGACAATGTTGGGTCTATTTTAGGCAGCATCTCATCCTGCAGTGCATCAGGGCAGAGCAGCCTTGGTGGCAGCTCCAGGATGGTCCATGCAGCAGTTTGGGAGGTGCCTCATTCCAAGGGCAAGGGAACCAAGCTCTTCAACTCCTGACAGGAGATCCCCTGGCCTGGGGGAGCATTGGGGTTACACCAATATGCTCTTTGAGTTCCAACCCAAACCATTCCATGTTGCTCTGGTTTTAATTTCTAAATGTGTCCTTGAGGGGAATGGCTCTGGAAAACACCTGGAGGAGTATGGGGAACAAAGGGAAAATGGGTTATTTTGGGTTTTGGGGGGTGTGAGTGGGAAGCACTGGGCAGGATTTTGTGGTGTTGCTGATGAATGGAACCTTCTCCACTTTGCTGCTTTCCCCTGTGTGCTGTGGGTGAAAGCAGAACAGAAATGATGCAGGAGCCATCAGGAGGAGGAAAAAGAGTTTGTGGAACCTGAGGAGGAGACTGAGCAGGGGAATCTCTGTGGGGAGCAGGTGACACTGGCACAGGGAGAGTGACAAGGGTCAGCTAGAGCAGAGTGGCACTGATGGGGGAACTCTGGATAATCAATTAATCCATCAGTTAATCACCATGGTGGATTGTCCTTCTCTCAGCACTTGCAGGCTGTAAAAGAAAAGCCTGAGCTCAGAGTTATTGCTGGTCACAGGAGACTTCTGGGGCTGCAGTTGGTTTTTCAGGAGTTCAGTCTGGGTGTAAATATCTTCCTGTGCCTTAAAATCTGTCCAGGTCAGTTTTCATGGATTCCAGAATGTTGGGGAGAAAACCTTGTTTTTTCTTCACCAGGCTTCTTCCATGTAAAAATACTATGCTTTATTGAGTCACATGATTTCTTTTCTCTCAAAATCATTTGAAATTACATATTGCAAGCTAATTTCACTGAAACTGAAGTGGTGTTTGGATGGTGGCCATGATTTTATCCCATCACTAATACTGAGCTTTTTTTGTGCTGTCAAACCATCCCTGTTGCATTTCCTACCAACATTTATAGGAACAAGCTGCACTCACCTCAACAAATGGACACATTTGTAGCACTCCAGTTATTTTAATGAATCACAGATGGCTTTTATGGAATATTAAAAATCTTCATGCAGTCCCTTTTTGTTCTCCCAGACAAAGTGGTGTTGGTGCAGGTGGATTTTTAGTGCCAGTCTGGTTCAATTCCAGCAGCAATATGTAATATTGTGGTAATACACAAGTCCTGGTATAATCTAATAGCTGGCTTGGTTGGGAAGTTCATGAAAAATTACCTTATTTGATTGGAAAAAGTGATTTAACCTTTAAAACATGGAGTGGAATTAAAGGCATGGACAATAGTTCTGCATTTTAGGCAAGAAAAAGCAAACACTTTGTACCCATGGTAGGATTTTCCAGTTTTAATAATAATAATATTTCTTTTTTCACTTTATCCTGTTTTTTCAAAAGTATTTTTACAGTTGTTTTTGTTTTTAATCTTTAGGAAGCCAAGTGCTACTCACAGGAACAGTGTTTTCCTCACAGTTCTAAACCAAAGAATGCAACTGTTGCTGTGGGGAAATTATAAGGACTCAGCAAAGAGCAAGGGATATAAAATCACTGCAGTATTTATTGGCTAAAAAGTATTTTGAAGCAGGAGATGGGAGAAGTGCAGCTAGAAAATCAATGTATGAAGTGCAGGGATTGCCAGTGAATCCAGCAAAGCCACATTGAAAATAAAACCACATTTTCCTCGTTAGAACCTCCAAGATCTTCTACATGAGGGTGAAAACAGCTCTGTCACATTGAACTAAAAGCTCTAAAGCATTAGGATTTTTTTTTTTCTCTTGGTGTCTATCTAACCTGAGCCTGAGTGATTCTAAAGGCAATACAATTATGATACATTTTACACACTTGCAAAAACATTTTATTACAAAGTACATCGGAGGGGACCAGAGAACACCAGATGTCAGTTGGCAGCAAGACTCTATGGTTCATGTCAGCTTTCCCCAGGTTTTAAAAAAATGTAAAAAATTAAAAATTTGCAACTTGGTAAGAAAATAGCCTGGACATGTACAGAACACGCCATGAGAACTTTCCCTTGGAGCTCTTTGTTTCTCCAGCTGGAGTTTCCTCCCTCTCCTGCCATGGCCCAGGAGCTCTGGGTCACTCAGGAACCACAGGCAGGGTCCCTGCACACACAAAGCTGCTGAGGATTTGGGAACTGATTGCCACAGGGAGATGCTTGGTTTCATTTCTTTAAAAAACCCCAAACACTGTTAGCATGGAGGAGTGCATTGGTCATGAATGGTATTTTCATCATGAATACTGCTGTATTTTCCTTCTGTCCATTTTTGAGATTCTTTTCTGCTTAGAAGAAAAAAGGTGTTGGTTTTTTTTTTTGTTGTTTGGAAATATTCTGTGCCATGTCATGTGGGCTGTCTTGTAAACAGTTCTATATTTTAGTTAAAAACAATATAAAATACATGAAACATGTTTTTTTTTTCCACGTGAAACAATGGCACTTCCTTCCTGGTGTACAGGATCACCTTCCTAATCCTTCAACTCCCACCTGAGGATTTCAGGATTTGCTTCTGTGCAAGAGCTCATAGCCCTCTTAAGGTTTACTGCAAATATGAGCTGGCCACAGGCATCTTCTGCATTTCTATTCCTATTTTAACTTGCTTTCCTTGTTCTTTTTTGGGGAAAAAATTAACTTGTTTTCCTCTAGTTTTCTCTTGGGAATAAATTGGATGTTGAGCTAAGAGGAAAAACAGTGTAAATTCCCCAAATTTTTAGTAGGTGCAAATTAATGATGGTGATCCTTGCAACTAAAGGCTGAAGAATTTCCTACAGGGGATGCAATTTCCAACCCAGTTTGGCACATGACATATCTGAAATCCTTGTGGAAAAATCTCAAACCAAAACAAAAGACAAAGATCCCCACTCCCTGGACACTTCTAGCATGAGGAATTTTTTCCACCAATGGTCATTTTAGATGCAAGTTTAATGACAGTAGCAAATACTTAAAGTTGCAGTTTATAAGTCAGAGCAAAATTTTAAGTGCCATTTAAAAAAAACAACCCAAACCAAATTAGGAAAAATCTGATTCCCATCTCTCCCTTAAGTGTTTCAATTTACTGAATACAATTACTAGATTGAGATATAAATTATAATAAGCTGGGAAACCCATCTGAGAAGCTTAATAAATAAATAGATAGCATTTCCAATTTCACATCCTTCCAAGCAGTGCTGCAGCCTCAACATCTCCCAGTGCCTTCTGCAGTAGTGGAGAGGTTTTCCAAAGACTCTCAGAAAAAAAATCACTAAGCCATGGCCAGTGCCAGCAATCCAGACTGGGATGGGGCTGGTTTGGGGCTGGGTTTGTTGCTGTGTTGTTCAGACCTTTCCAGGGTGATGCTGAGGGGTTGTCCCATGGACCCTGTGAGCTGGAGGTGCTTTTAAAGGCTGGGCTGGATTTTTGGGAGGTTTCTGGCTGCTCCCCTGCTGGGGCTGAGCAGCAGTGGTTCCTCTGGTGGTGAGGACACAGCTGAACCAGAGATGAAGCTGAAGTGTGAGAGCTGGGTGGGAGTGTACATCACATGAAGGCAGAGAACACACCACAGTCACGTCTCAGATGAGAAAATTGTGCTTTGTCCAGGAATTCTGTGCTGAAAACTGCACTCCCAGATCAACATGGAGCTGTAAAACTCAACACCACTGCCAACATAAGGCTTGCTGCTTGTTCTTCCACCTGGCTGTTGTCCAGAGACAACAGCCCAGACCCCCAGCAGGCTCTCCCCATTCCCCTGGGAGCAGGATCCTGGTTTGATGGGTCAGACCTGACAAGGGGGGGAAACAGTTTTAATTCCCATCTTGGTCCAAATTCCCATCCAGGTTTTACATCCCACATTGGCAAGCTGCAGGTGGAGGTGGGCAGGGGGTCCCCAGCCCCTTGGGTGCCCTGGGCAGGACACTCCTCCTTCCACCAAAGCCCTCAGAGGTGATGGAGAGAGCTCCAGACACTTGGCAAAGAAGGCCTTGAACTCCACACCTCATGGACTTGGGTTAAAGGAACCAGAGTTTCCATCTTCCATGCTTTTTTGATTCAGTTTTGGATTTTTGCTTGGGAGTAGAGGAGTAGCTCTCCTGAGAATAAGGCAAAGGTGCAACCTGAGTTTCCTCAATAGGATGAAGTTTTCTCAAAACTGGCTGTAGTTTATCTTCTTGCTGTTTAAAATCCAATTCCACGCTGGAAATAGGAAGAAAAAAGCACTCATTAATTATCATGATAAAAACAATTTAATTAACCCAGTGTCTAAGTGCTTAATTTATGGGAGTCGAATAATAAATAGTTTTTACACAAAAATGGAAAGGGGAAGTTCAAAAAGGGATGTTACAGAAGAAAAATAGGAACTGTTCAGCTTTTCCCTGGTGTTAAGGACAGTCTTGAAGATTATGGCAGAGGTGCTGGGAAGTGACTGAACAATAGACACAAAATGTTTTTTTGGTGGAGAAATGATTTTTGAGGACTTCCAGGCTCAGTTCTCCCTTCTGAGGTGTCAGGGTGGCAGCCAGGCATGTGCATCCTTGTTCTTTGGAGGGCTGGTCAAAAACAAGGAGGCTGCCCCAGAAATTCCTTCCCTGAGCTGTTCCTTGCCACTCTCACCATGGAAAAGATCAAGTTTGTGTTGCATGTGTAAACTCATATACATGTGTAATATAAACAGATAAATGAAAAAAGCAATTCTCCTTTCTAGTGCATCCTTGCTGAAGCTGTAAAATCCTGTCCTGAATTCTAAACACTGTCACCTACAAAATCCTTCCAGCAACTGAGAACCACAACTGAATTCCAACCTTTATTATAAACCAAAGGAACCATGATATAAAAATCCTGTGTGATGGTGGAAACTGAATTTTGGCCCCTGAGAAATATCCTGAACTTGGTGGGTTCAGTTGATCATGTTCTGCACTGAGGCTGTTCCTGTCTCTTGTGGAATATTTGGGGTTGGAAGGGACCTTTGAAGGACATCTGGTCCAACCCTGTTGCAGTGGAGCCTCTGGAAATTTTGGGAATTTTGGGAATTTGGACACTTGGATTATTTATTTCAATCTGTCTTGAGCTTTTCACTGGCTGCTTTCATCATTACCTAAATATGAAATTATCGTTCCTGGGCTTGAGTTCACTTTTAGTTAGGATTAAATATGTTTTCTGAAGTATTTCTACCATTGCTTGTTTGGAGTTAACCACTGGAGAAATGAGATCTGATTCCCCAGGTCTCATCCAAAAAAAGAGATTATTTTAAACTCCAGTTTAAGAAGGAGAGCAGGGATATGGCACAGAACACCTGCAGCCATTTCAGAGGGAATTCTCCAACATTGAGGTTGGAAAAGGCTCCAAGATTTCCAAGGGGAGATTTGGGTGGACTTCACACAGATTTTGTAAACTGAGCCCAGAATGTCATCTAAAACCATCTGCTGGTTTAGGTGGGGTTCATTTTCCTCTTAGGAATCAGAGATGCTGAGAGAAGGAGAATTTTGTGCTTTGTTTTTTTAGGAGCTGATGATTCTGACTACAAGGACTCCAGAAAGGGGTGCTGGAAAAGTGTCAGGTCTTTTTACATCTGGCTGTGCCTAATTTGGTGTTTGGTTTCAGTGAAAATTCATTTTTAGCAAAAGGTCCAGCATTTCAGTGATTTGGATAAACTTCTCAATAGCAGAGGAGAGAAATACATTAGGTAAGAATTCAAACAGAGTGTTTTACCCATTGCTATGTTTTTAATAAATTAAAAGCTATTTCAAATGAAAGATAATTTTAAAAAATTCTGGAATGATAGAAGGTGAATTTTCAGGGGGCAGCTGTATTGCTGCAGAAACAGATTTCAAACCTACTTATTGATGAAAAGCAATGTTGTCTTCACTGCTCACATGTTCTGTGTGCAGTGTAGCTGGTAAAAACCAGTTGGTTTGAGAAGTTCAGCATGAATTTAATGCTGAGATGTGAATGGCAGCTCACTGGGAATGTCCCAGCACAGGAATTCTGTCAGTGAGACAGAAAAACTCTTGGAATGAGGGAGGTGCTTCTCTAAGAGCTCACTAAATCTCATTTAAAGTGCAGCATTTAGCATGTATTGTATCTGGTTTTTTCCTCACTGTAAAATTTTTTTAGAGGGGAAAAAAAGAAATAAAGGCTTTTCAGCTCTGGCCTTGCCAGAGATCATTTTAACTCCTTTCAAACATTATTCTTGCAGGGAGGCTCTTAAGAACTGCTGGAAATTTCTGTAAAAAAAAGAAATTGTTATAAAACCCCCTTGCTGAAGAGAGTAATTTTTATATAATCAATTTCTATTAAAGATAGACTCAAGAGAAAAAAAAAATCTTAGTTGTGGTCCATCTGACAAGCCCCATGTTATTGCCTTTTGCTGCTGCAGCACTGATCAGCTTTCAGTCTTCTCATCCAAGGGAAATATTTTGCTTCTGAAGGGGGTAAAGAAGCTGAAGGAAAAACATTTGTGTTATTTCAGCTTTTAGAACTGTAAATTTTGCAGAATAATTGATTAATGTCTATCAGCATCAACTGATCCAGCATTGTTTTAATGCAATTGCTCCATGGGGTAAATTATTTGATTGCAAGCTTAGGATTTAATTTATCCCTCTTTGTGCTGCAGAAATAAGACAAAAATCTGGATTTTTTTTTTTTAATTTTTCACCTATCTTTCTATATTTTACTCTTTAATTTTCTATCAGTCATATAAAATATTATTTAATCATCATCAGTGACAGATTCCCAGGAAGGTTTGGTTGGGAAAGGACCTTGAGGATTATCCAGTTCCAACCTTCCACAATTCCAGGTTGCCTTGGCCACTTCCAGGGATTAAATTCAGCAAATATTCCATATTTGTAGGGACTTCTTGATATTTTTGTTATGGAGCTGCATTCCTGAGCTTGATTCTGTCACCTGTCACAGCTCTGCCAATCCTGTTCTGCTCAGTGCTATTTCTGTCCCCTCAGCATCTCCAGGTGTCCTCTCTCCAAATGACCTTTTCCTGAAATATCCTCCCTGCCTCGTGCCTCTTTTCACTTTCAAACTTGGATTTTGTCCCTTAAGCCAGCCCATAATAACTCCATTAACTTAATTATCCAGGACTCTCCTGTTCTCCTGGCATTACACACAGAGAAGGGAATTATTTGCTTCAGAAAGCAATTTTTTCTTTAATAATATAATCATATATTTTAATAGACTGGCAATTTTGAATACGCCCTGCAGAAGCAAGAAATTAATCTTAAATATTATTTAACAGCACAAACCTTGGCCTGACCCACCTGATCAGGACATCCTAAAGCTTTGATTCCCTACATATTGTTAAATATTGTTAAATTTGGAGCACTGAGTCAGAGTTTTTCCATATTTAATGCCTATCCCAAATCCTTCCTCCAAACAGAGAGCCTGGTTTTATCAACCACTGCAAGCAGTAAAATTCTATTTGTGATAAAATATTTCAGTGTTTTCTCCCCCAGAATCACTATAGACTTAAAAGGTTTGCAACCAAAACTTCCCATTTTAGGGATTTTCAATGCTGTGTATCAGTGATGTTTTTCCCAGGAAAACTGGGCTCAATAGAATCAATTAGCAGCTCTTGGATGATTTTATTTTGACATTACCCTCACAGGGAAGGATTTTTTTCCCAAAATCCCATCCATCCCTGTCCTCTGGCAGTGGAGCCATTCCCTGTGTCCTGTCCCTCCATCCCTTGTCCCCAATCCCTCTCCAGCTCTCCTGGAGCCCCTTCAGGGGACCTGAGGCATTGATGTGATGAATTTTCTGGTTTTGACAATATATGTTAATGAGTTCACTTTTGCATGCAGGCAGCAGTGCAGCTTTTCTAATTTAGTTGTATATGAGGGATCAAAAGCAGAATTTGAGGAGTGAGAAGCACTGGGATTAAACATATGGGCTGTGGGAGGGTTTGGAGCAACAAGCTCTGAGATGTGGATGGATTTTCTTCTTTTCTAGCACAGTCACACGTTGTTGTCATGGATCATTTGAAGGTTTGAGCTGCTCATGATCTGTGGTTACTGGAGAATTGCTGAATCAGAGATATTTGGGTTCAGGATGGAGTTGCTGAGGGGTTTATCAGGATTTATCTGGAATCACACAGTGGTTTAAAGCTGATCCTGTTCCAACTCCTTGGGCAGGGACACCTCCCCCTGTCCCAGTGTCCAGCCTGGCCCTGCCAGGGATCCAGGGGCAGCCACAGCAAATCTGGGAATTCCATCCCAGCCCCTCCCCACCCTCCCAGGGAACAATTCCTGCCCAAAATCCCATCCAGCCCTGATTTTACTCTAAAACTGTAGATGGGATCTGTATCTGGTTCTCTTTGCTTTACAAACCCTCTCTCCAAATAACTTCCCAAGTCCAGTTCTTATTGCCATAAAAATAAATCTAAAGTAGCAACAGAAATGTATAAAAGTAAATTTGACTTGGTCAGAAAATCCTAAATTTCTCCAGCAAATTAAAAACAAATCTCACACTTTGTAACACTTTGATCCCACAGCTCTGCTGCCCACAATTTCTTTCTGATTCTGACTCAGGTGTTGAATTTTTTGTCTTCAGTGGAGTTCAGTTTCTCTTGTGTTGACTGGACCATCAAGGCCAATCCCTGAGCTTGCATTAGGGATTGAATCATTGCTTTCTCCCAGGAAAAAAGGGAATATTGGTATTTTACCCTACCTGTAGATAATACATGCACTGTTCCTGCACGTGTCACAATTGGCTGTGTCCTGGCCAGTCCGATAGGAAAGCCTGCAAAGAAATGAAATCAGTAAAAAAAAAATTTATTTTAACAAGTTTTGGCCTTTCATGACCATTCTCATAATAACCAGAAGTTCAGGATTTTTTTTTTTTTTTAACCTTGAATATTGAATACAAAAATCCAGACATTGGGAAAACAGCATCAAAAAATGCACATTCAGCTTACATTGAGAAATTAATTCTTTGGGGTGGATTATTATTTTCTCCACTTTCACTCTAAGCAAACTCTGAGCATTAAACAATAAATCAAAACACACAATCCATTGTATCAGGAGGAGTGTACAGACTATGATAATGCAAAATAGGATCTGGTCAGGAATTTTGTGCCTCTCAGTGAGGTCTGAAGATTTGTTGTTGGGATGTTCATGTGTTAAAAGGATGAAAATGCCTTTGAAATGACATTTCCTGTGCTCCCTTAGCCTGCAGCTGTGCTTTGTCACACTCTGGTTTGAAGTCTCTGGCAGCAGTGACTTCTCATTTACCTGTGCTTGTCTCTGCTGTGCTCACTTTTAATTAAAAAGGGGTTTAAAAGGGACTTTTTTATACATAGGAATTTCATTAAAATAAATATATTTCACTAAAATAGAACAGTTGCCTGTGAACATGAATGTTCTGGCATGCAGATAAAAATGAAAATTGTTAATTCAGTATTTGTGCATTGGTACTTAGATTTTTCTTTGTAAAATCACAAATTTAGATTCTTTCAAAGTTAATTCCAGTTTGTAAGTGCTGGCAACATTTCTTCAAAGTTGTTTTTAGAAGAAGTGGGGCAATAGTTTGTCCAGGGAACTTTGGAGATGTAGAAAATAGATGCAGTCAGGATTCCTTCAGGGAATGAGGTTCTGCCCTGGAGCCCAGGCAGTTCAGCTGATTGACCTGCAATTATTCAGGGCTGCTTTGCTTAACCAGAGGCATCTCTGCTCCTTCCCTGTCCTTGCAGGGACAGAGCTCCTCTGACAATGAACAAAAACCAAAAATCCAGCATCTGAAGAAAACAAACAACAACAACAAAAAAAAACCCAACCTGGCTTAATTTTTACCTGACAGAATATCCAACCTATGCAATATCAAGTGTTAATGGGAAATTCTGCACCCACTGTTGGATGTGCCTTGTCCCCAAGATGAAAAATGAGCATTTCTGAAGTGCTGCAGGCTGTTTGTGTAGCTCAGAAAATGATCAGCTGGGCCTGTGTCACTTTTCTTTCTGATGTTAAGGATTGTCAGTGGCTGGGGTGGTGGCACAGCCAAAGGCTCTGGGGCTGTGGCTGCAGCTCTTGGCACTCTGGTGGCACCAACAGAAGTTCACAAGAGGGTGAATCCACTTCTTTGAAGAGCTTTTTTTCCCTTCTAAATGCAAAATCCAGTGTGAAGTTCTTGCTGTTTTAAATGGTTGTTATTTGGCCTCAAAATTGCTTTTTAATCAGAGGAACATGCTCAGATTACCAACATTGCTGATTTTTCGCATCACACAAAAGCCACATCACAGAGCCATGGAATGGTTTGGGTGGGAAGGGACCTTAAATCCCCCCCAGTGCCACCCCTGCCATGGCAGGGACACTTCACTGTCCCAGTGCTCCAGCCCCAATGTCCAGCCTGGCCTTGGGCACTGCCACAGCAAATCTGGGAATTCCATCCCAGCCCCTCCCAGGGAAAAATTTCTTCTCAAAATCCCAGCCCTGTTATCATTTTCCCAACCTGCAGAATAAAATTCAAGATAAATTTAATGTTGGAGGTTAATATTAAAGTGGATTTTTATTGAAGGCTTTCAGGGGCAGATATGGTAGTTGAGAAAAACAACAGTGGGAAGAACCAGTTTGGGATGGGGTCTTGTATTTCTCAAGGCTTGGAGCTCTGGAATTTGTGCTGGTTTTTTGTCTAGGGAAAAGTGATGGAAAATTATTGGGAAAAGTAGCAATTAATATAATAGGTTACAGAGCTGCAAATATATGTGCAGAGAATACAGAGAACATAGAAAAGGAGAAAAAGGCAAAAATCAAAATGGCATCAAAGCCACCCTCCTTCAGATGTGCAGAGGAATTAAGGAAAAGCAAAATGTCCATTTGGTGTGCTCTTCCTTATGGGAAAAACCCCAACCTTGGGTTATATATCTTCTCTAAGAGAAGCAATTCCTGATTTTCATTTCCCCTCTTCAAATCTTTCAGAAGCTGACATTCAAATTGTCCCTACTATGAACCTGAGACTTGTAAAATGTTGGTTTTTTTGTGGGTTTTTTTTTTTCAAGCTATTGATCAGCTCCTAAAAGCTCTAACTAAAGACCCAAATTTAAAATCTACAGATGAATTGGGGAAGACCTTTATTTACTGAGGACATAAAGAACAGTCAATAGCTGCTTTCAGAGGGACATGGCTCTGCTCTTTATAGGTGAAGCCATAAACTCTGTGCTGGTGCCAGCTTGGTTTAGTTTTTTTTATTTAAAGTTGTTTTCCAGTTGGGACATTTTCATTCATCTTTGCAGAGCTGGAACTGGATATCTTGAAGGTCCCTCACATCCCAAACCATTCTAAGATTTGATGGTGTTTAAATGCACAATAATTCCAGATTTCCATATGCTTAAAAATATATTTGCTGGTATAAGGCTGGCTTGTTAAGCTGATGAAAATGGTCCTTGGACGTGAATATTTAAAAATAAGATGATTTTTGGATGATGAATTTGAAATCCTGATCTCTCAACTGTCACATTCAGCTCTTCTTGGTTTTAGCATCTTTGCAATTCTCAGTCTTCACTGGTTATAGGGATGCATTCATTTTCTAGCTGGATTTAATTCTTGATTAAATTTTCTTAAAGCACTTTTTCCTTACTGAGTATTTCCAGCTTTTCAGAGGTGATTTTTGCATCTTTTCTATTATTTCCTTCTTTGAGTGATGCTGTTGAATTCCCTGAAAGCCCCAAGAACACTCCATGGTGTCCCAGTGTTTGGTTTCCATCTGGCAGTTTCCGAGCTCTTTAGCCAGGACTAAATTATATGAGTGTTAGAACAGTATAAATTCAATTATTTCTACAAAAATTAAACTCCTCATGAAACAAATTCTGTTGTTGATACCTCAGGGCTTTGGACTTTTACTTTCTTGTTTTCACTTAATTATCTACACAAACACTTGCATGGAATTTGTCTCCTTCACTCCAGCAAGGATTTCACTACTGGCACAGCATTTCCATGCAGATTTTAGGCAATGAGGTTGATTTTCAGTGAGAAAACTCTGAAAAACAGAGTTTCCATCAGCTTTAACTCCTAGGAATGATTGAGAGCAGAGTTCTAGGTGATGATGCTTTCCTTGTGCCATACAGTGTTCTGAGTGAGTGGAATTTTTTCCTTCCTCCTAAAAATAACTTGGAAAACATTCCAGTGTAGGAGAGAGACCAAAAACTTTTGTCCTTCGTTAGTGAACCAGTTGTTATTTTTGGTGAGGATAAATTCTTTCAAATGTCAGGCTTTTCATAAAGCAAAGTTTCCTACAGAAAATCTGTCACCTCTTTTTAGAGAAATGCAAGTTGGCTTTGGCCTGGTGTAGATGCCAGGGGTTGTTCCTGAATTTTCAGGTGGTTTTGGGTGGGATGTGTTCTGGTCTCCACTGAGGAGCAGCTGTTGCTCCTTTGTTCCTCAGCTCCTTTCTTTTCTGTTTCCATGTGGATGTGCAGAGCTTGGGCAGGTTATGGAATCCCAGAATCCCAGACTGGTTTGGGTTGGAAGGGACCTTAAATCCCATAAAATTCCAAGGGCAGGGACACCTCCCACTATCCCAGGTGCTCCAAGCCCTGTCCAGCCTGAAGGTGCTGGAGCAAGGATGGATGTAGCTGAGTTCAGTGTCTGTCTGCATCTCCCCTAGGAAAGGAGATCTCATCTCCAGTTTTCCACACTTTTTTTCCATATTGTGTTCAGGAGAATTTCACTTTCTGACAGGGTTAGGTGTTTTTTTGTTGGTTTTTTTTTTTGAGCATTCTAAGCACAACCTGAGCTTAACCTCAATTAACACTCCCAAATATTAAAATATCATAATGAAGAACAACCATTTTGCTGACATGGGCTGACAGGAACTAAGAATAGGCTGCAGTTTTCAGAGCAGCCTAAGGGAATTGCACTCTCTAAATCCCTGTGAAACACAGAATTTGTGCACATGCTGGAGGCTTTTTTTTTTTTTTTTTTTTTTTAAATACCAACTTTAACATAAAAATCTTTGCATTTTAATATTGTTTTGCTGTATAAATTAAAGACCCCATCAAACTGGAAGAGATCTGTGCATGCTGATTTTTTTTTAAAGGGACATCTATTAAAAACAAAGGAAAAAAAAATCACTAAAAGTGATTTAGAAGGATTGATCTGTTAGTGCTGGGTGTCCTCCCTTCTCTGCTGGGAGTCAGGGAATACTGGATATTAACTGAGTGCCCTTAATGGCATTTTCCAGAATGTGATGGGTACACAGCAGGGTGATCCTGATGCTCCTCACACTTTTGATGGATTATCACCAGCAAGGAGGATGAACAGACTTCAAGAATATTTGTTTTTGGTTGATGTTTGTTATTTAAATATAATGAAACAAATGATCTTAAGCAGGCAGTGATCCTTTGAAGTGTTTGAAGTGACAGTTCTGGCCTTGCTCAGAGGAAATGCAGGCCCTGCTTCTATTGAAGTCTTTGTGTTAATTTGAGTTGTTTTATTATTTCATAACACAGTTGATTAAACCTATTGATCCCAGATGATTTGGGTTTAAAAGGATCCTAAAACCCACCCAGTTCCACCCCCTGCCATGGGAGCACCTTCCACAGACCAGCTTGATCCAAGCCCATCCAACCTGGCCTAATGTTGCCCATCTTTACAGAAAAATGCTTCAAAAATCAACAGTTGGATGGAGAACTTCTCAAAATCTTTGTTTTCCACTCAGAAATAGTACAGAACTGATAATTCCAATAAATGTGCTTCAAGAGAAAATTTGAATTACTGTGATGAGCATAATCTGCCTTTTGGCACAATGAAATGACTCCACTTTGTCACCAGAGCTTTAGTTGTCCTTTTGACTTGAGGAAGTCATTTTTCAGCCACATAAAATGCAGAAAAAAATCTCTTGTATATCTTTTGCATCTTATTTTAGGTTAAAATAAATCCTGCTTAGCCCTAGAGGTTTATTCTGCCCTAGGAAAGATTTAGCACTTTAGTTCAGTGGGAAACTCATACAAATACATTTGTATCAGCAAAATTGGGTTTTTAGTGGATGAAAACATCTTGTTCTTTGAAGAACTTCAAATTGTGCCCCTAAAATCAGGTCTGGGCAGGTCTAAACCACCTTGGGCCAGGCTTTGGCTCCTATAAAGGTGTTCTGAAAAGTCACTTTCAAAGTAGAAAATTGGTTTTAACCTTTTTGCTGCTGTGTTTTCCTGGAGTTGCTAATTACCAATTAGCAGTTTGCATTTAGAGATGATAAAAATCATGATGGATGTTGTGCTTCAAGGAATTACCTGGAGGCTCTTCCTGGTGCAAACATGGATTTGTTCCATGTGTGCTTGGGTTATTTTTGGTTTTCCTCCTAACTGTTTTATCTGTTTTCTGTGGATTTGTTGTGTGTTTTTCCTGTTTCCCTTTGTTTTGTTTTCCCCTGGGAGCACTCAGAGGTCACACAGGTCTGAGTGATCCCAGGTTTGTGCTCCTGGGTGGTTTTTCAACTAAGGATTAACTAAACCTTAATAGAAAAAGTTTTTCCTGTCTGCAAAGCTCATCCCATTGCACCCTCTGCCCTGGAGAGGGAGAATTTCCACAATCCCAGGCTCCAAACCCCCTCCAGCCTGACCCTCCCACACTGAACACTCCTCTCTCTCTTTTTATTCCAAGGCTGATATTATTGATTTGGCTTCTGAAAAAAAAAATCCTTTGCCATGTACAGAAACTCAAGGGTGAGATTTTCCAGGCTCTTTCCAAGACAGTGGTTTGTCTTTTGCTGCATCCTGACAGTTGGAAGCAGATGAGTAATTTGCTTTTTGAGGTATTTGCACTGTGGGTGTATGGCATGACTCCCACAACAGCAATTCAAGTGTTTTCACCCTGTAAATACATTTTACATTATACTCAGGTTAGTCAGGGAGTGTTTTTTTTTTTTTAAATAAATATATACTTTAATAGGACTGTTGAGTTACTAAAAAAAAAACCCCACAGTGAGAATGAAGAGAATTAAAATATATTTCAAGTGAAATCACAAAATCTTACAGGAATTAGGTGTGTACAAGGTCAGACATCTCTCCTGAATATTTGTGCTTTTGTTGTCTAATCAGAAAAATCAGGAAGATGATCAAAATGTCAGCTTGTGGTGTTAATAAGAATTCAGAGAATTTGCTCTGGTGGAACAGCAGCTGCATTGCTGGTGTGTAATTTTAGGCCTGGCACTTCCAGCAGGTTTTCTGGGACAATCCATGCCTGGGAACCCCTGACTTCAATTTTCTTCAGGCCACAGATGTGTGGGATGGGAGGGACCTTAAAAATCATCTCATTCCACCCCCAGGTACCTGAACCAGCTCAGTCTCCATCATCTCCCAGTTTTTCACCTTCACTTCCCTAAATGTGCTGCACAGGAGCTTTTATTAAGCCTGTCCCAAATCTGGAGCCTCTGCAGTTTAAAAACAAAGCTCCCCTGTCTTCAGACAAGTCTTTTTCCTCCTTTTTGCCATTTTTCCTCAGTCAGGATGGGAGATAATTGTACCTTTGTGCAAGCACAGGGGCTCAGGAGGAGGTGTCAATTAGAAATCAGTTGTTTCATCTCCTGCTGAAGGAACAGCAGTGAGAAATTTAACACTGCAAAGCTCATTTTGGTCCCATTTTTACAGGCTCATGGCTCTGCATTCTGATACTGCCAACAGCCAAACTGCATATTAAAGGATTATCCTAATTGTGAAAACTTGATCATTCCTTACCTTCAGTCATCCTAGTTTTTTAAAAAAAGACTGATTTAGCAGGAAAACTCTCCTTGCACTTGTAGGATTTGGGCAGCTTGGTGACTTTGGGAAGCTTCTGATCCATGGTAATTCCTTTGGATATATTTAACAAAAACATGGTTTGCTTACACTTTTTTTTAGTGTTTCATTAACAGTGTTTCCACATTTGAATTGTGGGGATTTGCTTTTATTGCTCTTTGTGTCCCTGCAGCCACTCTGCTGGAAAAGTCCTGAACCTTAATTTCACTTTGAAGCTGCTGATTCCAGGCTGGAACAGGGAAGTGTGGTGGGGAATGAGATTTCTTCTTGGTTTTAAAGTCCAGTTAATAGCAACCAAATAGAAATCAAATTGTTTTTCTCACTATTTCAAATACATTTCCATTGAATTGTGCCCATACAGTATATGCAGATAAAAAGCTGGGCTGCATTAGCAAAATAAGTTCTATTTTCTGAGATTCAGAACATTCCTAGTGGCATTTTTTGGGAGAAAACAGAGTATTAATATTAAGTAACTCTGCTAAAAAGATTATTCCTTTTTTTAATGTTCATTCCACATTCTGCTTGTTGTTAAGTGTTGACTTGTCCAATTTTTTTCCTCATTTTCTTGCTGAAAACCTCCCACCACTCTATTCCTCACAAAGGATTGATAGAAAGTGGTTCTGACAGCAGGATTATTTAAGAGCTCTCTATCTTCCATGTTATGGTATCCAGGTACTCTGAATTATTACACATTAATGTTCCAGGATGTCTGTGAACTGTGAGACTTTGCCCTTTTTATTCACTCTGACAATCTGATCTGAAACTTGGATTATCAACCCCAGAATAAATGTGTCCAACTCTAATGAAAAATCCTATCAAAAATATAAATCTCATCATGGCTTGAAGGCTGTGAAATGCTGTGCTCTGAAATACTCCTGGTACCTGCCTTTGGAGATCCAACTCCAGATGGGTTTTAGGGAGCTAATTCAGAAAAAAAATGGAAGGTGATGTTAAAAAATGGAATTTGAGGTTAAAAAATGGAATTTGAGCTTAAAACTTGGGTAATGCTGGATTTTTTACCTTTAGTGATACTGGGTATTTCAGTGATCAGTCTTATATCATCACCTTTCACTGTTTGGTTGGTTTGGGATTTTTTTTACTTAAAAGAATTTTAGTAGGAGGGGTCAAGGGGCTCCCATGGCCTGGCAGCAGGTTTTGGAATATAATGGAATAGTTCCAGTGGTGAGGTGTCAGTGTGTGCTCCAGCTGTGCCTGGGGAACAGGAAAAGGCTGGTTCAGAGCTTGGAAAAACAAATTTTTCTTATGGTGAGGGCAGGGAAATGGAGTTTTTGTGTCTTAGTACTGTTCCTGCTTTGGGTTGAGTGAGCAGCACTCAACCATCATTCCATCAAGGATCACAAGACCCACAAAGCTCTGATTTTGCAAAAATTGCTCCTTTTTCTTGCCTAAGGAAGATGCATCCAAGGAGATTTCCTGGCTCTGCCTCAGGAGGGATTGTTGAAGTTTCTGAGGTGTTTGGGTGTATCTGTGTTTGGGAATGATCTGTCAATGGTGCACACCCCAAAATACAGCAGCTCCAGGGAGAGAAGAGAGGGAAGAATTTAGGAGGTGGCTTTGGGGCTAATGAAATGAATGTGAGCAAATTTCAGAGGTGATTCCAGGCAGGATGGATGGATATGAAAAGGTCACAGCAGGAAATCAAGGCACTCATCACAATCCTCTTCCCAAGCTGTTCTTACAGTGTCCCAAAAGCCAGAGTCACTCAGAATATGACACAATTTGTGCATCCCACATGCAATTTGCTCTATTCTTTCTGCTTTTCATATATTTATTTCTAGTGAGCTGTCTTTTGTAGTTAAGCTTATCTGCTTTTCCCCCTCCATTTCCAGGTGTCCTCATAGCAATGATCCTGTTACACCTTCCCTTTGCCAGGGCTGTAATTGAAAAAAAAACAAAACAAAACCTCCAGGGGGGAAATCCCAAACCAAGCCCTGTCCTGCCATTGCTGCAGCTGGCACATCATTCCCAAAGGCTGAGCTTGCAGAGACTCTGCTCTTTGAGCTCTTCTGAGCTTCCTTTTTTCCAGGTGTGAAATGAGGATTTTGGAGGGCAGGGGGGGTGGACAGCAGAGGTTGTTCCTGCAAACAGCTCAGGCAATAATTGCTCTGCCTCCCTGACTCTGATTTGCCATCTCTGCTGAGCAGGAGGCTCAGTCTGGGTGACCTTGAGCACCAATGCTCTGCTCTTCCCTTGGGTGCAAACCTCCAGCCACACACACAATATGGGCTTGTTTTCTGCTCAGAAATGACAATGTGAGGCACAAAAATCCCTTAGTCATTGAAAAACCTGCAGGGACATTTAAATTCCATCCATGACATCGTGTGCTCTCAGAGCCTCTTGGAAGGAGTTTGTTGAGAGCTCTTTAAATTCCTGAACCACTGCTGACTAATAGAGGAATATAAATGAGCTCTGAAACAGGTTCATTTAACTCTTGTCTAATGTGTAGCATTTGGCCTGGCAGAGTCAAAATACTGTGACTTGTTTTTGTGTGGCAAATTGAGCACTTTGTTTATTAAAATTCTGATTTGTTGTATAATGAGGAGGGCCCAGATTACTGTTCTTTCCAGGGGAAGGATTTAAAGGGCAGGTCACTGCTGTTCTCCAGCAGCAAAGTAATTCTGATTATGTGCTCATCTTCGGTTCTGTATTTCACAGATCTTCATTAGCCAGGTTTTAGAATGATTAACTTGTATTTTGCTTGCAGTCCTGTCAGCCTTAGTGATGCTCTACACATTTGGCTTCCTAAATTCTCCATCTGAACACAGACCAATATGTCTGTAAAGTGAGATTACTGATAATTTATCAGAATAAAACTGGAGCATAAAGCTAAGTTTGTATTGTAAGGCTGTACCCTGCATCATGTAATATTCAATGTTTTTTTTTAACTCTGAGCTGGGACTCTTAATTGAAGCTGCAGCTCTGCACTTCCTTCATGCATGACTTAAGGCATCCAGCAATGTTTGCTGGGATGTAATTTGCTTTTTTTTGTAGAAGCTTTCACAGAGAGAGGTAGAACAGCCATTTTGCCAGAGATTTAGTAAATAATGATGCACATAATACAGAATTTTAATGTCCTTTGATATTGGGATGGGGATCAGAGTTTTTGTTTCTCCTCTAGCTCCAGTGGCTTTCCCTTCCCTTCAAGCAGAGTTGAGTGCTGGCTGTTGTTGCTAATTGCAGATGATGGAGCACTGACATTTTCAAAAGCACACATAGATGACAGGCACCCAAAGGATCAGACTGCTGCCTTCAGAGATGCTGCTACAATTCTGCTGGCATCGACTCATTTAGTGATGAATTGCAGTAATAGCAGTTCAGGACCTACAGCATATTAGTGAAAATGAATCCACTGAGCACCAGTCCCACAGCACTGCAACAGCACTTAAAGAACACTGATTTCCTTAAAGGCAGAAAAATCTGATTAAGAAATTCAGTTGGGGTTTTGTTTTTTGCTGCTGGTGGTTTTTTTTCTTCATTTTTTTTTCTTTACCAGCAGCGTGTTATTTGTATTTGTTTCTTGTAGCGTGTTATTCTAAGGAATTTAATGTACATCAGAAAAGCAGGTGAGTTCCATAAATGCAAAACATTTCTTACTGTTCTAGCAGATGGAAGATGTTACAATGAGCAATAGAACTGCTATAAATTCTTGATCTATACTGACCTAAAACCTGGTTCTAGCAGGAAAAAAAAAAAGCTCAACATGCTGGCACTGAGGAGATACGTAATAGTTTACACAGGGTCTGTGGCAAAGATGTTGTAGGATGAATGCAGCAATTGGCAAGAATTATTGCAATAAAAGGATGGGGCTGCCTATTATTGCAGGAGTTGTGTAATTTGAGGGAGCTGGGGATAAAGACAGGCTCTGTGTTAATGATGTGTTGGTGTTTGCAGAACAGAGTGTTCTCCCAGCTCTGAGACAGGGATCACTGTGGAGATCCCCAGCACAAAGCTGTGCAGTCTCCTTCCAAATCAGCAACAGCCACCAAATCAGAGGGGATGGAAGGCAGGGACTGGAAAATGTGCAAGTGTGAATCTCTTTTCTTCTCCTTCCCTCCATGCCTGGGACATGTCTGGAGCAGGAGCAGCTGAAAGCAGTGCTAATGAACAGGCTCTTCTTGGTCAAATGGAGTCCTGTAAACTCCAGTACACAGATCTGAGTGTCTAACAGGCTGTAAAAATACTGTGAACTGGGATTTATGGATAATTTCACCATTTTAGGGCTAATACAGCTTTGTAAGGCTGACAGCTGCAGAGGAATTATTTGAAGACAATCCTGGGTAGTTTGACCAAGATCAGTTTTTGTGCCAAGGGCAGGGGTGCACTCCTAACATTGGCTGCATGAACAGCTCTGCTCTGTCAGGCCAGTAAAAAATCTGTGTTTGCTGCACCTGTGGCTGTGCTATCTTTGGGAAGGGATAAAATGTGGATATGTAATTGTATGGAGGAAGCAGAGTATTTATAGCAGGTGACTCTGGGCTGATGTGGGTGTTTGTGCACTCAGGGCTCTTGACGAGCAGGTGATGAGTTATGATGATGATGAAATAGTTTTCTGTATTTTGTGATTTGAAAAGCAGCTTGGCACTTCTTGCCAAAGCTCCTGCAGTTTCTCTAAGTTAAGAAAGTCAGAGGATTCTTTCTCTGAATAATAATTTAAAAAATTACAGAATTGTTTAAGTTGGAAAAATCTTTAAAATCATTGAAACCTGTGTGGCTTTCAGATAGGCCAAGAAATATCCTAGTCTGAATATCCTCAACTTGATAAATCCTTGATACTGATAATTGATAAGGATATAAATAACAATAAGGATTTATAAGGATATAAACAACAATATAACCAGCTATAAAATAAAGTAAAAACACAAGGGCTGTGTTGACAGCAGGATCCAACTAAGATGACTTTTTATGCCAAACATTTTGAGTTTAAGGATTTACGTGATTTCTACATTCCTAAAGAAATTTAAATTAAAGATGTAAAATACCTTTCTGCCTCGAACAAAAGCAGGTGCTTGTTGAAGTAGCACGAGCTGCTGGTTTCTTAATTTTAAAGTCCTGATTTCCTAATTTTAAAGCCTCTTCTGGCAAATTGTGATTTAATTACAGAAGTATTTCAAAACACACAAACAGCACACATACATTTTGAGGTATGTTCACTGAATAAAGATGAGGGGACTAAGGTGAGTCAGTCTGTGAAATGTTTGTTAGGGTGATAAAGGATGGGTTGAACTGTCCAGGTAAAAACTAAAGGTTGCACTGAGTTCCAGTTTCAGTATTTTTAGTGCCTTATGGGTTGATTTAAATAATGAAAGCTGAGGATAAATGCAGCTTTGTTTCTTTCTGCTTGGTTTGTTGTGTTTAGAGGTGTGTGAAAGCTCTAAAGAAGACTTTGATATTCAAAGTTTTCATTTCATTTCCTTCTGAAAGAAATACCACCAAAAATTCAGGTGAAAGGAAACCAGACGAGATTCATATGCCATTAAGGGAATTATATTAGGAGTTGTAATAATATCCCTTAATCTTAAAAAGGTAAGTCTCTTACAGAATTAAGGTTTTGCTGCTGCTTTTCATGCCGTGTGAGGAATTATGGCTAATGCAAGTTGCTGATGTGAAAACATCCTCGCTAATCCTGTTTGGAGAGCGGCTCGCTCTCTGCTCCTTAGAAAAGGCACAAGAAGATGTATTATGGGCCCTTCGTTAAATAATTACTTAATTACACCCTGGGACTGGCAGATAGCAATCTGAATGCTGCTGGCAGGTTTCTCCTGAAGCAGCAGAGCAGCGCGTGAGGAGCGCCAGGGGCGCGCTGGCATTGGCAAAACCAGGGCGGACAACACATTTCAATCGGCTCCCACTGGTTAAAAAAGCTTCTACTCACCCTTCCCTGTGAGCTTCTCCCTTCTCTAGCTCCTGTATAACACCCAACAAGACTTTGATGGTCTCCTGACTAGAGCTGATCAGGTTCTCCATCATCTGAAGCTGCGCTTTCAAGTCCACAACTTCGGTGTGAGGCACGATTTGTTGGCACTCCTGGCTGACGGCCAGGGTGGCGCGGCAGGGCTGGCTGTCGCCCAGGGGCGCCACGTTGAGCTGCAGGCTCTGCTGGCTGCCCCGGGGCGCCGGGCACTGCGGGGGCTGCACCCCGTTCAGCTGCACCGTCCTCGTGCCGTCCCGCTCGGGGCTCAGCCCCCAGCGGGCCAGGCCGGGCTCTGCCCGCGGGCCCGGCAGGTACACGGCCGCCACCTCGGTCTTGAAGAGCCTCCCGTGCAGCGGCGGCGCCGCCTCGTCGCTCGCTCTGCCCCGCGCCGGCTCCTCCTCGCCGGCCTCGGCCAGCTCGGCCTCAGCAGCAGCAGCAGCAGCTGCAGGGGGTTCTTTGGGTGAACTGTGCAAATCGCTGCTTTTCCAGCCCTCGGCGCCGCCGCGCTCGGAGATGTGGGAGATGAACTCGGCCGTCTGCAGGCTGCCGGCCTTCCTGTCCTTCACCTCCAGCAGGAACCCGTTGTTCTCGCTGGGTAACGTGTCCACCGTCGAGGCGCTTTTCAGAATATTCCCCTTTTTCCTGTCCAGAGGGAAGGTCTGGTAGCACTTTTTGAGATCGGGGGAAGTCTGGACTCCTGTGCTCTTGGTGACGTTGGGGATGGACCTGCGGGCCGGCACCGTCATGTACTTGCGATAGGCCGTCTTGTAGGAGACGGCCTTGGCCTCCCTCTTGTCGGGGTCCTGCGTGGAGGAGCTGCAGAGCTGCTTGTCCCTCTGCTCGTTCTGCGCCTCGCAGATGTCCTTGAACCTCACCTGCAGCGCCTTGTTCCGCTTCTTGATCTGCCGGTTGGGGTCCAGCGCGTATTTCATCTCCAGCGCCAGCGAGGCCGCGGGCTCCACGTCGCTGTCCGAGGCTGTGAGTAAGCATTTGCTGGGCTCCTTACTCACCATGGTGCCTGCAGCCAAAAACAGAGCACAAAGCCTTGAGTTACAGCACAAATGTGATTTTTTTTTTTTTTTTGGTCCCCCCTAAGGTTTTTGCAATATTTGAGCCACGTTCCTGAAAATGGCTGCGATGCGCTTGGTTCTGTTGAGTCGCAGCCCTTAGTGATTTTCTGGAGATTTGGATCTTAATCATGCTTTAAATCTTGATCTGTTAGGAATACCTGCTCCTCAGAGAGGAGGATTCCTGGTGCCAGAAGTTTTTCCACAACTGTTTTCCCGTGATAGGACTGTGGCTGTCATTCCAGGAAGCAGTTTCCTTTAGGAATACGTGCTCCCGTGAAGCCAATCCTCTGAATTTACCTGGCAGTGAAAACCAAGTTTGGTTTTCATTTTGTCACTTGGACAAATGTCTTTGTCCAAGTAAAAAGTTGAGAGCTCTGCCCACCCCTTAATTCTCCTTTAACACAAATATTTAGTAGCAAGAAATGTCAAACTGGAATTATTTTTAGAGTGTGCTTGCTTACCAAACACATTTCTGCTGTGTAATGTATTCAGCCTTCTTTGCAAGGAATTAATTGGTCGTTAGAGGTGTCATTATTTGGATTTTCATAAAAAATTTCCTTATGGCTATAACTAAATACAGATTAATTGTTATTAGCAACTGGTTGGTAGCGCTGGATGCATAAAATGTATGAATTAGGGAAGTTTTGGAGGAAGTCAGCAGTGCATCAATTAAGGTTTTGCTTCAAATGCAAAACAACTCATCCTTTCCTAGAAGCAGTAATGTGCCTTTACGATACAGCTGCTTATCCCTAAAGATCCTAGAGCACTAAAATCCCTCCAAACCTGTGATGATTCACAGAAATTACTTCATCTGCCATTGAAATGTAAGCTCCTCCTCAAGGAGGAGAAGATGCCAACTGCTTAATACAGCTTTTACCCCCCCCAAAAAAAAACCAAACCAAATCCAGTTGTACAGACCATAGGGGATCTGGAGTAGCTGCATAATTAAGATTTCATTTTTACACCTCATTTGAAGTTGTAATTTTTACTTTCCCGTTGTGCAAATTTCTCCCTGAGACTTGCTGAATTACCAAATTCTCACTTAATCCAAACATTCTGCATATATCTCCTGGTGAAACCCTCAGAGGGACTCGGGAGTATAATGTAAAACAAGTAAAGGGACTTTCAGGTGTACTTGAAATATGTCTTTAATTAAAATTCCTTTGTCTCTTTAATAAAATATGTAAAACTCTTGAAGAGTTAAGTGCCATAATAGCATCTGTTTTAGAGAGCCAACTGAGGGGCACAAGGGAATGAATCCTTGACTAGTCTACATTTAAAGTAAGAATGCTTAATGGGGAAATAATTTTCAGTGGAAAACTGAATGTTTATGAGATTTAAAAGTAAAAGTAACACTTCCCTGAAGGTACACACAGAGTCCAAGGCTGGATTTCTGGGTCAAAAATCTCATGAAAACATGTTATTACTTAATATTTTTTTCATGTTGTAATTCCCTGGCCCCGATAATTTGTGAAGAAGGAACTGAAATATTCCAGAATCCCCCAATTTGCCTTTTTCTGTCTGACTTGTGATGCTCAGGGAGTGGGGAGGGAGCTGCAGTCGTTGGAGAAAGGGAAGAAGTTTTTCTGTGACTCTGATGTAGTGCAAAGTCTGTAGAAGAAGCAAAAAGAAGGGAAAATTCAGGACAAAACTATTCCAATAATGGAATCTGAGAGTTTTCAACTGGATGTTTTATATATACAAGCCTAGGGTCTGATACCAAAGTAACCAAGTCCCTGTTTTGGGGGGAAAAGAGAGAATAAAATGGAAATTCTAAGGAGAGTCTGAAGATAAAAGTAGAGCAGGGAGGTAAGATCAGTTATCCCCTGATTTTGAGGGGAATAAATGAACTACATTTGAATGTCAGGAACTTTTTGCTGCATTTGAAACTCTAAATAAGGAGTTGGTTGTGGGGGACCATCAGTGTCCTGTCCTGGCTAGTTTGGGCTGTATTTTAATTGTAATTTTGTTTGTGAGTGAAGTGATGCCTTTATTTGAGGGGCATTCTGCAAACAGAGCAGGTGGGGAGCACAGCCATCCATCCTGTGTCACTAGGGCTGGAATTTGGGAATGTTTCACTGAAAAAAGTGCTGCCTGAGATGCAAACACAGTCCTTTAGCTTGCAGCTGGACCACATTAAAATCTATTGTAAAAAAAAAAAAAAATCTGTCTATCTAAAATTTATCTAAAAAATTTATTAAAAAAAATCGATTGCTGTCGAGCCCCAAAAGTCTGCACTGTAGAATTACTGGAAGCAGATTTTCCACAACAGTCTGGCAGATTAAGAAGTTGACCAAAAAACCCCCTAAATACAAGAACATGAAAGCCATTACAGCCATTAGTTCCAAATCTGCCAGTGGGAATTTTCTGAGCTCCCAAGAAATTGTGGCAAAAATGAAATGCTGCATTCACAAAGATGTGAAATATTCAGTAACTGTGTGTGAAAAAGCCACGTTTTTATCCAAAAGGCTTCAAAAATTGGCTGTTAGCTCTGAAAGTCACCCTTTAGAACCATCTCTTAGAATTCCTCAGAGTTGTCAAAGTGACTTTTTTGGGCACTTGGTTATTTGACAGCAGGATCCATTAACATGCAATTTATTTTCAAGTATTGGCTTGATATTTCATTAGTGTCTGTGAGCTGTCTCAATTTTCAGATTATTTTACCTCCCACTTGAATCCCATCATTCTTGGGGGCTGCAGGATGGGTTTGTTTGGGACCAGGAGTCCGGAGATAATCTTCCAGAGTAGATAAATGGGGAACTTCATTCTGCACTTAATTTTAAACATGTCTTTAATAGCCAATAAATTGATTCTTCACCAAATTGCTTGTCTCCCTTTCCCAACTGCACAGGCCTGATTGATTTAGCTGATCCAGAGTTTCAGAGTTTTTTTATTCCCACTAGTAGCTGGGAGTAATAATTTTAGAGATATCTGTGATTAAGAATGACAACAACCAAAAGAAGTCAATTTTTTTTTTTTTTGAAGCCTTGCTCGGATCCTGGTGTCTCTGAGGGGAACTCTCAGTGCTCAGCTGATAAAAGAACAGTTGAGCAAAGAGTCAATTGTGAGTTAACACTTCACAGGGAAGAGCTGATAAAATATTTCCTGTTTGGTTTCATTTTTGGTTTGGTCAAAGTTTGGTTTATTTAGGCACTGCCACAGCGACAGGATTTTTGGGTATTTTAGGAAACAACTGAGCTGGAGTTTCTCAGTTTATGGCTGGTGCTGTCAGGGGGGTAATAAAGCCTTTGGATTTCAATTTTAGTTGCAGATGCCAGTTACATGCAGATAGAGTTCAATTTTTTATCTGTACTTACTCCAAAGAAAGAGCTGATTTGCTAAACTAAATATTTAAGTAATCACAAACTTAGTTTTTCAGTTTTTAGCCTTGATTTGTTTAGAAACTTGTGGCTGATTACCCTTAAGCAGCATCCCTCTATGTTTGAATATGGAAATAAACTATTAAATAATAACTAAAAAGTGATGCACAGAGAAGCTTTGAGTATAAAATCTTCAGGGTAATTATAGAAACCACCAGTTAGGTGGCACAAATCTTTGCAGGACCTTCACTGTGCATCCCAAAGTCTGCAGAGTCACTGCTCAGGGAGGAGAATTACAGGGTGGAATTTCCAGAATGATTGGTTAATGAGAGGAGAGGAGATTTGGAACTCACCTTGCAATTTCCATTTGATCTCTGTCAGTTTTATGACACAGAAGCAGATTCAGGATGTGTTAATAGACAGAGTGGGCTTAAACTTTCCAGCTTCCAAATGCAGGGAAAGGCACAGATTTCAGTCCTTGGGTTTCCAGAGCAAATGAAGGTTTTGGAGATGCAGCTGGAAACATCTGTGCACACATTAAGAGCACACAGGATTTTCTGCATGGATGGTTTGGCTTAAAATAATGCAGGGAATTGCAAATAATTGGCTTTTTGCATGGCAAGTGATCTGCAGCATCTTTAGGCTTCTGGATATTTCCAGGCTGGACATTCTCCTGAGGAATCCCCACTGCCTCAGATATCATTTTATATTCCTAAATAGCACCTTCAACCACTTACTTTTCAAAACCTATTTGATGTCTATAAGTCATAAGTGTATCCATGGAATATTTATCCAATTGTATGGTAAAAATAAAGAGCAGAAAGAAATTCAGGTTTACTTCATAGAAACAAATCCAGGATAGAAGCCTAAAATTAATTCTAAAATTCCCATACATTTTGGCTTCATTAAATGAGTATTTTTACTCTTGTCAAAGGAATCTAATTGTTAATTAGCTGACAGTGTTGTTATGTTAAAAACTTCAAAATAATTTAGTATCATCCTAAAAGTAATGTCCAGTTAAGAAGATTGTCATGATAAAAACGTTGGAAAATGTGAATTACCTTAGGCTATTATTATTTATAAACGTTGTTTGCAGCAACTTTGCCTTAGGAATTTTTGGAGGGTTTTAATACAAATGGACTGAGGAAAAATTCTGACTTCCAGATAAATCTGAGGGTGCAGGTATTCCCAGTTTTTAGGGGATAAAAAAATACTGATGAGAGGATTATTAGGAGAACTGATGGGGTAGCCCTGCCTGTCTTTATTTCATCACAGAATCATTCATGTAGAATAACAGACTTAGCAGTGCTGCTAAATGTCAAACCAGTATTTTTTTTAACTCTGTTTTGAAACCCTGAGGCACTGAACTTGAATTTTCTCTCTCTTGAACTTCCTTATTTATTGCTTAATACCAAAGTCATCCTTACTGCTGCATTTCCAAGTGCCTTGGAATTCTTCCTGTGGAATTATCAGGATCCTGTGCCATTGGATTTGTCTTTTCTCCCCTCCCATCCATTGGCAGGCTCTGTGAGAATGATATATAAAATAATAGCTTATGGCTGAAATACCCAATAAATGCCTTTAAATGCTCTTGTGAGCTTCAGCTTCAGAACTAAGTGGCAACAAATAAAATGTTCGATTTAATAAGCCTGGAGACTTTTAGATAAAACAGGAATCTGCTGGAGGATAAACTACTTAAAATTTTCCTTACAAACCAAGCCAGTTTCCCTGAATGCAGCTGGTAGAAGCAATTTTCTTTTAATTCTGACATCTCTACTATGCTTTTGGAACACAAATTTTAATAATACTTAGGTTTTGTTGCTTGCTATATTGTTCTGTGCATAAAATTAAAAGGAATCCATTCAATGTGATAAAATTCTGGAAAAGAAGGGCTATTTTCCCCATAACAGAATTTTGCAAGGAATAGCACCATTAACAGGAGATTTGCACTTGCACTAAAACCAGTGTAGACTTATGGGGTGAGTTAATAACTATTAACTTCCCAGTGGAACAAATGCAATGTCACAAGATACTCCCTGTGAATCAGAGTGTTCTGATCTCAAACATTTGCTGGGATTTAGTGGACTGGAAAAAATAATGTCACTGTTAAGAGAGCGATGCTGATTTTTCTCCCTGTGCTCTGCAGCTCTGGCTCTGAGGACAGAGGGGGAAAGGTTTCTTTAGCATTATTTTGCTAAATATTTATTATTCTGTAGCATTATTTTGCCATGTAGATCTGGGCAAGGAGGAGGAGCAGGATGCTGCTGAGGAGGGGTTGCTAGGAGAATCCCTGATAGTTCTGCTCACTCTCCTGCCTTGCAGCAGTCCAAAAGCCACAGGACTTGCACTGTTTCAAAGGTTTCTCATTTTTATGGGACTTTCTGGTAAATAATTTAAAGGGCAAGCTGTTAAAAACAAGGGTTTAAGGCAGTTCCTTATTGGCATTACTGTTGAATGCTAAGTTTAATTGTTCTTAGTTGACATCAATAGGTTTTGTGGGTGTTTAAGGAAAAAAAAACAACAGGCAAATGACAGGGGGAAAAGCAGTGCTGCTCTTTAGCTTTGACCAACAGGGTTGTAAAACTGTCAGAGCTCTGCACAGAGGGATCTGAATGCTGAGAACACAGAGTCATGGAATGGTCTGGGTTGGAAAAGTCCTGAAAGATCATCTGTCCACCCCTGCCATGAGCAGGGACACCTTCCACTGTCCCAGATTGCTCCAAGCTCTGTCCAGCCTGGCCTTGGGCACTTCCAGGGATTTCCAGACTGTGAGCACTCACAGGAACTGCAGCTGGATTTGTTTTCAACAGAGATTCTCAAGTGTTGGGTGAAGAGGATAAAGCAGATAAGCAGGTCCCAGCTCCAGGCTCTGATCCTGCATCCTTAATTTTGCTCTGCAGATCAGAGCATTCCCTGGGAATGCAGGTGATGCCACAAATGGGAGCTGACAGTGACATTCCTGGGGTCAGAGCCCTGCTGGGATCAGCCTTCCAGGCAGAGGAGCCTGGGAGGGTGTGAAGTGTTACTAAACAACTCAGCTGGGTAACTGAGGTCTAAAACCTGACATCATTAGCAGGATGTTAATTGGGGGATAGGATCTGTCTAGATGTGTTTCTGCACTCCACTGCTGGCTGCAGTCACCACCAAATAAGAGCTGTGTCATTTGTCACCTTCTAGAGGAGCACACTCCTGAAGTTCCTGGTTTCAGGCAGGTTCTGGTTCTGCTGGAATTCTGAATTATCTGTGTACAGGTGGATCTGAACGTGCTGGTGTTGGGGGAATTGCACAGATCAGCCTGACTCCTGCTAGAGCATTGTACAAAAATTCCCATTAGTTCCCCAAAAGGAGTTTGAATAGAGCAAAAAGCTTCAGTTGCTGAGGGGAATTATAGTCCCTAAAGCTGCAAAGTTGCCTCAAAGGTGGATCTAAGATGCTTCTGAAATACTGGGAAGAAGAACCCAAGTCTTGTGTGAGGGTCAGTTCTCATTAAACAGGACTCTGGGAGATGGCTGATGGAAATTGCTCATTCCAGGGAACAGTTTTGGTGCCATGTGGGAAGAACTACATGGGGAATGAAGAGGGAAGCAAATACAGTGTGGAGTTGCTGAGTACGTTGCTCCCAGGTTTTGTGGACCTGGGATAACGTGGAATAAGATTTTAAAATAAACCTGCCCATGACAAGGGGGGTGTAATGAGCTGATCCTTAATGCTCTTCCAACCCAAACCACTCTGTGATTCTGGATTTTAGGATGGGTTGTTTGTGACAGGGATGATTAGGAAGTTTATTAAAGTAATAATTAAAGACCCTCTCAGGGATATTTTTTTGGCTGGTGAAGGCACCAGACAGATAATTTGCATCACTTTTCTTGTGGCTCTGTGTGCTTTTATTCCAAATTGTGAATGCAGGAATTTACCACGTTTCACCAACTTGCTCAACTAAAACCCACGGATTCCTCTGGAATTCAGCAATTTGGGCTCAGTCTCCAGAAGGGATCAGTGTTATCACTGTCAGCAGGCAGTTCAAGCATAATTTCTGCTGAATTACTCTCTCCAGCAGTGGGATGTTTTATCTGTGTCTTTGTCAGCTCCACAGAGATATCGCTGTGTTTTATTTGCCGATGGCCTCGATACACAGGAATGTATCTAACTGATCCACAAGTTACATTTCTCTCCTCGTGGGTATCTCCTCATTCATTTCTCTTCTCTATTTGCAGGGGAGAATAATGAATATTGTAACAAAATGGCCATGAACAACCAATTACTAATGGTTGGAAAGAGACTTAGGGCTTGTTGTAGATTTTGTGCTTATTCATAGATAAATGCACCAAAATTAGGGATTTTACTGAATTCCCTCTTCGCCCTTCTCCCAGGAAGTAACTAACCAGACCAAAACTACTTGATGAGTTATTAACTTTTAAAGTATAATTCTAAATTCACATCTCTGCTTAAATGGGTTTGTCTTGGGCATCAGAGAGAACCTGTTATAGCTTTTAAAAAGTCATTTACACCATGGTTGGGCTTTAGAAGCCTTGACCTCACCAAAATTGTTCCAAGCAATGCAATCCCAACCTTGAGATGAGAATTGGGAAAAACAAAAAATAGTGAAACAAGCAGGAAAGGTGGGCAAGAGCACAAAACAAGTAACTCCTTTTTTTTTTTTTTTTGTGAGCTTGTGACAATTCCTCCTCGCTCAGACCAGATGGAAAGAGCTTCCTCTGCTTTTGTTTTTAAACTGGTTTAATTTGGTAACTACGTGGGCTTTATTTATAGGCTTGCTCCAGCAATCATGGGCAGGCAAAAATAACAGCAGCAGCCTGCTTCTCTTACCCATGGATGTCACAAACACAAGTTAAAGATGGGGTTTCTGAGATGTTTAATATTTTTTATATGAGTCTGAGACCAGGTATCAGCAACTCTGGGGGGGGTGGGACACACTAGAGCTCCCTGCCAGGACAGAAATTTTTTTGTAATGATTTAGAAGTTTGGTTCTACACCTGAACATAGCAAGACTTGAAGGCCTTTGGTTTTTTTAATTCATCTCTGTTTAATTCAGACTTTGAAAATGGCTCTTACTCCTTTATACTCCACTATATCAAACCCATTGGATTTAGCTGGAGTAAAAAAAAAGCTCACTATCTTGTGCCACTAAAGGGGAGAAAAACAGGCAAAGAGAACACCAAATGTTGCTGTTTGATCACTGAATTGTTATTTTTACAGCAGTTCTCTCTGCCTGAGGGACTTGTGCTGGGATGTCTTAATGGGAAGCAGTTTTCAGCACCGATCACCCTGACACAGAGCAAAAGTATGAGCAGGGTGAACTGTTCTCAGGAGTGGTAAGGGATCACTTTTCTGCCTGAATGTAGTAAAACTGGAGTAAACACCTTCAAATGGGGATGTGCCACTACAGTAAGAGAAAGCTCTGAGCACATTCTGTGTGGTCAATAACAATTTCAGATCGAGTGTCAGTACCCAGGGAGTCGTACCTGTGTGTGTTCAGAGGTTTTTCAGGATTTTCTCAGCAAGCATCAGTTTCACAAGGCTGGATGTGGAGCTCCCACTGAATTTACCACTCTGAGATTAATTTTTTCCTTAAAATACGCTCACGATTTTGTTTTCATAAAGCCTGTTTGATTTTCAAGCTGATTGGTAAAAATACAAGGGAGTACTGGGCTATAAAATAGATTTGTTGCTTACATGTTTTTTAATATGTTAGACAAATTTTCAGCAGTTCCTTAAACTGTGCCTGTCATAAAGCAGAATATAAGAGCTTTTTATTAATAGCTAGTTCAGATAATCACGTGAATTTTTTATGGTCTCAGATATTCTAGATTTACTGTCATTTCCTCAAGTGGGCATGAATTATGGGACTGTACATCCCTAGTTCTCCCTGTCCTGTGCTTGGATAAGGAATGGCCTTGAGACAGCTCAGGAGCTCTGTGGAGGTGTCCTTACATTTTAGCAAGGATTTTTGGCAAGCTCACAGCTTTCCCTGACTGGTTTCCACATCAGTCACAGCATGGCTAAGTTTGCTTTTAAATCCTCCAGAAGCAAACATCAGTGTTGGTGTTTCCTTGCCTTCTGTACAATCCCTGGCTGGGTTTGGATTTTGGATTCCCAGTGTCCTGGTGGTGCCCAGTGGTGCCTGGTGACTGGGAGGTGATGCAGGCTCCGTGACTCGGCACTCGGGCAGCTCCTGGGCTAATGAACCACACTTTCCTTCCTCTGCTCCTCTCCACTGAACTCACCACTCTTTTCCTGACTTAATGGTATCTAGATTAGAATACAGAATATGCTGTGTGTGCCCCTCATGCAGAACTGCTCTGTCAGTGCAGTGGGTATCTGGGGAAAAAGGCAGCGAGGATGTTACGAGCTCCTGGTTTGTGAGCTCAGTTAATCCAGGGTGCATTGAAGTGCTGGCCCTCTTGATCAGGATCTGAGCACTTTCTCTTGTGGTGCTCCTGCCCAGCTGGGTTTTTATGTGTCAGTCCCAGGGAAAAGCACTGATTCCATCCAGGATTAGAATTATCTCCAGTATCTCATTAAAAACACACATCATTAATAATGATGGAGTCCTAAAGAACAAACATTTTTCATCAAGGACATGGTGACATCCTTACAAGAAAGCCCTAAAAAAAGCTGATTTACTATCAGCATTCCCCATCATGTGAAGGGAGGATGCTGTCAGTGCAACAGCACCCTAAACTCTGGGGCAGGAATTTTATTTTAGAACTGTTGGAATTACAACAATTCAGTCTGAGTCTCTGGATTTGCAGTCTACATTATGGATTTCTCCTGGAGTCGGGCCCTATGCCACCACTGTAGAGCAGAATATCACCCTCCACGTGATAAATTAGTAATACCTGAACCCTGAGATATTTTCATCCAAATATGAATTTTTAATGCCAGGAGAAAAATCCAGCTTTTAACTTAGAACTGTTATTTGTACTCGAAAGGAGCAGATCATTGTAGTCCAGACAGCCAGGCACGAGCAGGCTGGTGGAACACCAAGAGTGAGGAGATCCATTCCTCTCCCTGATTTCCTATTTTTACTATTGTTCTGTTGGCTTGGAATTTGACATGAAATTAATCCCAGTCCATGGCTTAGGACACAGATGCATATCATGTGATTATTTTTGTTTATTAATTTATTTATTTTAGCTAATAGTTTTTCCATCTAGAAGCCAGATTTTAACCTTGATAGATGCAGCATTGCTGGCAGCCCGGTAAATCCGAGCACTTAGGCAGAGGGAATCAATTCCCAGTTTATATCAGACCTGACCTGTTACTGGTTTGCCTTTCCTCAGCACTTGCCGGCATTCAGCTGGGGGAAAAAGAAATGATTCTCCGAGGCTGGGAAAAGCAGCTCTTCCCGATTTTAGAGCCTAATGAGTTAAATTCTCCTCCGTGCAGGATTTTAAGCTGCTTAGACACACAAGGTCAAAGCAAAGCGCTCCATTCCCTATTCCGACTGGCGGCTGAGAGGGGGGCACAGCTCCCTTGGGACAGAGCCCTCGGGAGACGGTGACATAAGCAGGGAATATATTCCGAGCTTCCAGCCGTGCAAGATGTCCCTGTTTCGCCGGGGCTGGCGGCCCCCCCGGCGGATCCCATGGAACTGCAGTCCTGCATCCCCTCGCTGCCGTGCTCTCCGTAAACACGGCGTTCGAACGGGGCTGAGGTCACGGCACGGGGTTTTTACCAGCGAGGGAGGCGAGATGCGACTGCGGAGCGGGAAGCTCGGGATGCCTTGCGGGATGCAGGGCTGTGACTTTGGGGATGGTTCCCTGCTCCCTTTTGTCCCGTTTTCCTAACGGCGTTTGCACGGCATCCCCGATTTCGGTGATGGTGATGGGGGACTCGGGTGTGTTAAAACCCGGCACGCTTCACTGAATGGCAGCGGCTTCAGTCCCCGAGGAGGATTTTTTGGGCTGGTTGGGCTTTTAATGAAGTGCTGTACTGCAAGTTGAGAGATGAACACATCCCGTGTTCCTCCATCGCCGCGGTACGGACACTTCATTAGGACGGCTGAAGTTAATAAGCAGCGGTAGTTCCTCGCCATCAGCCATGTGAAAAGCCAAAGCACTTCGTGCATCCTCCAAAAATCCTCCAGCTCCCCCTCTCCTCTCCCAGGCACCGCCGGAAGGGGAGCAGGCAAAGAAACGCTGCTATTTTTCTATACGAAAGTCGCGTATCGAGATATTCTCTCGCTATCTGTCACGAAAGTTATTGGATGCAGGAGCTGTTCCCAGGCAGGCAGATACGCTATTGCATAACGCTGGCGCTCAGCGCCAGCCTTTCTCCTCATCCCTACGAAGTTTTCCGCCGGCAGCAGCAGCGGCCGGGGCTATTTGGGGGTGTCGGGGCGAGCGCTCAGCTCCTTACCTTGTGCTTCCTCACGCAGAAGCCGCGGTCCGGGCGAGCATCTCCCTCCAGCCGCCGGGGCGAGCCGGGCGTCAGCGCCGGAGCGCCGGGGCGCATCTGCCGCCGAGCCGCCGAGCCGCCGCCGCGCTGCCCCGCTGCCCTCATGGGCTGCGGCGGGGGCTCCTGCCGGGGGTCCCCTCGGCCCGCTCCCCGCCGAGGGGAACTTGTTGAGCGGGACCGGCGGGCGTCCCCCAGCCGGGCGGGAGCGGGAGGAGGAGCCGGGGGCCGGGCCGGCGGCGGGGGCGGGCGGGGGAGGTGGGGATGGAGCGATGCCGGGCGCGCCGAGCGGGGAGAAGCGCGGGGCTGCCGCTCGCAGGTTCGCTGGGAGCCTTTCCTTAGTGCTCTGTGCGGGGGCTCATTAATAACAGAGCCCTGCACACCGTCCCCAGGTTTCCAGTCGCGCTACGGGAGCAGTGGAGCAGCCGCAGAGTGGGTGATGCTGGTCCATTGGGAATCTCAGCGAAGCGCTGGGTTAAAGCTACACGGCTGCCTTTTATTGCGAGGGAAAGTGTTTGAGGTGCTAAAGGAGTAGCTGCTCCCATTTGCTTTTAAACCTTGTAGAAAATGGACGCAAGTTCAGAGCGAAGCAGTTTGGCAGAGGGGATTGATAAACGTGATAATCTGTGTAAAACTTGAATCCAATCTTTCCTCCTTTTCTGTCATTTTACAGAGGGTTAAGCAGTGATGCTTTCACTAAAAAAAAAAAAAAAAAAAAAAAAAAAGGTCTGGAGCTAATTAGGTCGTGTGTATCTAACCTGAGTGATGGACAGAATATGCCATGAGAGGAATGAGAATGGGTCCGAGTTGAGAAGCGTTGGGTTTGTGTTTCATTCTGACATTCCCAGGAGTTTTGCTGTTCAATAAATACTTTCCAGCAGGAAACTCTGCTAGCCCAGGTGCCAGCAGGTGTGGGCCACGGTGTTCCTGTCACAGCGCTGCCACACCACTGATGTCCACGAGGGTTATTGATTTGGGGGTTACTGAAGCCACCCCTGATTTGAAATGCGGATGAGAGCAGCTGGACCAGCCCGAGGTGTTCCAGCACGACCCCCGTGGCACAGCGGGCAGGGGCAGAGCTGGGCACTGGGTGGGTGCAGGCATCCTCAGGCAGGATGCAGCAGCAGCAGCACTGGCTCGAGTCCTGGCAGCTTCGGGAGTTAATTAGCTGGAGCAGGAATTGCAGCAGGAGCCGGCGGTGCTGCCGCAGCGGCCGGGGCGCGGGGCTGTGCTGGACAGATGACACCGAGCTCAGCCAGCCCGGCTCTGCCTGTGCAGCACGGATCACAGCAGCCTTCAGCAAAGCTGGCAGTCAGCAGAGGGCAGCTCTCCCTGGCTCTACCTGGCCAGGTACTCCTGCCACCCTTATCTCCTGCTCCTTCTCTCTGCTCTGAGCCCTAATCGGGGCTGTCAGGGTGTGCCCTCCTCATCACCTGCTGCTCTGCCCCGGGCTACGACTGTGCCACAGCTTTGATCACATTTAGCATCTCTCATGGTATTTTATCTGAGATTTTTTTTTTTTCCAAATAACTTAAATATCGACCTGCTTATTGATGCAACAGCAACCACCACGCTGTTGTTTTTTTCTTTCTGTTTTTCTTTCCAGCAGAAAGTGCTGGACTTTTCCAGTGCTGACTTGCTGTATTCCAGGTCCTCTGTGGATTTCTCTCTATGAAAATAAATGTGGTTTTGGCTGCAGCCTGGATACAGGCGTGGGTAAAATTACATGGTAGGATGACCACGTCTGAAATAATGCAGGCTACTTCCTCAGAGCAACCAGATCAGTGGTAGGAGATGCTGTTGCTTTTTCACAAGCTGATAATGTGAGTTTATCCAGCCCATGATTACTGGAAGGAAATACTATAACTCGATATCCTGAGTGACTTGAAAGGAGCATCTCTCTGACAGAAGCAGCAGTTAAACATCATTCTTGTCTTCTCCATAATGATATTTAGAAGCTGTTGTCTCAGGGCTGATTAGTCTTGCACAGCATTATGCATATGTCCCACTTACAAACTGTACAGCATCTTCTGGAGGTTTTTAGGGAATTAAAAAGTACTTTCTGATGTGGGCCAGATTCATGTGTAACTGCTGACACCGTTGGTGTATACAGGGATCTTTTAAATCAGGCTTTGTGAAAAATAAAGTGATTCCTGATTATCATGCTTGATGTTACTGTAACAGCACACAGAAGTAAATACACTGGGAAATTGGAAATGCTTCATCATCCCATTTGTCAATTTTTTAGCCTTTAAAAATGCTGAGCACAACTGTTGCATAATGAAATGTGGTGTTGAAGAGATGCTTGAGAGGGAAGAGAGGGGTTGGGCTTCAACCTGGGAGGGTGCAAAGAGAAAGGAGACAATGAACTGAGTTATTTTAGGTTATAGATTTATTTCTCTCTCGTGGAGTGTCCTGCCTTCCCAGGTTGGCCCTTTCTCCCTGTGTCTGTCAGGGAGGAGTGAGCACTGTTGGGGCTGCAGTGCCTCCTTTGTGTGACATGTGCAGGTACAAGTCCTGCCTTGGACTTTTGGGGCAGTGGGAAAACCAGGGATTGGGGGGCAGTGAGGTGGAGTTTTAGTGTCACTCTCTGTGAGCATGTACAATAAATAGCCCTTCTCCCTCACTGCTGATTGCATCCTGAATTCAGTGAGGCACCTGTGTGTGTATGTGGAAATACTCTTCACATACAGCCTGGTGTTACAGACTTTGGCTTTTACTTGATGTTTTTTCTTACATTCACTTTCTCAGGACACATCTGGATGGGAGGGTCACCCTGGCACATCCTCCCCACACTCAGGTTTTGGCTTAAGGACTGCAGTGAATGCTGTGCCTGGGGGGATTTTTGTGCTGAGCAGTTGCTTTGTAGGATTATCCTCCTCTAGAACGTGCAGGTCTGACAGTGGAACACTAAAATGTAATTTTCTGGAACAGTCTGAGAAGCTGTTGTGGAGGAAAGCTCAGATGCAGCTCAGGGAAAAGCAGGTGGAAGCCAAAGCTTGAGTTACCTGCCAGGTGTTTTGCTGACCACCAGTGTGGGGGCAAGGAAGATGATAAACCAGCACCAATGGGATTTTCAGATCTACATTAAATAAATTATATTAGGAGGCATAATTTAAGTGCCAAGCATGCCTGAGCTGGGTTCCCAGGGGTATTAATTCTTTAGGACCAGGCTGATTTATGGCAGAACTTCCCACCTGTTGGAAATGAAAGAAGGGTGAAGTTCATTTGCTTTGAAGCAGAGCTGTGGACAAAGTTTTGCTTTTTCTCTCTCTAGACAGTTGGGACCAATATTGTCATTCTGCCTTTGCTGAAACCAAATATTCTCACATTGCTGCACCTTCATTCCCATTAATTAGGTGGTTATTCCCATGCCTTTAGATGATAACTGCCTGACTTTCTGGGCTAAATTGGTAATTTATTTATTTCCTCCAACTGCCATTGGGAGAGAAATGGAAGGATGTTAAATATGCTCCTCTGCTCCAGCTAACAGGAGGTTTGAGGTGAAGGCAAACTTGGCTGGAATTTCAAACAGGTCTTCATGCAGTCGGATCCTTGGAGGTGCTCCTTGCTTTGGGGGAGGATATTTTCTGCTTGGCTGTGATGCAGAAAAATAAGGTCTGTTGGAGTCGTGTTTGGGAGAAATTTGGGAGATTTGCTGGAGTGTCTTGCTCTACAATAAGTCTTTTCCATGAGCTTGGAGAATTCATTTGAGTCTATGCTGATGTCTGTTCTTTATGTGTAAAGTGCTAATTCCACATCTCTTTACTTAAAGGAACATTTTGAAGATAAAGTGGATTTAAGAATATGTGTCTAATACCCATAATACCTGTGTGCAGCTGAAATATTAAACAGCTGATTGAGGGAACTGCTCATTGTGGGTTTTCTGCTCAGAGAAGGAAAATGCTGAGTAACCTCATTAGCTCTGGTTATTTCTGTGCTTCGTTGGGATAAGAATGAGCAGGATTTAGTTCTCTCTCTCAATTTCCCCTTGTACAGCTCATTGGAAGAAAAATATAACAGCAGGTCTCACCAGCTAAAGCTGAGATTTTGGGTTCCAGTTGAATGCTGTCTCATCAGGAGCCCAAATTGCTGGAGGTGTTTATCAAGAAAATCTGAATTTTCTTGGGATAGGAGTGGAAGTTTTTTTATATTTTCACTTTGTTTATAGTTCAGAAAAGTTCCTTTTCAGCATACAGCTGTTTTTGGGAAGGGAATTAAACTGGTGATTGGTTGTTCTTCCAAGGATGGGCATTCTGAGCTGCTCTCTCATGGTGTGGAATCACTTCTCTGATAAAGATGTTCTTAGTAGATGCCAAATTCTGGTTCCATTTTCATGCAGCCTGTACAGTTGGGAAATAAATGAGGGTTTGGGAGAACGTGATGTATGAGCCCCTAAATGGCTGCATTTTGTTCATATTTGAAAGGCAGTTCAGGCTGTCGTCATTACTGATGACTTGTGCTTTTAAAGCCCTTTTTTTCTGCATTTCAGAAATCCTTTGTGCCCATCTGAATAATAAATCACCCTGTTTGATTTGCTCACTGAGAGCAAATGGGAAATTACATCCTTGTTAAGATGTCTTGAAGAACTGGAAGTGTGGGGGAATGCTTTTAAAAGAATATTCTGCCAACTTTGTTAATATTTTGCTTTGTCTCTCTTATTTTATGACCTTCCCAGATTCCAGGGTTTTCTCTCTGACTGCTCTATGGCAAAGGGAAAAAATCCTGCCCTGCTTAAAAATAAAAAATAACAAATGTGGTTGTACTTTTGATTGCCTTTAGACAAATGGTTTCAGATTTAAGCACATAATGAAATGTGGGATGAGCATGAATTCCATCTCCAGCCTTCAATTATGGGCAGAAAAAAGGCAAATCCAGCAAATAATGGGGATACTTGCATCTGATTCCTATTTGCTCTTTGGTGGAATAATATATTATTTATACAACATTGATTACATTAGATGGAGGATTTAATGCAACTTTTCTGTCAAACTGGAGAACATTCATTGCTATAAAGTAATGTAAACTCCCAAAGCCTCAGGAAGGTTTTCTCATTTGAAATATTGAACTATTTAAAATTTGAACATAGCATAAAAATACAGACTTTTATGTGCTTTTGCATGTTGCCTTCAAGTTAGAAGCCCAGAGAGAAGCCTGGTCCCAATGCATAATGCTAAACAGGAAAAAACCAAGCTGAAATTCAATGTGTTAAACAAGTGAAAAATGAAAATCCTACAAAATTATGTTAGAGAGAAATAATGAAGAGAAATAGTGCAAATAGAATTAACCTCACCATTTCTATTGGTGCTCTGTGCCTAAACCAAAATTAAGTATTTTGGCCATAATGTTCAGAAATGAACTCTTTAGTGGAGTTTCTAAAATCCCCAGGCAGGTGCCAAAATAAAATTGCTCTTAATAACTTTGATACATGACACAGAAATATGATGGCAGTGAATAAAAAAGGGATATAAAGAGGCAGTTTGCAGCATCATGGGCATCTAAAATTTAGCCATATGTTCACAATTAAGAGCTTCTTCTCCCTTGCTTATTTTTTTTTCTAAATAAAATGACCTAGAAATTTGCTTTGTGCAAATAAGAATATGCTAAATTCCTGATTGTGACTGTGCCAAAACCTAATTCTTTTATGTATTAAAACGTCTGTGACTGAGTTTTACCTTAAGAAAGGAGCAGAAGTTTTACTTTGGAAATCCTAAAAGCCTAAGATATTTCAAAAAGTTGTGTTCTGACAAATATGGGGAGCCTGATAATGACATTAAATGAGTTTTACATTTGACAGCAGAGACCACGTGAAATCCTTCTTAGTCCTTGGTCCTTTCTGGCTTGGGGACACTGAATTAAAAACCATTCAAAGCAGCACCACATTTTGATTTTCTTCAATTTTTAAACAAGTTCAGGACTTTAAATATTAATACTAAGCAGTGGTTGAGGAGCATAATTAGCAGCTGCTTTATATCCAAGGGATGTCCATCAGTGTTATGGAAAAGCTGTTGGGGAGGAAAAGGATGAAATCTCTGCAAACCCAGAAATAAAGTTATAATTTGATAATAATGTGGCACTTCCTCAATTTACTTCAGTTACTTACACATAAGGTAGAAGTATAAGTTTAAGTTTTAGGATAAGTGAGTAAGTTTTAGTATGAGTTTTAATGGTTTTAGTAAGTGAAAAGTTTAAATACTAAAGTAGAAGTGTGAGTTTTAGTGAAAGTTGAAAAACATATTAATGTTTTTAGGGGAGGCTTTAGACCTACAGGTATAGACAGTGCTTAGACATAATAGAGTTATTTTGAGAATATTATATTTTTTAGATAGAATAAGATGGGTTGTATGTGTAGTTTATACATAACTTAATGTGTTAAGAAACCAGAATTTTAATAGGTTAAGAAGTGGTGGTCTGAATTTGTGTTTTAGTTTGTTGGGAAGATTTTATATAAGAGTATGGATTGAGAAGAGCTGATTTTTTTTTGTTACTGCTTTTTTTGCTTTTTTTTGTGTGGAGTGATGAGCTGACAAACTTGGTCCCAGGCAGCTCCAACCTCCTTCAGCCTGGCCTTGATATTCCACAGGAGCTCATTAACAGACAATTATGATTTTCCATAAAATTTTAGTTTAGCAGACTTGAATTTTAAAGTATATTTTTTTGTTTGTTTGGCCTTTTTTTCTTTTAACGCTTTTTTCTTAAAATTTCAGGTGTTATCAAAACTTACAAGGATAAGATTTCTGCTTAGGAAAGAAACCCAGTAACTAGAAAAAGCAGCATGCTTGTACATGTTAATTTTTCCATTTATTAAAGAAAGAAAGAGTTTTAATAATTCACAGGGATGCAATGAGTATTTGCCTTTTATATATTCATATTTATCACTTGGCTTGAATTGTAAACATATTAATTCCTGCCTAGCAGTTAATGACTTTGGGTAATGTTTGTGCTCTCTTTATGCAGAAATTGGCCTTATACCTCACAGTTACTTACAGGGACAACCTAATCAAAGCTCCTTCCTTGGCTCTGGAAAACATTTTGTCTTGTTCTAAGTAGCTTTTCTGAAGTATTTTTAATGCTTTTTTCAAAATAATGCTTAAATTTACCTCTTCAACAGAGGATGAGTATTTTTCAGTCATATCAAGAGACATTACAAATCCCATTTTTGCCAAATGTCAAGAGTGGGATGAGTGTTGTAGGCTCTGCCAGGGTTGGTTGATTTTTCTGCTGTGGTTTCAAGTGTTATCCCCCCCCCCCCCCCAAAAAAAAAATTAGTTGAGATGGTTTTAAATGCATGGAAATTATGCCAGGAAAAGTACTTCCCAAATAATGATAACTTGCATTAAAGTAGGAATAAAACATTTCACTCATGTTTTGAGATCTAAAGATGGGCCTTGGGAATAATTGGGATGTTTTGGTATTTTTCTTTTCCCTTTTTTTTTTTTTTTTGTATTGTTAGTATCTCTAAATAATGCTGTAGCATATAGAAATACAAAACTATTTGAATTCTATTTTAATCATAGAATCACAATGGTTTGGGCTGAAAATTTAGTTCCACTCCCTACCATTCCTTTGAGGTTTTGCAGTACCCTGTGTGCTGATTTTAGGGGATCTTTTTATTATTTCTTAATACTTATTTTATATTTTGAATCTATCTTAAAGCTGCTTTGCTTTTACCTCACCTTGGGACAGATTTCTGCATCTCCAGGGCTGGGATGGGCAATCCTGGGTGAGTCTGAGCATGAACCTGAACATCAGGAAAAGAGATTCTGCTTGATCCTGTTGTTATTGCCAGATGGGAGGAAAAATATTAAAAAAAAAGATGTGTATCATGGGATATTATCATGGGATATCCATGCATTTTCTTGGAATGGTGCAGCAAGGCTGGGCTGAGCTCTTGGAGCAAACCAGGAACATTCCCTGTCCTACCCCTGCAGCCCAAGGAGCTGATTTTTACTTTGAAATGTTTAAACCATTGATTTTAATCTTGCTTTGGATTTAATTGCTTTTTTCCAAAGAGAGATTAGTTCTCATTTAAGTGTGGATGTGTAATTAAAAAACATCTCTCAACTTAAGTTGCTTTTGTTGCCCACATGCTGGGGCTGTAGGTAGGGGAAGGCAATTCCAGAGCTGAATATCCATTTCTAATCCTGTTGTTAATGTGGGAGTGTTATTGTTAGAATGTGATAAATGACTCCTTATTTGGGAGGGATTTATTCCTTTCCCTTCTGATTTCTGCCAAAACAAAGTTGGGGAGGAAAATAAAACCCAATTATAAGTCAGAGTTTATTTCAGTGGTGGAAAATGAGCACTTCAAAATGTTTTGTTGTTGCTGGAGTGTGCTGGATATCACGAGGAAAATTGTCAAAACATGTTTTGCACCTTTTGGTTTAGTGAGAAAATTAAAAAAAAAGTTATTCTCCTAAAATATTTTAGGTGGGTTTTGGTTGACTTGCAAGTACAGAGAAAAGTGAATTAGCTTCATCTGGAAGCAGCAGAGCTTCCTGAGCAGATATTCCATCCTTTCCTTCAGGAGGAGAATCCTGGCAGTGCCCAAGGGCAGGTTGGGCAGAGCTTGGGGCAAGAAGGGACAGTGGGAGGAGTCCCTGCCATGGCAGGGCTGGGGTGGGATAATGGGATAATGGGATAATGGGATAATGGGATGAACTTTAAGGTCCCTTCCAACCCAAACCAGTCTGAGATTCTGTGAGCTTGACTTTTCCATGGAATGGAGAAGGGAATGAGATGTTTTTAACGTGTTCAGCTTGTTTCTTAGCTGCCAAATATGTTACTGATTCAAAATCAATAGGAAAATAAAGATCTGTGTGTGACAGGAAGTTCCTCAATCCACACTCAGGCAGTTTGTCCTTTACCTCGTGCCTGGTCTCCTTTTGTCCTGTTGGATTTCTGCTGAGTTCAGGTAGAACAGGACAAAGAGCCTTTTATCAGCAGCATCCTGTTGGAGCTCATTCTGCTGAACGTTTTGGTCATCGTCCCAAATCGTAATAAAAGAGGAGTTTAATTACTTCACTTTTCACAATAAAAAAGTTCATCTCCTTTTGCTTAGACTGCAGCTTAGAGATTGAGTTCATATTCTTTTCATGAGGCACCTTTGAAGCTCTTCTGGAGACATTGTTTAGCACTGGGTTGTCTGAGAGAATCCCCCAAAGTCTTCTGAGTTGCTGTGAGTTTAATAAGAAACAAAATTCAAATTTAATAATGTTAGGGAAGAATTGGGTCGTTCTTGGACTCAGCCCACATATTCTCATGTTCAGGTTCTGCAGATGAGGCCTTCCCTGCTCTCTTTAATTAAATGCAAAGTATTAAACAGGTCTGTGTTCCTTGAGAGAGCAAAAAATGCAGATATGGCTCCTTCTCCAAACAACTGCAGAAAATACAGAAACCTGGGTTTATGGATCTCTGCTGCAAAAGGGAAATGCTGTGGAAATTTTCCTCTGCAAACCTTGAACACATTTTATAAAATTGAACAACTGTAGAAGTTACAGGTAAAGTAAAATTGTGTAAGAGACAACTCGTGCATGTGGGACAAGGATAAAACTCCTCTGCTCTGCTCTGGAGCCAGGCTGGGAGAATTGGGATTGTTCTCCTGGAGATGAGAAGGATCCAGGGAGAGCTCAGAGCCCCTTCCAGAGGCTAAAGGGGTCCAGAGAGCTGGAGAGGGACTGGGGACAAGGGATGGAGGGACAGGACACAGGGAATGGCTCCCACTGCCACAGGGCAGGGCTGGATGGGATTTTGGACAGGAATTGTTCCCTGGGAGGGTGAGGAGGGGCTGGGATGGAATTCCCAGATTTGCTGTGGCTCCCCTGGATCCCTGGCAGTGCCCAAGGCCAGGCTGCACACTGGGACAGTGAAGTGTCCCTGCCATGGCGGGGGTGGAAGGAGATTTGGGAGCCAAATTCCAAGGAAGAGCCAGGTAAGGTGAGGACATTCCTGTGGGCAGAGAAGAGCAATTTCACTCCTGTGAAATCCCCTGTTTGCTGCTACTGGGTGTTAATCTTTTCAGCTCCTCTTATCTGTCAATGTTGGAACAGAAATTCTCACTTGAAATGTGACCTGTCTGGAAATTGTATTTCTCTTATTTACCATATTGATACATGCATTTGTGTAAATACCATTAATTTGCTGCTGTAACATAAACTATCACAGAAAACTGAATTTAAGTCAGAGAAGTCAGAACAAAGGAGCAGCCTGTTATCAGTCTTTGTGTATTTCTTCACTTTTCTTGCTCTTGTGGGAGGAGGGAATGAGAGCATTGCCTGTGCTGAGGATTTCATTGTGATATCATGCAAATGTGGAGAGAGCCCTGCCTTTATTTTCCCCACTGAAGAGAACCTGGCAGTAATTCCTGTCTGCAAGGACTGGGTCACCTACAGCTCTGAGAGCAGCAGCACATCAGAGCCTGCATCCCATAAACCTTCCCCTATCCTGTGTTCTGTCCCAAAACCTCAGGAAGGGAGCAGCCCCTGGGGTGTGGTGTGATGGTTGATGTGCTGAGTGAACCAAAGGTAGGAATTAATTACAAAATGCAAAAAGCCTCCCCAAAGAGACCTCCCCCTGCAAGGAGCTTTTTAATCCAGGGATCTCTGAGCTGTGTGGTTTCATCAATTAAATTTGGATTGCACACATTTCTTATCTCTCAAGCTCGCTGAGCCCCTCAATAAAGCAGTTGCTAAATAATTTACATTAAAACAGGCAGATGAGAAGCACCAAAAGTGGGATAATTTGTCTTCAAAATGGCTGTTGCTTTTAGGAGTGTCTTCATCTGGCAGCATCACCTGTCTGGTGTGAAGATTATCAGTTAAAAGATCATTTCTCTTCCTCTCTTTCCCATAATTTGTCATAGTTTTGCCTCAGTGCTGCAGAGATGATGTCCCAAAGACCTGGGGGCTGTCCCAGTTCCTGGGATTGCAGTGTCCACATATCATTTCTTTTTAAAGTTATACTTTCCTGCTCTGCATCAAAGTTGGTTTTGGCTTTTTTTTATTTTATGTGACTTCCAACATTAATTTTGTTTGATAAATAAAAGAGGGTTTCTCATTGTAATAGATTTGGTTTTATTGTTCCTCCTCAGTGACTTTTTGAGGGAAGTATCTACAAGGGCAGGAAATCAGGGAATGGCTTTGAAATGAAGGAGGGGAGATTTAGATTGGATATTAGGAATAAATTCTTCCCTGTGAGGGTGGTGAGGGCCTGGTACCAGGGTTATATTCCCATATTCAGTGCTGCATTTTTGCAAAATTATTTTAAAAACTTTTTTTTTTAATGGCTTTTCCTTTTTGTTTTTTACTGTTTGTATATTGGCCATTCCCATAAACACAGTTGTTTTCTGTATTTTATGACTGCATTTATAATTTTATTATCAACATTAATAGATGTGTAAACCAAGATACCTGAAACAGATTTATTGAGGACAGTTCTGTAGATTTTCAGTGAAATAATGTTTAGTGTAGCAGAGGGAGGAAAAAAAAAAAAAAAAAACATGAGGAAAGGAATTGCATTTAGAAAACCAGAAATAAATGTACTGACCTTGAGAACTCCTAAGCACTGTGGGTTCCATTGAAGGGCACAGTTCAATACTGACACTGTGTGGAGCTTTTAAAAGAGAAGCAATTTTTGGTTAAAATGGACTTTTTTGTAAAAGAGCCTTAGAAACATGATAAATGGTGTTGCTAAAACATCTCATTAATTTTTTTCACTGCTTTTTACAGAAGTTGGTGCAAAGCACTTTTGAATCAGGGAACTCTTTGTGTCTATTCCCACTGTGTTATCACATCAACTTCCTAACAGATAAACCTTTGGCAAAGTGAATTTCAGTTGAGCTGCTGAGATCTTGGAATCAGAGAATCATGGAATGGAAAACCTTGGAGCCCATCCCACCCCACTGGGACCCTCCCACTGCCCCAGTGCTCCAGCCCCAGTGTCCAACCTGGCCTGGGGCACCTCCAGGGGCAGCCACAGCAAATCTGGGAATTCCATCCCAGCCCCTCCCAGGGAAGGATTTCTCCCAAAATCCCATAACCTCTGGAAGTGGGATGCCATTCCCTGTGTCAATACTCTCTTTTCTTTCCAGCTCCTTCAGATGCAGAAGGCCACACCCAGGGCTGCATTCTGGTTGTGATCTCTGTGAAAAATCCCTTTTGCTTTTCTTCCCAAAGAGGTTTCCCTGCATTCACCCCTGAAGGGATTCAGGGCTGGAAAAAATTTCCTTTTAATACAAGTTTTCTATTGACCAAGAGAGAATTATCTGAGATAAATCAGGATCTGTAAAATACTTTTTGAGGTAGAGGAAAGTTTGAGGACTAAACCAGCTGCTGTTCACCTCTAAACCCCCTGTCAGAGCTCTGCATTTTGCATGGACTTCTCCTGGCTTGACCTAAAATGGATTTTGCTGCTCAGGGAGGCTCTGAACTCCTTAAGTCACATCAGGTAAAGGAGGTGGCACATCTTTCCCAGGAGCTCTGGTAGCAAACTTGGTCACTGGAAATACCTTACTGCATCTGGATTGGCAAAATGATGCTTGAAAATAAAGTTTGTGGCAGCAGGGAAATGCCCAAATATTTATCACTGCCATTATTGCAGGTGTGAACTTGTGTTTCTGCAAGGAAAAAAGACTCACATGTTTTATTCTCATGTTGAAGAAGCAGAGTTTGGCCTAAGGAAATGGAATATTCTGGGTATTCAGTAAAAATGTGATAAATGGCAACGTTTTGCACTTGTTGTTATCCTGCTGTAGCCACAAAATAATTTTGTCTCTGACGGTGCTGCTGAATTTACAGTGGGATTTTCTATGATGAGAAAAGAAATGTTTGTTTTAATGCTGTGAGAAATACATGTATGAATTTCTACACATAGAGGGAAATTTATCTGCCTTGGAGGGGGGGGGTTCTGCTTTGTTTTGGGGCTTTTTCCTGCCCTTGCTGGTGTGATGCTGATGGGAAAAGCTTCAGGAATCAAACTCCCTTCAGGATGCCCTGACAGCTGAAACTTTCATCTATATCTTTATCTATTTATACCATAAAATATTCTTGGAAAAAAGAAATGATGGAAGATCTTCTGCCTTATTCATGCTGGGTTTTGTAATACATTTATACTATAAATTACATAAAATATATTATTGAAGTCAGCAAACTTGTCTGCAGACAAATCAGATATTACAGTTTCACATGGCAAAAAGATGAAATTTGGGAGATTTTAAAGTTGGATTTTTATCTTGTGATTCCATAAGTGCAGACAATTTAATGAGTAGCTTCTAGAATTGATAACAATTGATTTTTAGTTCTTTATTTGTTTATAGGGACAATACAAGTTGTAAGCAGAGAGAAAAGTTCATTTTTTAAAATCTTTACAAACTCTCTGGGACTTGTGAGGGACTTAAATCCTTTCCAACAAAGTAAATTTTATGAAAATGTTCTGAAAGCCAAAATGTAGTGAATTAATTCAAGTGATTTTGTTTGGGTTTTTTTATTATATATTCATCCATTTATTTCTTTTGCTGTGTAGTCTTTAAAGGCCTCATAAGGAAAATTTAATGGAAGAAATAAATGAAACTTAATCTGTTCCTGGTACCAGGGACATTTTAATGAGACATCACTTAGCTGAGTGGAGGTTTGATTTCTCTAGATTTTCTCACTATACATAAAGAGCTTAATATTTCAATTTAAATATTTTACTGGGAAAAAAATTGATCAATTCTTTTTAAAACAGGATCTTTTATCCCTGAGGAGAAAAAGTGTTGGCATGTCTGGTCTCTCCTGTAGAGAATTCTCTCCTCATTCTGGAATTTCTCAGTGTTAATGTTACTTGTGGGAATTATTTGTAACTAAAATTTCCCTTCCTGTATCTGTTCAAGGGCCATTTAAACACTGAGTGTTTTATTTTAAAGGTGATTTAGGAAAATAAGTAATTTTTGAACATTCCTGTGTCTCTTCAAGTTTTCCTTCAGAACTGAGTTTTACAGAAATCAGATGTAATTTCACAGTTTGGAATTGGATATAATTTTTTTTTTAATTAAAAATATGTTTCGAAATAATCAGGCATCCTTTCCAAAAAAAAAAAAAAAAAAAAAAAAAAAGAGATGCTTTGGTGTTTGGTTTAGGTTTTTTCTTTTAATGGAGCTGAATTTTCACTCATCCTGCTTGGGAGCTGGATCTGGCTTCCCTTTGGACAGATATCCTGGATCCCATCATTTTGCTTTGGGAATTCTTAAGTTGTAGAAGAGAATTGTGGAATCATCAAAGTTGGAAAAGCTCTGTAAGATCCAGGAATCCAAGCAGCACTGCTGAGGCCACCAGTGCCCCATGTCCCCAAGTGCCACATCCTTACAGCTTTTCAATCCCTCCAGGGATGCACAAACTTCCCAGTCAAGAAACTTTTCTTAATGTCCACAAAGTGCTTCTCTAGTGGATGTTCTTTAATTATCTTCCTGTCTGTGTGACCAGCTCATTTGTGAGCTTTGCAGTGGGGAAAGACTTGCAGGGTAAATGATTTCAGTGAATAAATAACTGATAAATGCCCAGGACAATGGAAGCCCCTTGCAGGACTGGCTGGATAAACACAGCTTTGCAATTATTCCTATGGTTCAAATTGAAATTGATTTTTTTTTAGAGAATTTGGTACCTTTTTTTTAATATGTATTGCTTCCAGTGCTGGACTGTAGATGATGATAGTGATCTCCAAATACAGCTAAAAATTAAAAATCAACTTAAGATTAAAATCTAATCATGTTGTTAGCTATTGCTAACTAGTTAGTAGAGCATATTAAAAACACCTAGAGTACAAATATTGCCTCTAAATCATTAAAACCTTTATTAGCATTGTAATTAAGAATGTGCTGGCTGCAAGTTGAAAAAGAAAGAAAATAATGACTGGTAGTTGTACTTTTCTCCTAAAAAGAAACAGATTTTCCTTCCCAGCAGGACCCTGAACAGTGGTTTGCAGGTGGGGATCTGCAGATAAATGCTGGAGCAGGGATGTGTGTGTGGCTTCAAGGAACTATTTTATATCAAAGGAAGGGTTTTATTACCAAGATAAACACCAAGATGAGCATGAATCATTATTTAGTGCAGGGAAACAGGAAGAGCTGTTGATAACTGATTAAAGACCCTCACCCAGTCTGCTCAGCACCACTCTGAGCTGAAATGACAAAATCTAACAAGTTTCTGTCATTTTAACTAAATTACAGCACCACAGAATCCCCTCCTGTTCATGTTCAGTTTCTGTTTGCATATTGTTTATTTTCCTGGATTTGTTTTTAACTCCAGCAGCCATTCCAGGTTTTTAACCAGCTCTCCTGATGGTATTTCCACACTTGCACGTGGACTGTGAGAGTTTCACCAGCAGACATTCAACTTTGTTGTTCCTTTCTGATTCCCACCGTGCTAATTAAGAAGATATTCTTGTGTAATTATCTCTCCCTTCAGTGCCACATCATTGCTGCTGGCTGGGGACAGTCAGAGCAGCTCTCCCAGTGCAGCATCAGCTGCTCCCAGGGATTGTCAGGAGGTTGGAGGGATGGAGGAGGGGGTCACCAGGAGATGGAGAGAAGATGACAATCAAATTTATCCACACCTCTGACTGCTCCTACACTGTGAAATTAATATTGAAATGTGTTTGGGAGTTTAACAGTTGATCCACACCCATGGGGGTGCTCACCTGGAGGGGAGAAGCTCCAGGGAGAGCTCAGAGCTCCTTCCAGGGGCTAAAGGGTCTCCAGGAGAGCTGGAGAGGGACTGGGGACAAGGGATGGAGGGACAGGACACAGGGAATGGCTTTGAGCTGACAGGACAGGGGTGGATGAGATTTCTGGGGAGGAATTGTTCCCTGGGAGCTTGGGAGAGGCTGGGCTGGAATTCCCAGATTTGCTGTGGCTGTCCCTGGATCCCTGGCAGTGCCTGGGGTTGGAGCACTGGGACAGTGAAGTGTCCCCACCATGGCAGGGTGAGCTCTGTAGTCTGTTCCAACCTAAACCCTTCTGGGATTCTGGGTTTTTTTTTCATAAGTTTGCCTTGAGAATTCTTTAGGTATGAAATCCATCTTTTAACTCTTGCAGCCATGTGAATTAACTTAAATTACTCCCCAAACAGGTGAATAAACAAAAATAGGACCTGAATGATGAGCCAGTTTGAGAACTGAGTTTGTTGGAAGGAAGCAGAGCTGTTGCTCACCTGCAGAGGGTGGATTTGCCAGAGTGGGGTTGATGTGAATAAAACTAAAACTAGATTGATGTCTCTGCCAAGCAAGCAGTGGGCTTGGAGGGTATTGAAGTGTCTGGGAAAAGTTACCAGGGGCAAAACAAGGTTTGTCCCAGCTCTGCTGAGCAGCCCTGAGCCATCACAGAGCTCCATCTGCAAACCAACCTGAGGCAGCCAAGTTCAAAATGTGTAATTCTGCTTGATTCTGGCACCTCACTGGAGTGATAGAGAGGAGATGGGAGGGAATGTGGGCTTGGAATGTTGATATGGGCTGTGAAATATTAATTTGGGCTATGGAATATTAATATGGGCTATGGAATGTTGATGTGGGCTATGGAATGTTGATGTGGGCTATGGAATATTCATATGGGCTGTGGAATATTAGTGTGGGCTATGGAATATTAATGTGGGCTATGGAATGTTAATGTGGGCTATGGAATGTTGATGTGGGCTATGGAATGTTGATGTGGGCTATGGAATATTAGTGTGGGCTATGGAATGTTAATGTGGGCTATGGAATATTAATGTAGGCTATGGAATGTTAATGTGGGCTATGGAATGTTGATGTGGGCTATGGAATGTTGATGTGGGCTATGGAATATCAGTGTGGGCTATGTACTGTGAATGTGGGCTCTGGAATGTTTCTTTGCAGTGTTTGCTGTGGCAGGAGCTGGTTAGGTGCTGTTTTGACAATTAATGTTTGGATTTTTGAGATGGTCCCATCTTATTTCCATTTCATAGCTTCTGTTCTTGTCAGGGGTTGTTAGAAAGTTCTTTTGATGTCCCAGAGCAGCAGCTCAGGTGGCCTTTCCTTCCATATTCATGGAGTTTGCAGGTGCCACAGAGCTCCCATCAGGTACCTCAGCATCCTCTGGAAAATCCAAAATTCCCACATGGAAAAAAACCAGTCCTGTAGGAGTTTAGATCTCCTCTCTATTGCAGGAGAAAAGTAAATTCCAGGAGTGCTGATCAGCTGGAATTTGGGGATTAACCTGTAACCCAGTGTCATTTTGAGTTCAATCTCAATTACATGGACTGATGTGGAAATAAAGATTTTAAATTGAAATTAATGCTGATCTTAAAGGTAACAATAAAGGCTTTGTGCCTTTGTGGAAATAAAATTCCTGAGTGTTGTCCTGGGTTGTGGCTGGAAAACAGCACAGAAAAGGGGATTTGCAATTTTATCAAACCACTTCTTTTCTAAATAATTCTGCTGGGGTTTTTTACCAATTTTTAATGTTTCTCCTCCTCATTAAAGACCAGAAAAGATGTGGACATCATTAACAGGCCTTTAGCAGACAGGCAGAGAGGGAGGATGGACAAGAAACTCCCATTTATGGGATTTTACATCTAGGAGCCTTGGGAATGGGTTGGATTGTTCAATAAAGTTTTTCCAGAAGTCAAAACTAAAACTTTCTTTTGGTCAATTTTTACTCTTTCTGTGCTTTGAGGGAGATCTGGATGGTGCTGCTCTTCTGGTTTTATGGAATTCACTGGATTTTGGTGGGGTTTTTTTAAGCATCACTGTATCTGAAAATACCACACAAAGAAATGAGAACTTGGGTTTGGTTTAGCTGGAATGCTCAATATGATAATTTTGAAGATTTCTTCCTGGAGCAGAATATTGACTTTCCAAATGCAAATGCTGATATTGTGTGATATTTTTAGGAGTGCTGTTTATTACCTTGCAGGGACTTTAATGTCTGAGCAATTTTTAGATGAAGAACACGTTGCAAAAGCTTCAGTGATAAACTCACAAAATTGGAAACTGGAAACTTTTGGAGATGGGATTTTTTTTTTTTTCTTTTTGTTTCCTTGACAGAATTTTGCATATCCATTAATGAATTTTCATGATAGAATTATCTCCACTGCATTCTGTGGTTCTCTCTAGCAATATTATATGTTGATAGCCAGTATTATGTTGCATTATCCTAAATAATGGATTCCTTTGCTTTGTTTTTTGCCAGGGGAGTTTTGTGGCCTGCATGACAGCCATCCTGAGGCAAATGGAGGATTATCACTATGCACATTTAATCAAGACTTTTGGCAAGATGAGGTCAGATGTTGTGGTGAGTTGAATTTGTTGGATTTCTTCATAAGATGGCTCAGCTTGTGTTTGGTTTCTTTCCCTGTTATTGGTGGTTAAATGCACTTGTGAGATGTGAACAAAATGTGTTTGGTGTTACAGATTTAATATAAAGTAATTATTTAGGCACTGTGGTGCACACAGGGGTACAGCTGGAGCTGTTCAGTGTTTTCAAACATGAGGCAGTGGATTGAAGGCAATTAAAAGAAGGCAGTAAAAGTTAGTAGTGATGAGACATTACAAAAATCTGGTAAGAAATGAAATAAAAATAATATAAAAAAAGGCTTTCTGAGGAACTTTCAGTGTTAAATCTTCCAGATGTTCTAATTTTGTTTCTTGAAGTAGCTTTTACTTAGAGATCTGCTCACTTTCCTTTTCCCTTTTATGCAAATCACTTCAACATTAAAGATGCCCTCAGTTGTTAAATAAGCAGTAATAATTGAAATTTGTCTTCTCAGAGTCATTGGGTAGCCTGGCTAAGGCAACAACCCAAGTTAATTAAAGCATAATAGAAGGGAGTTTATAGCTGAGGAGATAAGTCTGGAATAACCTGAATGTGCAATTTTTGTTTGGAGTTCCCACTTTGTCTTGAATTTGTGTTGCTCTTTCTGCCTGTGCTGGCCAAGGTTTGAGCTCTTTGCCCTGTTCCAGTTTTCAGGTTCTTTTTGCACCTCTGGCATCTCTAAACTCAGAGCTGCTGTTTTTAGGAGGGGGAAGGCAAAGTCCAGCTGCAAATTGCTGGAAATAAGAAAACAGGATCATTGCATGGAAAGGGTTCACCTCCTTTGGGATTTTGGAGCATTTACCTGATGGGCACTGAGAGCACAACACAGCCAAACTAAATGCAGATAATGCAGTGGTTATAGCAGAGGGAGGAGGGAAAAGAAACTCAGAGTCTTTCTTTTGTGTGATTTTAATGTTTGGGTTTCCCAGTTTGTGTTATTCTTCTTTCTGCCTGTGCTGGGAAAGGTTTAAACTCTGCCCTGTTCCAGTTTTCAGGTGCTAAAGCCTCTTTTTTACCTGTTCTGGCATCTCTAAAGCTCAGAAGTGATTTTAAATAATATTCATTAAGGTGTGGAGGTTTAATGGCACAGTATTATTAATGCTGTGAATAAAGGAAACTACAAGGAGTAAACTGAATTTTCTTTATTTTTTCTTTTCCATTTCTTTAACCCAACAATTCTTTGTGCCACTCTCATTTGACTCACCCAGCAGAACTGAAATCCAGAAGTCTTGGCTTTTAAACCCAGTGCTGGAAGTGAAAACTGCACCTCCTATTTCAGAGGATTCAGTTTAATCACAAAGCAGTGATTTAGAATTGAGACTAAATTCAGCCAGGCAGAAATGAAAAGCTTTTTCTTAAAAAAAAAGAGCAAGAAAAAGGGAAAACTTAAGTGGTGGTTTCTTTTTTCACCACTGGAGACCCTTAAATCTTTCTTCAGCCTCTGCTCTTGCTCAAGCTGGAGTTGGAATCTCAGGGCTGGAAGTGCTGGAGGAAACTTTATGGTCTGTGTTATGTAGGTGGCAGGTTTAGATTATTATAATGGTCATATTTGGCCTCAAAAGTCTGCAAAAGATGAGGTGGAGTGCAATAAAACCAGTCTCTTACCTCTCTGCAGAATAGAGAGTTTAGATTTATGAAGAAATGTCTGTTCAAAGAGGAATTTCTTGCTTTAAGATCCCTTCCAGCCCAAACTCTGCTGTGATTCTGTAAAATCAAAATCTGTGATTCTGCTGTCACCCTGAGATGAAACATTATCCGAGATCAGGGAAGTTATTTCTGGAACTAACTGATTTTTTTTCCCTCTTTTTACTTGGTAAAAAATATTTTTATTTGAGACACATGTGGTTTAGTTGACAAAAAAAATGCCTTTTAATGTTCTGGCATGTGGAGAATCTCAGGCTAGGCTCAGGTTGTTTCCTTTCCATCAATGGATGGGAATTTTTTAGGGATCTTACCTGCTGTGAATTCTATTTCCTATCAAATAGGATTTGTATTTGTAGTTGGAGAGAGAGTAGAAGTTGTAACCCTTCCTCCTTTAGTACAGGATTTTGTTCTGCTTCCAGTTACACTAAAAATAAGCAGCTTTTTCTTGTCCTGGTTGCTTCCCTCTCTTTCCAGCCCCTCAAAAACCCTGAGTTTTCCTCATAAAATGAGGTTAATTCATCCAAACCATTTTCTTTTCTATGAGAACCATAAAATGGAAAAAAAACCAAAAACCAAACAATATTATGAATACATAAACCCCAGGTGAGAATCAGGAACCTTTTATTTGCTCAATAATTAGCTGAGTTGTTATTAGAGCATTATTTAAAGTACCTGGGTGAGTGTGGGGTTACTAAAATATAAATATTAGGGGATGGAAATGCAGAGCTGAATCAGCAAAGTAGGTCAGAGCCCCCAGGCTCAGGAAGGAACCAAACCATCAACAATGGGATGAGAACATTTACCAGGACACAGGGAATGGCTTCCCATGGCCATAGGGCAGGAGAGGTGGGATATTGGGAAGGAATTCCTGGCTGTGGGGGTGGGGAGCCCCTGGCACAGCTGTGGCTGCTCAGAATCAGCTGGGTTAACTCAGTTTAAGTCACAAACCCATCTGAGCTCTTTTTCCCCGAATCCAGTGGGGGATGTTTGCACAAGGTGGTTTTTGGGAGCAATATTTGGGAAGTGAGAGCCTCCAGCAGAAGGATGAGGATCAAGATGGATCAACCTGGAGAGGAGAAGCTCCAGGGAGAGCTCAGAGCCCCTGAAGGGCTCCAGGAGAGCTGGAGAGGGATTGGGGATAAGGGATGGAGGGACAGCACACAGGGAATGGCTCCCACTGCCCAGGGCAGGGCTGGGTGGGATTTTGGGCAGGAATTGTTCCCTGGGAAGGTGGGGAGAGCTGGGATGGAATTCCCAGATTTGCTGTGACAGCTCCATCCCTGGCAGTGCCCAAGGCCAGGCTGGACACTGGGGTTGGAGCACCTGGTGGGGAACAAGGTGGGCTTGAAGGTCCCAAACCAGTCTGGGATTGCTGATCTCAAAGCTGAGATCTCAGGATCTCTGCAGCTCCCTGCATCCACTGATGGGGAATTTCTGGGCCAGGAAAACATTTGAACAGAGCAGTGGATGAAGAGACAAATCTGCTGAGGATCCTGGCACTCAGACCTGAAGAAACACTGATGAGAGCAGAGACTTCAGATTGGTTTCTCACTGAAAAGGTTACACAGAAACAGTCCTAGTTAAAAGTCCAGTCGATGGAACATATTGGGGACTTTTTTTTGTAGGCATTTGACATTTTAAAGATAGACCAGATAAATACCATTACTGAGAAACTGTATCAAAGGGAAGATATTCTAACCTTGGAATAAAAGTTCATTTTTATCTCTGTGTGAAGTGGATCAAGGACTTTCTGTATGAAGTTCTCTTTTTGCCTTTATCTTTCTCACAGCATTTGATATTACTGAAATTGTTAGATAGCAATTACAGATTCCCAAATTGTAGGAGATGATTTACATTGTAAAGTACACAAAGTTTCTGGTCCAAAGAATTGTTTGTTTCTAGCTGTGGGGGAATAAATTGGTTTATGCTGTTAAATTAACTTGTTCTTGGGCAGGTTTTCACTTGCAGAAGCAATTCCTGCTGCTCCCTTTAGGGAGGGTCCTTCTCAATTTTGAGATATCCAAACCATTTTTGTCCTCTGCCCCAGCTGGGGGTGATGATTTGAGCTGAAACATGTTTTTATTTTAATACATAAATAATCTTCATTTCTGGAGAATACCCACGAGGGGAGGGATTATTCATCACCTGACTCCAGGGAGTATTTTAGTGCAATCATAAGAGTTAAATAAATATTCAGCTTTGTTTTTTCCCTCTTTCCATGAACCAATGTGTTTTTATCAACTTCCCAAGAGTGTGTCATGATAGCTGTGTCACAATACATGAAGGAACTGGGAGATTTTGTCTATAGTATGGAAAAAAATAATATTTTTTCCAGCAGAAACTCCTTTTGGATAACTGGTGAACCAATGCTTGGCCTTGATGAATCCCATGGGTTGCTTAAATGTGGGATTACTGTTGTTACAATTTCTGAAATGGAATTATTGTAGGATTTATGGGCATCATGTATAAATATGCTTGAGTAGGATTTAGATATGTTTTTTATGAAAAATAGCTTTTTGAGGAAGCAGAACACAAAGACCAATGTGCAGTTCAATCATTAATAAGTGCCACCATCCCTTGGAGCTTTTTTGGTCCAATTTTCTCCAACTGTTATCTCTCCTTGTAGGATTTCCTGATGGAAACATTCATCATGTTCAAGAACCTGATTGGGAAGAACGTGTATCCCTTTGACTGGGTGATCATGAACATGATGCAGAACAAGTGAGTACAGGGGGAAACACTCCAGCACAACAGGGTTGCTTGGGGACAACAGCCCTGCCCTGCCTTCTCCTTCTCAAGCAAAGAATTCCTGCAAAATTGGCTCTGGAACAGAATTAGGGGCCTGGTTTAGGGTGCTTGGAGTCCACCAAAAATCAAGTGTGACAACCTGGATTTTGGAGCCAGCTGCAGGTGCAGTAAAATTCCATCCCATCATAATTGAGTTTGTTCTTTGGAGGATGAATTGCATGTTGTGCACATGGCCTCACATCAGGTGGTGTTGTATGGAGTTGTATGTCCAGGAATGATTTCATTGGTGTTACAAGAAAGAATTAAAAAAGCTTTTAAATCCAAATTCCATCACCCCAGTAATGTAGAGAGAGGCTGAAAATGTTCCTAATGCTCATTTTTTTTTCCTCAGTAATTGCAGTTCTGTCATTATTTAGCATTCCTTTGTGCAGTGTTTTATGCTGGTGACATTTTATTAAGTGTGTCAAATGCTTTTATGTGTACTGAGATGAAAGTATAAGGGAAAAACATTATATTTACCAGTTGCCTGGAGAAATCTCTTCTGTATTTACTGGAAGCTACCATGGCTGTAAAGTTGTCAGTGTTTCCTTATATAAAATCCTGAACCACAGCTCCTGCTCTCCTTATAAAAATGCACCATAACTTTAATCTTGGCTTCTGAAGTCTCCTTAACTCCCTAATAAAATCCATTTTGAATAAATAGGAGTCAGGAGATTGAGCCATCCTTGGGTTTCTCCTGCTGGTTTGGAAAGCTTGGGAAGGTGTTTGAAATGAGGAGCCCTTGGAGAGCTGATGAGGAGCAACTGAAGCCCTTTGGGTTTATTTATTTATTTTTTTATTATTTTTATTAATTTTGAAAGTGGTTTTGCTTTAGCATCTCTGAGTGCTTTGGGAGCTGTGGGACAGTGAAGGTGTCCCTGCCATGGCAGGGATGGCACTGGGTGGCATTTAAGGTCCTTTCCAACCCAAACCAGTCTGGAATTGTGTTCTCTCCATATTATTCCAGGTGACCTCTCAGTGTTCATTGGGTGGGGATTTCACCTTGGTTTTATTTGTCCCTGTGAAATTCTGGCCACACACATGAAAGAGCAAAGGTACAAAAAGAACTTTTTCCTGCCAAGGTTTTTTTTTTTTCCTTAAAGCACAAAGGGATCCTTACCCAGACAGCTCCTCATGGAAAATTTGGTGCAATGCAAAGCACAATGGAATTTTTATCCTTAAAAATAGTCTTGTCTTTATCCCATGCTGAACATAAAGTCCTGAGGAAGCAGAAATGGGATGTGTTGATGATCTTTGATTCTTCCTGACTCCCCTCAGTGCCTGTACAATATCTCAGTAGTAGTTAAAGTTAAAAACAAAAATATTTTCCAGTTTTTTGGTGTAGATGAGTATTTTCAGATTCCTAAGGGGGGTTGTTCATCCCTAATTCCCTCATTCTTTCATTCCCATTGCACCAGCTCCTCTGGAAATTCTTCTCAATTGATTTCCATGCTTTTCATTTTTCCTGTTGGAGTTTCCAAACCCAGAAAACTGCATTGTAAAATACCTTGTTTTGTCCATCTGCTCCATTTATTTCCACCCTTGTAAAGTTTTATTGAAGAAAACCAGATGAAATTTAAGAACAAATTCTGTCTTTTAAAGCTGTGGCATCCCCTCCATAGAAATAACTCCAAACATGCAATTTTGTGTCATTTTTGAAAGCACCTCCTTGGGCAGTTTCTGTGCCATGAGCCAAATCAAGAGAACTAAATTTTAGATGCATCCACAATTTCATTTATTTCCTGTGTGGAATATATCTAGTAGTGTGGAACAATGGGAAAAAGAATAAAAATACCTGGAAAATTGAGCTCAAATTCCTCATTTAGACCAATCCTTTAGGAGCTTTTTCCTAAAGCTCCTCTCCATGCATTTCTTTGCTTCCAGGTTAAAATAGTTTGGATTAAGCAGTGGATTCAAATATTCTGGATGAGATAAAGTTGCAGGCATGGGAGAAGAAGGAAAATAGAGAAGTGCATGTGAACAACTGGATTGCAGGGAATATTTACAAATATAAGTTTAGTTCAAATACAGTATAATATTTTTATGAACTTCTCTAGTGGGATAAATACATAGAAATATATGTATATTATATATAAAAATTCTGCACAGTCAGTAATAGTGACAGAAATTACTCTAAAAACTTTGCCTGCCTGTTTTTGGTCCAGTGCATGAAAACATCAAGGTCTTCTCCCTTTCCTGCCTCCCAGGGTCCCATCCCAAGTTCAGGGTCCCATCCCAAGTTCCAACACCACAGGGAGTCACACTGTGTTCCCACCTTTCATGCCAAAATGAGCACAAGAAATCTTCATATCTAACAAAATAATTCTTTTTTTTTTTTGTATAATACTTTATTTACTGATTTGTCTAATGTAGCAAACTTTTCATTTTAGCAATGCAATTTGTTGATTCAGAGCCCAAGGTTTTGGTGTCACCAGTTTGATGGGATTGCCAGCAGTGTGTTCAAGTGGCATTGGGCTGCAGGTGTCTGATCAGCATTTTGGGGGTAAAAAATTGCATTTTGGGGATAAAAGAAGAGAATACTCAAAATGATGCAGTGGCTTTTTCTTTCACTTCCAAAGTTTGGTCCAGATCAGCCTGTGGCTTACAGGAAACAATATCCAAGGAAAGGAGATGGAAAAAAAAACCACTGAGGATAACAGAGGTGGATAAGGAACCAATAAATAAACTTTTGAAACAGCTCCTTGTAAGGAGGAGCTGGAAATATCTTTTAATTCCTTTTAGGATACTTGTGCACCTTGAAATTGCAGCTCAGCTGCTGTAAGGTTTGTGTGTGCCCTCATTTTCAGGAGGAGTTATTCCTGTTCAAGGCATCATTTCTGTATTTAATAGCTTTAAGCAATCAGGGAGTTTCCCTGAGTTTCTGGGTAGGCCTGGGAAGTGCTTTGGAGGCAGATTCTTCATTCCAGGCATCTCCAGGAAAACACAGCCAGGGAGCTGGAGCTGTAAAAGCAGCTCCATAAAAAGGCAGGGATTTTGTCTTGTTTCCATTTCCACCATCCAAACCATGTTCTGAAATGTTCTGGAAATTGTTTTTAACTTCTGTCAGAAGCTGACAAGCTAAACTTGGGTTCCTCCTAAACACATAACTCAGAACATGAAAGCAATTCCTCCCTACGGTTCTGTAAATGAAAATAATTTAGTCTTTGGTCTTACTTTTGGCATTTGAGACAATTCAGTTCCTTTGGTAAGACCTTATGATATATTAATTTGTAGCTGCTACTTTCATCTGCAGCTGTGCTAGTGGAAGCTGAGTTGCCTATGAAAAAGGAATTGGATGTTTGCTGTTCTATTTTTTGTTTCTAATATCCACATTTACATAAAATACCTGTTTGTTTTGCCTTTTGATGTCAGAGAGAGCAGGATGAGATGCTCTCAGTGAAAATGAGGTTTCTTGTCTCTATTTTTTTTTTTTTTTCTCCCAGAGGAAACAGAGCTGGCCTGGTAGGGAATGTGGAAGGTGTTACCTGTTGTGTCAGGGAGGGTTAGGTTGAAGATTCTTCCCAAAGGATGGTTGGGTATGGAGAAGCTCCCCAGGGAATTGTCACAGCCTCAAACTCTGCTCAGCAGCAACAGAAATATTCCTTTATGATGCCCCCTGTTCCCAGCACAAATCCAAACCACCACCCCACACCTTCCATGAAGAAAATGCCCTCAAGCCCACCCAAACCCACCCCACCAGCCCAGAATCTCAATGAATTTTTTTGTGTTAAAATCCAAAAAAATCCTTGCAAAGAGCAGGACAAAAGGATGGGGGAGACACTCCAGATAAACACATCCTGAAATGTTTATTTTTGGAGCTTGCAGGGAAATGTAGGCAGTTCTGCTGCCTGGTTGTCATAGCAGTACCTGTCAGATCCTTGCTGTGCTCTCAGAATTCCCTCCAGTGATGTTTGTGACCATCCATCAGCAGTGGGCAAACCCTGACGTGCTGCAATAACTTCTGCAGAACTGGGAACCTTCCAAAGCTGCCTCTGAGTTTATCCAGCCTGACAAGTCACCCAAAGCCAAACTGAAATTGGGGTCTAGTGTATGGAAATTTGGCTTAATTGCAATGTCCTGCTGAGTTCAAGGCAGGCTTATGGCAACAAAAGCAGGGTGGTTTTAATAAATGTATGAAAATAGGCTCTTTGCACTTACATAATTGACCAGTCAAGTTGCATCCATCACATGAGTGCAAGTGCAAAAGCTCTTATTTAAAATCCTCCTGCTGTATGAGGGGTAGTTTTCATAACAGGGGAAAAAGAGGCCAAGAAGGATGGCAAAGATTCTGTATGGAAAACTACAGGGAAAGCACCCCATAATTGCACATCCTATCAGGTGTTATTAAATCTATGGGATTGGGGTGCAAGGAGCAGAAAAAAAGCTTTAAAATCATCATTTCATTTCCCAAATCCCTTTGTGGGATCAAGCCTCTGTTAATTCCATGTTCAAAGACATTATTTGTGGCCTTAAATTGCTCCAGGGGAGGTTTAGATTGGAGATTAGGGAAAATTCTTTCATGGGAAGAGTTTTCAAGCAGTGGTGGAGTCCCCATCCTTGGAAGTGTTCAAAAAACATCTGGAACAAGGTGGGTTGAACTCAATGACCTTAGAAATTATTTCCAACCTTAACCATTCCATTTTATGATTAGTGGATGTTACTTGCAAACCCAAATTTAGAACTGGGGCCCTGACCACTTAAATATTTCCTCCATATGTGTTTTAGGGGAGTAGGGTAACTGGTTTGCATCTCCAAACTGGAATTGGGATGAAGGAAGTGTTTGAAATGCAATTATGTTTTAGGAGGCCAAGGGATGCATTGTTTCAAGAAGAGTTTGAACAGTACAAAAAGCTCAGATTAGAAGGAATTGCTGCTACTTTTCCTGACTATTAATGCATTTCCTACAGGACTCTGTGCTTACTTAGGAAGTTTAAGAGTCCAGACATGCAGCTTGAACAATCCAATAATGTAATTCAGGGCTGGAATGCAATGAGACTCCAAATGGGAGCAATTTTGTTTTTCTTTAGTGCTGAATATTTCTCTGTATAAAAAAAAACCTCCCACTATTTCTCTTGTATAGACTGAGGATAACAATTTTCAAAGCTTGTAACTTCCTTAGGAACCAGTTCTCAAAATTAACTCATGTGCCCCAAAGTTTGCTCTTCATCTGGGAATAAAAGACAGGAATGCACATTGATAAATCATCTAAAATTTCTGTACATGCAGGGATTTTTTTTTTTGCTGTCCATAAAACCCTGTTGCATAATGTACTGACCTTTTCAGGAAAGACCTTGCAGGATTTTTGCTTTAGCATTGTACCTGTCAAATTAACTGCACCTGGGAGGAAAATGAATATACTTGACTGTGTTTGAAATAACAGGGTCTTTTCTGAGATTCCTTGTTCTTCAGCAGGTGCTTTTTTCCCTTGATGGTTTCCAGCCCATAGCAGGTGGTTTTCTCCCAGCCTTTGGAGTCAGAAATGTCCCTGGCATTGGTGGAATATTGATAATTCTGTGGTTGTGAGAACTGCTGGGCAGCTGGGGCAGCCCACTGGATTTCATGATCTGGTTTTCTCCTTAATTTCTGTACTCTGTGATCACATAGGATGGAGAAGTCATGGAAGGAGGGCAGGGTCAGTGGGATTTTGGGAAGAAATGCTTCCTTGTGAGGGTGCTGAAGGGCTGGGATGGAATTGCCAGATTTGCTGTGGTTGCCCCTGGGTCCCTGGCAGGACCAAAGCCAGACTGGACACTGGGGCTGGAGCACTGGGACAGTGAAGGTGTCCCTGCCATGGTGGGGTGGGGTTGGGATGGGATTTAAGGTCTTTCCAACCCAAACCACTCTGGGATTCTGAGGAGCACCTGGTGGAGCTGCCAATGTTGGGATATGGGTGTGAGATATCCCAGCCCTCCCAAATGCACCTGCTGCTTTTTGAGAACTCCTGCCATTAATCCCTCCTGGCATCTAGAGATGGAATAATGATTTCCAGAACTAAAATAATTACCTTGCTGATCATAATTATATCATCTTAATTATGGTTTTCATGTGTTTGGAGCTGTGTTGGGTTTTTGGGAAGATTTCCTGCAGCCAGGTGGGCTTGGGCTGGTGACCATGTCCAGCATCTGCTGTGATGCTGCTTGTTCTGGATTTTATTCTTGTGCTTCCCTTGACAAAGGCATTTTCCTGTCCCTAAAGGTGGGTGGGGTTTGGTGTCCTGCCAGGAATTGAGTTCTTGGAGCCACAACAGCTCTGTAAAACCAGGAGAAGGCTGTTGCAGCTCCTCTTCATCCTAAAGCACAACTTGCTTTTAATTTTACTTCTAAAATATCACTGTGGAGCATTAGCTCCACCTTTATTGCTCAGCAACAACCCTGTGACACTTCAGCTTGGATTTGCCCCAAGAAAATTCCAGTGAGTTGGAAGCAAAGGATTGTGTGTTAGGGAACAGCTTTCCTAGGAAGAAACACAGAGGGATAAAATCCCAACTGCTGCTGTTCTTGAGTTCAAGGGGAAAAAGGTGAAAGAAGGGGTTTATAGAGATTTTTTTTTTCATCTTCTGTTAAGAAGTTTTTGCTATTTTTGGCACCTTGCAAAGTTTTAGGTAGCAAGGCAGAACTGAGATTTAGATCTGGAAAATCCTTGAGCATAAACTCCTTGGAGTGGGGGCAAATTGAATCCTTTCAAAACCTTTTGAATGCTCCTGGGGGAACTTCAGGGAACCTGTGGGTTTATCAGAGAATTTTTCAGGTTGGGGAAGAGCTCTGAGATCAGAGTCCAACATCAGCCCAGCAGCAGCACCTCATCCTCAAGGGCCTCACCCACACATTTGTTGAACATTTCCAGAAATGGGATCTCCACCACTGCCCTACTGGACAACCCTTAACATTGAGAAATTTTCTCTCCAATCCAACCAAACCTCCCCTGGCACAGCTTGAGGCTGTTTCCTCTCATCCTGTCACTGTTATTTAGAATAATCTTTAATCCAGATGACATCCCATGTTGTGCTGGGGGTTTTCCAAGGAGGGATTTCCCAGGGAATCACAGGTAGGAGTGGCTGCTCCTCCCAGACCCCAGTTTGCTCTGCTGGTTTTCTTCCAGGTTTATTTTACCTGCTCTAAAGTCACAAGCAGGTGACAGGCACCTCCCAGTCTGTCATTTCCCAGACTGGCTCAGAAATGGGATATTTTAAAGAAAAATAGGAGCTGCACACAGCTGAGTGAAAGCAGCAGCATGGCTCAACTGCTACACTGAGAAAAAGCAAGAGGATGTTGAAAATGGCTTTTTATTCCTCACTCTTTGGAACCATCAGCCACAGGATGCTCTGGGTGTCTGGTTTCCTTTGTTTTTAACAAGATCCTTGGAAAGCCAACTCATATTTTTTGGCTACTTGCCCTCTTTTTTTTTTTCCCCAACTTGCATCTTGACAGTGTTGAGAACTGCTGGGTTTACCACAGTGTTTGGAAAGAAAGCTGTAAGAGGTGATTAGCCTGTGTGCCATGGTAATTCTCTGCTAAGAGCTAATTGAGACCTGCACAAGCCTTGCCAAAGTAATTTCAAATGGAACACAATGATTCCAATATTATTTTCCCTTCTGGAATCTAAACCTGGGTTGACATGATGATTCTTTGGGATTACTGTGCTCAGAAGCCTTTTAGCAGCCAATATCTTTATCAGTTTGGGTTTAATGATATTTTTTTATCAAATTAAGCAAGAAGAATTCAATCTATTGTGCAGTAAATGATGGATAATAATGTTGTTACATATTTTTGGTTTTTGTTTTGTGCTCTAATTACTTCAGCAGTGGAAACCCTTGGCAGATTACATTTCCTCAGACAGATCCCTTAGTGCAAGGCTTCCTTTAATTTAAAGTTTTCTTACAATTTCCTAATTACAACTGAAAAGACCCTTAACTGTCATTGTAAATTTTACATTTTATTTTGTGATCTTAATGTTCTTTTCTCCAGTGCTGCCTGAACCCACTCCAGAGGCCCTGGTGTGTAGCTACTCAAAGTTTAGCTCTCTCTAAGATGAGCTCATGAACATTTGAATCCACATTATTGTACCAGTGTGGGTGTTTGGGATGAAGCTGCATCCAAGTATTTGCTTTCTCATTTCATGGAGCTTTGGGGGACTTTTTCAGCTTTATTCTGCTTTTTCTGGCTCCTCACAGTCAGTTTTGATGCCTGCAGCACCAAAATTCTTTGGGACCACCTAGAGGAGTTTTGCTCTGTGGGTTTCCACAGGAAAAACAATCCCTGGGGCATGTGCCCAAAACCAAGGCTGAGAAAATGATGGTGAGAATCTAAAGCATCCTGGTGGCACTTGGGGACATGGGTCAGTGGTGCAATACCAGGTTGGACTTGATGATTCTCAACCTAAAAATAATCCCATGACTCTGTGTGGATGGGAAAAACATTCCACCTTAGCACCCAACCCCACCTGGATGTGGTGTTCCAGTTATTAATTAGAATTCTGGTGTCCTGGCTGCTCATTTTGGGCACACTGAACCCCCCAGGAAGTCACAGCCCCAGAGATGAACATTCTGGGATGTTTTTAGCACAGGATGTAAGGCATGAACACCACGTGGCAACACTTGGTGCTTATAAAAGCAGCAGCATGAAGGAGGTAATTAAATAAAGCTGGAGGTGTTAAATCCCAAAGCAGGGCTCCATTTTTACCAAGTGTTGTTTATTTTTAACAGGAAAGGTGTAGCAACTTTCACTTCAAATTATTATTTTTCTACATCAGCATAATTTCAATTAGTACCACTGCCCATTTAAAAATATGCAGGGAGTGAAATTGGGTTTATTCATCTTCTCCAATAATCTAAAAAAACCCAATATTTCAGTCTTGAAAAGTAACATAAAAATGGTTGTTTGGGTATTATTTTCAGGCTTAAATGCATTTTTGGCTGTTAGTCTGGAATTCAGATTTCTGTAGTGAGCTTTGCACTGAAGTTCTGTGGGGTTGACCAGCAATGAGTGACTTCAGGATTTTCAGCACTAAGAGCTAAACAAAGATATTGTACATAGTATAAAACAGTACTTTGCTCTTAATTTATTATTTTTTAAATGATTCACAAGAATAGTGTCCAACCCAGTTATTAACTTAGTACAGTTTGGGTAAAATAGGTCTAAAATCTGCTTGTTTTTACCTTTGCCAACACATTCCTTTTCTGAATTTTCATCTTTTTCAATGACTGACAGTGGTGCAGCATTTTGGCTTCTCAGAGCAGCAGCCTGGATGCTTCAAAAGCCAGCAAGGCCTTTTCTGGGGTTATTAAATTTTAGGATCAGAAATATTTCATGAACATATTCTAGAAAACAAGCTTTTAGAGTTGGGAGTATGAGAAAGCACAACCACTCTAGGAAGAACTAGAGGGTTTTTTTAAAAAGAAGAAGGTAATTATTCATGCTCTGACATAACAGATGGGTGATTGTAGGGCAGGAAGAGTTTAAAGCATATTTAGAGAGAAAAGAGGTGTCAGATCATTGGCTATCACCAGTTTGAAGGTTTATATCACTGAATATAAGCACTGAAAATCATCTTCTCTCCCTCTCTCAATGCACTGCAGGCAGAGCTTGAGCTCAGCCTTTCCTGATGGATGTTTCTCCTTTTCCATCAGAAGTGTTAGAGGAAAGCAAGCACTTGCAGGTAGTAAAGCAGAGATATTTCTAGATCTTGGGTTGAACAGGCTGAACTGAGAAGGTAAATTCATGATTTTTTAGCATTAACTAAAATGAGAGAATCTTTAGGATACAGGTGATGGATAACTGGTGTTAGAAAATATCCATCCTGAGGCAGAAACTCTGCAAATCCTGCTCCTTGAGTGGCTGAACTTTAAACTTCAACATGTTTTTCATTTGGGATGTTCAAAGCAATAACATGAAAGATATTAAAAGCAAACCTTTTGCTTCTTTAAATCCCTTGTATATAAACATTCACCAAATGCTTGTTGAGCTGCAAAGGGAATTTTCTGTCAGTGTGTTCAGGGATCTGTTTGGATTTGCTCTGCCTGGGACAGGAGCTTTGCTCTCTGAGCTTTTTCAGATATTTTTTTGCCCTGGATGTGTGGGAAGGGCTTTCCCCTTCACCTTCCATCTCTCCCTGAGCCTTTGCTGATCCTGCTCTGACCTTCCCCTCCCCTGCCTGACTTCCCTGAGGCTGGGGAGAGCACCCACTGCCCTTTGTGGGAGTTGTTTGCTGCTTGCCAGCAACTCCAGGAAAAAGAAAAAATAATAATGTCTGGCTGCTGCAGAAGGTGTGAAAACTCTCATTTCTCAGGTCACTGTGGTTATCAGGGACATGAAAAGTTCCTCTCTCTCTGCAAGTGGCTTCAGAGAGAGAGAAGGAGCTGAAATGGAGCTCCTGATCCCATCTCTGCTCCAGTTCCTTTGGAGCTGCTGGGGACAGAGCCACCTCTCCATGCCCACAGCACTCCTGTGCTACAGCATCACCCCTGGCTCTGTTTGTGGGATGGATGGATGGATGGATGGATGGATGGATGGATGGATGGATGGATGGATGGATGGATGGATGGATGGATGGATGGATGGACTGCACAGGAAGCAATGAAATCTTATACAGTTGTACCCCCCCACCCACCCCTTGTTTCTAATTTAATTTATTTTTGCTCATGTTCCATGTGGAAATATATTTTGATTCCTGACAGTCAGAGGAACAGTGATTCTGTGGTTAAAAAAACACTTTTATGACACTACACATTTCTTAATGCTGGAATTTTCCTTCTGAGGGCTCAGGCACTCCCTGGGTTTGTTCTGTTAAAATATATTTACTTTGTATGATTTGCCTGTAGCTGGCACAGTCACATCTGCACTATGTGTAACAGAAGTACTCAAAGTAAAAAAAAGACACAGGAGAAGATAATTGATGCTTTTCTGACAGTTCCCTGATAAAGATATCCAAACAGAAACACTTCTGGGATGAATTTCAGTTGCATGTTCTCCTCAGTGAGTTTTAAAGGAGGTGTGGTACTACCATGGCTTTGTGAGGATTCACTCTCCTTCCCACACTTGTCTCATGTTCTTCCTTCTGGACTGTTTTGCATCTTCTCATGCAGAAACCACTTTTCATTTATAAAAATGGAAGTGAAATTGCCAACTGTCAAAGCCAAACATGTTTTCTGTAAGTGCTTCTTGAGCACTGACTAACTTTTTATTTGTCAGACAGTTTTTGACAACGTGCTCCTTCCACAACCACTTCACTTGTGTTTCTTTGAGGAAAACAAGGAAAAGTTTTCTTAAGGAAAAATATTTCCATTCTTGATATATGAGTCACAGTTATTACCTGGTGTTTGGTGTCTTTCCTGGTTTGGTGCAGCCTCAAGCACTTTTTACTTAGAGATGTGCATCCAGCACTTGTCAGTGTTTGTATCCCTACAAATAGTATTTCTTAGCCAGAGTTTTCTGTTCTATTTAACCTGTAATTTTCATTGTTATTGACAGTATTTGAGGATTTTAGGTTCTTGAAGAATTATTCTTCATCTTTTCAAGTTTGTCCAAAGCCTCTTTTTCCCTCACCATGTTCTGACACTGCTGAGGGAGCAGTGGGAGCCCCTTGAGGGATGTGCTCTCAGCCCTTCTGGAATGTCTCTTGACCAATGGATATGGAAAAACATATCATGGAATTACAGGATCCCATGCTGGGGATCAGGGCTCATCTGGTGCTGTGATTCTTGGGAAAAGCTGAGGAAAACTGGTTTTCCTTGGAGAGCACATTCTCAGCTCTGCTGTGATTGTCTCTTGGTGAGAGGATTGTCATTCTGCTGGAATCATGGAACTACAGGATGGTTTGGGCTGGAAGTGACATGAAAGCTCATCCCACTCAATTCCTGCCCAAAATCCCACCCATCCCTGCCCTCTGGCAGTTTGCACCCATTCCTCCTTGTCCTGTCACTCCAGTTCCTGGTGAATTGTCCCTCTCAGTTTCCCTGGAGCCCTTTTAGGTCCTGGAAGGTTCTGTGAGGTCTCTCACCACCTTTTCTTGTGCAGGCTGACCCATTCCAACCCTCCCATCCTGGCTCCACAGTGGAGATGCTCCATACCCTGTATCAACTCTGTGCCCTCCTTATGTTCAGGGCACCAGACCTGCCTGCACTACTCCATTGCTTCATTTCATTTCATTTTCCTGCTTTAATTCACTATTTTCTGATCTAGCCTAATGAGAAAAAATCCACCATTGTAGTAAACCCTTGCCTCTTGATTGCAGAGGGTGAAAATCTCAGGGTTAACAAACAGAAATCCCAAACAAGGATTAGATGGAAAACACAGGGGAGTTTTGAGATGGACACCAACCAGTCAGGGGTGAGGCAAGGTTTGAAATTCTCTGTATTTCTCTTTAAAAGGCCCTTGCACTCTTTGCTGTGTGTTCTGGGTGATCTGCAGCCTCACCCAGGGCTTGTCAAACACCTCTGGAAGGAGGCAGTTGGCTTAATTAAAGCAGATCAATGTTTTTGCAGCTTCCTATATTTTAGTTTCTGCCAAGACAACTGACAACAAGAAATGAGGAATTTATGGAGGAATCATGAAAAATTTATGCTGGTATGTGGGATTTATTCATTCAGCATAAAAAGTGTGTTTTAAATTCTGACATCAGAGCTGCTAATAGGAAATTTGGAAATAAACTAAAACTGTTGATTGTTTAGTATGAATATGCAGATTCCACTCTGGATTTCCATCCTGTGCTGTATTTCACAGAACCCTGGAATGGTTTGGATAGGGAGGGACATAAAGATAATCCCATTCCACCCCCTGCCATGGCAGGGACACCTCCCACTGTCCCAGTGCTCCAAGTCCCAATGTCCAGCCTGGCCTTGGGCACTCCAGGGATTCAGGGGAACCTACAGCAAATCTGGGCACCTGTGCCAGGGCTCACCACCCTCCCAGGGAACAATCTCTCCCCAAAATCCCACAGAAATCTGTTTTCCTTCTGCTTAATGCCATTTTCCCTTCTTCCATCAATGTTGTAGTTGTAGAACTGAGTTTATTTCACTGTTAGTCAGGATTTCAAACTTATTATTTGCATTGGTCAAAACTCATGGTTTTAGTCCATGTTTTCTTAGAAGAAAACTGGAGTATTGCCAATGACAAATGTACATCAAATCCTTCAATATTAAATCTTTAAAAAAGCCCCAAACCTCAACTCAGCACTCATGTGCATTTCTGGGGGTGGGGGGGGTGGGGGGGTGGGGGAAGGTTTAAATATTTATTTTTAAGCTTTGCTGAGCACTTTCTGGATATTATCTTCCCAAAGCAGAACTTGGTGTGTGGATGGACGAGTCCACAGGGACAAGAACAGCATTTTCCTCAGTCTCATTTCAGCTCTACTGTTGCATTAATTTCCTTTATAACTTCTGACATCTGTGGCATGAATTGCTAATTTGTTTGGTCTGAAAGTTGGTGGGAAATAACAACTCTACTGAAGCCAGAGTGCAAAGCCACTGTTGCATTCAGCATTTTTTGTCGTGGTTCTCCTGATGTGACCAACTCCTCCATTTTGTGCTTAACCTGGATTTGATTGAAATTTGTAAACTTTGCCTGTACATGGAGTTTTGTATCAGAGCTTGCTGTTCTCTCTGCTGTAAAATATCTAATCCCTTCTGCTTACATGTTTCTGTTAGAGCTGTTGCCTTGTTCTGACATGGAAATCCTCCCTGTACGAGTGTGATGGATGGAACACAGCACTTGCCTTGATGGAACATGGGCAGGGGATTGTTAGAGCTGATAAATGGAGTTTTAACACACCCTGGAGTGGGTTTTGGGCAGAGATGTGGGTGTGGGATGAGCTCCAAGACTCTCTGATCATGGGAATTAATCTGCAGATCTGGGGAAACTCAGCTCAGTCTGTCAGGGATGCCTCACAGCCAGCACGTGGGATGAGATAACGATGCACCACAATTAACCTGAGATGGGCAGCTTGAGATGAGACAAGCTTTACTGGCACTGGAGGTTTTACAAAGTTTTTTAACTCATTCAGTTGAAAATCTGCAAGGGCTGGGCTGTGTTTTGTGGATATGTCAAATAGCAAATAAATGCAGTTAAAGCTTGGTGGGTGCCAAGGGCAGGTTCCTGTGCTGCAGGAGATTTGCTGGGTTGAGGAACAGGACAGGATAGGGGGAATGGCCTTAAACTGTAGAAAGGCAGGATGAGGTGGGACATTGGGAAGGATTTTTTCTCTTGGAGGGTGGGCAGGTCATGGCAGAGCAGCTGTGGCTGCCCCTGGATCCCTGGCAGTGCCCAAAGCCAGGCTGGACACTGGGCTTGGAGCACTGGGACAGTGGGTGCAAGGAGATGGGCTCAGTGTAAATACTTCTCTTTTTTTTTTTGTAATGAGATTTTGGTGATTTATACTGATGTGAAAGAAATCTAGTAGCACAAAGTTCTGCTGAAAAAGTTTAAAACGAAAAAAGAAGTAACAACTTGTAAAACTTGCTCATCCCTGCAAGAATTTATGTCTGCACATACCTGAGCCAGTGATCAGGAACTTTGCTTGAAGACTGGCAAGGAATGCAATAGAAAAGCAGGAAAAATCAGGGAAGCAGATTCTGCCATGCAAATTCACTGGGTTAAGAAGGATGTGATTTGTGAAGGTTTTAAATTTGAACCCCCTGATTTTATTTTATTTAATTTTTTTTAGTTCCTCGGTCCGTTTTGGAGGCTGAATTATAGGAAGGATAAGGAAGGGACAGATTTAATGTCAGAATTCAGGTATTTCAAGGCACAAACCTGGAGAATTTATACTCCAGGTGTCAGGAGAGATGCCAGCAGTAAAGCCAAGAAAGCAGGCAATGTTTGAAATGAGCTGCAGCTCATTTTGGGGTGTGCTGCAGGCTCTGAGAGACACAGGCTTCCAAAAAAAATGGGCGTAAATTGTCCAGACAGATGTTGCCTTTGGGCCCAGGGGCTGCTGCAAGGGGATGTGCTGGGGCAGATGTTGAAAAAAGGGTTTGAGGGCTCTCCCAGGAGATCAGAGGGTTTTTTTTTAACCAGAGATGGGGTCAGTGCCCATCCTGGAACACAGGATGGGAGGGTGGGAGATCCTTCTGCATGCAGGTGATGTGAAAACAATCACCAGGATGACATTTCCTGATATTTTTGAGGCTTAGAGAAGAATTTATTGGTCCTTAAAACTCCTGACAGGAGGGTGCAGCCAGAGTGGGGACAGGGACAGGACAGGAAGAAATGGCCTCAAACTGCTCCAGAGGAGGCTCAGGTTGGATATTTGGGAAATTTTCTTTACAGAAAGGGCTCTCAAAGGTTGGAATGAGGTGTTGAGGGGTTTCACAGCCCTGTGGATGAGCCTGCTTGGGCTCGATGGTTTCAGAGGCTTTTTCCAACCATCATGATGATCCCATGATTCAGGGATTAGTCAGGCTGCAGTTCTGATTCTTTCAATTTGCATTTCAATTTGAATTCAGTCTTTGAACTGAATCTGAGGCTGTGACAGAGAGCTGGGAGTGAACTTGGTGTAAACTCCAACCTAATGTTTGTGTAAATTTCATGCCAATCTAAGTTCAAGAAAATCAGTGATTTCTTCATCAGCAATTCAGTATTTTCTGTGAATTTTAATCTATAATATTCTAATGACCTTTTTCCCAGAGTGTTTTATTATGGTGCCTCATTTATCATGGTAAAAGATATTTTTATTTTTTATGTGATGTTAAAAGTCACACATAAATTTGATCTTCCATTCACAGTCCACTTACTTAACCTGGTATTTGATTTAAAGGTGCTGCTGGCTTTGAACACAATTTAAAGGTACTTTTGGCTTGAATTCAGTTAACTTAAATATTTTTTTGAGGTAATTACCACACAAATATCAATGGCAAATGAGCAAAATACAATCATGGGCAAGAATATATATATATATATATGTATAATTTTATTTCTGCATTTTAGACTGAAAAATCATCCATTGGATTTGTTACTTTAGCAGTTGGACATTGTGGGAGAATTAAACTTTGCCAACTTGTTCAGCTCTTCTTTGCTAAAGGGCCACTGTCAAGGATGCTTTGTTTGCTCTAAAGAAAGATTTGTAGTGACAGTTTTACATAACAACAATAATATTAATTTGAATTATTTTTGGAAGAATCTCAGAGCAGCTGGGGAAGATCATCTGCATGATGTTGACCTTACAGATGTTCAGTTTGATTCATGGAGGAATGCAGTAATTTGCCTGTGCCCATGCAGTGAAGAATAGGAGTCAGCTCAGAGATTATTTTCACATGGAATGTTCAGTTCCATTTTGATAACTTGTGCATTTTCCCTGGGAATATTAGCCCATATCTCCTGAAATAACCCAGTTCACATCTGGGGTGCAAAAGATGAAAAATTAGTTGAAATTCTATGCAAAGTTAAGGAAGGTTAATGTATTTTACCAAGTTTTTTAAGGTCAACAAAAGTGTGGGCAAATATCCACCCTGAAGAACACATAGGGTTGTGTAATTCTGGGGAGTTCAACCTTGATGGTCATGAATTGTCAGAGCATTTTGGAATTATTTGGGCTGGAAGGGATCATCCCATCCCACCCCTGCCATGGCAGGGACACTTCACTGTCCCAGTGCTCCAAATCCCATCCTGCCAGGGATCCAGGGGCAGCCCCAGCAAATCTGGGAATTCCAGCTCAGCCCCTCCCCACCCTCCCAGGGAGCAATTCCTTCCCAAAATCCCATCCCTCCCTGCCCTCTGGCAATGGGAAACTGTTCTTAGAGTTTTAAACAATAGATTAAAACTCATAAAAATCTGGAATTGTGAGAAAAGCTCTGCAAAGGCTCCGCCTCATTTTTCCTGGGGAAGAAGAGCTTCTGGAATAAATAAACTGATCCCCCTCCCCAGTGGATCCCACACCCTGGCACTGCTGGAGAGCTGCCCTTCCCCTGCCCCTCCATGAAGATGTGCAAGGAGGGCACTGTAAATGTTGTTTTTTAAAAATCTAAACTATAAATGTGCAAAATGACCACAGTGTTCCTCCCTGCAAGAACCCACATCCAACCTGCAAAACCCCAGCCACAGAGACTTGAAGAGAAGAGCAGAAGAAGCTTGACTCTATAACATTTATTTCAAATTAATTTTCTGCCATCCAGCTGCAGCAGTTCATTTTTCCTACTGAATGGGATCTAATAAGACCTAATAGGTGATAAATCAGTTTCCCAGGTTTGGGCATTAAGGAACTGCAGTGCTGTGTTCTGCTAGAGCAGGAAGGTCTCCAGCTCTCTGTTCCACAACAAGCAGGGCATTAAATAGTCTTAAATCATCAGCCTGTCCCTTCCTCAGCTCCAGGACCACTCCTGAGGCTGGGAAATTTCACAATGAGGGATCATTCTTTATGGCAAACTCTGTAGCTGCGAGCAAAGCAATTTAAAAAACACTTTAGGAGAGTGGTTCCTACATCCTGCTCCTGTTACAAATCACTTGGCCTCTGTTTACAAAATCTGCAGTTTAACTAATACAGATGGGTTATCAAATTATCCTGATGGAAACAGATAGAGAGGTTGTTTCCTATCAACAGATCCATTAGGAACTAACAACAAAATGGCATTATTTACTCAGCATCTATTCATTCCTACTAATTTGGCACAGCATTATTAGTACTGAAGCTTTACATGCAAAACACTCCAATTCTTGGGGTAATTTGATTATTCAAGGCATGTTCCTGATCTGTCATTTTATAGGATGGATGCTATAAACCTGTGTTCTGACAACCCAGTCCTTACCCAGCCCATCTATGGCAAAGCACATCCATCCCAATTAGGAGCAGCACCAGCTCTAGAGAAGGTTTAGTGAGCCTGGGGTTTATTATCCTTGGGTCTCTAACCCACACTCCAAAGGCTTTATTGTTCCAAGGGCTCTTGTTTCCCCAGTTTAAATCTGAACAAGGTTTTAGGAAGGTTCAGAGCTGCTGCAGCTCACAACAAAGGGGTTCACCAGATCAGCTGGTCCAGATCAGCTGGGTTGCCTCAGCTGGTTTAAGCCACAAACCCATCTGAGCTCTTTTTCCCTGAATCCAGGGGGAGGTGTTTGCACAAGGTGCTTTTTTACAGCAGTATTTGGGAAATGAGAACCTCCAGCATAAAAATGGGGATCAGAGAGGATCAGTGTTCAGCCCAGAGAGAAGGCTCTAAGGAGACCTTACAGCAAATTCTGGATCCTAAAGTGGCTCCAGGAGAGCTGGAGAGGGACTGGGGACAATGGATGGAGGGACAGGACACAGGGAGTGGCTCCCACTGCCAGAGAGCAGGGCTGGGTGGGATTTTGGGATGGAATTGTTCCCTGGGAGGGTGGGCAGGCCCTGGCACAGGTGCCCAGATTTGCTGTGGCTGTCCCTGGATCCCTGGCAGTGCCCAAGGCCAGGCTGGACACTGGGGTTGGAGCACTGGGACAGTGGGAGGTGTCCCTGCCATGGCAGGGGTGGAATGAGAAGATCTTTAAAATCCCTTCCAGCCCAAACCATTGTGGAAATCCATGGTTTTATGGTCAGCAGAGCCTTGCCAGGCAGGTTTTGGATGATATTCCTGTGGGATGAGGAGTTTCCAATGTGTTTGTCCTGCCCTCCCACTCCTGAGTCAAATAATCCTCTCTGAGCAGTGATGTGTCCATTGACTGCCCTGCACATAAAAGGAGAAAATATTGGATTCAGCTGGAGAGGAGGAAGGGAAGCACAGCTTTGCTTCTCACCCTGATCAATTCCACTCCTGTGGGTGCTGAGACTTCTTAAAGGAGAAAATGAAGTTTCAGCTGTTGTCAGAGGCAGCAGTGAAATCACCTTTGCAGTTCCAGCTGAATGAAGGAAATTTTATTTATCCTCTAAAACCAAAGGAGATAAAAACACTCCCACCCTGTATTTTGTTTGCACATCATCATAGCAGCATTTTCCTGCTCGAGGATTAACACCAATTGTGCTTGGATTTGTTATTTCCAGGTTTCACCTCAGGGGCCATGCCTTTATTGAGTAGGAAAATCTGAAATGGCCCTTGCATGACATAAAGGCAGAGCTTTTAACAGGGGAGGTCACTGGCTGCTCAGAGCCACCTCTGATGTACAAAGTGGGGTCAGCACCAAACGTTTCTGTCTCAAAGACTCTCAACACCCTGTGAGTTGCAGAGCTGGGGCATCCCACAGGCACTGCAGGAGGGGCTGAAGGGCTGGGGCTGCTCCAGGGCAGGGAATGGAGCTGGGAAGGGGATGGAGAATCCCTGAGGAGCTGGGAAGGGGCTGGAGAATTCCTGGGGGAGCTGGGAAGGGGCTGGAGAATCCCTGAGGAGCTGGGAAGGGGCTGGAGAATTCCTGATGGAGTTGGGAAGGGGATGGAGAATCCCTGATGGAGCTGGGAAGGGGATGGAGAATTCCTGATGGAGCTGGGAAGGGGATGGAGAATCCCTGAGGAGCTGGGAAGGGGATGGAGAATCCCTGATGGAGCTGGGAAGGGGCTGGAGAATTCCTGAGGAGCTGGGAAGGGGCTCAGCCTGCAGAAAAGGGGATCAGGGGGAAATTCTGGCTCTGCACAACTCTCTGCCAGGAGGGGACACTGGGGGGATTTGGGATCTGGGAACAGGGACAGGAGCAGAGGGAACAGCTCAGGGTGGAGATTTGGGAAAATTCCTCCCTGGAAAGGTTTGTGCAGCCCTGGCACAGCTGCCCAGGTGGAGTGCCCATCCCTGGGGGGATTAAAATCCACATGGATGTGGCACTTGGGGACATGGTGGCCTTGGCAGTGCTGGGAATGGTTGGGCTCCATGATTTGAGGGCTTTCCCAGCCTCCATCATTCCATGGCTTCCTGTTCATCTTTGCTGCATTTCCCTGGCTCTGTGCAGGGTGGAGCAGGTGATGATGATCTACAGAATCCTGGAATTGTTCAGGTCAGAAAAACCCTCCAAGGCACTGAGTCCAACCATTCCAGCACTGCCAAGGCCACCAGTGCCCCCTGTCCCCAAGTGCCACATCCCATTAGCTGAGTGCAGTTGTCATTAAAGGTGCTAAAATATTGTTGTGATTTCCAATCCTATCCCTATAAATGTGTTTTAAAGGAATCTTGAAAGAAACCAAGTGACTCCTCCAACTTCCTATGCTGTCCAAAGCAGCTTCCAAAAAAATCTGTGTTTGTCATAACCTGAAATTCCCTAGCAGGAGCCAATTTAAACAGCTGTGACCACCCCATAATTATGATTTGTCACAGACTAATATTTACTTTTTTTCATTCATTTAAAACCTCATTTGTTTTACTGTGTACAAATTAAGAACAAAGCATTGTGGTGGCCCCTGAATCCATAATTGCAATTAAGGTGGTGTCTTGCAGAAATAATACATGGAGGGTTAATTTGGACCACGAGCTGGTTTTAATTCTGCCTTTGTGTTCCTGTACAAGTGAATTATCCTGGGGGTGGCACAGAGAAAATCAGAGTTATTTGTAGCTGGGCTGTAATGTTGTGTTTTTAATGGGAGTGTTTTTAATGAGGACTTGTGGCCTGAATTGTTGATGAAAAGCAGATTAGTTCTGTTTGCTCATTCCAGGAGAGGTGAGAGGCTCTGAGCAGAGTTGGGAACTTTCCTGACAGAAATTAGGGAATTTCTGATAAAAATGTCAATGCTGAAGAGTTCAGTCACAGGAGGGCCCTGCACAAGTCTCTGTTTCTCCCTTTTTAGTGACATTTGGCTCTTTAAAAATTTGATGGTGCCTTGGGAATAAAAATATGATATATATAAAAATATTACCTATTTTGACATGAATTACAAATGTGAGTGAATGTGACCTAAATGAACACACTCCCTATTATAGGAACAGCACTGGAGTGGTGTCATCATTTAATTCTCTCTTATGTCTTGGACTAAATCATAATTTTTGATGTCCATTTGCACTATTAAATGCTGTATGGGAGGTAGAAAAAGCATCTAATTTAAATATTACAAAAGTGAGAATTTCCCAGTTTTAATACAGCAAAATTAACATTAAGGTTGATATAGATTTAAAAAAAAAAACAAACACAAACTCCTTTACTATTTTCCCCAGTAAAAGTTAAATGATTCAACCTAAACATCAATGGGGAGAAGCAATTATTTCTAAAAAAGTTAGAGAAAAAGGAAGAAGGTCTTAAAACAAGCAGAAAAAAAATCTTTATCTTAGATGACACTTTTAGGAAAAAAAAGTAAAAAATTGAAATATTTTGCAATAATTTATCAAACACTTACTGCATGTTTTCTTTTAAAGTACTGTTTTTAACTGAAAACCAGGCAGAAAAGTCTAATTCCTGAATTTCTCTAGTTCTTCAGCAGTGACTCTCAAACCTCTTTGGCCTCTGGGTGTGATCCAAAGCAAAAGCTTTTTGAAGGGTTTTTTGTGGCTCCTGTAACATTAATGTTTGGATTGTAACATTATAAATTATATCCCAGATTTTGTGCTGCCACTTTCAGTATCCCTTGGGATCCATTTTCAGGGATCAACGTTTGGATGTTGCTGATGTTAAAGATGGAATTACTTAAAATCTGTACAACCTGTGTGTGCCATTCTGCTTTTAATTTTTTCTGGAAAAAATCCAGGAAATGGAGCTTTTTACCTTGTGTAAACCTTTGATCCCATTGATCACTGCTGGCCTAGATCCCTCCTGGCTGCTGCCAGGCTTTCCATAATATCTGCTGCAGATGGAGCTGAAAACTCTGGCAGATCTGCTCTGCACAAGCATCAATATCCATTGGAAAAGCAGATTTTTCCTTGTCCTTCATGGGTCATTGGATGCCAGCATCCTTCTGCATCCTGCTGTTAGTCCCTGCTCAGCTCATCCCCAGCTTTGTTAGGCCCTGCTTTGCTGATACTCTCAATTTTTAGTGACCAGCCAGTGCTGCCCATCCCACGTGGATCTCAAACCATCACTCAAGGCCAGGATGAAGGAATTGTTTATTGGTTCAGTCCTGGAATGGTGAGTTTGGAGCAAGCTGGGCTGTGGAACATTCCCTGCCCATGGAATGGGATGATCTTTATGGTCTCAACCCAAACCATTGTGGGATTCTCTGATATGATCCTATAAAATGAGAATGGCTTTAGCTGTTACTCCAACATAATCATTGGGTGAAAAAAATCAACCTGAACATTTGGTTTGGTTGTGTTTTCTGGGTGAGAAAATGTCCTCTGAGGACTAATCTGACTTTTTCCCCACTTAGGTTTTTTTTGCTTTTCTGAGCCCATCAAATAATTGCAGTCTACTCCCAGAGAAGCTGCTGGCTTTCAGTGCCATTGGCATTATAAATCTTCTATCTAGAGACAGCCAAACTGTGTAATTCAGGCCAGGGAGGAACATAAAAGGAGCAGAAATGGTGCAGAAATGTTATTTGGGCCTTGTGCCCAACTCAGCTTTGCCCCAGTGCAGGAGAACCAGGCAGGGACATTGATTTTTGTGAAGGCACTGCCTGGTTCTCTTGTCCTTGTGAGGCTCAGGAATATTTTTCCATATGAAAATTAACTTCCCTGGCACTGCATCCCCCTGTGTGCACTGTGGGATTGGTGGTGCTGGTGTCCAATTCCCAAATTCCAAGTAAATAAGATTTGCACAGTGTTGGAGATTTGCTTCTTGCTGTGTCCATATTGAAGCAAACTTCTCCATGTCTCTGCTCTGGGAAGGTGAGGATTCCCCCAAGGGCAGCTGTACCTGGAGGTTATTGCACTGTCTCAAACTCACCTGTCAGAAATCCAGTTTTAGTCCTGTGGTGCTCTAAAGGACTGTTTGTGTTTCAGTAGCCAGAGAATTTCCTGTACTTTTAACAATCATTTATCCACACAGCATGATTTAGTAGCTTAAAGAGCTTTCTTGGGATTAACAGAGGGAGTGAAATGAAAGTATTGCATAAAAGAAATTGCAGAGAACCTGATTTCAGAGAGTTCCAGAATGGTTTGTCTTGGGAGGGATTTTAAATCTCATCCAGTGCCACCCCTGCCATGGCAGGGACACCTTCACTGTGCCAGGCTGCTCCAGCCTGGCCTTGGGCACTGCCAGGGATCAGGGGCAGCCACAGCAAATCTGGGCACCTGTGCCAGCCCTGCCCTCCCTCCCAGGGAAGGATTTACATCCACAATTATATTTCATTACTTGTTTAGTGTAAACCACTTTTTATCCAATCCTTTGTCCCATTGACACACTTGGCTGTGTTTCTGTGACCCTGAACTGTGTTTTCCTCTTAGGCTTTGATTTCACCAGGCAGAAACTAATCCCCAGCAGGAAAATTGTGGGAAGGATTGGCATGTCCAAGGCAGCACTGAATCCTCCCTGGCCTGGAGCCCACCAGAGGCTGCCTGCAGCCCCCACACCTTGGTGTGATCCCTGCAGAGGGATCTCTTTGTGGGGTTGGGAATGTCCCTCTGCTGTCCTGCAGAACAGAAAAAACCCACATTATTAATGGCATTATGGTGGAATAAGGAATAAAACAGGGATTTATTAAAAGCCCTTTAAAGTATTCACCTTGGGCAGTGCAAGAGCCCAGCCCTGGCTACACCCAAGATGGACTCAGAGTCAGGAGTTTCGCTCTTTTATAAGTTTGGGTCCATTTCCACATTGGGGTTCATTGTCCAATTCCAGCTCCAGGTTCTGCAGTCCCACCCTCCCAGATTCTCTCCTGTTTCACTGTTGTTTGTGTTGAAGCTGCAGCATGTCCTTGGTTCTGGGCTGGGAAAGAAATGTTTTGTGTGACTGAGCTGGGAGGAGAACTGGCTAAACTTTATAGGAAATTCAGAGTTATATACTAATGCAGCACAGAATCTGAAAAACATTAAAACTTAATGCCTAAGGCATCATTTTGTGCCCTGCAGGGCTGATTTTTGTGCTGTGTCACCTGGGACTGTTTCAGTGCCTTGTGTGTCAGGTGATTTAACCCTTCCCACAGAGCCAGAAATCCTGCTCAGAACCATTGAGGGGTTCCTGCTCCTGGAGCTATTGAAGCATCCTAGTGAAGCATTTATTCCACTGCAGAGAGCATCAGGGTGCTGAGGAGAGCTGGGAGGAGCAGCACAGCAGGGATCTTGTCCAGATGCTAACAGCTGGGTGAGGTCTCGCTTGGCTCCCTCCTTCCCACACCCCACTGCCTCCCTGAAACCTTTTGTGTCACTTCAATATCTGAGAGCCACCCTTTGGATCAAACACAGGCTTACCTAAAGCTCCAGCAAGGTGTTTTTTCACTTTGCCTGCATTAGTGTTCCCTTCACAAAGCTGTCAGCTGTGTAAGCACAGCCCAGCAGAGCAGCTGCTGTGCTTTATCCCACTCACCTCTTACAGAAAATCCCATTTTAACCTCTTCCCAGGGACTCTCTGCTTGCCTGTGTCTGCTGGGCAGATGGATTCCAGTTCTGTGAAGGTTCAGCTCTCCTGGGCAGGGCCTCTGGGCTTGTGATTGCTTGCATTAGAAAATAAAAGTCATTGGGATAATTCAGCTCCCATGGAAACTTTCTGCCATCAGAATGAGCTTCACATTTTGAGGGAAACTTCAGCAAATGGAATTTCTGAACACACCTGATTGGTGACCCCAGCACTGAAGAGGTGATAACCCAACCTTTGCAGATTGCTTTCTTTTTCCTCATTACTATTCTCTGGTGGAATTTGATAAATTAAATACCTGCAGGGAAAAAGGGAGATTCTTTTCCAAGCAACATCATGACATTTGTTTAGCCAGGTGCAATTGTCTTCCCAGTTGATGGCAAGATGGATGAGAATGCCAAATAATTTGAAATGTAGCAGATCAATTCTATTGATTTATCCATGAGTAGCTAAAGTGGCCTTAATCACCTCCAGTATCCATGGAAATGGGGAAGGAGCAGAGAGAGGCCAGTGCTGCCAGCACAGAGCAAGGGAGGTTCCCCTGCTGCAAACCACTGTCAAGTATTTGAGAACATTTTGCCAAATTCAGCCAGAACTTTCTGTGCTCTGCAGGAAAATTTGCCTATGATGTCCTTTCCCAACCTCTCTGTGAATTACTTCTCTTGGAACTATTTCTCTTTTCAGACTGGACGTTTATGTGAAAAGCAGTACAATAGGAAAAAAAAAAATCATCTTCTATATTGGTTTCTCCCACTGCAAAAAGTGGCTGAATTCCTCTGTGAAATGAAATCAGAGCAAGAACTGAGGTGAAGAGTTGGGTGGTGAGGCCCTGGCCCAGAGGAGCTGTGGCTGCTCCATCCCTGGATGTGCCCAAGGCCAGGCTTGGAGCACCCTGGCACAGTGGGATGTGTCCCTGATGAGCTTCAAATCCCTCCCACCCAAACCCTTCTGGGATTCTCTGATCTCCCCAGAGGGGAAGGTGATGACTTCTGTTCTAGCAAAGGCTTTCTGCATTTTACAGAGCACTGCACTACAATGAAATGCTTGTTTAATAACTCACCTGATGGCAGAGATCCCTTCCAGCAGCACTCCAACAAATTACATTTGTTTGAAATTACAAGCTCTGTTGGGAGTTTTTGCCAGCTGCCACAATAGAAAGTCTCTTGGAATTCATCAAGTCTGCTTCCTTTAGAATAATAACTTTTGAGTAGAGGAATAGTAACACTGAACACTTGCAAGAGATGCTACTTTGCCAGCATTGTAGTTTTAGCTAAAAACTCCTAAATTAAATTGTCTGCTAGCATTTCCATTAGAAAATTCGATTTCCAAGCTTTTATTACTCTGCCATAAAATTCTCCAGGTGCTAAAATTGAGTATGGACAGTTCTGTCCATGGAGTTCTATCTTAGATGAAATCCCAGGAGGCAAAGTTGATTTGGGAAAGAGGATAGAAGGCTAAATCCTCTTCTTTCCTGCACTCAAAGTCATCCAAAAACCAGAGCTGAGACCTCAGACAGAGAGTCAGGATAGGAGGAGAGGGAGGGCAGGCACATCCATGGTTATCCAGCTGATCCCAGTGCTTGGAGAGACTCAAACCCCAGCTGGGCACAGCCCTGAGCAGCTGCTCCAGAGGCACCTTGGAAAAACCATCCATTGTGCTTCTTGCAGAGCCCTGGTTATTGGTAGTCAGCCCACAAGTTTGTCCTTCAGCGTTTTGTAACTCAGTTATTTTTCATTCATCTGTCCCCTTTGTTTTAGAGGACTCCAGGCCTGGAATACAAATGAGGGGAGAACTATCAGTGATGGGAGATAATGTGCTAAAGCAGGGGCTGAAATATTTGTTAGAAAATAGGTTAATAAAGTGACATGGAGCACCTGTGCTGCTGTGGAGCAGGCATTATGAGGAGATTATGCTAATGTGGGTATTTAGTAGCAAGTCTTCTTTGGGATTACTCTCTGCTATTATCATCCTCAGCCCAAGAATTGTAATTCAAAAGGCAGCAAATGATCAAGGATTTAGTTTCTTTTCTTTTTTCTTTTTTTTTTTAAGTTTTGACTGCTCTTTAGCCTGCTGAATTAGAGGATGTTGCAAGGAATCTTTTAAACACTTTAAAAATGTTCTTTAAGAGAAAGAAGTGGATTGAGCAGGGATGTGTAAATATAAAGAAGTGTTAAATTAATTCATTTGTGGTGGGCAGCTGGTAGGTCTGGAGGTGAAAAGGCAGGTGAAGAGGGAAAGAGAGAAAATTTGGGAAAGGAGGAAAGTGGGGGAGATGCAATGGCTGAGCCATTTAAATGATTTTGAATTTCTTGTGAGACACCTCAAATTCTGGGGGCAGTTCTGGACCCTTCTCAACAAGACAAACATGGAAGGGCTGGAGGGTGTCCAGAACAGGGAATGGAGCTGGGAAGGGGCTGGAGAATTCCTGGGTGAGCTGGGAAGGGGCTGGAGAATCCCTGAGGGAGCTGGGAAGGGGCTGGAGAATCCCTGAGGGAGCTGGGAAGGGGCTGGAGAATTCCTGATGGAGCTGGGAAGGGGCTCAGCCTGGAGAAAAGGAGGCTCAGGGGGACCCTGTGGCTCTGCACAACTCCCTGCCAGGAGGGGACACTGGGGGGATTTGGGATCTGGGAACAGGGACAGGAGCAGGAGGAGAGGGAAAAACCTCAGATTGCACCAGGAGAGATTGAGGCTGAATACCAGGGAATTTTTAAAATTCCTAAATAAGAAGAAAGCTGTTTAAAGCAGTGCAAGAGGGGTGGAGGGGTTGCAGCTGAGGGGTGCTCAGAGGCTTTGCTGTGCTCTTGGTGCCTCCTGAGCCTTTGCTGGGGTTTGGGTTGTGCTCTGGGATTTCCAGGTTCTTCCCACACCCCCTGACAGGAGGAGAGGACTCTGTCTCCTCTGAGCACATGGAATTTGTGTCCAGGAGCAGGAGCTGAGGCATGGGGAGCATGGTGATGTGCAGGAAGGCTGATCAGCTGCAATAAAGCATTCATTATCATCCATCTCAATTAACTGGAGTGACATCATCATAGTGCCTTTTAGAACCTCACTGCAAATTCCCTCCCTTTTATCAAACTATCACCTGAACCACAAGTATTTTAAGCTGTATCTGTGTATTCTTGTTTAGATAATTATTCTGCCATCAAGAAAGTCATATTTTCATTCTTTTTCCTTCTTTTTTTTTGATGTTTGCTTAAGGAAAAATAGCGGGGAGGACATTCCTAGTTCGTATTGTTCCTTTTTCTGTCAGAAATTTTCCTGTCAGGAATATTTTGCATAAACAATCCAAATCCCTGGGTACTGAAGCTAACTAAATAATGTACAGAATAGCACAGGCTTTAAAAATATTTCCACTTTTTAACTATTTCTCTGTAGATGATCCCTCCAGAGCAGTGTTTCTGCAGAGGCAGTTGGATGGGTGTTACATCCTGCAGCTCAGCTCCTGAGCTCTGCAAATACTCCCCAGCAATGTCAGAAGCTGAGTGAGAGCAAACGAGGCACAGAATGTTTTTAAACACGAGCAAATCAGGGCACTTGACTAATTAGGAGGGGAAATGGCAGAATAAGAAGCGACTGAACCTGTGAAAGGGCTAAAAAAAAAAAAGACTTGTTTGGCACAGTGACTCCTGTTCCATTTATAAATGCAATCCCTCTGTCCCTCCTTCATTTACCATTGCCACTGGAAGTCAGGAGTTGATGTATGTTCCCAGCTCCTGGAGGCAGGGAGCTTGTTTGGAGGGAAAAAAGAACCTTTTGGAAAACTACAGAGTCCAACCATTAATTTTTGCTCTGTTTGGTGAAGCAATCTCTGAATCCACAAACCAATTAAGCACCTATGGGTGGAAGGGAATAATAATCAATAACAGGAAACATTCCCAGGAGTCAGGAGCTGAAATTGAAGTCAGTTCATTCCTGGATGGATTAACTCTGGAGTGAGAGCCATAAAGGGGGAGAAATGACTGGAGGAATGAGGATTGCCTAGGGCAGGGCAGGGTGAATGTACCCAGCAGGTCACTGAGGTTTGGTCACCTGGAGTTTTGGTTTGGTTTTTTGAGAATTTCTGCTTTTTATCACCTGTATTTCCTAATGTTGATCTTTCATGGTTTCCCCCATCTCATTTTCCCTGGCTTCTCTCAGCTGAGCTCTCTGCCACACTTGTATTGTCACATTCAAAAGGTGCTGGGTAATTCACTGTTCCTGCTGGATGATGGAGAGTTGATACAGGGATGAAATAAAAAAAATCCTGCTGACAGAGAAAAGCTTTTGGGGACACCTTGAAATCTCTGTCAGGGGCTCCAAGAGACTTGGGACAAGGGCCTGGAAGGGGAGAAAAAATGGCTTTAAGCTGGAAGTGGATGGGTTTAGATGGGATTTTGGGCAGGAATTGTTCCCTGGGAGGGGCTGGGATGGAATTCCCAGGTTTGCTGTGGCTGCCCCTGGATCCCTGGCAGTGCCCAAGGCCAGGCTGGACACTGGGGTTGGAGCACTGGGACAGTGAAGTGTCCCTGCCATGGATGGGGTGACTCTGGGGGGGATTTAAGGTCCCTTCCAACCAAAATAATTCTGATTCTGGTCTGGGGAAGGTCACTAAACACAGAATAAGAGGTCAGGCCCTGCCTCAGAGGATCAAACTACAACAGAAGAGACAAGAGGAATCTTTGGATGCCCTTGGAGCCATCCCCACCCCCCCTTCCCCAGAGCTCACACAAAAACCTCTGTCCAGAGTGTTGGTTTTGTTCCTTGATGGATTTTTATGCCCTTCTTTCTTCCACATATCCTGAAGTGACTTCCTTCCATAATCATATTCCTTCTATTCCAATCACATCATAGAAAATGTTAATTTCCTGCCTTTAATTGGCATGATAAAGTCTTTTGTTTCACAAATCTTTGCCAGTACATTTGGATTAGGTTTTGTTGTCTTACATGGCAGCAGAGTCCATTGTGTTTGCTTCCAGGCTCTGAACTTCTCCCTTTTTTTAAAGTTTAACTTCTATGCCTCTTCCTGACATGGATAATAAATTCTTTTGTTCATTGAAACTGAATTTCGAGAAGAACACTTCTTTTTATGCACATGCAACTGGGAGCCAATCTTGGTTATTAATTACAGGGAGATAAGGGCTGGCACTGCAAGGGATGCTCTCCAGCTGAGAGTTTGGATTATTTATCCCTTGGCCCAGTGATGTCCAAGTGCACCTTTTATCCTTGAGAGTGTTCCAGCAGCCAGTTCCTTCCTTCTTCAGTACAGAACTGTTGCTTTTGGGTTAATTCCACTTATTCTGAAGAGCCACTTTTTGCTTCATTTCCATTTTCTCTAACTTTGGACAGTGAAGTTCCTGAAAATTGTCAGGACGTGCTTTGGAGGAGGAGGAGGGTTTAACTAACACCTGGAATGATAAATTATTTCACCTTCCTCTTTCAATTTTTATTTGGGCATAAACCTGAACCATTTTTATATTCATGAGTTGCAGCAACTTCTCAGGTGATAACAAAGCATTGCCCAGGTTACAGCCAGGAATTCATCCATGATGTTTTACGGTTGAAATTCTCTCTTCAGAGCAGTGATCTTGCAACTTGCTACTTCTCCTTGCCAATATTTTAATAAATATCTATTTAAAAATTAGCTTCATTAGATAAAAAACATCTTAATTTTGCTGTTTGCTCTTGGCACTGGAGGTGCTAAAATACCCTGAAAAGTGCTGTGAGATTTGCATGACATTTGATTTGCAAATGAAGATAGAATGTAATAGTAATTGTAGTAGTAGTGGGAGTAGGAGAAGAAGAAATAATAATAATAATAATAACAATAATAATAATAATAATAATAGTAGTAATAATGGTCTTTTATTGACTGTCACTGGGATTTCTCCACTGCCCTATGTAGCAAGTGTTTTATCCAGCCACAGAAGGATTGATCAAATCAAATAAAAAATAAATTGGGTTTTCAGTAATTCAAAAATCAACATTAAATCTCTCCATCTCTTCTTTGGGATATTCCTTTATGGAAAATTGGAGGAATTCCTGGCTTCCTAAACCCCCCAACACCCAGGGGTTGTTTAATTCCAGCTCCAGTTGAACACATTCTGTGTTCTGCTCTTTTTCCAGAGGTAAATACAGCAGAATTTGTATTATTTGTTCTTTTTTGGTATCCCTGGAATTAAGAGAAAAAATGAGTTACAGCTAAAAGAAAAATAATAGTATATAAAATAATGAGATTATGCCACAGCTAAATTAGTGGATTTAAATTTTAATTTTCCCATTTAGATCCTTTCCCCTCCATAATTCTGCCATGGGGATGATCTGACCTTATGCTACAGATACATCCCAGTGGCATCAAATTTTTTCCTTTATTAATTTATTTCAATATATAAATAAATAAAGTCTCCTAGAATGCTGATGAATTTATGTACATATTGATGTATTCATGAATTTATGTACATATTGATATATTTATATAAATGCATCAATATGTTCTTAAATAATCTCTTGGCAACATATAAAAATATTTATAAATAATGTCTATTTCCAACATGTTGGCCATATAAAAATATTTATAAATAATATCTATTTCCAACATGTTGCCTGTGCATTATCTAGAGGCTTCTTTTCTCTTGGGTACCAAACTTTCAGCTAAATATTAAATTTTTTTCAGGAGAAATTACTAAGTATCACAAAGTGAGTGCAAACCCTTTCTAGCTGGTTTGGTTTAAATAATTCTGGTTTTGGGTTTTTTTTTTTAGCCAGCCTGAAGGAAAATCAACTTTTTTATTTGCAGTAGTGAACTTTCTTTTTCAAGATTGGTTTTGGGGTGGGGAAAAAAACAAACCCAGAAGGTGTCAGGAGAGGTTTTCATCATTTTTTGGGGACTCTGAGGAGACACAAATCTCTCCAAAGAGCAGCTGATTTGTCTGGCATTAACTGGCAGCTGCACAGCATCAATTTTGGGTTTACAGGGGAAATCTCATGTTTGTTTTGAAAATAGAGATCAGGCTACCAAGGAATAATCAGTTTCTTTTTCAGCACCATGAATATGTAGTGCCCTACTTCTCCTGTGCCATTTGGTTTTTCTCTTTCAAGCTTGTCAGGCCAAGTCCTTTTACAATTTAAGAAACCTTTTAGAAACTGCAGAAATTACAATGGGTACTGAATTAGCATTTTGGAAGTAGAGCAGTGAACAATGTTTTAAAGATTGTCCTTCAGCAGCATTTCTCTTGTGCCATAAGTGGATTTTTTTTTTTTCTCTCGTGTGTTTAAAAACGTGTTTTTCTTGACCTTAAAGTTAAATACAAGCAGTTCCAGATCTGGGTTAGACACAACACTGTAACTTTAAAAATGGATGTCTATATAGTGCTAATAAACTGAATTTTTAATGATCTCTTGATTATGAAAAGATATTTTAAAGACAAGTGATTTTATCCCAAACACTCCCTCTGTTTCTGCATATGCTAATTTACTTGATTAATTTGGAGAACATCTGCATAGAATTCTGTACACTTACCAGTGGTGAGATCACACTGCTTTTCAAGTATCAGCCTCAAATTTCACTTTCCAGACAGACTCAGATTTTGTGTCTAATTGGGATGCCAAATATACAAAGGTACCCCAGAAGTGTGTAATTATGTAATTTTCTCTTGATCTTTCAGAGTCTTCCTGCGAGCAATTAATCAGTATGCAGATATGCTAAACAAAAAATTCCTTGATCAAACCAACTTTGAGTTACAGGTAAGAAAAAAACTCCCAGCTTTAAATGGAATAAATGATATTCATGTAATACATTTTTGCCCTAAACATGGAGTTTTGGTGGGTTTATTCATCATTGTGAATCCCAGTTATCCCAGTTAAATCATTCCAGGCTCAGACCTGTGGGTCTTGTCACAGAATCACAGAATCACAGCAGGCTTTGGGTTGGGATTCTGCTTGAACCATCAAAACACCAAGAATTGGGATTTGTAGCTGGGAAATATTTGTTGGAAACATAAAGACAACCAGGAGCTGTATTAAGAATTTATTAAGAAACACCATCTCTGTGGTGTCTGTTCTTTTCTCCTTTAAATATTTATGTGCATAGTTTAGAGACTTTTAAGTTGTTTTGTAGGCGTGGAGAGAAACATTTCAGAGAATTAATGAAATCTCTTCTTGTCATTTTGGGGGCTTTCAGCTCTGGAACAACTATTTCCACCTGGCTGTTGCTTTTCTCACACAAGAATCTTTACAACTGGAGAATTTTTCAAGTGCTAAAAGAGCGAAAATCCTTAACAAGTAAGTCCTGCTCATCATTTAAATCATGGCCAGGAACTCGAGGTCTACTGCCATAATTTCAGTTTAATTTCTTTGCTAAATCTATTCCAATTGAGATGCAATCAAGGGATAATGAGAGGTTGGGTTGAAAACCATGAATCAAGTGTTGTGTGTGTTTCTGCCCTGGTGTGGAGATCTGAATTTCACCATTTATTCCTCATGAATTCAGTGTTTGCTGCTGCAGGATGTTCAGAAAGTCAAGATTCTCAGAAGTGTTGCCACGTTATGAAATTGCATTTTGAAATCACTTTGTGCTTCTTCTAACCTCATTTTTTTTTATCTGCTCTTTATTGGCAATCCCTGATTTCTGTTTAGAGGGAATTTTGGTCTCTCCAGCCATTTCCACTGGGCAGTCCCTGAAGGATGGGTTGGGATAAGTCCAACCATTCCCTGCTCCTAAGGGATTCATTCCCTGCCTCCAACCCCCCCACTGCCAGTCAGAATCCCACAGCACAGAGCTGCCAAAAGGGGGAAAAAGCCTGGAAATAAGAGTGGAACATGAAGATTTTGTTTAAACAGTGATTAAAGGTGGAAAAGATCTCTAAGATCACAGAGTCCAAGGCCAGCACTGCCCCATGTCCCCAAGTGCCACATCCTTCCAGCTTTTAAATCCCTCCAGGGGTGGGAAACTCCACCTGAACAACAAATTCCAATTTCCTCTGAGTGAGGAAATGTTCCCAACTCTCCATTTCACCTCCACTTGTGCTGTTGATATTTCTCCTGCCTTTTATTGGTGTTCCACAGTAGTGACATTGTTACTGGATGAAGCACCAAGCTCTGCAAAGAGCCAGTTTTGTGATTTCAGAGTGTGTGGATTCTTTTTCTGTGCATAAGATTTGGGAAGAGCAGCTAGAAAAGCTGGATGCTCCCATAGCAGTGAGGTCACAAAAATGGGGATTTCCAAGCTGTGATTCCCTGAACAAGCACAGCTCAGACTCCTGGTGTGTGCAATAAATAAAATGTGTCTGTACAGAGACAGAAAATGCATTTTGTATCCCTTCACCTTCCCAATTCAATTCAGGGAATTGTCAGTTATTATCATGAGAGAAATCCCAGGGAGAGTGGGAACAGTTCATCACTGCTGCAGTGACTTGTTGAAATGCTTTTTTGCTCATGTGGCTTTTAGGTTTTGACCAGAAATTTCTGGAAGGGCTCCACATCCCATCCCTTTTTATGGGAGCCAAGTTTTGCCCTGCACACTCCAGCACTTCCTCCTGAGTTTGGAGGTGTTTCCTTTGGAAGCTGTGCTCTACCTGAGCCTTGAAAGAGAATTTTAAAGCACTTCAGGATCTGCTCTGCCTGAGGCTTGTGGGGCTTCCTTGATGAAACAGGAATATTTACAAGTTCACTGGAAAAGTGGTGTCAAGCAGAGCTCAGGGTTTGGGGCTTGTGCTATAAATACCATAAATAACATTATAGATAAAGGTTTTTTAAGGAAATTGAGCTGGTGTTGCAGAACCAGGTGGATTTGATTTAAGGAAATGGAGCTGCTATTGTAAAGGCTAGTGTATTTTATTTAGGAAATTGAGATGGTGCTGCAAGTAAATTTTATTTCATTAAATTTAGAATCCCTTTGCTCTCTCTGCCCAGTGTTAGTGAGCAGCTACCAAGAACATTTTAGTTCAGCTCAGACTCCTGACCTGAACAAAGAGCCAAAAGCTGAGCTGTAATTGGGCTGGAAATTGCTGTCAGATACATTTGTGGAGTGATAATTCCTCTTTGTCAGGAGGGGAACCACAGGCACAAATTTTCTTGGAGAGATTTTTATAATAAACAGAGCAGTTTGTCTCACTGAAGGAATTCAAGGAATCAACAGGCATTTCTCACTGCTAATAGAAGTAAATAAATTAAGTCATTTGAAGTGGTTGCTTAATAAAGTTTGCAAAATTGTAAATCTTCGTTGATAATGAATTTGCAAATTGTTATTTTCAGTTTAATCAGGTTTTGGAGACAGGAACCAAGACAATAAATTTGAGATGCAATAAATGCATGGTCTGGAGGCACTTTCATTGCTGTGTGAAGGCACTTCTGTGTCAAAAGGGATATAATTAATCAGTTAATTCAATATCACACTCACCCATCTTTTTAAGTACATATTTCAATTAAAACGTCAAATATTTAATAATTAAAATTTAATTATTGTAATTTGTAGGTTTTGCTAAACATTGCATTTAAGCCTTAGATAATAACAGATTCTTAATGATGCAGAAGATTCTCTTTAATCCATATTAATGACAGGGTGTCTCACTGTTATCCCCCAGAAATCCTACAAGTTACCAGATATTACAGTTGGGCTCAGCTTGTTATTTAAGTAATGATCTTTAACTTGCAAATATTCCTGGTAGCAAATGCATCCTTGGAGCTCATTATGGGGCTGATCCCATCCTTAAGGAAGGCACTGGGGTGATTTCCACTCATTCAAACTGTTCTGTGGAGAGGGAGGGGGGTGAGAAATGACCCAGGTGGGAGGTGCTGAGGGTGGATGGGCTCCCACCTCTGCCTGGGACCATGGAATGTTGGAATTGTGGAGCCTGGAAAGATTTTTTTCCTCCAAATTTTGATGTTTCCAGAAGCATTGCTGAGCTGCTGGGGGCAGCCAGGTAATTTCAGTAGTGTGGGTCCAATTTGAGAACCCACTCTGGAATTTCATCTCTTTTTGAAGAGTGAATCTGATTTTGAAATGAGATTTATCTGCTTGTAGGACTTGGATTTGTTTTGTTTTAATGCTGGGTTTGTTTTAATGCTTTTAATGGTTTAATGGGTTTGTTTTCCTTTTTAAGGTACGGAGACATGAGAAGGCAGATTGGGTTTGAGATCAGGGACATGTGGTACAACCTGGGTGAGTATCCTGAGCATGTGTTGCCTTCAGTGGTCCCAAAAAAACTATTTAGAGGGATATTCCTGGAAAAATTCCATCCAGGTTGGATGGGACTTGCAGCAGCCTGGTCTGTGGAAGGTGTCCCATGGAATGAGATGGTCTTTGATGTCCCTTCCAACCCAAACCATCCCATAATTCTCTAAAACAAATTTACTTTCTCTTGAAACAACTGTAAACCTGCAGAAAAGCAAAAAAAAACTTTTAAAAATCAGGTGATTTAAGAAATCAAGCCACCTCTGCCTATTTAATTCACCATCTTCACGTGGGAAGGCACATCACTCTTGTTAATATTTATAATTGTTAATAATTGTGTCTCATGTTTTTTGTGGGTTCAGCTGAACATAAAGTCATTGCTATAGTGATACCAACTCAATGGTTTGGGGTTTTTTTTCCCCTTAAAAATATCTATATACACACACGTATTTCTGTTTACCTGAGACTTGAGCAAAATGGATGTGTCCAAAGATTCTCACTACCTCAGCCTGGAAATTCTGCTTAAACTCTGCTTTTCATCCTTGTCTGGCTGCAGCAGTGACTCAGGAAAGCTAGAAAAAAAAAAATATATATTTCTCTTTACTCACTTGAGGATGCAGTACCTGGGACTGTAGCAAAATGGATGTGTCCAAGGGTTCTCAGTAGCTCAGCCTGGAAATTCTGCTTAGACTCTGCTGTTGATCCTTGTCTGGCTCAGGTGACTCAGGGAAGCTGGAGCTCCCTGGAGCTGGTAGGAAAATGAGGCAGCTCTGCCTCTCCAGCCTGGGCTGCTCTGGGTTTAATTTGTCTGTACAGGGATTGAATTTCAGGAGAAACTGAGTATTTACTGTGACCTGGGTGTACTCATCTGCCAGATTTCATTTTCCTGAGCTTAACAGCACAGACACTTCAGCTCTTCTGAGTTTTATCAAAACTTCCTTCAGTGATCAGAAATAAACGTGTTTGCCACTTCACTTCTATCTCTGCCTGAGCTGTTGTTGCTGAGAGTTGAAAAAGCATCTGTGAGAGAAGAGAGTGCCAAGGGTTCATAAGTATTTGATATCACAGAATTTGCATCCTATCTGCTGGAATGATGAGGAAAGGCTTCAGAGAGCAGCTGAGTTCACTTTTATTAGAAGCATCTTTGGTGAATTAAGTGTCTGGAGAACAGATTAGAGCTTAGTGCACGACTGAGATGTGACTTGACAGGCAGGTAATAAAATCAGTGTCGTGCCTGCTGCTGCATCACCCAGCGTGGGATGCTGGCAGCCTCTGGGTGAGTAATTAGCCACATCTCCTCCCAGGCCCACAGTGGTGGAGTCATGGAATTGTTAAGGTTGGAAAAGGTCAAGATCAGCCCAGCACTGCCAAGGTGACAGTGTCACATGTCCCCACGTGCCACATCCTCATGGATTTTAAATCCCCCCAGGGATGGGCACCTCACCACTGCCCTGGGCAGTGCTTGTAAACTGCCCTTCCAGTGCTTGTAAATCATTTTGGTGAATAAATTATTCCACCCTGAGCCTCCCCTGCCCAGCCTGGTGCTGTTCCCTCTCCTCCTGTCCCTGTTCCCAGATCCCAAATCCCCCCAGTGTCCCCTCATGTCAAGGAGTTGTGCAGAGCCAGAATTTCCCCCTGATCCCCTTTTCTCCAGGCTGAGCCCCTCCCCAGCTCCCTCAGCCACCTTTTCTCTTCACTAGTATTTCTGGCCTCTGGATTGTTATGGATTCTTAAGCTTTTCCCAGGATTTACTGGGCTGAAAGTAGAATGTTTGATGCAGACTTTTCCATCCAGCTGCTGTTGAGGCTGTTTTATCCAGGCTGGGCTTTGTGGAGTGCACTGTGCCTTCCACTGCTGCTGCTGTCACTAGCTGCTCTTTACAGGTTATTTCATTGCTCCAGGGTTCAGTTTCTCACCATTAACAAGGATAATAATTTCCCCTGGAGTTTTGGGAATCGATTGGCACAGGGGGTAGTGTTTTCTTCAATATTTCTTTCGGTGCTGTCATGAAAGCCTTTTATTTTTAATGGATTTTTTATAAATGGAGATTATCCAGGTAAGATGCCTCTGTGACCTCCTCAAGCTCTAATACCTGATTCTCTAAGATCCATTAGTGGGATCATTAATGCCAAAATCCCACATGTGGAGGGAGTGAGGAAATTGCTGCTCTTCCCAAAAACAGCTGTGAGAGAGAGGTAAATGTGAGGCAGGACCCCAGTCCCAGGGAGCCTTTGTGCTTCTCCTGAGCAGCACCTTCATTTTCCTCATCCTTGTCACACAGAGTCCATGTTCAACTCATGGATCACATTTAACTTCTGGCTCCTCACCAATCTCATCTGTGTCACAGCATCAATTAAGAAAGAATTCCAACTTCCCACTGCATGGGAATCGATTGGGGGGTGCCTGACACTTTTATCTTGGAAGCTGCACTGCATTAATCAAATTATTCATGTATACATTCAGAAACCAAATCAGAAGTGAAAGGCTGGAATCCTGGAGCACAGGAGTTTCATGTTTATGCCATTGTGCATAAGATGTGATGAAACCAAACCCCCCTGACTTTTGATTTATGGATTAAAGGGTATAGAAAAGCCTCAAAAATGAATATTTTGTCTCATCAGGTTTTGTTTCTAAATACCATGATTAACACACGATGCCTGCTGAGTTAAAAGTCCCCAGCTGGGAATAAGGCAGTGCTCTGGCTATAATGCACATTTAAAAGTATACATTTTTTTTCCTGAAATTAAATAGTAAAATAAGAATTCTTAAAGTTTTTACTTGGCTGCCTGTTTCTGATGCAGGGGCATCAATAGTCACACCTTCCTATTTTTATGAGCAGGAAAAAAAAAGAACATTTATAGTGCAGAACAGCACTTCAGAGATTTTTTTTCCTTCCATACCACAACCTGAACTTTAAAATGTGTTGCTTTGAGTCACTGTTTTGTTGAAACTGGGGCTTCTTAAACCTTGCTGAGACATTAAGCATCAAAAATGCATCAAACAGGTCGTGGCCTGTCTTCAGGAACTGAAAAGCCACGCACTGAAAAGGGTTTAGTGATGTTTAACAACAGAAGCCCAGGGTCTGCCAGGAGCCCAGGGGTGCAGGGGTTCATGTGCCAGCCCTGAGTGGCAGAGGTGACATTTTGGTGACATCCTGGTGGGGCAGGTGGTGATGTCTGAGCCAGCTGGGGGGAGATGGGGAGAGAAAGTGCTCAAGGTGAGGGGGTGGTGCTGGTGTCCTCAGCAAGTGCCACCGTCCCTGCCAGGGCCTGACGTCACCAAAGGTGTCTCAACAGGGAAGGGCAGGGTTAAAAATAGCCCTGAACTTTGGGTGTTACATAAATAAAGTCATTCCTCATCTCCCTCTGTGGGTTAGTCAGGCGTGTTCCCAGCCAGCCCAGGGGGCAGGGCAGGCTGCTGGCAAATCACTCACAGCATTTGGGGGCCACACTGAAATGGGAACAGTTTGGGAAATGAGAATGACAGCCAGGAGAGCAGCTTGGGTTGGGTTGGTGCTGAGCTCCCTTCCTGCTGTGGGGGCACATCCCATGGGCAGGCACACCACACTGCAAGGGCAAGGGTTTGCATCTTCAAAGGTGCCTTTGTGTGCATGTGGTTCCTAAAGCAGCTGCACAAGTGGTTTTCAGGAGGCTCCTCAGTTTTCTCCCAGACTTGTCACATTTGGAGTCTCTGCGTGGGAGTTGCCACACTCCCACAGAGAGGGAAAGGTGAATTGCTGGCTGGTGTTTCTCAGACAGGGGGTGGATGCCTGGGGGCAGGGGAGGGTTGTTTCCTTTCCTGTTTTGCTCCCAGTGCTTTCTTCAGTGGCCCAGCATCTCCCAGGATCAGCTTGTCACAGCAAACCCTGTGTGTCCCCACCTGTGTGTGGGATGGACATCACCCAGGGCTGCCACTCCAGGGAGCTGCAAACAGATCATCAAATCAAAGACCCTAATCTTGGTGGATTTTCACATCTCAAGCTCCAAAGATGTTCCTCTTCTGAGGGAATTCCTGTGCTTGAGGCAATGGAAAACCCTCTGTGGCACAGGGAGTGCTCTCAGCTCAGTTGTGATGAACAACTTTTGTCACCATTATGTGTTTTCTGCAGTGTTGACTCTGACACTGCTCAGATTTAGCACAAGAAATCTGAGAGGCCCAGTGTGATAATCCTTGGAGGAGACTGAGGGAAGCTTTAGGCCTCTCACTTGATATTCCTGAGCAGCCCCCAGCACTGCAGCAGCACCCAAAGTCACCATTTTTTCCTTGAGTATTAATTTGCTTGCTAATGCTAATAGGATTCAGGAGTTTGCCAAATCAAGGAACTTAAATTATATCTGCTAAAAAAAGGAGCGTGTTTTGGTGGTGAAGGATTTTTCTTGATTACATTTGTTGAGATTTATGTTAGTTCTGGTCAAAGTGAAACTACCAATTAAAGACTTCACTGGTTACTGTCACAGTGGTGTAGTGCAGTGGAATAAAAATGAGTTGAAATGTGTTTCTGTCCTGTACCACTGCTGAGTGCAGTGGGAAGCAAGAGCTTGAGAGCTGGAGGAAACTGAGCTCTGGACTGCAAAGAATCTGGTCTGGAGCACAATGCTGGGCATGGAAACAGTGCTTGGACCTGGCTGGGAACATCCCTAACAGGGCATTTGTGAGAACATCTCCAGTGCTGGCCTGAGCTGCCCTGGATCAGATGGAGAAGTGAGTTTGTGTTTGTGTTTGCTGAGCTCCTGCTGCAGCTCCCCTGTTCAGTAAGGAGCTGGAGCAGCTGCCCAGAGCAGCCACTGGCACAGTGCAGGTGTCCCTGCATGCTGGAGTGGCACTGCCAGCCCCTGCCATGCTGTTGGTCTCACCCAGCACATCACACACTCTCATCCCTTTAACCAGCAGCACAAACACCAACCTGCTCTTTCCTCCTGGTTATTGGGGGCCACGCTCCTGCTCAGCTTGAATTTCCCTTCCCTGTGAGGAGCAGAGCAGGGATGGGGGGAGGAGCAGCTTCCTCTGGGGAAGCTAAATCTGCAGTCAGGTTTTGCAGGCAGCTCAGCTCCAAGGAAAGGAGACATATTGTGGGCTGGCTGAGCTGTGCTTTCATGTCTCGAGGCTCTGTTAGGCTGCACTCGTGGTGGCATTTTGATAGACTGACACTGAGAACATTTTGTTCACACAGGAGTCTAAATAAGTTAATACAAGTGATGTGCCTTTTAGCCTCCCTCCCTGCCAGCCACACATTGTGTTTTAAAATAAAACCTGGAATTTGAGTGTGAAAATCTGTATTGGGAAATGTGGTGAGTCCCAGCTTGATGACTGATTCAGCAACTCCTCTTGAGTTGGATTTAGACAATACTTTTATTAATAGTTATAATTGTAATGGTGGTCATCATCATAATCATCAAATAAATAAGAATAACTAAAGTGTTTCAGCAGAGCCAGATATTGAAATATGCTTTGTTATACTCCATGAGGATTTATTAATACAACTTCTACATCTTCTCCCAAAGTTGTTCACTCTGAAATGCATCTTTTCTCCTAAAGGTCAGCATAAAATCAAGTTCATCCCAGAAATGGTGGGGCCCATCCTGGAAATGACACTGATCCCAGAGACAGAGCTGAGGAAAGCTACAATCCCCATCTTCTTTGACATGATGCAGTGTGAATTCCACTCCACCAGGAGCTTCCAGAGGGTAAGCACAGAGCTGCAGACATCTCAAGGGAGGAAGATTTGGCTGTTCTTTGACAGAAGGAGTTTTTTTTATTTCTCATTTTTCTAAGGAATAATATAATTATGGATTTGCTTGTTTCCTATAACTCCTGAGGGGCTGTGGAGTTTTCAGCTGTTGGTTTGAAGTGGTTATTGAGGGAGAAATTTGCATGTAGTAAATGAAACCTTCAGTTATGGCACAGGAGCAAAGACAGATGTCTTAAATTGTCACTGTGACTCACACAAGGAGTTTGCTCCTGAGATAAATGGGACATAAAGGTAGCCTGGTAATGTGGCAAAAGTATAACCTGTAAGGATTTATCATCTCTACTCTCATATAATTCTGATTTTCCTTACCATTTCATGGATTTTGAAGAGAAAAAAAACAATCCAGCACTGTCAGTGCTTCTTCTTGCTCTACAGGCACTGCAAAATCTCAAATAGTAATGGAGCATATTTATTCTATTTTATTTAAACCTGCTGAAGGGAGCCCTTGAATACACACACACACCATCTTTTCCTGATAGCTTCAACTTTTGAAAGACAAGTGGAGTGGCAGAAAGTTTCCTGATATCTTTCATCTGACATTGCTTCCCTTGAAACTTTGCTTATGGATTGAGTTTAAGACTAGTTAGGCCAGGTAGGGTTTGGACTAAGCCAGGGGAGCTCCTTGCACTGAGAGATTGCTGTCAGTTCAGGATATGACCTTGTGAATTTTGCAATAAAGCTTGACATGTGTTGTTTGCTTTTCCCCCTTTCTATTGGCAGATTACTTTCTTGGATGAAAAAACCTTATCCTTTTCCATACCTTTCTTGGGAACTGCTATTGAGAAGCAGCTCTTAATAAATCTGTAGGCAGAGTAAATGAAAATCTGCGTGGGGAGGCTTAAGCAAGGGAAATGGCATCAGCTTTATTGCTTTGATTTGTTTTGTGCTGGGTGGTGTGTGGAGAGGTTGTGAACTGTGTTTTGGCTTCATCCAATTACTGCATAATCATTTTTTTTTCTCATGTTTGACTCCAGTGCTGCTGTAAAGATTGAAATGCTCGCTGGGATGCCATTTAAACAGTTTCCTGTCAGATGCTCTCTTTTGTTGCTTGTCATTTTTTATTTGTACAATTATATAGATCATGAAAAATCCGAGGGTAACTTTATAGCTAAATTTACGGCCCTCAATTTTCCTGACAGAAGGAAACCAGCTTTGTGTGCAATAGTTGGCTGATTTTAACAAATGAATGTCTTAAATATTTCACTTAGAGTTTGGGGGTTTTTTGCCATTTGAGAAGAAAAATGTCTCATTCTCAAGTCAGAGATGTCTGGGGTTGTACTTGATATAGTATTCCCTGTGGCAGTGTAGTTTGTTTATGGCTGTAGCATTGACAGGACAGGTGGAGAGATAACAACCCCCTTTTCCATGGCTTTGGAGGAACCAGCCACATCCCACAAGGAATAATCAATCTGTCCATGACCATGCAGTTCTGAGTTTGCTGAGTGTCTCAGGTTGGCCTTTGGGGAATGAAGATCACAGGCAGAAAAAAAAAGAAAAATCACAGGCAGAATGAAAAGAGGATCACAGGCAGAAGGGCAGAGGGTTGAAGGAAAGTCTGGGCTGGATGGGACCACTGGAGGTAACCTGGGCCTTAGGTTGGGTTATCTGGAACCAGCTGAAGCTCTGTTTGGATTATTTCCAGTGAAGGTAGTTTGGGTGAGCTATTCCAGGGTTTAATCCTGGCCTTGGGAAGGTGTCCTTGCCTGCAGCAGGAGGTTTGGAATCATGTAAGGTCCCTTCCAGCCCCAGCATTCCAGGATTCTGTGATTCAGACTTCCTGTTTTTTATTTCCCTGTGGAATTTCCTTGGAACCTTGGTGCCTATTTCTGCTTCCATCTCCTCTCTGAGCTCCTTTTAGGTGTTGGAATGTTTGAGTTGGATTTTCTCTGGGCTGCACAAACCCAATTCCTTCAACCACTGCAGGTTCTGCAGCTCCTGCCATGTTGGTGACCCCTTTAACCCTCTCCAGCTTGTCAGGGTCTCTCTGAGCTGGAGGATCAGAGCAGAGCCAGAATTCCAGCTCTGGTTCAACAAGTGCAGCAGTTCTGCTGCTGCTCTGGCCATGCTCTTGCTGGTGCAATCCAGGACACATTTAGGCTCCATTCAAGGGGGACACTTTTTTTTTGTGTTGAGCTTGGTAAATTGGATTTTCCCAGTCACCTTCTTGCCCTTTCTGTACCTGGAAAAACCTTCCATGAGATCTTGTGGTTTTCTCAGGAACTGAAGTGGGGCTGCCTGGTCTGGAGATTCCTCACTCAGTTTTTTGTCTCTTTTTGTTGAAATGATAGAAATACATATATTTATATTTTAATATTACCAGCACCTAGGCAATCTTTGATGCTTAATGGGTCCATGTAATGTGCAGCTTTATCTCCTTTATATGCAAGTACCAATTATCCTTGTCCAGAACTTCCAAATGGCATGGTTGGCTGCTGTTAAACTAATCTGCCAGAAATCCAATTATCTAACCTTATTAGTCACATCAACAAGGGTTTAGATTGGCTCCACTTCTCCAGCAGATGTATCAACCTCATGATTTGTGGGGGAGGAACTGCAGCTTTATGCAGGCTGCCCATGCTGTGATGGTTTGTGTGGTAAACAGGCAGCTTTCCCTGTGGTGGTTTTCATTGCAGGAGGATTTGGGTTTGCCTGGTAAAACCAGGAACAGACAGAAGGGTTTGGTTTGTTTTTCTTCTCCCAGTGTATTTAGAGACAGAATAGGATAAATTCCTCTTGTTTTTACAGAACTATATTAAGGCTGACTGAATTAAAAGCTGAAGTTGCCCATTTTGTCCTCTCCCTCTGAAGGTGCTTTGAAGCCTTTATAGGATTTCAAAGTAGCTTTTACCTCAAAGCAGGAACCCATCCTAGAAACTGTGGGACTGCAGCCTCCCTGTGGAAGGAAACTCCTCCTTCTCCACTTGGCTTCTCCCTTGGCTGCTTTCAGTAGCAAATGAGATTTTTGAGCCTCTGGATCAAAGGGAGTTTGTCAGAGCCATGGGAGTGATGAAAGAATTGGTTTGATTGTTCAGGACCTGCTCAGGTGAGTGGATGGATCCCGTGGTGACAGCAGGAGGGAAAGCTTCAGGTGAGACACCCTTCAGCAGGAATGTGGAATTTGGAGCATGGGAAGCTCCTGGGGTCACTGCCTGTTCCCCCCAGCTGTGGCTCCATCCCTCACTTGCCACCTGCACTCTGCATCAGTTTTAACTCCCCTTTTCTGGGCCTGTGTCTCTGCTGATGCCATGTGCTGCTTGTTGGAGTTGAGCCATGTCTGACATTTAACAAGGAATCTCAGTATCACCAAACAGCACACCAGCATCTGGATTTTCACATGCAGGTTATTGATGGATTTCAGATGGATTGAATTCCCCTTTGTCAGGAGTTTCCCTAGTTTATCTGCATCTCTTCTGACTTTCAGAGCCCATAATTCCTTATTAGGTCTTTTTGCCACTTCTGAGCACTGGGTTTACCTGCCTGTCCTTGTGCTGTGGATTTGCAGGCAGGACACAAGTAAATGACTCTCCCAGTTCTGTGATCCCACTGAACATTCAAATCCAAATAACTAATCTCCCACAAAAGATTGGTTTCAATAAGTAACAGTTTTAAATTCTACAGCTGAAGTGTAACTGTGTAAGTTTTTCTTGGTTTCTGGCCTTTTGGAAAATATCAATAATCCTCTCTCACTCCACCTGGAGAGCAAGGGAGAAAGGTAAAGCAGTGGCCTCCAAAATGATCCCATCATTTGGAATGGCTCCAGATCTGTTTCCCAGCTGGAATACTGTGGAAAAATAGGGAAGAGAACAGATGAAACCATTGGGAATAACCACCAACTTTCATAAAAACCTCTGAGCCAAGTTCTGCTGTACTTGTGTGCCATTTCTGCATTAGGACTGATTTCTGTTGGTGTGATCTGTCACTTGAATTTTATATGGCCATTTTTAATTAGCCCACATCAAAATGAATTTATAGTAGCTTGGAGAGCTGGAAGTCCTCCTCATCCACAGCAAAATTAACTTGTCAGCCAGTGCTACAAATTCAGCCTTCCTTGAGGTGAATCCAAGCCCCAGAGTGATGAGTTGAGTGACATGGGATGGCTCCCCCTGGTTTATTTGCTCTGGGTGGGAGATGGTCAGACAGAGGAAGAACTGGATGTGCTCTTTGCTCAACTTCAAACTCTCATCCTAAAGAGAAGCTGAGATCTTGATCAGCTGTGAAGAAAAGTGGATAAAAATGTCCTGTAATCTTCCTGGTGTCACCCCTCAAGCTTTCAGTGTCAACAGGAGGATGTGAGTGTGGCTCACTGATGGTGCAGATGTTCCCCCTAAAACCTCCAGAAAGAGCCTCAGCCAGAGGCTCTAATGGAAACATTAGGGATTTGGCACTTCTTCATTTGAGACTAAATCCCATCACAATAATTGCAGGCTTATTTATGCATTAAATTAAATGTAATGCATTTATTTTTTTAAAAAAAGCATTAGGAAAAAAAAGAAGAGAGAGAAAAGGAAAAATGGAGTTTATCAACAGATACCAGGTGCAGTGTCCCAGAGCCACTTGTGCAGCTCCAGGGTCACATTTCTGCTGCCATCATGGGAAATGAAAAACCTCCAAAGCTCCATAACCCTCAGCTGCTATTGATAAACCTTCCTCTGTGGAAAGACCACAGAAGGAATTTTAAATGCTGTTAAATAACATTTATTCAGCTGGCTGCCACGATCTGCATCACAGAGACTCCATGAGAAATATCAGGATTGACTGAAGAGCAGAGATATTGTTAATAATCCTTAAACCCCCAAAATGCCACAAGTCTGACTCTGTTCAGCCCAAGAGGCTGTTGGGGAAAATGGCCCAGCAAAATGTGGATTTACAGAAATTTCAGTAAAACTGATAGTGGGAAGATCCTGGAGATCCTGCATGACAAATGAAATTGCTCTTCTCTTTCTGAATAATCTTTTCCTAAAAAATGTATCACCTGAAGGGCTGGGGCTGGCAGCAAGTGTCATTTTTCACATTGGGTTAGAAAGTCAATTTCTTTCTGGGCTTATTAGGAAACGGGATTTTTGTGATTTCTCTGTTTCATCATTGTGTTGTTTCAATGTTTCACTCAATACTCGCTACTGTGGGAACATGTTTTGTTCTGGGAGGGGTGGATTGTATTATCCTGCCTTTCTCATTTTCCTGTCATTATTTTCATCATGGATTCATTGTATTCACTGTGGCCAGGGACAGGACCTGAGGGAATGGCTGGAGCTGTGCCAGGGGTTTAGGGTGGATTTTAGGGAAAGTTCATCCCCAGAGGTGCTGGCACTGCCCAGGCTCCCCAGGGATGGGCACAACCCCAGAGCTCCAGGAGTTTGGACATTCCCAGGGGTGCCCAGGTGGGATTTTAGGGTGTCTGTGCAGGGACAGGAGCTGCTCTGATGATCCTGTGGGGTCCCTTCCAACCCAGAATATTTGATGATCCAGACAATCCATTCTTTCTCCATGGGTACATCATGTGCTGTTAATATCACCTGCAGTTCCACAGTTCATCTCTTGACATTTACAAACGTTGCTTCTCTTTGTTCTTTGCTTCTCCTCAGCATCCTTAGGGGTGGCTTAAGCAAGTGACACTGAAAACACCTGGTGACAACTGTTCTGTCACCAAACCCCCACTGTGAGCACTGGGCTCCCATTCCCCTGCCACAGGCTCCCAGCTCAGCCAGCCTCTCCTGCTGAGATCTGTCTTTAACCCTGTGGCTGTCTGTGCTTATTTAATGAAGAATTAGGAATTAGGTGACTTCTCTGATTCCTTGCAGAGCAGCAGACCTAGAGTGAGCCTTCCTTCACTAACAAATCACATCCATTCCCAGCAGCAACAGCTAAAACCCTCTGTAAAATAATTAAAAATCCAGGCAATTACTCAGTTTGCATTTAAAACATATTCTGATGGCTACTAAAGTCTGCATTCTTTTAATATTGCCCAAATAAAATGATTCTGGAGTTGTTTGAAGCTCCTCCCTTCCCTTCTGCAGGGTTTATTAACAGCTTTATCAGGCTGTGTCCTCCAGTCAGTGTCTGTGTGCTCAGAAGGGCTCTCAGGGATGCTGGGGTGCACCAGCAGGGTTATCCAGCCTCAGGTGTTGCCTTTTCTCTCTCAGAGAGCTTCCAGCATTTCTGTGTTTAGTTCTGTTGCTGGGGACATTCTTTGTCTCCTTTCTCCCTGCCCTCAATTCCTGTTATTAATCTCATTCTTTAATTCTCCATAATTTTTATTTACACTTTATCTAACAACACCACCAATGATTCCTTTAACCAGAGAAATCCTTGTAGGGCAGGAGATCACAGTGGAAAATCAAAAAGCAGAAACTGCAAACTCTAAAAGTCAATCAAGCTTTAAAGCAGGGGCACCCAACCAATCAGTGAGGCATTGAGGCTACAGTAATAAATGAAAGATTTGCCAGCTGATTATTTACGCTTGCTTTGTTTAATTACAGTTCGAGAACGAGATCATCACCAAACTGGATCACGAAGTGGAAGGAGGCCGTGGAGATGAGCAGTACAAAGTGTTATTTGACAAAATGTAAGTGTTGATCAGCAGCAAAATTTATGTCACAGGGAAATCAGGAGTGAGAGCAATTAGACTACAATGAACTTTGTAGCCCAGAAATAATTAAAATCTGTTAACGATGCGCAGTATTTAAAACTGCACCTGAGTCAAGGTTTTTCTCTGCGTGTGATTAACAAGGCAGACTTAATTGGTTTTTCAGTCTCCTGGAGCACTGCAGGAAGCACAAGTACCTGGCAAAGAGTGGGGAGACGTTTGTGAAGCTGGTGGTGAGGCTGATGGAGAGGCTGCTGGACTACAGGACCATCATGCACGATGAGAACAAGGAGAACCGCATGAGCTGCACCGTCAACGTGCTGGTGAGCAGGAGAGAGCAAACACTGCAGAGTGCACAAACTGACTGTGAGACACTGCAGAGTGCACAAACTCACTGTGAGACACTGCACAATGGCACAAACTGACTGTGAAACACTGCACAATGGCACAAACTGACTGTGAGACACTGCAGAGTGGCACAAACTGACTGTGAGACACTGCAGAGTGGCACAAACTGACTGTGAGACACTGCAGAATGCACAAACTGACTGTGAAACACTGCAGAGTGCACAAACTGACTGTGAGACACTGCAGAGTGGCACAAACTGACTGTGAGACACTGCAGAGTGGCACAAACTGACTGTGAGACACTGCAGAGTGGCACAAACTGACTGTGAAACACTGCACAATGGCACAAACTGACTGTGAGACACAGCAGAGTGGCACAAACTGACTGTGAGACACTGCACAATGGCACAAACTGACTGTGAGACACTGCAGAGTGGCACAAACTGACTGTGAGACACTGCAGAGTGGCACAAACTGACTGTGAAACACTGCACAATGGCACAAACTGACTGTGAGACACTGCAGAGTGGCACAAACTGACTGTGAGACACTGCAGAGTGGCACAAACTGACTGTGAAACACTGCAGAGTGCACAAACTGACTGTGAGACACTGCAGAATGGCACAAACTGACTGTGAAACACTGCACAATGGCACAAACTGACTGTGAGACACTGCAGAATGGCACAAACTGACTGTGAGACACTGCACAATGGCACAAACTGACTGTGAGACACTGCAGAGTGGCACAAACTCACTGTGAGACACTGCACAGTGGCACAAACTGACTGTGAAACACTGCAAAATCACCACAAACTCACTGTGAAACACTGCACAATGGCACAAACTGACTGTGAGACACTGCACAGTGGCACAAACTCACTGTGAAACACTGCAGAGTGGCACAAACTCACTGTGAAACACTGCAGAGTGGCACAAACTGACTGTTAAACACTGCACAGTGGCACAAACTCACTGTGAAACACTGCACAATGGCACAAACTCACTGTGAGACACTGCAGAGTGGCACAAACTGACTGTGAGACACTGCACAATGGCACAAACTGACTGTGAGACACTGCAGAGTGGCACAAACTGACTGTGAGACACTGCAGAGTGGCACAAACTCACTGTGAGACACTGCAGAGTGGCACAAACTGACTGTGAGACACTGCAGAGTGGCACAAACTCACTGTGAAACACTGCAGAGTGGCACAAACTCACTGTGAAACACTGCAGAGTGGCACAAACTGACTGTGAGACACTGCACAATGGCACAAACTGACTGTGAGACACTGCACAATGGCACAAACTCACTGTGAAACACTGCAGAGTGGCACAAACTCACTGTGAAACACTGCAAAATCATCAAAAACTGACTGTGAAACACTGCAGAATGGCACAAACTGACTGTGAGACACTGCAGAATGGCACAAACTCACTGTGAGACACTGCAGAATCACAAGATCATTACAAAATCCCTACAAAATCGCCACAAAATCACCATGAAATCACCACAGAATTGCCACAGTCACCACAGAATGACTGCAATGTCACTACAACCTCCACATCACCCAAAAATCCACCACAAAATTACCAGAAAACCACCACAGAGTTGCCACAAAATCGTCACAAAATCACCACAGAATCACCCAAAGCCACCACAAAATCACCACAACTTTTACATCAGCCCCCAAAAAGCACAAAACCACCACAAATCACCACAGAATAGCCACAAAATTGCCACAGAGCCACCATAAAACCATTACAAAATCACTCTAAAATCCCCCAAATGCCCATAACCCTCAGAATCCTGCACCTTTAACAAAGGGCTCGTGTCAAGCAGAGTGTCTGTTGGGATTCTTGGGGAAATTTGGAATGCTTTAGGTTTTTTTCCTATTTTTTTCCTGTTTTGTTGAAGGCAAATCTGTGAAAACATGGATTATCCCTTCTTTAATTGCTTCTACAGAAAGATTTAAGGAGAAATGTTACAGGGCCTGTTCATTGACATTTACAATTGATGTATAAACAACTCTGTGCTGGAAATCACTTGACATAGAGAATGTTGGAGTTCTCTGCCATTTACTCCCAAAATTTCCATGGATTTGCAATCCTATTTCTATTCTGCTCTCTGCTCAGCCCTTTTATCCAGTCATTTGAAGGAATTTGATCCTGAAATTTTGGAATGTCCACTCCATGCACAAATCTTGGTCCCTTTGGGGTAGAATTGGGAGCAATAATTGTCCCCATTGTACTCATACACATCATGATCTTTGGTGGAGATTCAGAAAATGAGATTTTACAGCCCAAAAATCAGCATCCATGAAAAATAACTTTCAGAGACCCCAAAATGAACTAAATTTGATTTTTCCACCAGTACTGTTTATCACTGAGGATTCCAAGCTTTCCTCCCCAGATCATCATCAAAACTTTGATTTTGCTTAAATACATGAGGCACAGCCAGTGTTTATCCTTTATGTGATCTGGCTGGTGGGTTTTGTTCAGGAAAGAGCTGAGTAAATAGTTTGCAGCTCTTTTATTTTTTGCATATAATGTAGTTTTTAGCTCATTTTTTTTGCATCTAATGGAATCCTGGCCTTGTGCAATACAGCTTTTGCACTGCCCCATCTCATCAGCCATAAACAAAACAGTGCCCACTGGAGCAGGAGAGGAGATGGAGGCATCAAATCCAAAACTGGGCATTTATTTTTAGTTTGTTTTTGCTCTCTTTGCACATCAGAATGTTTGGGAAGTGGGCAAAGAGGAGGGACTTGGGGAGTTGTCAGCAGCTGGTGATGCAGCAGAGCTTTGCAGAAAGGTCACAGCAGAGCCTGGTAATCCCAATCCCAAAATCCCTGCCAGTTCTCCCAGCAGGGTGGGAAACAGCACATCAGTCACCACTCTGTGTCAGACTGGGAATGTTTCCTGGGAAGGTGAAGTTCATCAGAACACTCAGACCAGGAATTCTCACATCCCCATGGAACACTCAGGGTTGGGTTTGTTTGTTCCTGGGCTGGCTCTGGCCAGCTGGGTTTGTGCAGAGGGTGAATTCTGGGGGTGATTGCTGCTGTCAGCTTCAGTCACTGTGAGACACCAAGCACAGCCTGCTGGAGTGCCCAGGAAATGGAATATTCCATCCCTTTCAACCCCTGTGATTTCAAACTTCAGCTTGGTTTTACACTCCTGGTTCCCTCCAGGGCCCACTCAGCCTTCTCATCATTCTCCAGGTGCCTGAAGTGAAATTCAGGCCTTTGCAAAAATCCAACCCATGGCTAAAACTCAGCACAATTCCCATGTCAGGTCTCAAAGAGTTCCTAATTGGGACTTTATTGATCCTGAGGGTTTCCTGGGATTAAGTTTGTCTGCACTGATGGTGTTTGACTTGGAGGGTTTGATCTGCACTTCAGCTGATGGGGAAGGGGATAGAGAATTCCTGATGGAGCTGGGAAGGGGCTGGAGAATTCCTGATGGAGCTGGGAAGGGGATGGAGAATTCCTGATGGAGCTGGGAAGGGGCTGGAGAATTCCTGATGGAGCTGGGAAGGGGATGGAGAATTCCTGATGGAGCTGGGAAGGGGATGGAGAATTCCTGATGGAGCTGGGAAGGGGATGGAGAATTCCTGATGGAGCTGGGAAGGGGCTCAGCCTGGAGAAAAGGAGGATCAGGGGGAAATTCTGGCTCTGCACAACTCCCTGCCAGGAGGGGACACTGGGGGGATTTGGGATCTGGGAACAGGGACAGGAGCAGAGGGAACAGCTCAGGGTGGAGATTTGGGAAAATTCCTCCCTGGAAAGGTTTGTGCAGCCCTGGCACAGCTGCCCAGGTGGAGTGCCCATCCCTGGGGGGATTTATAATCCATGTGGATGTGGCACTTGGGGACACTGGGCACTGTGGCCTTGGCAGTTTGTTATCTGAATTGAACCCAAAACTAATAAGCAGTTTTATCAACTTGAATGATCCATCATTCCTCTGGGAAATGCAGTCTTGCATTCCAGTTCTCTTAAGGGATCACTTTTATACTGGATTTATCACTCTTTTAGTTCTGGTTTTGTGCTCTTTGAGTGCCTTTTCAAATTTCTTTAATTTAGCATTGAAATATATTTAATTCAGTGAAAGACTTTCTTGGTATTTTGTTTTCTTAGATATATTTTAAATTTTGGAGGCAAACTTACAATTAGATTCAGAAATGCCTTGAATCTCTCCCCCAGTTTGATCACATCCTGCATTTACAATATTTGCACTGTTAACCAGTTTATCTCAAGGCTGGAGGCACTCAGAGGAGAGTGATGCTAATATGTGACATATGAAACCAGATAAATAGCACTAATCTAACTTTTTATTTCCAAGGAAACTGTTAGAATCCAAGAGCAGGTGATGTATTTCTCAACTAAGATTTGAACTTTTCAATCCATGGAACAACTGTTGCTTTAAAATGATGGGTTTGTTGTATTTTAGAAGATTTTCAGCTGAAAATGGTTAATGATGTGTGACATGCAAATGCCAGCAGCAGATTTCTGGCAAATTCTTAACCTTTGCAGTGAGAGAAACCACTGCAACATGAACCATCCCAGCATTTGATCTGCTGAGTTCAATAAGTTGTTTTCCATCACTGGAGGCAAATTTCATTTTGCAGTTTGGAGGCTGACGTTATGCAATTATGAATTTTTAATTTGGAGCATGTTCTGTGTACATTCCAAAGTGTGAAATCAAAGACTTTGTAACCAAATTATGTTGTTTTTTCAGAATTTCTACAAGGAGATCGAGAGGGAAGAGATGTACATCAGGTTTGTAAACATGACTGGTGACAAACTGCCTGGCACAGGCTCTGTAATTGGGGAAATTAAGTTCATATTAAGCAGTCACTTCGTGGCTGGAGGAGAAGAGTAATGAAAAATCACACCTGGGCTGAAGCTGAAGTAAATCAAAAGCTTATCTGCACTGAGAACAGAGTGCTGGAAGTGCAAGTCAGGAGATTATCTCTGTCCCCTTTCTCCAAGTCCTTCAGTTCCATGACAATGAGCACTGAATTCAGGAGCCAGAATTCTTCTGGTGATGAAGAAAACAAGGCAAAGGCTGAGCAAAGAAATGATGTTGCCTCCTGGTGAGGTACAAAATATGTGACTTGGGATAAAAACAACTGTTAAATAATACCTGACTGAAACTTATTTTAAACTTAAAGCTTTTAAAATCTGTTTTCAGACCAAGTAAACATGGAAATATTGAGCTTTTTGTAAAGCTCAGGGTTCACAGCCCCCCCCATTTTTGCTTTGCTGACTGTTGCTTACACTGCTGTGCTAAAATGATGAATTTGGTGTTTGCAATGCTATTTTAGGTATCTCAGTATTGCTCATTATTCATTCTCAGGTGCTTGTTATCTTTTCAGAAGAATTTTCACTTGTCAGTTCTCTTCCTGTTGTTTTAATGGTTTAATTGGTCTTTTAGAAGTTTGCAAAACAATAGGAAATGGCAGGATTGATAATTGTGGACAAACACTTGAAGTTATTTTGTATTATTTAGATCTGCCCTGTTCAGCATCTCTATAAACACAAATTGTCTCTCACTGTGAAACCCCCATCCAAATTCTCTCCCAATTTCTGTTTGAAAACTTCTAATGAATATCAAACTTGAAAGTATTTTCACTGGCTTTTTCAAAATACAATTGTTAATAGTTTTTTGGGGATTTTTTGTTTTAACTGCCAATGTTAATCAAAAAAATGAAGAGAATCCCCTGCCAGAGGTGTGATGGTATTGAAATTAAAGAATGAAATTTATTTCTGTCCCCAAAGCTGAACTCAAAGAGTGTTCTGTCTTGCACAGAATCTAGATTGGATTTATTACTCCCCACAAGTCATTCTCCTGGTGTTCAAAGATTGGACTTGATGATCTTGGAGGACTTTTCCAACCTTAATGATCCCTGAGTGTCCATTAAAAACTGCACACTGCAAATGCAAATGATCCCAAAGATTGTCTGCACACAGAACTGAGAACTTTTACCAATCCCACAAATATTTACTTGTTTGAAGATAGACTTGAACCCTTGTAATCTTCAAACTAAATTACTGAGTAAATGTTAATCCCAGTTTTTCTGAGAGCCACGTTTTCTGTTTCTGGCAGGTACCTGTACAAGCTGTGTGACCTGCACAAGGAGTGTGACAACTACACAGAGGCTGCCTACACCTTACTGCTGCATGCAAAGCTGCTCAAGGTAACCCCAAAACACCCCCTGAACCTGGGGATCCCAGCAGCAGCCAGCCAGGGGCTGTTTGCCATCAGAACATCTGCACTCTGAGCTGAGAACAGCTCTGAGCTGCCTTCCCTTTGCACATGGAGTTCATACACAGAGGAAAACACTTCACTGGAGCTGGAGTGAAGGGAGTGTGGTCAAGTCAGCATCACCAAATCTAAATTGCAAATATCCAGATTGTGCAGTGTGTGAAAGCCTCTAACCAGATATTTTAGTAAATGAGCTCTCCACAGATCTTTTGTGCAAGGAGTGCTGGAGCCTGTTCTTGAGTGCTCTTGGGTGTCAATAACTGATTCAGTTTGGATTTCAGACAATTGGAGAGAGATTCAAATGGCCTTGTGTCCAAGTTCATGCCTTTAAATGGTGCATGTAATTTCAGTGCAGTGTTACCTGGTTTATAGCACATTTGAAGAGGCACAACAATACTGCTCCTCTGTTGGGTGTAGGCTGAAATATGCACAAATAACATGTTATCTGCAGAAAGTGCCTGAAATAAAGCATTTGAGTGGTTAACACTGTCCACTGCCAGCCAGCAATGGAGTGAAGCTGTACTTGAGAAGCATTAATCTCCCTGAAAACATTCTGGAGAGAAAAGGTCTCTAACATGCAGCTTTTTCCTGTGCTTTTGTTACAAATATGGGAGCAGGTACCCACTTTGCTCTCCTGGCTGTCATTTAGGAAGATGCTGCAGAGATTTGTGTTGTGAAATTACATTTAATGCAGCAGAATCTTCACTGAATTCCTACTTTTGGAAAGTAGCTAATGGGAAAAGTAAAAATCTCAGTGTGATAAGAATTAGAGGTTTGGGAGCAATTTGGTTTAGTCCTGTTTGTGTTCCTCACATTTCACAACCTGCAGTGAAACCTCTCTCCCTCAGGAGTGCTGGATCTCTTTTCACTCCCTCAAGGACACAACTCCCCCAGGGGCAGAGAGTCAGGGACACAACAAATGAGAATTTCATTTTCCCCTTGATCTCTCCTGTTCCAGGGTGAGTGTATTGCAGCCTCCTGGTCCAGGGCAAGTTTCCCTTCCCATGGGAGGGATGGAACAAGATGAGCTTTAATGTCCTTCCCACCCAGAGCAGCCTGGGGTTGTGTTACTGCACCTTCTTCATCCAGGAGCTGCACCTCATCCTCAGCAGCCAACTGCTCTTAGCAATCCTGGCTTTAATTTCAGCAATCCCCAGCAAAGTGTGAGTGTCAAATATCTATTTTGGAAAGTTGAAAAGGGGAAGGTGTTAAATGAGATCCTTCTGATGGATGCACTGTGAATTATTCCTACTTCAGAGTTGAACAAACTGCATCCAAGCCATAAAAAGATTAAATATGATGCAGAGTGTACATGTGCAATTTAAATTAAGACACTCTGAAATGTATTTACTGTATTTTAAAATCATTAGAGGGTTATTACACAAGGAAACATCTCTAAGATTCATCTGGAGTGCAAAAGCACTGTGCCCACTTCACATGGATGAACCTTTAGACAGGGTGAAGGATTCATTCCCTTGCACAGGGCTGTGTTCCTGAATAAATGATGGAATAAACCAGGCCATAAAACATCACTCAAACTTTCACCTGGCATGGCTTGGGCTTGTTAGACAACTTACTTTCTGTGACCTCAGAGTTTAGCCAGTTGTGGCTTTTCTTAGGGAATGTGTTGAGGGAGCAGGTGAGTGTCTCACTTAATGCACTCCTGAATTCAGTGGAAGAACTCCATGGAGGAAATGTCCATCTTTCTTTCCTTCTAATGCAGACTGGCAGCAGGCAGCAAATGCCAGGGTGGGATTTGTCACAGGTTTTCATTCCTGAGTGGATGTTTATTTATCAGTATCATTTCATTAGAGGCTGGAATTATTTCATTATAAAAGTGTATCAATCTCAGTCTCAGTCCCTGCTCCTGCAGCCCTTGGTGGAGGGAGGAGTTCAGTGTTGCCTGAGGAGCAGTAATATTATGGGGTGTGTAACTGAGCAATTGAGATTTTCTGTCAAGCCTCAGGACAGGATTTTCAATGACACTCATCATGGGCAGATATTTCATCCCACTGATTTTAATGGGATCACATTGAGGGCAGGACTGAGAGTGTGTGTGAATTCCACCTTTAAATCTGCAAGAAGACTGTCTGTGGAGAGAGAGAGAGGCCAAATTACTGCAAGTTGATGAAGCACACTCAAGAAAAGAGACTTCTGATGTGTTTTCAACCCTTTTTGTCAAAATTGAGGTGTTCAAAACTAACAGAAGATAGTAGCTGTTAACATGCTGAAAAAAATGCCACCACATTGCAGGCTCCAGCAGGTTTGTGTTGCTCAGAAGCAGAGCTCAGAACAGAGCTGTCAGAAGTGTCTGCATGACCCAAACACAAACATTGTGGCCAAATCAAGAAGTGAATGGGTGAAATTTAATAATATATAGGAGGTAAAGTAGAAATTATTCTGGAAATTAATCTGAGAGAAGCTCAGAGAAGCTGTCCCTGGATCCCTGGCAGTGCCCAAGGCCAGGCTGGACATTGGGGTTGGAGCACTGGGACAGTGAAGTGTCCCTGCCATGGATGGGTGACACTGGGGGGGATTTAAGCTCCTTTCCAGCCCAAACCATTCCTGTGATTGAAATCTTTCCCTTGATCCATCAGGCATCTGCTGGAAAAGCCAGAGCTGCTAATTGCAGACAGGCTGGATGAAGTTAATGATGCTTTCCCTGCCCCTGAAGATCCTCAGGGGGTTTGTCCCTCATGTCCCTGCCTGCAGCCCCTTCCTTTGTGGGGATGGATCTGGGCTCCAGGGTTCCTCTCACATGAAGTGAGGTGTTCATTGTGTCCCATCAGCAGGGGAGGCCACTCTCATCAAACTCACTGAGGACACAAAGCTCCCCTCCAGCTGATGGATGTAATTAGCCTCCAATTAGAGCATCCAAATAAATGCTGCTTGTGCCCCAGGAAGCAAAGGGCACAACTGTAAAAAAACCCTTTGTTGGTGCTTTAACTGCAGCACCACTTCTTTAAATAATCCCCTCTCTTTTATTTCACTTCATTGTGGATTTGTTTTTCATTTTTTCCTTTTTTTTGTGTGATTTAGTGGTCAGAAGAAGCATGTGCAGCACATCTTACCCAGAGGGATGGATACCAAGCTGCTACTCAAGGACAGCTGAAAGATCAGCTCTATCAAGAAATTATCCATTACTTTGACAAGGGCAAGGTAAAAAGGGAAGAAAAAAAAGTGCAAATGTATTTCATTGCTTTTCTCTCAAACTTATAAATTTAATAGCAAACATAGTTTGCATCCAGTGACCTTCAGGAAGCACTTAGAGATAATGATACTACCAAAAAAAAAAAGTCAAAAGAAACCAATGGTACATTTATAACTCCTCTCTTAAGGGTAAATATATGGGCATATGATGCCATGGAGTAAATAAAAAAGTGATGCATGTAATTTGGAGGGCTTTTTTCTGGCACTTACAAGAGCTAACAGAATCCTTCAACTCCCCTTGTTCTTCCTCATGTACACAAAAATAATTCCCTCTGGGCCTGGATGTCTGTGGTTCATATCATAAATATCCTGGGAGGTGGATATTTCATTGCAATTGCATCTTTTAATGCAGGAGGGATTTGCATTTGGCATTGCTTGGTGTTGGAGGGGAAGGGGGTTGATGTGGGAGCCAGGGCTGGATCAGTGTTTGGATATTTCAGGCACAGAATATTCAAGTATAGAAATAGGAATTTCTTTGTCAGAACATTTCAGAAAAGTAAACTTGGGGTTTAAAAGTAAACTTTGTAAAGTGAACAGAAATGCTGTTTTTTGGTAGAATTCAAATATTATCCAGCCAGCCCATCTTTTCCAGAGTGTCTTTAGCAGCATCAGATTAAAATCCTAGAATAAATTTGATAGGAACTATAATTTCTATAATTTTGTTAAAAATATTGCTTAAAAAATTAAATTGTATAGCTTATCTTCATGCAATATTTAAAAGTTGTTAATGAGTGATGCTAAAAGTTGTAGTTCTGGATTGGGTTAAAATTTTTCATTCTGGACTGGGATAAAATTGTGGAAATACAATTCTGGAATGGTGCACAAGTGGCTAGTGGGGGTGACTTGGGGACAGTTCCTGCTGCCCAAAAAGCTTTTCCTGAGTCAATGGGAAGAATCTCATTTGAATGAGGGTCACAGCTGATTTTAAAGCTAATTTTAATCTTACATTCCTATCTGGAATGAAAACCAGGAGTTCCCTGGTTTTATTTTGTTGCTTTTTGTCTTTATGGTTTCCTGTTGGTCCTTTGTGGTGTCCAGGCTGGGAGTTGTTCTGCTGAGCATCAGTTCTGTGCAGAACTCAAGCACCAGCACTCCTGAGGGATTTTTGTGTGTTTGAGGAGTTGATTCATTTCCAAAAATGCTCTTTCCTACTTACAGAAATTCCTCCTCTCATTTTCTGGTCACTCAAGCTGGTGATAATTTTTCACATTACTCCATGAAAAGGGAAATAAAAAAATCAATATACACTGAGAATATTAATTTTCTGTGATTTTGCAAATGTCAGGAAGCTCCAGGTGGAGGTTTCCAGTGTAGATTGAAGGCAATCCTCTCATTTGGGATGTTCTGACATTAAGTTAAATCAACTTCTTGCATTCCTTGAGCAGTTTGCAAATGCAGCCCAGCAGCTGCTTTAATGATCAGTGACACACCTGAACAGCCTTTGCTGAGCATTTTTGGGAGGTTGAAACCATACTCAAAACAATTAATGGGGTTTTTTTGTGCTATAATCACCCAGCTGGGTCCCTGCTGGGTTTTTTTTGTTGGATTTCCCTTCCCATTAAGTTAACACAAGGTGTCAAAAGTCACCACCCCTGGACAGCTGCAGAGGCACTTGTAGGATTTTTACAGAAACTCAGTTTTGTTTTAAAGTTGTGAGCCTGTGCTCTCCCAGCCTGATGGGAAGCTGTGGATTTGGGAAGGGAGGGAGATGTGGGAGTTAAAAACATTATGTAGAAGAAATGGAGCAGAGGGATTTCCTAAAATTTGGTTTAAAACATTGGATTTTTTGTTTTTTCAAGGCTGGTGTAGTTCAGCCTCTCAAAAATCAGGATCCCTCTCTCTTGGCAGAGTAATTTCCCAGGGGAATTTACAGTTTCCTTGTCTGTTGAAAGTGAACCATGAGGCTTATCCCTTAAATATTGTCATTCATGGGCAGGTGAATTTAGATTTAATCCCCCACACATGCTGGGATGGAGTGAACCCCTCACTGCTGGCCCAGAAGAGCCTGAGGAATGTGGAAAGGAGTGGAAGGAAGTGGAATTGCCCTAAAGGCAGGAATGGGGCACCTCATGTGGGCTGAGAACAGAATGCTGCCATCACCACGAGCATCCCTGCTACTTGTAGTTCAAGATCATTTAGGATTCCTCATTTTGATTTCTAGTTTTAATCTGTTATTCTTAGGAAAATTGGGTTTTTTTACCTGTATTTGACTTTTTGTCCTTAAACCAACCTTTTATAAAGCTGAACTTTAGGGAAGGAGAATTTTTGAGAAACACCTTTTGCATTTTGCAGTTGTACTTTATGGATGTGATTTCTGATTAGTTATTCTCCTTATTCCTTTTCTAAGCTCCTTCTTTCCAAAAGGAAAGTTGTTTCTCTAGCATAGGATCCTTTTCTCTCCTAGATTATTCTTCCCTGCACTTTGCAGCCTCCTCTCCATCTCTCTTGGCTTTTGCCCTTAAAATCCTTAATTCTCAGGCTTATCCCAGCAGTCTGACCCACCCTTGGAGCTGCTCTCTCTGTGTTTTCCTGAAGCTTTGTGATTTCCAGCAAAGCCCTTAATCCAGGGATTTCCCTGGGAATTGTTGGGTTAGAAGATCCCAAGGTGAGAAGGGAAAATAGTGATGGGAGTAAAGGGATGAGGGAAAGGGTGACATTTTCCCTGTGGGAAGGAGCTGATGGAAATCACTGCTGCTGAACTCCTGAATGCTCCTTGGCAAGGAGGAGGTGTTATTTAAACCAGGTTTGTTTTCCTGTTCCTGCCTCCTGAAATGTGGGACCAGCAACCAGCTCAGGTTTGCTGGTGATGCTGCTGCCCAGAAATCAGGACAGGTTTTCTTCTGCTCCTCCATAAATTGGAAGTGTTGGTCCTGAGGAGAAAAAATGCACACTGCTCATTTATTTCTACTCCTCCTCCTCCTCCTCAAAAAAAAAAAAAAACCAAAAAAAAAAAAAAAAAAAAAAAAAAGCTTTTACTGCTTTACAGCAGCCTCAGAACAGAAAATATCTGAAATTATACAGCAAATGCCATGCTTTGGCTTAAAAGCCTTTTTTTTTTCTGGCTCATGGGATGACATCAAATGGCTTTTTCTTCCATTTTAACGAATGGTGAAATTCACCTGTCTGCCAAAAATCTGTGTGAGGCTGGTGGCCAGCTCAGCCCCAGAGCTGTCCTGAGAGCTGGGAAGGACACAGAGTCTTGGGAGAGGGAGGATCCAGAGCCTGGCTGTGTTCCAAATGAATATATTTAATTATTTAAAGCATTTCCAACCTGGCTGTATGTTGAATGCAGTGCTAACAGCAGAGAAATGCTGAGTTTCAGCATTTTATTTAAACTATTAAGCCTTCATGCTGGTTAATTAACACTACCTGAAATTTAACCAGCTTAGCAAGTCCCTCACACATCAGAATGTGGCACAGTAATATTCTTATCCCAGACTATTTCACTGCTCCTGACCATTAACTCTGCAGGGGGCTCAGAAATACCCTGAGATCCTCCTTTGCTGCTATTAACCTCAAAAACTAAATTGAACACTGTAGTTCTTTCTGGCCAACAAGCTTGAAAAATAAATTAAATCACTGGGTTTTCCCTAAAAAAGGTCTCCTGCATCTGCAAAGTCTTGCCCATAACAATTTGCAGCTCGTGTCTGCACAACTAAATGTAGGCTCTGCACATTTTTCTTACCCCCTGAGTATAAAAGAAGCATTTTCCTTCCAGTATCAGCAGCCTCTCTCCCTGGTACCCTCTCCAGATAAATTGTTTCTCCCATTAATGAGTTGTAGCTGGTACAAATCCTGTGTAGCAGCTCCCTGTACAACTCATTTCTCCAGAAGACTTGCCATGTCCTGGGCAAAGCTGGGAAAGCTTCCAAGGCAGGAAATCTGTGAGGCAGCAGATTGGGAGTTATTGACCTTCAAGAGCAGAGATTGCATTTATCAGGATCCTGGGCTGCAGCCTGCTGTCCTCACCTGGATAAATAAACTGGCTCTGGAGCAAACAGCTGCATTTGCAGAGCCTGGGCAGGGGCTGTGACACACACTGTCCCTGTTGCTCTCAGAATGGGGCAAAATCTCCAGTTTTGGGGGTTTTTTTGTGATGCTGGAGGAGGCAGCTGCAGGAGGGAAAAGCCAGGTTCAGGAAATAGCCTCGAGTTGCACCAGGGGATGTTTAGGTTGGATATTAGGAAAAGTTTCTTAGTGGAAAGGGTTGACAAGCAGAGTACAGGCTGTCCAGTGGTGCAGTCCCCATCCCTGGAATTGTTAAAAAAATGCATGGATTTGACAGCTGAGGACAGGGTTTATTGTTTAACAAGGTGATGGTTGGTGATCTTAGAAGCTTTTTCCAACCTCAGTGACTCCTGGGCCTGTGGAGCTCAGGGCACTCAAATATTGAGTTCCACAATCCAACTTCTCATTGTTCCTCTGAAGGAACAGCTGGACAGTTGGGATTTCCAGAGGTGCTGGAGCACAGTGAGTTTTTAAGAGGCAGGAAAAACAAAAAGTGGGTGATTTTCTCTAGACAGAGATCTTGGCTGGAGAGGGAGAAAATTAGAGACTGGCAAAAATGGAAAGAATCTTTTCTCCTTTATACCTTTTTCATCATGTATTTGGAGTACAATAGAAAAAGTACTTGAAAGTGTTCCATTAAAAATAATGTGACACAATGTCAGCTGGAGAACTTGTAAACTGACTTTTACAGAAACTTTCAAGGAATTCCAGTAATTTAAGCCAGAAACAAACATTGTTCTGATATCTGAAGCTGGAAGAGAAGATCCAGGGAGAGCTCAGAGCCCCTGAAGGGCTCCAGGAGAGCTGGAGAGGGACTGGGGACAAGGGATGGAGGGACAGCACACAGGGAGTGGCTCCCACTGCCCAGGGCAGGGCTGGATGGGATTTTGGGCAGGAATTGTTCCCTGGGAGGGGCTGGGATGGAATTCCCAGATTTGCTGTGGCTGCCCCTGGATCCCTGGCAGTGCCCAAGGCCAGGCTGGACACTGGGGTTGGAGCACTGGGACAGTGAAGTGTCCCTGCCATGGCAGGGGTGGAAGGAGATGATCTTCAACCCAAATTATTCCAGGATTCCATGGTCTGGTTTTCTCCTGTTCACTTCCTTGCTAGGAAGAACGCAGGGATTATGTGATCAGTGTCTGTGTGTTGTACATGAACTAAATCTGGATCACATTTAATTTGAGGATTCACTTTTCAGGCTCTGGAACATTTACAGAATCCATTATTGATGTTAATATTCAGTAACATCTGAAGGCTTTGTTCAGGCTAGGGGAGGTGCAGTGGAAGCAGCCTCTGCTCTGGGGTGTTTATGGTGTTGACAGACAAAGGTGGGAAGGTGAAAAAAAAAATCAAAGGAGCTTTAATTCTGCTAAAGTTGTTATTTAATCAGTGGCAGTGCTGTGGTACCTATAGGCAGTGATGTGCCTGTTTTCAGAATCACTGAATGGTTGGGGTTGGAAAGGACCTTCAAAGGTCACCTGGTCCCACCCTGTCACAAGCAAAGACATCTCAGCTCTCCCAGGTTCCTCCAGCCTGGCCCTGGGCACTGCCAGGGATCCAGGGGCAGCCACAGCAAATTTGGGCACCTGTGCCAGGGTCTCACCACCCTCCCAGGGAGCAATTCCTGCCCAAAATCCCATTTAAATCCCCCACTTTGCATTCCCAGAATGGTTTGGGAACACATCTGTGCTTATCCAGGAGTCAGTGGGAAGAACCAAGGCAGTTTGTTTACAGTGTTGATGCAAATCAAAAATTATTCAGGCTTCAATTTATTTCCAATCTCATTTTGGAGAAGGGCTGGTTAAATTTGGAGAGCACAAACAGGGAACAGGACAAGGGAAGTGATGGTCACACCATTGTCTTTGAAATGAAAATATGCACAAGTTCTGGATGACTGAAGTTCAGAAGAAAATGACACTCAAAATGAGGGAAGGTTAAGTGATTTTGAAAGCTTTCACTTGCTGACTTAACAAACACCTGAATATTAGTTCAGTTCCTTTAAATTGGTGCTGTATTTCCCTTCTGAGTCGAAATTAACTCCACTTGGTGCCTGAAAATGTCCTCCTTTTTCTGCAACTGCGCCTTTACTCTTAAATTCATGTTAATTTTTGTTTAAAAATAAAAACATGCTCTGTATCATCATGCTAGATTAGATCCATAATATGGATAAAAACATTCAGATCCTTCCATTTGCAAAAATTGTGTTGCAGAGCGTTCAGGCTGCCTCGTAATTTCCTGCAGACGTGATCCCTCATTACCATGATTGTAATTAGTCCTTCTGATGCATTTTTCACCTTCAAGGCACTTTACAAACATGAGGCAGCTCATGCTCATTCCAGTCTTCTTCCTTAGATAAATAACATGCTGAACCTTGTTGGAGAAATAAATAAAATCAAGAGGAGGGGTCGAATATCACGAGGAGCTGCAAGGGAAGGTTAATGCAGAACCAGATCCTGCTCCTTGTGAGCATTCATGGCTCTTTTATCTGAAATTAGGTCACCACTTTGGCCCAACATGCTTTTTGCAGGGCTCAGAAGCTCCTTTCCCCTCTCTCAGCCTCACAGTGCAGTTTGTAGCCCTTATTTTGTCTTTACATGAAGGGCAGAAATCTCTTTTTTTTTCCCATAACTTTTTCCCTCTGCATTTCCTCACCTGCACCATCAGCAGCTCCCTGCCTCTCCAGCTGCAGCTTTCCAGCCATTCCCACTGTTGGCCAGGACAACCTTTCAGTCCATCCCTCCAGTGAAAATTGGCTCCTTTTTTCCAGGAGGAGCAGGGATGGGCAGTGAACCAGAGGGACCCAACTTGTTTTTTGTGACATTGGCATGTTCCACGTGAACTTGCTGAGGATTCATCCTTAATATTTGTTGTTATTTTCAAATCAGCATCTAGAACCAGGGATTTTTGTAAAACTCTTATTTTTTCCCCAAATTTTCCTTATATACTAATGCAATTCCAACTTGCAGATCAGTAGACAAATAGAGTTCACCTGACAATGCTTTTGGAGCTTTGAGTGTGGAATTTTATTTGTGTGGTTTGGAAGCTTTAGGATTTTTGGGATATTAAATATTATTTATCTCTTATTTGCACAGTGCTTTAAATAGGATGGGATTGAGGGATTTTTATGGGATGGATGCAGGGATCAGTTGTTGTGAAAGTTTCCCCAGGTCACCATTCCTCTTCTCTCCCCAGCATCCACCTCCCACCATCTTTGGAAGTCGTGGTGCTTCATCCCAGACTCCCAAAGGTGCCCCCAAAGGTGGATGTTTGTGGGGAAAATGGGGAATTGTGTGTTCAGCCCTTCCCCATCCACCTGCTCCTGGCTGCTGGATCTCCTCAAAATTCCACCATAGCAAGGAACCTCTGACCTGATGCTGAGAGGAGAATGAAGTGGTGTGGCCAGAGAATTTAAATTTAAGATGAAAGTTAATAAAATCTGCATTTCTACCTCATTCTGAAACTCATTTTTAAAATAAAGTGAGGTCAGCAATGCCAGCCAAACTTCAGCAGCAGAGGCTGATCATCAAGTTTGATCTTAGATAGCCTGGTGTGCTAATTTAAGCATATTTTTGGGTTTGAGTGGTTCTTTATCTTTGGAGTGGAAACAACAAATGAAAAATGCACATTTAAAACCATTCTTGCTGCTCCTCATTAAGATTGTTGCCTTCTGAAGAGCTGAAGGATATTGTTAAATTTCTTTGGGTCACTTGAGACGGCTGCTGAATTTCATGGTTGAGGAACAAGAGGAAGAAGAACCAATGGAAATATAATGAGTATTTGTTCAAAGCAATATCTGCAAATTGCCTGTCCTGTCTAATACAGATTATAGATATTAGAGGGCAAGAGAGGTGATTATGGAATATAATCAATCACCAGCCTTGGGTCCTGGGTTCCTTCATGGACTGGCTGTGTTTACACATTACTGCCAGGAATAATTTCACTTCTGAAGCTCTTTGATCATTTGACTTGATTTGCATCCAGTAAATTTGCATCCTGTGCCAGGGAAGGTCATGGAGCAGCTGACCCTGAGTGCCACCAAGCCAAGGAGGCCAAGGGCACCTGGCTTGTGTTAGGAATGGGGTGGCAGCAGGAGCAGGGCAGGGATTGACCTTCAATCCTGTGTTAAGTTTTGGGGCCCTCAATGATTAAAATGTCACTGGGGGGCTGGAGTGTCCCCAGGAGGGGCTGAGGGAGCTGGGGAGGGACTCAGCCTGCAGAAAAGGAGATCAGGGGGAAACTCTGGCTCTGCACAACTCCCTGCCAGGAGGGGACACTGGGGGGGATCTGGGAACAGGGACAGGAGCAGAGGGAACAGCTCAGGGTGGAGATTTGGGAAAATTCCTCCCTGGAAAGGTTTGTGCAGCCCTGGCACAGCTGCCCAGGTGGAGTGCCCATCCCTGGGGGGATTAAAATCCACATGGATGTGGCACTTGGGGACATGGTGGCCTTGGCAGTGCTGGGAATGGTTGAGCTCAGTGAATTTGGAGGGCTTTTCCAGCCTAAACAATTCCATGATTCCATTAATAGAGACATTTAGAGCCCCAGCACAGCTCTTTGGCACATCAGCTGCTCAGTATTTTCAGGCATGTGACACAATGCATTTGGTTGCTCTATTTGGATTTATTTGATTCTAATGTTGATGTTTAACCAAGGTATGTAATTCAGCTTCTTTGTGTTGTTTTGTGATTTTTTTTTTTCCAACAGATGTGGGAAGAGGCCATTGCCTTGGGTAAAGAACTTGCAGAACAGTATGAAAATGAAATGTTTGATTATGAACAACTCAGTGAACTGCTGGTAGGTTTTTTTAATGACACAGACACTGCAATAATTTATTTCAAAGTTGAATTTCTGAGCTTTTAAAATTATATAAAAATACTATAGCAATGACAGTAAAATGCAGAAACAAATCAAATACCCATCATGGCTTTTTGTTGGACCAGTGCCAATTAACTGCCTACCACTGGATTGTCTGAAAAACATTGAATTTATTTTTTTAGCTGAAAGAAAAACATTTCAGTAATGTTAAGCTGATTTATTTGGGGTATAAAAGGAAATTTTGAATTTAAATATAAATGGGAACATGAAAAAAAATCCCCATTCTCTCTCAAGTGTCTTTCTATATGCACGTTTCTTTTTTTAGGTATGAATAATCCAAAGCATTCATGTCTCCAGTCAGTTATTTTTGCCCTGACATTACCCATTCATTACTCCTGCACCATTTTTTTCCTCCTGTTCTCTTCCAAAGAGATAAATGGCAGCTGTCACTGTCCCTCCTCAAGTCCCAACCATTTCCACAGGAGCTGGGATGTGATTCCAGATTGCTTCTGAAAATTCTCCACTCCAAAGTTTTTGGTACTTTTTGCTTTTGCACTCAGAGTACATTTTCGTGATTTTTTTTGAATTATTTATTTGTTTTGTATATCCCAGTGTGTCTGAGCTGGGCATTCCTGCAGTGTTGAACTCAGCTGCACACAGCTCCTGATGGGGTGGGCACAGAATATTCTTCATTTCTGTAGAAAAGGAATTGGGCAGGATTGTTCCTCAGCTAGAAATGATTGTCAGATGTGATTGTTCACCAGGGAGTGGCTACTCTGGGTCCCTCAGTTTTAATTTTCCATCTCCTTTTTGCTTGCACATGGGAGCATGAATGGGTTTGTCACAGAGGCAGCCACTCTTTCATTATCCTACTGGATCCATTCTGGAGGAGAAGTTGGAATTTGCACTTTTTTCATTGTAGCCAGTGATCACAGAGTGATTGAATGGTTTGGCTTGGGTGAACCTTAAAGCTCATCCAGTTCCACCCCCTTTGCCATGACAGGGACACCTTCCACTATCCCAGGCTGCTCCAAGCCCCATCCAACCTGGCCTTGGGTATTTCCATGGAGTTTCTTCCTTTTCTCAGAAGGGAGACCCAGAACTTCCAATCCTCACATCAGAAACTGAGTTTATCTGCTCTTTGTTCACCAACCAGGAGATGGCACAGGATTATTCCTGTGCATTTCCCTCACAAGACAGAGACCAAAATTCACTCTCCCATATGAGTCAGGTCTCACATACCCCATCAGCTTTTCTTATTGCTGCTGCTGAACAGCACCTTTTTTTCTCCCACAATAAAATTTAGAAGTTTTTGTACTTTCTGTTCTCCCCCTTGTCTCTTTACTTCAAGCAATATTCAATATTAGCCTCTAAGATAATTCACAAATGACAAAATGGTTTTGCTGCAGACGAGCTGAGAAAGACTTGGCAGATCTGGGTCTTTGTAGTCTTGGTGCCATTTACTGTTCTGTGTCATGTGGGAGCAGCACTAAAACTCCCCCAGATCAAAAGTCATTCTCTTTACAGAAATAATAGACTAAAAATAAGTTAATGAACAGATCTTCTGAAGCTGCTCATTTGCTATTATTTCATCATTAGAGATAAAGAAGAACTTGGCGTCGGAAGCAGATGGAGTCTGACATGCGTGTGTTTATTCCAAAATTTACATTTTCCTGCAATTCTCAACTGCCTGTTTTCCATATGCAAATTCATGGATGTAAATATGGAAGGGAAGTAGTAGAGGAATGTAATGAGATGTAGGAGCCCAAAACTGCCAAGTCAGCACCATTGGGATGAGCTGTATGCAGCTTCATCCTTCCAGTGTTTTGGTGTCAGGAGTGTCACAACTGGAATTTCAGATTGCCTTGCAAACTCCTGACCTTCCCTGCCAGTGGAACATTGGGTGGGAATCAGTGAGGTTCATCAAGATGAGGTCCATCCAAATTGAGATATTGGATATGGAACAGAAAGGATTACAAATGATGAAGTTCATCAAAATGGAGATATTGGATATGGAGCGGTGAGGTTCATCAAGATGAGGTCCATCCAAATTGAGATATTGGATATGGAGCAATGAGGTTCACAATGATGAAGTTCATCAAAATTGAGATATTGGTTATGGAACAGTGAGACTCACCAAGATGAAGGCCATTAAAATTGAGATATTGGATATGGATCAAAAATGTTCACAGTGATGAAGTTAATCAAAATTGAGATATTGGATATGGAACAATGAAGTTCATCAAGATCATCCAAATTGAGTTATTGGATATGGAGCAGTGAGGTTCACCAACATGAGGTCCATCAAAATGGAGATATTCCTTGGGGAACAGTCAGATTCACCATGATGAGTAGAAAAATCATGGCTGCAGAGTCTGGTATTTCCAAATAATGCCATGAATCTGATAGAAAGATGGGGAAAAAAAAAAAAAAAAAGAGGGGAATGAAACATCTTTAAATTAGAGATGCACACAGGATCTGCAGTATAAGGAATCTCTAAAAGCTCAGGTCATTCAAATCCCTCCTGTTTATTTTGCAGAGAAAACAAGCCCAGTTCTATGAAAACATTGTGAAGGTGATACGACCAAAACCAGATTATTTTGCTGTTGGATACTATGGCCAGGGATTCCCAACATTCATAAGGGTAAGTGGTCACCTGTTCCCACAGAGGTTTCTTGCTCTGGAAAGTTCCCTTGGCTTGGAGAAACTTGCCTGACACTGACAGGTGTTTTTTGGGTGTACAAAACAAACACTGGTTTTCCCTTGCTGGATTTTAGTAGCAAAACTTTCTCTTCCAACGTATTCAGTACATTCTATTTCTTCAGGGTATCACTAGAAATGAAGATAAATGACCCAATCCATCACTTGGGGTCATAACCATCTGACATGGTGACATTTTTGCCTGGCAGGTTAATATATATTTATATATATAATTTATATATATGAGCAGGGTAGAGAAGCCTTTTGTATGTGGCTGTGTTTTCAGGTGAGTGTCCTTTCCAGCACTGTCACTAAAATGAAGTTGACTATCAAAGGTGTGTGTGACACCTTTAGTAGCAATTTTTATCATTGATTTGTCTGTGTCATGTGCCAATTTAAGATCTGTCACTTGGTTGATGCCAGGATCATACCTTTAGTGACATTTTAAGGGTTTTTTCACTAATATTAGGATTTTTATGGGTTGAATTAGTAGCTAGAGAAAAGTAGGGCTGTAACATGTCTCAATTGCATCTGTATTATGATTCTCTAACCCATTAATAATTCCATAACCCATTATTGTTTAGTTAACTGCCCTGGGCATTCTGTGCCAAGGCCTCACCACTTTCACAGGAATGGATTCCTTCCCAATTTGCCCTCTAAAAATAAAACCAGGCTGTTGAGTGCCCAGCTGATGGAGAAAATCCTCACTTTGCCCTCTATTCCAGCATTCCCTGTGAATTACAAATGTATATACATTAATTGCAGTTACACAGAGGCTCCTTAGCCATCTATTATTCTAATTTCTTTCCCCCACTGAGCTTTTCAAAAGGCACCATTGCAGAATTAAACCCAACTGGGCAAAGTGAACAACTCCAGGTTCCTACCCTCAGTCAAAACACCCTCTTTTTAATAAGTGCTGTATAATTTTTTCACTAAGTATTCATTTTGAGATGAGTAATGAGGTTAAGCATATTCAGATGCAAATTTTATCCAAACTTGCTTTAATATGTTTGATCAGTTAAAAATATGCAAGTTGTATTTTACATTTTCCTTTAGAATTTAATGAACTCAGCATATAAATGGACTGTTTAAAATATCTCTTCATTTTTATTGGCAAAGAAGAAACCAATGCTTACAAATACAATAATCTTAAAGTTATAAAATGTTTAAATGTTTATATTGGCAAAAATCTAATACATTAATGTGAGACTTTTTATAAGAGTCAATATTTTTGGATATTCCTCCTCAAATCTGCATTGTTTCATGTTTCTATTTTTCTCTGCTTATTTGCTCACCTAAGTACCTTTGAATAAATGTTTATATATGAAAAATCTAATTCAGTTTATTTATTGGCATCCATTCCATTATTATCTGTGGAAGGTGGAGAAGGCATCTTAGATGCAGTAATAATTTCTCTTAATATATTTACAATGGCCACCAATGTTGCAGAGCTTTGAAATTGTATTTTGAGGTGATTTTAATGTGACTTATAAAAATACCTAAAGGGAAACGTGAACTTAATGATCCCAGGATGGAATTGGAGGTGAGAAAAAAATATTGAGAAAAGACTGATTACGACGAGGAGCGCGGAATTCTTTTGTGCACTGACAGCAATGGTGGCAGCACTTCTGACACCCAGCTGTGTACTGGGAGCACTGGTTTGGCTCTGGGGGTGCTGGTGGAGCTGTGGGTGCCTCTGTTTGCAGAACAAAGTGTTCATTTACCGGGGCAAGGAGTACGAGCGGCGCGAGGACTTCGAGGCGCGGCTGCTGACGCAGTTCCCCAACGCCGAGAAGATGAAGACAACCTCACCCCCTGGAGAGGACATCAAAACCTCCTCTGGCCAGTGTATCCTTGGCTGTACAACCAGTATAACCAGTACAACCAGTACAACCAGCAGCTCAGCTCAAGCATTTATGGCCAACCCGTTGCACTTGTGCCCTGATGGGTGTAACGCACCAATTTGGGTTTTTTGTCCTTTTTTATTTTTTTTGTGTGTGTGTGTTCCTGTTTAGCTGTTTGCTCTGTGTGACTGAAATTCCCTTTTCATTTCTTAACCCTCAAAATTCAGATATTCAGTGCTTCACTGTAAAGCCCAAACTGGATTTACCCTCCAAATTTCACAGGCCAGTGTCAGAGCAAATCGTGAGGTGAGTTTGGGTTGGGTTTTGTCGTTTTCTCATTCCCCTTTATATAACACATTATTGTTGGATAATGAGTCTGTTCACACCCATGGAGGGTGAGCATTTAATGGAGTGAGGCCATTTAATGGTGATTTTTAATACATATTCCAACCCACTGGAAAACAGTGAACTCATATTTGTCCATAAAATTCCTTTAATATTAGAATTTAGCATCAACTCCTAAACTGACAGAATTTGATTTTCATTGTGCATTTGTGGCTTGGAGCTGGATGATCTTTGAGGTCACTCCCAACCCAACCCATTCTGTGATTCCATGATTCTTTTCCCTTTTCCAGTTTCTACAGGGTGAATGAAGTCCAACGTTTTGAGTATTCACGCCCTGTTCGGAAAGGAGAGAAAAACCCAGACAACGAGTTTGCTGTAAGAAATTATGAACAAAATAAACCACTTTGGGTTTGCTTGTTTATCCCCCTCTATTTGGAGCATCTGAGCCATTCATTATCTTTTGCTTGTTGAGAAATAAATTCTAGGTTTAAAGGGATTATTTTTCATAGAAAGTTAATTAAGCCAATTTATCATGTTCTCGTTTATACCAATAAGAAAAAAAAAAAAAAAAAAAGAGTAAAGCTGTATTTATTTTGTAAAAGCAGCTCTTCTGAGAAAGGATTTTAAATTGTTGCACCTGAAACTTGTCTTGCCATTAAGATTCCAGTCAGGCACTAATACTTTTTGATTTTTTGGCTTTTTAAAAATTTTTTACTAAACCATTTGTTTCATCTAATGGTCAATAAAACTAGTGCTGTGAGAAGGCCCTGGCACAGATTTGCTGTGGCTGCCCCTGGATCCCTGGAAGTGCCCAAGGCCAGGTTGGATGGGAATTGGAGCAGCCTGGGATAGCAGAAGGTGTCCCTGCTCCTGGAACTGGATGGGTTTTAAAATCCTTTCCAAGCCAAAGCATTCTGTGATTCCATGAACATCCAGTAAAACCAGGGGATCTTTCCATGGTGTTTCCCTTCAGAAAGGGAGCAGTTGTTCCCTGCTAAGTCACATGCAGATTTAAATCAGTGCTGCTCCATCTTCCATTTGGAATGCCCTGGCTCTGTGACTCTGCCATACCTTGGTCCTTGTCCTGTGATGGTGTTTGAGGGCTTTGCTCAGGGTCCCAGCTGTCTCCATTGATAATGTGACACTTGTGTTCCCTTTGCAGAACATGTGGATTGAGAGGACCATCTATGTGACAGCCTATAAATTACCAGGGATCCTCAGGTGGTTTGAAGTCAAATCAGTTTTCATGGTAAGATCACTTTGGTTTTATTGAGATTGTGTAAAAAATGAGGTTTTGTACAGTCAGGGGGCATTTGTGTGTGTCAGTGGCTGTGCTTAGTTGTGTGAGCAAGGAATCCATGGGATTGTCCCTGGCACGTGCAGAGGGACCCTGCTGAGGGTGCTGAGTGTTGGCTGAGGGTGACTCAGGCAATGCTTTTCACTCCCAAGGGAATGCAGCCAGCCCTCCAAGGCCTTCAGCCCTTCTGGAAAGCATTTGTGTCTCTCAGCATGTCCTCAGAATGAAGAGAGAGCTGAGGTGCTGTAGGGAAACCCTGCTCCATGCCAGAGAATGTAGCCTGAACTTTACAAAAGAAGATCTGGATGTCTTGATTGTCATTAATTCAAAATACCCCAATAATCAAAGGCATTGTATGTCTGCATTTCTTACCATTTGTGGTTAAAGGTTGTTTTTGTTTCTTCTCCATATTTAGCTAAATATACCCTCAGCAACCTCACAGAGTAACTCCAAATTACTCATTTCTCTGTTCAACCATTTAGACTGTTTAGATAAGACATATCCATTAAATGCCTTTAAGATTAAATTATTCTTATGCAGCTGTAATTTTTAAGTAGCAATAAAAACATTGTTACTGCGTTTTTGAAATCTCTCTTGTGAGGCTTATTTTTAAAGGAAAAGAACAATTTGCATATGATTAATTAAAACCTTTTTCATTGCTCCATTGAGGTTATGTTGGACAGTTGTATTTGGATGAACAGAAGTAATGCAGAAAATTACTATGGTATCTATAGTAACAGAATATGAATGTGATGGGTGACAGTAATAGGCAGCTGAATAAAACACACTGAATTTTTAATGAATTTTGTAGTTTCTATATAACCCTGATGGAGAAGATTGTATTTATCTTCATGATGGCAAGAAGTGCTGTTTGTAAAGGCTGTTGCCAGTGCTGATGAGCAGAGAGCAGAGCCTGACAAGCACTTTGTACACACCCTTCATGCTCTGCCTGGCATCAAAATGGGCACAAATCCTGGGAGAATGCTGCTGTCAGCCTTTTGGGAGCATGGCTGAGAAATGAGAGCAGAATGGAACTTAATAACATGTGGGGAGACTGCTACAGATAACTTCTGACCTCCTCTGGCACAGCTCCTACAAAATGGGTATTGACTTTCCTCAAGATCCCTGTCAGCTAAAATGCTGCAAGGAGGATCACAGGGTTTACATCCCTGTAATGCTAAATTGTGATTATGGATACAGATATTATTGATCCCTTGCTAAGCACCAGGATACTCCAGCAGCTCTGCATGTTTCATATTTTATTGATGGAACTGGAATGTCATTAAAGGGAGAGGTGAGAGTGCATCAAATCAGTGCTGAGAGAATGGAGTGATTTCATAAATGCAGTGTATTATGTTACATAAGCCACAGGAACATGCAGAGTTGCTTTAAATCTATTGGCTTTTCAAATTCCTCCTGAGCACTTTCACCTAAACCTTTGCAATCTGTTCATCATCTGCAGGGAATTTGGGGCCAGCATTTGTTATCCTGTATCTGTGCCTGTATCTGTTATTCAGCTGGACACATGAAGGTGTTGGGGAAAAATTTGCTGAGATCAGCCAGGGAATTAGAAATCAGATTTTGAAATGCACTTGAGTTTAAAAAGCACAAATGCTAATGTCTGTTTTGTTTTTATCTTGGAATTTTGTACTGGTGCAAATGTTTCAGGAGAATGTAATTCCTGTTTGCCCTGGACAGAGTGAGGAGTGCCCAGAGTCAGGAAAGCAATGGGAACAAGGCTCAGAATTCACACTTATCATAAATAGCTTTCACCAGGTTCCAAAGCCCAGTTTGTAGTAGAGAGATGGCAACTGCAATTCTCCATCTGCTTTTAAAAATTAGAGGGAGTGTTACAAGAGTAGTAAAAGAAAGGAGAATGAGAAAGAAAGCCATGATTGCTGCTACAGAAAAGTCAAAAAGCTGTCAGCTCAATGAGTGCTAATTTCTGGAGATGCTCAAGAGCTTTAAAAGCAATGGTTCATCAACACATTATTGCATAGTTATAAGGCCATTAATACAAATGGCAGAATCCTAAATTTAGCCTGTGATGTTCCCAGCAGCTCTTGCCCAGTCAGATGCTGAATGTGCCTTCACTGCCCAGTCCAGCCTCTCCCCGTGGCCCCTTGGGCTGTGTCTGAGCCTGGCCTCTCCTGCTCCCAGCACAAACACCAGCCTCCTTCCTGCCTTCCAGAATAATTCAGCAGGCAGGCTGCTCAAAATGCTAATTAAAACATCCTTGATGTAATCAGCTGGCAGGTGTAAGAGTAACAACTAAAGAGATTTGATTAGAAGTGGTTCTCAGAAACAGGGTAAGCAACTGATAGCCAGGTAGAAGTGCTGCTTTGTTTATGTAGCATTTATGTAAATGAGGCTGTAATCAAATATACACTTGCATTTTCCTCACAGGCCTCAATTAACCTTCCTTTCCTCTCCCTGCCACATCATTTTTTTAATACAAGCAGGCTGTGTCTTCCAGTGAGGACTCTCTACACTCTGGGTCACTGCAATTTACTGATTTGCAGCCCATTCACTAATATTTAAAATATTTTAATACTGCTTTTTTCAACATGAACTTTTTGAAAGACACAGTAGCTGGGCATAAAAAGTAGCTGGAGGTCAGTCAATTAAAATAAAGCAAATTTTAGACAGCACAAGAGCTAATTCACCCTGTGAAGGCATCTGAGGACTCTCTTCGTTGAAGTCCAAGCAGAAAGAAAATGTTTCCCTTCAGTTCTCCATGCTCAGATGAAAAAAATGTGACCTCTTGGGAAAAATCACAGCAGATAGTTTAGATGTCATCAACATATTCAACTCGATGTCCTTGGAAACACACCAAAATAATCTCTGCAAAAATATCTTCTGGATTTTTGAGCAGCTTAGGATTACATTTTCCATCAGAAAATCCACGTTAAAGTTATAATTTCTTTCTTACTGTTACATTAAGCTGGATCTTCTTTGTGCTGCTAAAACTCACCGAGCCTTAATCTCTGATGTTCTCTGTAATCCTCCAGAAAACCTCACGTGATTGCTGCCAGAGCCTTGCTGGGTGTTGTGCAGGGATGTAATCCCTGCTGCAGCAGCAAAATGCAGTTACCTTCCTGCACTGATCCTGATCATCCTATCACTTACTGCAAGCACCAAACACCTCAGTGCCTGCAATCAGCCTTGCTGCTCAAAAATCCCACAACCACCTCACTTCTGAAAACCCTGCAACGTTTCTGCCCGTGGGGTTTTGCTGAGCGGCTTCAAAACCCCTGACCTGGTGGGAAATCTCCTTTTGTTCTGCTTTCAGGTGGAGATCAGCCCTCTGGAAAATGCCATTGAGACCATGCAGCTGACCAATGATAAGATCAATAACATGGTGCAGCAGCACCTGAACGACCCCAACCTGCCCATCAACCCCCTGTCCATGCTGCTCAACGGCATCGTGGACCCGGCGGTCATGGGCGGCTTCGCCAACTACGAGAAGGTGGCTCAGAGCTCCCTGTGCTGGCAGCATTCCCTGATCCTGGCAGCATTCATTGATCCTGACAGCATTCCCTGATCCTGACAGCATTCCCTGTGCTGACAGCATTCCCTGATCCTGACAGCATTCCCTGATCCTGACAGCATTCCCTGTGCTGACAGCATTCCCTGTGCTGACAGCATTCCCAGATCCTGATAGCATTCCCTGTCCTGACAGCATTCCCAAATCCTGACAGCATTCCCTGATCCTGACAGCATTCCCTGATCCTGACAGCATTCCCTGTGCTGACAGCATTCCCTGATCCTGACAGCATTCCCTGATCCTGACAGCATTCCCTGATCCTGACAGCATTCCCTGTGCTGACAGCACTCCCTGATCCTAACAGCATTCCCTGTGCTGACAGCATTCCCTGATCCTGACAGCATTCCCTGATCCTGACAGCATTCCCTGTGCTGGCAGCATTCCCTGATCCTGCCAGCATTCCCTGATCCTGCCAGCATTCCCTGATCCTGACAGCATTCCCTGATCCTGACAGCATTCCCTGATCCTAACAGCATTCCCTGATCCTGCCAGCATTCCCTGATCCTGCCAGCATTCCCTGATCCTGACAGCATTCCCTGATCCTAACAGCATTCCCTGTGCTGACAGCATTCCCTGATCCTGACAGCATTCCCTGTGCTGACAGCATTCCCTGATCCTGACAGCATTCCCTGATCCTGGCAGCATTCCCTGATCCTGACAGCATTCCCTGATCCTGACAGCATTCCCTGATCCTGACAGCATTCCCTGTGCTGACAGCATTCCCTGATCCTGACAGCATTCCCTGATCCTGGCAGCATTCCCTGATCCTGACAGCATTCCCTGATCCTGACAGCATTCCCTGTGCTGACAGCATTCCCTGTCCTGGCAGCATTCCCTGATCCTGACAGCATTCCCTGATCCTGACAGCATTCCCTGTGCTGACAGCATTCCCTGTCCTGGCAGCATTCCCTGATCCTGACAGCATTCCCTGTGCTGGCAGCATTCCCTGTGCTGGCAGCATTCCCTGATCCTGACAGCATTCCCTGATCCTGACAGCATTCCCTGATCCTGACAGCATTCCCTGTGCTGGCAGCATTCCCTGTGCTGGCAGCATTCCCTGATCCTGACAGCATTCCCTGATCCTGGCAGCATTCCCTGATCCTGACAGCATTCCCTGATCCTGACAGCATTCCCTGTGCTGACAGCATTCCCTGATCCTGACAGCATTCCCTGTGCTGACAGCATTCCCTGATCCTGCCAGCATTCCCTGTCCTGCCAGCATTCCCTGTGCTGACAGCATTCCCTGTGCTGACAGCATTCCCAAATCCTGGCAGCATTCCCAAATCCTGCCAGCATTCCCAAACCCTGCCAGCATTCCCAAATCCTGGCAGCATTCCCAAATCCTGCCAGCATTCCCAAATCCTGCCAGCATTCGCTGTCCTGCCAGGCCCCAGCTGAGCCCAGCAGGGCCATGGGCACAGGATGCAGCAGGATGCAGCAGCTCTGCTGGGAGCCAGGCTGGCACAGCTGGGGCTCTTCAGTGAAGGGATCCAGGAGAGATGGGGACAGGGGATGGAGGGACAGGACACAGGGAATGGCTTCAAACTGACAAAAGGCAGGCATGGATGGGATTTTGGCAAGGGTGGGGATGGAATTCCCAGGTTTGCTGTGGATCCCTGGCAGTTCCCCAGGCCAGGCTGGAGCACTGGGACAGTGAAGTGTCCCTGCCATGGCAGGGGTGGCCCTGGGGGGGATTTAAGGTCCTTTCCAACCCAAACCACTGTGATCCTGAGATTCCATCATCTCCACTTTGTGTTTGTAGCTGTGGCAGAATTTCTAAGCTGATCCATTTATCTTTGTTGCAGCTCATTGCTCTGCTAGTAGATGTTTCATTTTCTCTCTCTCAATTAGGCTTTTTTTACTGAGAAATACATGCACGAGCATCCAGAGGATCATGACAAGATTGAGAAGCTGAAGGATCTGATTGCTTGGCAGGTAAAAAACTCAAAGTCAGGTTTGGCAGGGGCAGCTGCTGTGGAAAGGCAGCTTGGTGTCACTTGGAGGAAATGCACACATTATCCTCACCTTGGATACATTTTGTTGCCATTTAAATCTGTCTTAGAGCTTGAGTTAAAGTTCATCTTTTCAAATCTGACATAATTGCTCATTTTGATAAACTTGCAGAGAACAAATATGACCAAGGTATTTTCTTTTGTCTTTTTTCTTTCTTTTTTTTTTTTTTAAACAAAGTAAGTGTCAATCTCCCATCTGTATCAAATGAGAAAATAGTTTTCAGGGCAAAAAAGAGACAATTCCAGTTTTGTTCCATAGTCACATACTGGACATTTTTCTATGGTCTCAGGATAATTTTATGGTAACTAAAAAAATACCAGGTTGATTGCAAATAGGTTATTTTCCCACCGAAGAAGAAAGTGAATCATTGTCTTTTCATATTCAATTCTGTCTTTATTATAAAGGGAATAATTTACATTTCTGTAGATTTCAATCTTGGAGGTAATAGAACCAAAGCTACAGAATTCAAAAATAAAATATCCTCTGAAGGCCATAAAACTATCAGTGAGTTTAAAAGTCCTTTGGTCTGAAAAAAAAAAAAAAAAAGGCATTTTATATTTATTTTCTGGTGAGCTTTTAGAAAAGATTAGATTTTATAAGCTTTAAGTTTTTGAGAGGAAAATAATTTGGTCCCAGCAGACTGTCTTGGTGTCAATTCTGTGTCTCTGCCTCTGAGAGTGAAACTTCAAATGAATTCCAAACACACTTTCCCTCAAAGGCTCACTTTGGTGACACTTGTGTATTAAAATAATATTACAAATTGAAAATAGGTATGGCAGCTGATCACACTGTATTTTTATTATTCAGGGTTTTTAAACACACGATTTCCCATCACTTTTGTACTTCTAAAACAACAGGAACCAGGAAAATGGAGAAAAGGGATCAACAGTTATTTTTATATCTGCAAATTAGAGTCACTAAAAGCCTTTTAAGTTGCCTTGGACGTTTCATACATATTTAGGGGATCCTAAAATTTAAAATTCCTCTCAAATAACTTCAGCTACCAGCCAGGTGGGAGTAAAATCCAAATATTGGGAGAGGGATGTGTATGGAAGCCTTGGAAGGGGCTGAATTTATCCTGGGCTGACAGTAATGGAAAGCAAAAAGGAGATTTCATTTCCCAATAATGTGGGGCTTGGAGTTCTGTCATCACAGGGAATTCTCTCCCTGCTGCATAAATCAATCTGGGTATATGAAACAGGTGCCTGACAATTGGATTGCCAGCTGACCAGTTAAATTTCTTTTTTTTTTTTATTCCCTTCCCTCTTTCTCCACTGTGCTGTGGAATTCAGGATATTATCCTTCTATAATACCTGCTGACTTCATGTGTACATTTAATTTCTGTCTCTTATTAATTCAGATAAATTCCATTTGCAGACCAATGTTCATTTTTGTCCTTCTTGGTGCTTTTCCAACTTAGGCAAAAAAATGTTTCCATGCAACTGCAGCATTTCAAGCTGATCTTTGATTTTAACATGAAGATAATGAAATGATTGATTGAAATTAAGGCAGAGAAATGAATGATTGATGACATTAGTCACTCTGCATTTAGCTAAAGTATTTACAGCACAGCAAAACAGAAAAATACCACAGCAAATCAAAACCTTGTGCTCCTTCTACAGAGATGAAAGAATACCAAACTCAGGTTTTTTGCTCATGGTTTATGATCCCCTTGCTCTGAAAGATTGTTTTCAAAGATTAGTTTAATAATTCAAATCAATGTCATTTTTTTTTCATTCTTTTCAGCAGAGCAGATCAAGATTAAAAAAAAAACCCAAAAAAACAAGTGAAAACAAAAACAAATCAGGGAATAATTTGAAGTTGCAGTGGAACTTTATAAAATTTTAAAATCAGCCAAGAGCAGAGTTGTGAAATAAGAAAATGCCCTTTCTTCAAGGCCAGTATGGGAATATCCTGAATTTGACAAAATTCTTTCTCTGACAACAATTCATGGAGGTAAAAATAAATGAGTCAAGTGACCACTCCAAGGAGGGTCACTGTGGCCTGGTAATTATGAAAATTCAGAAATTCATTTACTTATTGAGAGCAGGAAAACTTTCTGGTTTCATGTTTAATTTTTGTTGCATGCAAATCCATATGGTTATAAATAAAAGCCACTATATCAAATTAAAAAAAAAAGTCATTATTCTTCTTTTTATAGTCTCTCTGGAGAAGCAGCATTGTCCATTTAAATAGTGCCAAATCTCAGGGAATCATCTTGATAAGATTTCTCGAGTTTGTTCATCTGTAATTCATCTGTGTATTTATTATTCTCCTTACTAATAAAGCTGCTCCTTCTGATTGCTTCTCAGTCTTATTAGAAAAATCTGTTTTTAATCAGTATTATGATTTAATTATGAATTATTAAGAAGGAGCCTCTTAGCCTGATTGCTGCAGAGAATATCTGAGTTAGAATCAGAGCACTGTGTGGGCTGAAATGGACCTGGAAGAGGAAATATTTTTCCTGAGCTGGAGGTAGAAAACTCTAATGGTGTGTCTGGATAGCTGTGGGAATGAAAATGTCTCTCTTAAAACATTTCCAAAGGTCAGCTACACCTCCACACTAGGAACTAATTATATAATCCTGTGCTGGCATGGATATTTTGTGACAGAAGCCTTGAAGATAAATGATTATTTTCAGTTACAAAAGAGAATTAATTTAATTTTTTCTCCTCTTCTGTTTTCTTCCCAGAGAAAATAAAATAATTTTTCTAAGGAGAACTATATAGCATCTAAAACTGTATGTTTTATTAATAAATATTGCTCTGTAATATATATCTGTCCAAGGATGGAGCTCATTTGCAGCTTTAGAAAGAGCATTTATTAAAGAAAACATAAACTATTTTCTTCTTCAGGCTTTTATCCTCATGGAACTGGGAAAGGATTTGATATTAATAATCTGGTGTGAGACTCATCATTCATCAGTTTAGTGTTTTAAAATACAAAATCTGTGGGAGCTTGAGAATGGAATATCACAGGAGGGTTTGTGCTGTGGGATAAATGCAGTGTGGGATTTCTGGGCAGAATTAGGCATGAATTAAATTTAAAGGACTTTGATGAACAGAAAAAAAAAGGGAAATCCTGGAGAACATGAGTTCAGATCCTGTCGTGCATCATATGCAAAGAATGATGATGGCCAGTGTGATCAGAAGAATTCTTGTCATTTTTATTATTGTTACTATTTATTATTATCATTGTTACAATTAGTGTTTTAATGACTATTACCAGTGCTCTTGTTCCTGATTCTGTTTTACTGCCCGAGCTCTCTCCCTGCTGTGGGAGTGCTGCCTCCTCCCTTTGCCCAGGGCAGGGTGGAGCAGCCAAATTCTCATTTGCAGATCCCATTCCTGGCTGAAGGCATCAGGATCCACGGGGAGAAGGTGACAGAGGCCCTGAGGCCGTTCCATGAGAGGATGGAGGCTTGTTTCAGGCAGCTGAAGGACAAGGTGGAGAAGCAGTACGGGGCCCGTGCCATTGTGAGTTCCTCCCAATTTCTCCTTCCCACAATATCTGGAATTTCCTTAAATTCCTTAAATTCCCCTATGATGATTCCATCATACTTCTAAAACAACAGGAAGCGGGAAAATGGAGAAAAGGGATCAACATTTCTTTTTATATCTGCAAATTAGAGTCACTAAAAGCCTTTTCAGTGCTTTTAAGTTGCCTTGGACGTTTCATACAAATTTAAAATTAAATTATTTGAGTTTCCAGCTCCTAAATATTGGGAGAGGGATGTGTATGGAAGCCTTGGAAGGGGCTGAATTCATCCTGGGCTGACAGTAATGGAAAGCAAAAAGGAGATTTCATTTCCCAATAATGTGGGGCTTGGAGTTCTGTCATCACAGGGAATTCTCTCCCTGCTGCATAAATCAATCTGGGTATATGAAACAGGAGCTTGACAATTGTATTGCCAGCTGACCAGTTAAATTTCATTTTTTTTTTTAATTCCCTTCCCTCTTTCTCCACTGTGCTGTGGAATTCAGGATATTATCCTTCTATAATTCCTGCTGACTTCATGTGTACATTTAATTTCTGTCTCCTCTTAATTCAGATAAATTCCATTTGCAGACCAATGTTCATTTTTTACCTTCTTGGTGCTTTTCCAACTTAGGCAGTGATCATCAAATTATGGAATACTGACCAGATAAGAGAGGTTGAGGAAGGCTCACTGCTTTCATTTCCAAGCACAGAAGCAATTTCTAAACTGCCCCATTCTGTTCCTTGAAAGTCAAGATAATCCTTCAGTTCTGAAGTTTTTGGGTGTCAAAAATGAATTTTAAAATGGGCACTTAGCAGGATTTTTCCTGAGCTGAGTGTCACCTTTGCCTGGGTGGGATTCCTGTAGAATTCCTGTGCTGTTTGTGGTGCTCATTCTACACTGAATGGAGACAGGAAAGAAAACCACAGCTCCTCCTTCGTGGTTTAAAAAGATTGAAATTCTTGCTTTTCTCATTCCAGCAGCTTATTTCCAGCTGCTGCTTCATCCTTAAGGGAAAACTAAGAATTTCATGGTGTTTCCAGTGGAGGTTTGTTCTGCTTTTGAGTGTTGAGTGTGAAGGTCAGAACAAACAAAGCAAACAGCTTTTTAATTCAGGGTGGAATTGATAATTCAGTCAAAACTACATGGATTGGGTGAGATGTTATGAGATCATGTTCAGCCTGGAGAACAGGAGGCTCAGGGAGGGGACAGCCAGGGGCTTGGGCTCTGGGACAGGGACAGGAGGGGACTTTTCCACCCTAAATAATTCTGGGATTCTGTCTATAGCAATAACACCTTTTTTTTTTTTTAATGGGGATACCGAGATCTTCCAAAGAACATTGCAGTTTTATGGTATCTTTTAACTGATGTTCTGTTTGTGGTCCTTCAAATCCCATCTCAGGAATTTATATATTCAGGAAAAAAGTTCAAACAGTAATTTATTCCCAGGGAGAGCAGAAGTAATTAACATTAATGATACCTGCATGTCAGTCACTTCAGTAATATCCATTTACATCAAGGAGATGACTGGAAACTGGTGTTATCTCTAATTTCACTCTACCCACCAGTAAGAATTTTCAGGATTGATGGAGTTTTATCACTTCTGTCTTCCTTGTACAAGGCCAATTTACCAGTAGTTGACAGGGTGGAAAATATACCTGTAATTAAACAGCATGAGATTCTTATTTGTTGACTGCAAGAGTTCAATTATTTTATGCATATATCAGTTATTAATGACTAACAAAGCTTGGAGAAATATTCAGAACTCTGAAATTGTCTGAAACAAAAACTTTCATATATTTTCTTCTTAATCTGGTGTCACTCTATAAATTGGCTCTCCTGATATTTTCTATAAAGTTTCTCTTCTTGGGTTTTTACTTTGGGTTTTTTGGCTTTTTATGAAGTCCATTTCATTGAAATATATTGACAGGGCAGTGACAAGGAAGGCAGAGATGGATTAAGAATTTTATGTAAAAAGATTGGGGTTTTTATATGGGATAAGATTGGGGTTTTTATATGGAAAAATGTTGGGGTTTTTTTATGGAAAAAGATTGGGATTTTTATGTGGAAAAAGATTGGGTTTTTTATATGGAAAAAGGGTTTTTTTAAACAAAAATTAAAAAGATATAGAGATGCAAAAATGCATGGAAATACCATTGGGACAAAGGAATTCTTGGAATATGCTCAGAATTATACATCTGCCTGTGAGGAGATGTATAATATATATTTCTAAATATATATATAAATAAATAATATATATAAATATATGTAAATATAAATGTCTATGTTTCTAAATCTTTCTAGTTCATTAGGTGGATTTCCTTTGGAACCCATTTCTTTGTTGGTAACGAGGTGTTGGTTGTTATTAATTTATTAATGATGACATGATGTATTGGTGGTTATTAATTTATTAATGATACCAAGGAAGATAATGACACCTGGAAGAAAATCCACAGAACCGTCCCACATTCCCTTTGGCACGTGGCTGTGGGGTTTTTTTTTGAGATTGAACATTAAGATGTGGCATCCCTTGGCTGCAGCTGTGGGGTTTTTTGGGATTGAAGCATTAGGATGTGGCATTGCCACGTTCCCTTTGGCACGTGGCTGTGGGGTTTTTGGGGTCAAACAGTAAGCTCTGGGTTTCTTGGTGCAGCTGTAGGTTTTTTGGGTTGCACACTCAGCTGTGGGTTTCTTGGTGCAGCTGTAGGTTTTTTGGGTTGCACACTCAGCTGTGGGTTTCTTGGTGCAGCTGTAGGTTTTTTGGGTTGCACACTCAGCTGTGGTTTCTGTGCAGCTGTAGGTTTTTTGGGTTGCACACTCAGCTGTGGGTTTCTTGGTGCAGCTGTAGGATTTTTGGGTTGCACACTCAGCTGTGGGTTTCTTGGTGCAGCTGTAGGTTTTTTGGGTTGCACACTCAGCTGTGGTTTCTTGGTGCAGCTGTAGGTTTTGGGTTGCACACTCAGCTGTGGGTTTCTTGGTGCAGCTGTGGAGTTTCTTTGGGGTTGGTCACTCAGCTGTGGGTTTCTTGGTGCAGCTGTAGGTTTTTTGGGTTGCACACTCAGCTGTGGGTTTCTTGGTGCAGCTGTAGGTTTTTTGGGTTGCACACTGAGCTGTGGGTTTCTTGGTGCAGCTGTAGGTTTTTTGGGTTGCACACTCAGCTGTGGTTTCTTGGTGCAGCTGTAGGTTTTTTGGGTTGCACACTCAGCTGTGGGTTTCTTGGTGCAGCTGTAGGTTTTTTGGGTTGCACACTCAGCTGTGGGTTTCTTGGTGCAGCTGTAGGTTTTTTGGGTTGCACACTGAGCTGTGGGTTTCTTGGTGCAGCTGTAGGTTTTTTGGGTTGCACACTCAGCTGTGGTTTCTTGGTGCAGCTGTAGGTTTTTTGGGTTGCACACTGAGCTGTGGGTTTCTTGGTGCAGCTGTAGGTTTTTTGGGTTGCACACTCAGCTGTGAGTTTCTTGGTGCAGCTGTAGGTTTTTTGGGTTGCACACTCAGCTGTGGTTTCTGTGCAGCTGTAGGTTTTTTGGGTTGCACACTGAGCTGTGGTTTCTTGGTGCAGCTGTAGGTTTTTTGGGTTGCACACTGAGCTGTGGGTTTCTTGGTGCAGCTGTAGGTTTTTGTTTAGCACTCTCAGCCCTGTTCTCTCTGCAGCTGTGGGGTCTCTGTGGGGTCACACTCAGCTGTGTTGTCTCTTTGGGGTCACGCTCAGCTGTGGGTCTCTCGGTGCAGCTGTGGGGTCTCTGTGGGGTCTCTGTGGGGTCACGCTGAGCCCTGCCCGTGTCCCGCAGCTGCCCAGCCCCGAGCAGCGCCGCGGCAGCCGGCCCCGCTCCATGGTGCGCTCCTTCACCATGCCCGCCGCCTCACGGCCGCTCTCGGTGGCCTCGGTGTCATCGCTCTCCTCGGACAGCGCCCCCTCCCGGCCCGGCTCCGACGGGTGAGTGGGACACGGGGATAATGGGGATATGGGGATACAGGGATGATGGGATACAGGGGTACGGGGATAATGGGATACGGGGGGACGGGGATAGTGGGGACACGGGGATAATGGGATAATGGGGTACGGGGATAATGGGGTACAGGGGTACGGGGATAATGGGATACGGGGGGACGGGGACAGTGGGGTACGGGGATAATGGGATAATGGGGATACTGGGATAATGGGATAATGGGATACGGGGATACAGGGACACAGGGCTAATGGGATAATGGGGTACGGGGATAATGGGATAATGGGATACAGGGATGATGGGATGATGGGATGGGACGGGACGGGACGGGACGGGACGGGACGGGACGGGACGGGACGGGATGGGATGGGATGGGATGGGATGGGATGGGATGGGATGGGATGGGCAGGACACAGGGAGTGGCTTCACACTGCCAGCTGTGGGGTGGGTGGGGTATTGGGGAGGAGCTGGGATGGAATTCCCAGATTTGCTGTGGCTGCTCCTGGATCCCTGGCAGTGCCCAAGGCCAGGCTGGACATTGGAGCACCCTGGGATCCTGGAAGGTGTCCCTGCCCCTGGTTCTGCAACAGTTTTAAGGTCCCATCCATCCCAAACCATTCCATGATTTTTTAGTGACAGCCTAATATTGGCTAAAAAAGCCCAACCTACAGAGACATTTCTCTCAAGTCTCTTGTTCTCTAACCTAGCTAAATACAATTTTGCTCCTTTTTTACCCTCTAAGCATTCAAACAGCACCAAAATCCCCAAAGAGGAGATCAGTTCCCCCCTTTCAGAGTATCCCAGGAGGATGCTCTGGGTGTGCAGGATTACCTGACTGCTCAATCACTGCTGCTCACTTTGGCTGCCACAGCAAAAGCTGCTTATGGCAAGATTGTACTTCAAGACTGATCAAGATATTTCACATGAGAACTGGGAATTCTGTTGATAAGCCCTGTCTCACAGTCACATCCCTCAAAGAACAAAATAATCTGTTTGCTGTCTGAGCTTTCCATGCAGCCTCAGAAGTCCCTTCTCTCTCTTCCTCCCCTCAGGCCCCCCTGTAATCCAGAAATGCAATATTTGACCACAGCTGCAGTTTTTTTAAAGCCTTCTGAAGGGCTGCTGATTTACAGGGATGTGCTGGAAACTCCTGTGCACCTTCAGAGGGGAGTTATTAACTGGCTAGAGACTGAGGGCATCAAGTAAAGTTAAATCCATCACCTAAGGAGCAGCAGGATGCTTGCCTTGATTACAGAGGGTTTATTTGGGAGGAGCTGCAAACAGAGCAGAGCTCAGCTCTCATCCCTCTGCCCTTGGAATGTTCTCACACATTGGTGCAAATGTGGCACAACAGAGATCCTGAGTGTTGACTAATTCTGAACAAAGTTGTCCTGCTGGAACTTGGGCAGGACAACCATCCCAACTAAGTGAGCAACTTTGTTTTATCTCAGAAGAAAAATATCCATTCTTTCCCTGCCTCTTGCTGGTTTTCCCTTCAAAATGTTTAAATGTCTTTTACTTTCTCACTGGGTATGATTTCCTTCTCAGCTGTCCTGTGGTAGGTGTCACAGGTTTTTGAGGATCTGGGTCTCCTCAGAGTGTTTTTTTACAAAGATCACAGTGCAGCTCAGCTCCTGCTCTGAGCCCAGGGCAATACAGGAAAATAGAGTGAACAACTCTTGTCACTGAGGAGACTGAAAATGCCCCTCATTTGTTTGATCAGTGAAGGAGGAGAAGAAAAACCATACTATAATCATAATATAATAAATAAGAATATATACATATAATATAAAATATAAAATATATTATATATTATGTATCATGTATTATATGTATTTTATATATATATATGTGTGTGTGTGTATATATATATATATATATATATATATATATATAAAATAAATAATAGATAATACCATGAAAGACCTCAAAAATTCCAGTGGCTGTAAAATCATGGTGGTGCTTTGGCATTGCTCACTGGCAGAAGTTCCCTCCTGTTCCTGCTGTACTTGGTGGGGTTTATGGTCAGTTCTCCTCTTGTATTTCCATGTCTCTTCATAAATTTAATTTGAGAATATAGATGAAGCTAAAAAACAATTAACCATGAAGGTAAAGGAGTGTCTTACCCAAATCACCTAATTTCTATTTAATGCCATTTCCAGCCCCTGCTGTGGAGTTTTAAGACTCAAAACAGACTTTGACACAGGATGTGTTTTACAGCTCCCAGCTTTATATCTAAATAAAACTGAGTTTAAAACAGGGGCTTGAGTTTATTCCCTGTTTGAAATGGGACTGAGAAATAGAAATGTGAGCACGTGCACTGAGTGGTTGGAAGCAGGAGAATCCTGGTGGGATTTATCAGCTCTTGGCAATCCCAAAGTGCTTCCAGTTGGAGCAGTGTGCTGACCCATTTTAGCACAGATCCATTAATAATCCAAATAATTAATAGTGCTGATATAGTGCTTGGAAGGGAAGCAATTAATCATTGTCTGCAGGATGGAAATTCCTCTTGTAAATTTGCACCCAGCCCAAAATGCCCAACTCAGGTACCTGAAAAGTCCTGGTGTTGGGAGAGCTGGGCTCTGCTCTGGGCTCTGCCACTGAAATTCTTTGTGGCCCTTTGTTCCCTTTTCCCTGTCTGTAAAATGGGATGAATAAACTCCTGGGTTTGTTCCCAAGCCATGGGATTCATTTGGGAAATGGCTCAGGCTGCCTTGAGCATCTTCCCATCAAATGAGCTGGTGTAGAGTGGAAACAACAACAAAAAATAACAATAATTTGGGATATTGCTGCTGGATATTGCTGCTAATGGTGGGGATTGGGATAATGTCACTGCAAATTGTCTGAAATAGGAATATTCTGGAATTGCACAGCAAAGATTGTGGCCTGTACCTGCATACACTTCATGGCATGAGAAATGCTTTTCAGGGCTAAAGGTGTCCTTCCTTGGGAATTTTGGGTTGGTTTTGCTTTTGTAATGTGGTGGTTTGTGACAGAATTAAAATCTGCCAGTGTGAAATTCTCTAGGTATGATCTTAATGGGTTTTTTTATTCAAAATATAAAATAAATCATAAAATACTTTGTGCAGCTAAGAGTTCTCCATGCCTGGGAGTGATGTCTCATCCCTGGAAGTTTCCATGGCCAGGTTGGAGCAGCCTGGGATAGTGGAAGGGCAGGGTGGGACTGGAGTTCCCAGGTGCCACAGCATGGAGAGGGCAGTGCTGAGTGAGAAACCCATTTTTTATATGAAATTCAGGAGTTTGTGCAGCCAGAAACCAATAAATTTACTGCAGAGCAGGGAAACACTTCTCCAGCAGTTCTGCAGTAATTTTTATTATAAGACAATTATGATTGTTGTGACCTTCTGCCCCCTCCTTCTCCCTCTAATGAGTTTTCCCGGATTAGCAAAGCCTCATTAACTCCAGCAAGGCTTTGGGAAATATGTAAATAAAAATCAGTTGTTTTGAAAACAGCATTTTATTGATCTGAGCAACAACATTTTCCTTTAGGTTCGTGCTGGAGCCCCTCCTGCCAAAAAAGATGCATTCTAGGTCACAAGATAAATTGGACAAGGATGACCTAGATAAAGATAAAAAGGAAAAGAAGAAGGAGAAGAGGAACAGCAAGCATCAAGAGATATTTGATAAAGAATTTAAATCTACTGATATTTCTCTGCAGCAGGCTGAAGCAGTGATCCTTTCAGAAACGGTAACTTGATTAGCAAGGAAAGCTTTATCTAATTCTGAGCTGTCTTCTGTCTCTTTTGAAATCAAAATGTTGATTTTTACCATTTAGTTCCTTTGTAGACCAGAAATAACTCAGAGGGGATATACCACAGTGTTAATATACATGCTAATGAATCCAAAATACAGATTTGATTTACACTGGGGGAGGGGAAAGATCCTCTGAAAATCTTCACCCAAAGCTCTGTGTGAGTATTTGATAAAAGAGCAGATGGCACAGCATAGCTGAAATCAATGCTGCCATCCCAGCAGCCTTTGGAATTGCTGCTTCCCAGTAGATGGGGATGGATTTGCCCATATTTCACAGTGTTTGGGATATTCCAAGGTCATTCCTACATGTCCTTGAAGGGCTGTTTGGAGCAGAAAATCTTGAGCTGTTCCTGTGTGTAAGGATATTAAAAGCAGGACATATCTCCCTTAAACCCTCTCTCTTCTTGGCTTAGATTTAATTCACTGGAACTGTCCTCAAGGCTTAGGTAACCCAAGGAGCTGAAGGTGGGAAATTGGAAGCAGGGAGAGTGTGACCTGACTGTGACCTCCAAATCTCTGCCTGGACACCTGTTAGGAGGCCAAAAGTTGAAAATGGCCTCTCAGAAATAAATGGAATGTTCTTTTCAAGATCTGCACAAGTACCTGTAGAGCTTTGCACTCAGCAGAGTCTTGGTGCTGTGTCATTGGCTCTGGAGTTTGGAACAATTTCTCTCTCACCTGTGGTAACTGGATCCTTTAATTCTTTCTCTTTGGTATTTATAGGAAGATGTTATTTAATTATTCAGCCACTTCCTCTGTTTTCTCGATTTTGCCCTCCTTTTCCACCCAGAGATGAGTTAATCTCTCACACGTCTTGGGACATTCTGAAAAATCAGAGTTCTTGTGTCTGATATGCCCAGTCAGAAACTCAGTAAAATCCCATCTGGGGGTCTCAGGCTTTTCACCTTTGAAACCAATGACTTTTCCCATTGACTTCAGTAAATTTGGCATGGTTTGATTAAATGGAGATTCCTCCTGCCAGAGCCAGCCAGGTGAGCATCACTGCACAGATTTCCACATCTGCTGATTTTGCTGCTGTGCATTTCACTTTGCACCTTGCAGCAGTTGTGTTGTGGCTGATTGAGGACTGGGATCACCATGGCAGATTCCACTGGCATCTCCCAGATCCCAAATGGACCAGCAGAGCTTCTGGGATATCACAGAAGCAGCAAATTGTGTTTCAGGGCAGCTGGGAGGCATCCAGGGATGCTGATGCCACTGTGAGGTCATTGCCAGGGGTCTTGGACATTGGAAAAGCTTGTTTGTGACTGGAAAAATGGAAATTCCAGCTGGGAAACAAGGCAAGATAACCCCTCAGGGCATATTCCCATTTGGCATCTGAGAAGCAAAAATTCAGTAAAGCCCAACATGGTTTGACTCCAGTTTTTCCAGTCCTCCCAGTAAGGAGCTTTCAGTGGCTGAGTGGTGTGAGCAAAATTCCCCTGCTTATGGACAGGGAGGGAAATTCAATGTCTGAACTGGTTACTTACAGTTATTTTGAGCTCCTTCAAGTCCACAGATCAATAATATGAAAAGGAGTTTGCTGTTGAGAGAAAAACTCTCCCTTTTCAGCCTCTGCAGAAGCCTTGATGAGTTCCAGGATGACTGAGTCAATTTGGAACATTTGGTGTGAGTGGGGTTCATTTCTAGGTGAAGCTGCAGAAATTCTTTTGAGATCAGTTTACACGAGTGCTTGCCCAATTCCCACTGCTGTCTTCTGGAATTTTGAACAGATAATATCAAGGATGAGTTTAAAGATAAAATTTGTCTTAAAATTTTTGTGTGCTGGAGGCATCCCCTGCTAATGATATGAAGGGAAATTCGGTAGGAATTGAGCTTTCCCAGTGTTCAACATTCATGTGCAAGTTCTCTTTTTAAGCTGAAATTACTCCCAAAGCACTTTTACCACTGTGCTCTATGAAGGAAAAGACATTTTGCTTTTCCCTGCATTAAGAGCTTGGAAGAAGAAAGAAAATTGTTGGATTAAAAATGGAGAGGGAAAAAAAATAAGGATTGATTTAAAAAAAACCAAAAGTTGGGAGTACAGATTTGACTAGAAATAGAAATTAAACTTTAAAAAATTTTCTAAAGTGCCATTTTAGTAAACTTCTAGTTAACTGCATTTTTTATTACAGATACTGGATTCATTCTGCTGAGAATTTTACAGCTCATTGTGCTGTCACTCATTCAATTAAAACATTTCAGTTATTTGGTGAAGTTTTTAACAGATTCTTAGTTCTGACTTTTGAAGTATTTGGGGATTTTACAGCAAAAGACAAATTTCCAGAGAACATCAAGTGAGAGGAATGCCAGTGGCCAAACCCATTTCTGCAGAGCTCCTGCTGCTCTTCCCAACAATGATGTTGTCTAAAGAAATGAGTGTTTCCAGTCTTTTATGGGATCTTCTTTTTTTCCAGTCATATCAATCACCATGCAAGAACATGGGGAAATTCTAAAATTGCAGAATTATTTCATGGAGCTTTTAGATTTGCATGGAAAAGGAGCATTCAGAGGCTGTTTAATTGCATGGTTGAAATCCTCTTCCCCAAATTTCACTGCACTCACCATGAATTTATTGACTGATCAAACCTCAGGCCTTAATTACACAAAACAACAAAGATAAATTAAGCACTTGAGTATGTGAAGATGATCAGGAATATCTCCATCGTTTCCTAGAGATTTATTATCTTCTTTGAAGTATCATATCAACTTCTAGGACATAAATTGTCCTTGTTAGTGCTTTGATCCAGGAGCTGGGAGCACCCCCAGCTCTGAGGCCAGGGAGTTACAGAGCACTCCAAGGCTGCTGCTGGAAATCAGAGGAGCAGGCTGTGCTGTATTGATCTGCCCATTGATCTGCTCTTGTTAGACCAGGAAAAATTAGCAATGGCTTCATTAGGGATTGGTGGCCTCCCAAGAGCTCATATTCCTCAGCAGGTCTGTGATTTATGGGCAGCTTGCAGAGGAGGCCAAGATTGTCAATCACAGAAGTTCACATTTATTTCAGTCATTACAGAGGGGCTTAACTTGGGGACCTGCCCCTCCTTGGTTTTTGGGGACCTGCTTCCAATTAGTTCTTGGGGACCTTCCTCCAGTTGGTTTTTGGGGACCTGCCTCCAGTTGGTTTTTGGGGACCTGCCTCCAATTAGTTTTTGGGGACCTGCCACCAATTGGTTTTTGGAGACCTGTCTCCACTTGTTTTTTGGACATCTGCCCCTTCTTGGTTTTTGGGGACCTGCCTCCACTTGGTTTTTGGGGACCTGCCTCCAGTTAGTTTTGGGGACCTGCCTTCAATTGGTTTTCTCTCATTTCTGGCACGTTTCCCTCACCAACTAACATGTTTTCCTTAGTTGCTTTTTAATAATTATCTGTTCCTGAAAAAGTGATAGCTTTGCTCATCCATTCTATTAAAAATATGCTTTAAAGGATGTGGAAAGGAGAAACCTTTGGAGTCTCTAGGATTTGATTTTTAGCATCAAAAAAAATTTCTTAGAGGTCACCCTGATGTCTGGATGAACTTTTCCAAAAAAAAAAGATCCATACTTTTTGGTCATTCATTTGTTATAGAAGGGTCTCACAGGCACAACTTGTGATGCTAAGCCTTTTAGGCTTTGTTTTCTGAAAAGAAAATTTCAGGTTTCTCCTTCCCAGCATACTTCATAGAAACCCAAACATTGGGAAATGACAAAATCCTTTGAAAAGGCCTGGATTGCTGCTGGCACTTTCTGTTTTGTCCCAATGCAGCACCTTGGAGTAATTCCTCTTTTAACTTCAGCCTGCTGCTCCATTTTCTGGGATCTATTTGAAATAAAATCTTCATTTTTTTTCACTGTGATTCCTGTTACTATGGGGGTGGTGAATGGGGAAATCAATAGAGCTCAGAATTAAACTCAGTAAAAAGAATTGCCTTAACTAAAGCACGAGTTGCCCATCAGATTACAAATATCTTTTGAGGGTTCCTGATGGAAAATTTGAATGGGTTATGAAGCAGCCAGAGAAAAAAAAAAAAAAGAAAGAAAAAAAAAAAAGAAAGAGATATTTTAATGAATTAAATATAAGTGCTGTCAGGAGCCACCAATAAAGTGTTTCTGGACAGATGATGTCTTCATCAGAACAGAGCTGAACCTGTGGTTAAAGAGGTAAATTTTAACAGGAGAGTAGATCTGTGTGAGAAAAAAATGAAGATTTAGAGTGCTGTATAATGTGCTGTGAGACTCTAAAGTTCCTCAGGTGTTACCAAACAAGTGTTTGGGGAATTCGCTCAGCACAGCCGACCAGGCTGCGAGGAGCCGGCATTCCTTGGCAGGAGGGAAGAACCTGGAGCTGCTGGCACTGCCCTCATCCTGCTGAGCATCCAGGCATGGCAGCTGCAGCTGTGGCACTGATTCCTGTGCTTTTCCCCCCTGGTTGTGTGCCCAGATCAGCCCCCTGAGGCCGCAGAGACCCAAGAGCCAGGTGCTGAGCGCCGTGAGCGAGCGGCGATTCTCCGCGTCCCCGGCGGCGCCCGGCGCCCAGCTCAGCCCGCCGCCCGTCACCCCCCGCACCAAACTCGCCTTCAGCATCCAGAGCAGTAAGTCTCCTGGGAAATCATTCCTTTGCAGGGTGCTGATGAATGTCCTGAGCTTTTCTTCACACCTCAGAGCATCACTCCACACCCTGGTTTGAGTTTCGCCATCGCCAGGTCACTTGGTGCTCTGGTGTCACGATCCGCTCAACACCAGTCGTGATGGTTCGTTCGACCCCACTTTGGACTGACTCTTACAGCTGGGTATTTCTTAACCTCTTACCTTTACCAGCAAAAATTAATTCAGTGTTTTACAAAAGCAAGCAAAATTATTTCACTGAAAGTGTTTCTTTTCAAGTAATCATTAACAATTAATTAGGTGTAGAGTAACAGTCAAAAATTCATGTTGTACTTGATCCCGTATTGAGTGTTTCGGAGCATAAAGGCTTAAACAGCAATATTTTTTGTAATTGTACATTTAAAAAGACTTCTCTTTGATATGTTGTGAGTACAAGCCAGAAGGGAAAATAAAGGTCAGGCTTTTTGAAGTAGTTTTTGTTTGACACTGACATCTATCAGTCAGCTTTTCTGTAAATTATCATCTGTTTGCTTCAGTCTGCAGCAAACCCTATTGCAGAACTGGGTGGAATCCAACACCTATTTCTTTCCCAGTGCTCTTTCTCAAAACCTGTAATTCAGAGTTTGCAGTTGCCAGCATGTGACAAAAAAGAAAAAAAAATATCTTTTTGATACATGTACCCAAATCCTACTCCAGTGGTCAAGAGTTCAGTGTTAGTAAGGAGGAGAAGACGTGATCAGTCTTCAGAAAAAAAATGTTGTTCCATCAAGGTCACTGCTTTATTTACTAGTTTTGGTACTTTAAAACTTTTCATCTTCAATAGTCAGACACACAAAGTAAATATTTTGATTACAATGAACTTGTAACTCTTATCTTTCTTTACAATTTTATAGCAAGAAGCTACCAGAATGCTAAAAACTGGGAATACAGAGAACTAGAGGATATATACTCCTGCAAAAGATATTTTAATTGGATTCTTTGTTTATATGTACATTTTATTAACACTTAATTTGATTTCTTTTTTTAAAAAATATCTGAAGTTACCAGGCATTTCTGAGAATATTTTTGTGCTAGAGATTGGTAGGTGTTACATAAAATAAGATGAGCTTATTGCACTGGTCCAGAATCATTTCAGGAATTGCAGTGATAACATTTTTTTAGGAATTCCAGGGATAAAGAAGTTCTTTCAGAGCCCAAATTGGCTAAAAGCAGTTAATGGGTTGCTAAGCAATCCTGGCTGCCTGCTAGCTGGCACTTCAGGAGAAGGAGTGTAAAATGTGATCATTAGGGTAAGATAGAAAAAGGGTCCCTTAACTGATCCTTTGCCAGCTGCAAAATCATCCCAGTGACACATGTCCAGCAAGGAATACATAATCAGAGCACACTCATCCTGAATAATGAATTTCATTGAATAATGGCAGCACACCAGAAATTTGGGGGATTATTAGTATAGTGATCATCTTAGGGGAGTTTAGTTCAGCTGAGGAAATGAACAGATCTGCAGCAAATAGATTTTCTTGGGACAGCACTGAAAATTCGTGAAACTTCAGTTCAGAGTAGGTATTCCCTTAATTCACAGAACTCTGGGAAAGATCAGAGTTTTGAGCAAACCTTTGTTTTCCAGGGTAGAACCTTGTTGCATGAAACAGTTGCCAAATAAATGAAAACACGTCGCCCGTGTATTTTATGAACTTTCCCGTGGGTGGAAATGCTCTGCCCACATTTGAGGCATTTATTGCTGCCTTCATCAGGATGAGATTGAGAAGGTGCCATGGACAAGCTGCAGGAAATTCCAGCTGGAGCAGGAGCTGGGAATGTGGGGAAAGGGGGAAGCAGAGCAGGACACGACTGCATGGACACTTGGGTTCCATCCAGGTTCGTGGAGCAGAGTTGCCTCCACACCTCGTTTCCTCTCCAGCTCTGCTGAAAACATTGCTCAGATGTTTCCTGAAAATCTGCCTTTGCATGGATCTTCCAAGGATTTGTTAGAAGAAAGAAATTATTCTTAACTAAATGGGTCTCATCATTCTCTTGGGAGCACCTCGGTGAAGTCAGAAGTTTTATCATGGAAGAAGTTAAATCTTGTTAGTTGAAAAAATATCATAAAGAATGCAAAGCTGAAGTGTTCAAGGGAGGTAAATTTATTTATGGGAAATTGTGTTTTATTCCACTCAGTTTCCCAATGAATGTCTACAAACAGCCTTAAAAACATGGGTTGTTTCTGGTAAATATGGAAAGTTTTCTCTTTCCAAAGCAGAATTCAAGGTTTTGCTAGAGCTCTGACAGAAGAAAATGCCATTTCCCAAACATCTCCCTGTATTAACTGCATGGAAAAGCCAACCAAAAAAAAAAAAATCCAGATATAAATATATTTAGCTAAGACAGAGATATTTAGTAATGGGGGAGATGTGCAGGACCTGTGGCAAGGAGTTGTTTTGTGACATTAAAGATCTCAGATTCCTGAGTTCTTTAGAATAGTTGGGGAATTCATTCCCAGCATCAGTCTTTAGTTTCAAATCCCCAGCGTGGTTTTCAGCTGCAGTTTCATTCCATGAGCTGAGCAGAAGGAGATTCCCATGGAGATCCAGAGAGGAAACTCTTAGAAATGTCTGGGGAAAGGAGAAATCCTCTCTTTAGAAAGGGAAGGATAGAAAGTAGGAGCATTGGAAAAAGCAATGAGAAATTCAGGTCCTGGTGGACAAACAACATTTTCCAGCCTAATGGAGAGGAAGCCACTGAAAATGTGGAGTCCCAGGATGGAAAATAACCTTTTTTCAGAGTAGTCAAGAGTTCAGGTGAAAGAATGAGAAGTAAAACTACAATTTTCAGTGACAAATCAATGGACGCACCTTAGAGTTAAATTGTGTTGTGAGAGGCCATTTTAGAGAGCAATAAAATCACACTTTTAATAAAATATTGATATGAGCTTTGCAATAAAAACATCTGCATAAATAAGTCTTCTCTTGTTTCACAAATCACCCCAGTAAAATAAAATAGAAATCACCTTTTTTTTCTTCTCCTAAATAAAATTCCCTCATTCATAAAAGAAGCATTTCAGTTCCTTATCTCGTAGAGATCACAGTGGATTTTATTAAAATGGCTGAATTGAAATGAGTGTATTAAAATGACTGAATTACTCTGAAATACACCATGGGGGGATTTCTCCCCAAAAACCTATGTATCATTCAGGCCTCAATAAACTTTATTGTCCCTCAGGCTATTTGCCTCTCCAGCACATACCTGGGAGGATTTATCTGCTAAGAAAAGGGAATTTTCTACCCAGCAAACAGGAATAATAAATGTTTGGTACTTTCTCGTGCATGATTTTATTTACTCAACAACTAATGGCTGCTCATTTGTTATAGTTACCTGGAGCCAGGAAGTTTTGGAGAGAGATGTACTTAATTTCTGGCTTTCATTTCTGCATTTTATTAACAGGGAGCTTTTATTTTACTGGGGGAAAGTCAGTAAAACTTAGCCAGATGATATTTTCTTCATGCACTTTGCAAAACTTTTATTGTGTTTTAATGTGCAAGGAAAGCTTGAAGGTGGGAAAATTATATTTTCTAAGCTATGAATATTTTGGTGGGAAATATGAAACAAAAATTATGTTTTATTAAAAGAAAGGGGTTGTTGAAGTATTTTGAGGGCATTTTAAAGTGAGTCTAAGGCCAAGTTGGACAGGGCTTGGAACAGCCTGGAATAGTGGAAGGTGCCCATGGGTCCCTTCCAACCCAAAGCCTTGTGGAATTGCAGGATTCAGGTGCTGGAAGAGTTAACCCAGAGTTGTTTTTGCAGATCTGGAGCTGAATGGGATGTCCAGCTCTGACATCCCCGACGTTCCCCCTCCTCTGCCCCTCAAAGGAAGCACGGCCGACTACGGGAACCTCCTGGAGAGCCAGGACCTGATCAGCCCCACCACGTCCCCCCCTGCCCACCAGAGGGTGAGTGCCCTGCTGTCCTGCTCTGGAGGACAGGTGTCTGCCAATACAGGCAGAAGCTCCTCTTGGAAATGGAGAATGCAAACCCCCTCCCTCCAAATTATTATAATTTTGAAATTAAGGGGCTCTCAGGCAAAGATATGGGAATTAGGATTAACAGTTCTTTACTAGGAAAATTAAAATAGAAATGCAGTATTACAAAGAACAATCCCAAACCTGCCAGAGTCAGAATCCAAGCTGGCACAGTCAGTCAGTCAGGGTGGTGGCACAGTCCCATTCCATGGTGCTGCATCCTCCTGCAGGGGCAGATGTGGCTCAGCTGGAGCAGTGCTCCTGGAGAAGGTGCAGTTTCCTCTGAAGCTCCAGGGATGATGTGCAAGGGTCTGGTTTTCCTCTGGGATCCAATGGAAAGAAGGTTCCTTGGTGTCCAAAATCTCAGTTTTTCTCTGGGTAGGAAAGGCTTGGCTCCTGCCCTGGCTGGAGCATCTCCCAGTGGGATGATGGAATTTTATCAGTCCTGCATTGGAACTCACTGGCCATGAACAGGAGATATCTCCTGAAGGGAGGATGGGCTGTGGAAAGATAAAGATGATTGCCCCAGCTGGTTTAAAGATGGCCCATTAGCAGATAATGTGTGCCAGGAGATCAGGGTCACTGCCCCACCCAGTTTCAAACAATGGCCCATTAACAGGAGATATCTCCATCAGGAATAAGAGTTGCTGCCACACCCAGTTTTAAACAATGGCCCATTAACAGGTGATTCCTCCTGGATGAAGGGTGGGTCATGGGAAAGGTAAAGATGACTGCCCCACCTGGTTTTTAACACCTGACCCATGAACAGGAGATATCTCCTGGAGGGAGGATGGGCTGTGGGAAGATAAAGATGATTCTCCCAGCTGGTTTAAAGATGGCCCATTAGCAGAGGATATCTCCCACAGAGATAAGGGTCACTGCCCCATCTGGTTTTAACAAATATTGATAGAAGACACACCCCTGGTCACATCCTGCATTGTAACCCAAGACACCAGGGAATGATCCCTTCTGCAGGTCTGTGCTCCCTGAGCTATCCCAGGGGAGCTGGAATCCTGCTCCTGCATCCCTCAGCTGGCCCAGAGGGCTCTGCAGAGTCAGGACAGTGAGGATCCACCTGCAGAAAAGTTGGATTTATTCTGGGAATTCCAAGCCACATGTTGTGAGGTTTGTTGAGTAGGGAGCTGTAAACAGCAGGAGCAGCAAATTGGATTTAAAGCCTTTCAGTCCTGTGTCAGGAAAGGAAATAAAACATGAACCTGCCACCTTCCCTTCCTGCTGCTCTGCTCTGCCAGTGTTCAGCCACCACTCATTGATTTCCTTGAGGCAAACCCATGTTCCCTCTGAGCAAGGAGCTCAGGAACTCTGCACCAACAACAGGGTTTGCAGCTTTCTGAGGAAAATTCACTTTTTCAGCTTTGTTTCCTGTAGTTGGAAGCTTTTAAAAAGAATGTGATCCTTTTCTTTAAAGCAGCACTTCTGTGAAATCCCTTTTATTTTCTTTATGAGCAAAACAATACATTTAAAGGGGTGTGGAGGGTTGATCCTGCCCACCAAAGATGCTCCATCACTCCCCTCCTCAGCTGGGCAGAGAGAAAATGTAATGAAAGTCTCAAGGCCAGGGAGAGATCATTCACCCTTTGCCCTCTAAACAGTCTTGACTTTGGGAAATGAGCTGAATTTATTACCAATCAAATCAGAGTAGGACAGTGACACCCCACAAAGCCACAAGTTTTCTTTGACTTTGAAATGCTGAATTTTGACTGAGCTGTTTTGTGGAAAACTTCCCAGTGGAATTAATCCCTTCTTGTTTGCAGAGGTCATCCAGGATTTTCCTCTGAAGTTTATCATCCCAGTGAAATTCTGTTGAGTAATTTGCTTTCCAGCAAATTTCATGGCAGCAGAAAGCTTTTCTAATCTCCAAGAGGAAGGGTCAGGCAGGAGTTTGGTTTGACTGGGAATAGTTGTGTTTAACACAGCTTGGCCCAGCTTTTCCAGGGTTGAAATTGTTCCTTTATTGTTACAGGAATTGTCTTTTTTTTTAATTGTTTTACAATTTCAGGTTGAATATTAAAAAAGAAAATGTAGGTATAGAAGTAACTTCAGGGGTGTGAATAGAGATATTCAAAAACACCATGTTTTACTCTTTATTTGCATATACTGAAAAATTCTCTATTCCCATCCTCTCTTCCATAGCTGTTCCCCATGGCTGGATCATTTTAGTCAATATTTTCATTTTTCCTCTCATTTCCATCAAACTTTACTGCACTTCTAACCTTATAACCCATTTCCCCAGCTCCTGTCTCAGGGGCCAGCTCTCATTTGTCCTGAATACAGACCTCAAAGTGGAAAATTACAGAATGTACAGCAGGGCTGCCAGGAGTTTTGTCTAAGGAATCCATCTTCAGGAAGAAAGCTGAAAAATTCACATTAGGATTCACATTTCTTCAACTCCATCCTGCATAAACTCCACAGTAGTAAATTCCTTTTGTGTGATGTACTATAATGTTTAGGCTGTGGTAGTAGCTCAGGATTACTAAAATGAGTTCAGTTTTTAGCTAAAAAGTATTAAATAATGGTAAGAAATAAAATCCTGGCAGCAAGTTTTTTTTTCCCTGATTGATGAGGATTTTGTAAGGGGTTTCCACTTTGGGGATAGATGTTTTTATTTAATGTACAACTCCCAAATGCCATGGGGGTGTGGTTTTGGGAGCCCAGACCTGGGGATAACTCAGCCTGATTTACTCTGTGACCTTGTGCAGCTCCTGTACCTGCCACAAGCAGCATTTCCACATCATTAAATGGGAGTTCATAAATATACTACCAGAATGCTCCCATGGCTTTTTGCAAAGTTTTATTCAGCTCTAATATTTCTGCTCTTTCCAGTCTTGATTGCTCAAGCTCCTCTCATTTTTTTTACTACATTTTGTCTCCATTTTTTAACAGCTGGTATTGAAGGGCATCAGGATTTAATATCTAAGAAATGCAATCAGATACAGGCTACATCTTCTTATGTAACTGCCCAACATTTTCTTCAGCATGTGTATTTTTAAAAGCTTTCCAAGACCATGGAATGTGGTTTCAAAGCCTGGCAGGAACATCCAAAGCAGATCTGTCCCAGAGCCACCTGTCCTGTGCAGGGCCAGGAGTGCAGGGCTGGTCCCTCCACCTCAGCAGATTCTGTGATTCTGTATTAGGTTTAGAATTGATTTTGGAGAGAGTTTCTAATCTTCAAACAGTCACTCTTTGCCTTTATTTCATCAGGCTGGTAGGAAGGAAGCTTTTAAAGAACATCAAGAAAATGAGCAGTGCTGGACATGAAAGATCAGATGGGGAAATTCTCATTGCTGCCGTGATTAAATCCCACTCCACAGTTTTAATGACTTATGTTTCATGGGTCAAATAGCTCCATAATTCATAACTGGATAATTCTCTGCCTGGTAAACTGATGATCTTTTAAATTACACTGCTGTTGTATCAGTGAAGAAAAATCAGTAAAACCTATTAGAGATAAGATTATCTGAGTAGCTTTTAAACTGGAAATATCTCCTCGTGTGAGGAATGATTGTGTTTTTCACTCTGGTTGTCTTGCAGGGGGTTATGAAAGGCAGGAAAAGTGCTGTAGTGAACTCAAAAGCAGGCAGCCAGAAAGGGATCAGATGCTCCAAGTCAAACTGCAGGCAGTAATGTCATTTATGAGGCAGCAATCTCAGATATTCAGAGTTCAGTGTTACCTTGCTCTACCTCAAGTCTTTAATCCAGGTGATCACCTCATTATCATTTCCTGATTGTCCCTTACTCCTTGTTAACTCTGAGACCCTTGTAGATATTTTCTTGCTCCCTGTGATTTGTTCTGCTAAAAATGTCCTTAATAATATATGGGAACATAAAAAAAAAAAAAAAGAAAAAAAAAAAAAAAGAAATCTACAACTCCTGCAAGGATTATTATTACATCAAGGGATTCCTTTAGGCACTTATCATTCTTTATGGGTTCATCCTCACCCTTGCATACAAATCAAGCTCCTTGCTTAATATTCAGAGCAGGGAAGGAGCTCAAAGAAAATAGACAAAGGAGCACTTGGGTTGTTAATATTGGCTATAACACTTCCTAAGCATGGGATAATGGTTGGGATGGGAACATCTCCATCAATCCAGCACAGGTGGGATGAGGGGATGGCTGAAGCCTGTGAGCAGCAGAACAGCCTTGGGTTGATTCTCTGCTGTATGGGGATTATTCTGGTTTCTTATTGGGGTATAATAGGATGATATATTCAGATAAAACACACAAAAAGCACAACCCAGGGGGATTTTCCATGTGTTGCAATGCAGGTGCTGCAATACTGGAAATGCTCTCTTGTATCAGCTGCAGTGAGCAAAAACTCACCTTAAAGGTTTCAGTAAATGCATTGTGCTCATGTGGACAGGGACAAGAGGCTGGAAATGCAGCTGGAGCTGTGGGGAAGCAGGGAATGAGCACAACTGGAGGGGCTGCAGTAGCATCCTACAGCTCCTCCCTGATTCTGCTCTCTGTGAGCAGGGCCAGGAGCCAGGGAATGGCTGGAGCTGGGCCAGGGGGGTTTAGGGTGGTATCAGGAAAAGATTCCATCCCCAGAGGTGCTGGCACTGCCCAGGCTGCCCAGGGAATGGGCACAGCCCCAGAGCTCCAGGAGTTTGGACAATGTGCCCAGAAGAAAAAAAAAAAAAAATAATTAAAATGCAGGGTTTATTTGCCATCTGATCATTATTTTTGCCTGCTGGGGATGGGAAACCTTGCAAGCCCTTCCTCCTGTGCCAGTCCCTCACTCTTTGGTGAGTTGAGATGTTGCTGAGCAAAGAGTTTCTGAAGAATTCATTTACTTTTTAATAAGTCTCCAAGTCAATGAACTGCCACTGCTTTTTACAGGATTTGGAGTGAAATCTGTGTCCTGCTGTGTGCCAGACATGTGCTGTGTCCCTGGATTTAGTTTAGGGAGTGGCTGTGTGCTGCTGTCCACACAGGATCAGGCTGTGGCTTGGCCATGCTGATGGGCTGGTTTATCTCTCTAGCAGCACCTGGGCCTTCAGGGAGGAATTTAGGGTCAGTCTGGAGTCTAAAGCTAATTCTGAGTGTTCTGCTCATGCCTCCTGAGGTATGTTTGTGCACACACTGGAGCAGGGAAGCAGCACTGGGAAATGGAGTTACCATCCAGAAATATTGATGGTGTCCCATGGAGAATGTGCTTCACAGAGGGAAAGTGGCCTTAGCTGTGCTCCAGCAGAGCTGTCACACTCCAGGAGCCAGGTCCTGCCTGCATGAGGGCTGCAGACCCCTGGCAGCTCCAGCTCTGCCCTCATCCACTGTGCCCTGCAGGAGCATCCCCCAGGCAGGAGCCTGCCAGAAATCGTGGGGGAAGTCACAGAATCATCAAACACTTTGGGTTGGGAGGGACCTTAAATCCCCCCCAGTGCCACCCCAGCCATGGCAGGGACACTTTCACTGTCCCAATGTCCAGCCTGGCCTTGGGCACTGCCAGGGATCCAGGGGCAGCCACAGCAAATCTGGGAATTCCATCCCAGCTCCTCCCAGGGAACAATTCCTGCCCAAAATCTCATCCAAACCTACCCATTGTCAGCTCAAAGCTGTGTCCTGTGTCCTGTCCCTCCATCCCTTGTCCCCAGTCCCTCTCCAGCTCTCCTGGAGCCCCTTTAGGCTCTGGAAGGGGCTCTGAGCTCTCCCTGGAGTTTCTCCTGTCCAGCTGAGCCCCCCCAGCTCTCCAGCCTGTCCCAGAGCAGAGGATCCCCTTTGATCTGCTCTGACACTGACCTGCAGCAATTCCAGGTTCCCTCTTTGCTGCCTGTGAGGGCTCAGGGGTGGGAACACACCAAGAGCATCTCTGCAGAACCCTTCAAATCCCCCTCCCTGATCAGTGCACTCAGCCAGGGCTGTGCCACAGAGCCAGATGAGGCTCTGACAGCTGATGGATGAAGCAGGGGCTAAACAGTCATTTCACATCAGTTACCTGCTGCATTTTGCACAGAACTTTGCTCCCTGGGTCAAACAGCCAATTAGCTTAAACTGTCTGTAATTTGGCTGCCATTAGTGGAGTCGGGCTGTTCTCCCTGCTGGCTCTTTCACAATGGCAGAGTTCCTCTGCCAGAGCCTCACACTCAAATGTTATTTTTCATTGCAGACATGAAATAACCTTGTTGTTGTCAGGCACCTGTTCAGGGCTGAAGGAACAACTCAGTGAAAGCATTTTCACAGTCCTGGGTGTGATGGTCTATTTACATCCCATTTCTGCTGCTTCTGACCTAATTGGATCCCTTAATCCAAACCAAAAGTGCTTCTGACTGGATCTTCAGTGGGGATGACCACTGAATTTCAAAGAAAAAATGTTCCTTGCACAGGAGGAAATCTCCTGCACTGCCACAAGGACCCTTCTGGAGAATCAAATTCTGTTTGATTTTTTTGTAGTTGTTTCTTTTAACAGTATTCTCTGAATGAAAAACAACTCGTCTCTCATTCTGCTGCTTCAGAGTAGCAAAAAAAAAAAAAAAACCCAAAAAAATTCATTTTCTCATCTTCTGTAATTGATTTTTACTACGCCTGGTGTAGTGCAGTTTATATCTCCCTGTAAGAGAATGCAGACAAATGTTTTTAAACTTGATTCTTTTCTGTATCAGGGAAAGAAAAAAAAAAAAAACCAAAAAGGCAGCAAAAACAAATGGGAGCAATTTCATGTCTGAAGCAGAAGGAACAGATTGTTTCTGTGTTGCAGATGTGCCTTTTACATAAGGTTTCTACTTCCCCTGAGGTACCCCTGAGTCAAAGATTCTGCCCAAAATAGGTTGGGATGTGAAGCACAGCCTCTGTCAGTTTGTCAGGAAGGAAAGGGAAGAGTCAGGTTCACAATTACCACCAAGATAAAAAAACAAACTCTGCAAAGAGAGTCTTAATTAAATACAAAATCAAGGCAAACTATTTTTATTTTAAAGTTTCTAAGGGGAAGCACAGCAAAAATGAACTTTATACACTCAATAATGATTTTTGTGAGTGTGGTGTTGAAGAGAGGGAGGAAATGTGGTTGAATTTCTTGTCCTGGGATAAAAGGAAGGAGGGATCAGTGGTGCTTTGGAGTTGTCCCAGCTCCATAATTTAATGTTTTGTCTTGCAAAATTCCCAACAATGCTGCCCCAACCAGCATTACACATCCTACTTAATATATTCATTGGGAGCTCATTATATAAATGAACATGTGCTAAATTTATCCGACTTTCTAATGGAAATTGTAAATTCAATTACAATAATTATCTACCTATCTCTGCTATTTCTTTCTGCCTAATTTGCTTGCAGAATCTGAGCTCGGGTAGGTTTGGAGCTTGTTATTTATAGCATATATATTTAGCTTCTTCTCATTGTATTTGCATTGTCTGTGCTTTTCAGAACCAGGTTTTCAGGGCTGATTTGATTGTTCTCTGATCAATATGAAGGGGCTCATTTGGTTGAGAAATGCCTTTGATCTAATTGAATTGAGAATTATTGCCAATAGAGTGTTATTTAAATTCAAAATGGATTTGCACAAATGATGCTATCAGCAGAGTTGGATTTTTTTTTTTTTTCCTGGTGATGAATATGAAGTTAAAGAGAGCAAAGCAGAGAGGAAAGTTTTATATTTTCTGCTGGTTTTGAGGGACACGTGGTTTATGGAGTTGGAAGGGAATGTCAGCTCTGTGAGATGTTGAATGTTCTGCAGACCACCAGCATTTCCCAGAGCTTTCCCAGAGTCCTTGCCTGTAATTCAGCAAGTTTTCAAAGGTTTTGGAATGTTCAGATCACAACTGACACTTATCCAAGTGCCTTAGCAGGAATTCAGGAGTTTACACTTACTCAGGTGCCAAGTTAAGAAGGGGATTTGCTCAGGTAGAGGAAATATTTAATGGTTCTGGCTGTAACACTTCAGAGGCAGATCAGCAGTGGCATTTTAATTAAAAACCAAACAAAATCTTCAGTTTTGCATGTAGTAAAAAAATTAAATTCTTATTTTATCCGCCTTTCATATTAATCTGTTAATCAGCAACAAGTAGTGTCCATTTGGAGCCTGCTGTGGGAAATGGGATCATTTAGGGTGGGAAAGGCCACAAAAATCATCCAGCTCAGTGCTCCCCCAGCACTGCCAAGGCCACCAGTGGCCCCTGTGCCCTGTGCCAGGGTGGGTCCCTCTTTTCCAGGCAGGGAAATGCAGCTTTCCAGACCTGGCACCTGGCTCCAGTGGGTTCAGGGGTTCTCACTCCACAGCAGATCAAACCCAGTGGATTTCCAAGGTGCCAGAGCATTTTGAAGCCAAGGAGGAATCTGGGAGCAGGCAGAAAGAGAGGCTGGAAATGGAGAGTGGATGGAGCAGAATGGAGAGACAAGCTCAGGCATGGCTCACCTGGTGGTACTTTGGGATCCCTCTTCCTTTGCCTGGGGAGGAATGAAGAAAGGTGCAGAATGGATTGGAGAGTGGTGCTGTCCAGGAAAGAGATTCCAGCAAAAATCCAGCCTGCCTGGGCCAGCCAGTGTGCATTCCAGCTTCCTCCTTAGTCTGTGATCAGTGAAACTGCCTGGTGAAATCTCAGATTTGTAGCTCCATGCTGGCTTCAAACCTGCTTGGGAGAGTTACTTAGTTACCTTAAAGGTTGTTTTTCTTCCACTCTCACTCATCTCTGAGAACTCCCAGTCAGGAGATGGCAGGAGCTGCTCTGAGCAGGGGAGGGACTGGGATGTCCTGGCATCACCCTGAACCTCTCTTCTTTTGGGGGCAGCATCCTTGGATTGCTTTGAAAAGGACCAGTTTTGGTTCTGTGCACTTCCCTGGGGTTTCTCAGTTGTTCAAGTATCAGGATCCTTCCTGATCCTGACAAACATCAGGAATTTTCCCCAGCACTGAGGCATTGCAGGTGCTTGGGCTGTTCTTGCAGAGGTGACCAAGAATTTGGGCAGAGCTGTGCCTGTGTGGAGCCAGCAGCTGCTGCTGGGCTGGGGGAGGCAGGACAGGAACAAACAGCTGGAAAAGCATCATTGGCCTGGGAGAAAACAAAAGGGCCTGACTGGGGAGTGGGGAAAGCAAAGGCAGAGCAGCACTGATGAGCTGTGACACTGCAGCACAACCTCTGGGAAACCTGTGCTGCCTGCAGAGCCCAATTGCTGGGAAAAGCTGCCTGAAAGTGCAGCAGGCTCCAGCTCTTCCTGCAACACATTTTATCATTTGGATGTTTCAACATTAGGGAAAAAAAAAAAAAGTCTTAATTTCCATAATGGCTTTTTTAATTTGTCCAATTAGCTGGTGATTCTAACTGGGGATGCTGTTCTGTTGTGAGATATGTAAAGTGATTTAAAATATATTTGAACCTTCTGCATTTATATTCAGAGTATTTTAATTATAACTGTGTGTGTAATAGTAAATTGCAAGTTACTTACCTCTCTAAATGATTTTAAATGGTTTCTTTTTTGGTTTTTTGTTTAAATATTTCTGTTCTAACTGTTCAAAATCCAAAACATAATGGAAAAGCAATGAAGCCATTGCTTCAGCTTGGTTTTTAAGCTCTGAGTGCCTAGAGGCTGAGGGCAATCGATACAGACCAAGAAATCAATATCCTATCATGATATAAAGTGGGGAATTATAAACTTCTCCAGTGCTTTCAAAAGATTTTTCCCTTAAATATTGAGCTAATTAATCCTGAACTCTTGAGAGAGTTTCTTTCACTGTCAAAAGTGAAAGTTATATTTAAAAGGAACTGGGGAGAGCATTGCGTGTTCCCAGCAAACCCCGCAGGGAGAGGTTTTTGTGAGGCAGAAGTCTCCACACTTCCTGAGAGATGCCACCAAAACCTTCCAGAATTCCATTGATTCCTGGCAGTGGAAAATCACCTGGAATAACCTGCCCAAACTGTTTTTTTGCAGCACCTGCCTCCCCCTCTCCCCAGCAAGACGCCGCCGCCGCCGCCTCCCAAGACCACACGCAAGCAAACGTCTGTTGACTCTGGGATTGTCCAGTGAAGAAGGAAGTGGTTTGGTTGTGGTTTTTTGGGGGTTTTTTTTGGTTTTTTTTTTTTCCCAAAGATAAAGCTGTAACAATTCATTTCCCTAAGTATTTTATGGTCTGTAATGTTTACCTCATTCAGGTGTGCAGTATCTAACATTTAGTGCAATGGTAACTCTGTAAGAAATCCAATTGTGTTGGAGCCAGCACTACATCCCACTGGTTTTGGGGTTGTTCCCTCCCATAACTTGAAAGAAATCTGGATTTCTACTTGAGACTGGGAGCTCCATCAACTGACAGAAGCCTCTTCCTGAACCTTCTTCCTGCTTCTGGATAACGCCAGGCACAGAGCTGAGCGTGGAGATCCAAATGAGAACTGGACATTTTTTGTACCTAAAGATTTTGGGTATCTCTGGAGTTTCAAATGAGCAGAGTTTTTGTACCTGATCTCAGTGTATATAGGAATCAATGACAATATTCACATGGAATTCAGGGCAAGGGGAGGTTTCCCAGTGAGGTGAAGCTGCTGTAGCATTTCCCTGAATACCAGGGATTTTAGCCCAGGGTTAAAAATCAGACAGCACTGATTTGTGAAATTGGTCTGTGTTGCAAATAACCTGATTGCAGTGAGCAGAGTGGAGATTTGGGGCTGTCTTGGCCACAGTGACCACGATGCAAATGAGTTTAAAACCTCTGGTGAGAGGAGGAAAAGTGCAGCAAAACCTCCCCTCTGACCATGAGGCTGCTCAGGGAATTTGTAATGTCCCCTGGGAAAATGCTTCTGCAGGTGCTGGCATCCATCAGTGCTGGTCCCTTTCTAAAAATCACCTCCCAAGGGCACAGGAGCAGCAATTCCCAAATGTTGGAAGTCAGGCAGGTGAGGCAGAGCTGGCTTGGCTGGACAGGGACCTCCCCTTGGATATCAGGAGGGAAAGGAAGGTGTGTGCCAGTGGCCAGGGGCATGGGAACAACACAGAGATGCTGATCCCCACTACAGGGAGAAAATTCATGTGGTCAAAGCTCTGCTGGAGCTGCCAGAACTGTGGGACACAAAAAAAAAAAGAGGAGTTTTTTTCAAATATATCAATGGCAAAAGGCAGTATAAAAATATGATCAGCCCTTTCCAGGATGGGGATGGGCACCTCACAAGCAGGGAGAGGGACAGGCAGAGGTGTTGAGCACATCCCTTGTCTGTCTTCAGTGTGGGTCACACACCAGGAGGTCCCAGTGCCCTGAGCTGCAGGACCATGACTGTGACAAGGACCAACTCCCAGGCAACCTGACACTGCAGGATCTGCAGCCCCAGCTGAATCCCTGAAGGTTTGTGAGCCCTGATGGGATTTATCCAGAATCCTCAAAAAGCTGCTGATGTCATCATAAAACCTCTCCTGATGGTTTTTGAGCAGTCTGGGGAACCCAGAAAGGTCCCAGCTGACTGGAAATTGGGGAATGTTGTCCTGATTTTCAAGAAGGGCAAGAAGGAAGACCCTGAAAACTGCAGGCCCAGTAAAATCATGGAAAATATTGTTGTGGGAAGTTCTGGAAAACACCTGGAGGACAATGCAGTCATGGGGCACAGCCAGCACAGCCCCACGAGGGGAAAGTCCTGCTTGTGGCACCCAATTTCCTTCTGCAGCAGGGTGATCCAGGAAAGGCAGGAGATGGAACCTTTTTGGACTTCTGCAAAGCTTTTGACACTCCCTCCCACAGAATCCTTGTGGACAGAATGTCCATCCTGCAGCTGGAGAAACACATGATGGGATGGGTGAGCAGCTGGCTCAGGGGTGGGGCACAAAGGGTGGCAGTGACTGAGTGCCACCAGGCTGGCACCAGCCACACTATAAATGAGATATTAAACTGTTAGAGAGTGTCCAGAGCAGCCCCAAAGGTGGGAAGCCTTGAGGAGAAGGTGTGTGAGGAGCAGCTGGAGGAGGCTGATCAGCATCATCCTGGGGAAATGCAGGACAGGGACTGAACCCTCATTGCCATGGCCAGGGACAGCACCAGGGCTGGCTGGGGCTGGGCCAGGGGGTTTAGGGTGGATTTTAGGGAAAGTTCATCCCCAGAGGTGCTGGCACTGCCCAGGCTCCCCAGGGATGGGCACAGCCCCAGAGCTCCAGGAGTTTGGACATTCCCAGGGGTGCCCAGGTGGGATTTTGGGGTGTCTGTGCAGGGACAGGAGCTGCTCTGGATGATTCCCAGCTCAGGATAATCTGTGATTAATTTGTGAAATGAGTCATTGGTGATGCCCCACTGCCACTTTCATTCAGCTGCATCTTCTGGGTGTCCATGAGGGGGAAAACAAACCTTGGGGCTGCCAGCAGCAGGAGGAGGTGGAGAGAAAACAGAGAGCAGGGGGGAGGTCCTGGTGATTCTGAACCCAAATGTTGAGTACAGAAACAGGAAGAGATTTTTTCCTTTCTCCATTGTTAATATTTCATGTTGGATTAGGATGAACTGAATGGAATCACTTTGTCCTTGTGCCATCATTCTGTACAGTGTTTGTATATATGATGGTTTTTAGAATGTTTTAATTTTTATGGTGCCTGCTTTTCACATCATAATGAATTAATGTGCCTGCAAAGAATCCTTTATGTATTCTTAATTTCCTAATTGCTGAAAGTGTAAAGAAAAAAGCTTTTTTTTTTTTTTTCCAGATATTAAGCTCTGAGAAATATCAGATGATGGGATGGGGTTTGGGGAGGGAGGAAGGAAACTAACTTTATATTCTAGTGGTTTTTTTATTGTCATCACACTTTGTTTTTTTTTATTATCTACAATCTTTTTACTCTTACAGTAGATTGTTTTTAAATATACCACTGACTCAAAAAAAAAAAAAATAAACTGTTATTTTAAAAGCTTGTCTAAGAAAATGAATAAATTCCCTGGGTGTTTTTATCCTCACTACAGAATTTTGGGAGCTGCTGCATTTTGTAGTGTATACACTTTCTTTCTTTCAGGATTTTTCCTTTTTAGGAGAGGAACTCATGAGAAAACTGAAATCTTTGATTGTGCTGTTGTGGTTGTCCCTGCAGGTTGGAACTAAAACACACATCAGCACTAAGAACATCCATCCCTGTGTGCTGTCCATGCCCAAAATGATGGCTGGGCTGTCTCTAAGTGAATGCTTCAGAAAACAGATGAGTTTTATGTCATATTTTCCACCTCAGGTACCTGCTACACAATGCAAGTTCCAAGCAGAAGTGACTTCACACAGCAGTAAAACAACACTGTTGTTACCAAGGCAGAAAAATTACCCTTCTCATAAAAAGTGGCTCCAGTGGTCAATTACATATTCTCATTTTTTTGCCTTAAACCACAGTGTCACTTTGGATCACACAAACACACTTCTCACTGTGAAATCAGCTCCTGGAGTATCTCAGGATTTACTGCTGGATCTCATCCTGCAATTCCCTCTTTGTTTTGTTCATGCAATCCCTGCTCCAGAGGAGCAGGCAGGGAAGGATTCTTGGCTGCAGTCAATCAGATACCCATAGTCAATCAATAATGGATTAATACTTTCATTCTATAAGTCTTGTATTTTATTGAGGATTGCTTTAGATGCTGTTCTTGCTGCAGGGAGCTCGTGCTGTGATGCTGGGTGCATTTTCCTCTTTTCAATTCCATTTGCTTCCTAAAGGATGGGAAGAGCTTTCCCATTGACCTTTTGGTGGATGCCTGTAAATTGTATTTCTGATAATGTGTTTGTTTTCACACGTTCCCCAGCAAATTCCTGTGCTCATGCAAGTGTTATAACTCAGCCCTGTGAGACTCCTCAAACAAGAGCTGCACTTCCAAATGGGTCTCACAGTACAGACTCCAAATCTCATCTGTGTGTGTGTTTTACAAATATGCAAGCTGAGCCTAGGAATTGAAAATCAGGCTCTCAGACCCAAACTGTCACTGCTTTTACAATCTGACAGCTCCTAGGCTGTGTGGAGCCCAGGCAGGATGAATTTACCCTGCTCAAAGTGGGGTAAAATCACACTCCAGCAAAGCCAGCTGCTAATCCTTAAGCAGTGAACAATCCCAGGATTATATGATGTTGTTGTTTCCCATGGTTTGATCTCTTCTTCCCAATCCACTTGGGGTCAGAGCACCCCATGCCTGGGGAATTCCTTATCAGGTTCTTTGGGACCCAGCTGAGCTAATGCAGAGAGCTCATTATGAAACAACTCAGAAAATAAACTTATTTTAAAGACTTTACCCAGTGGTGATACCTGTCCCTTCCATCTGCCCCATTCCTGTGGGAATTCATCCCTAATTCAGAGGTGCCAAGTTCCTGGACAGCAGAAAAAAAACAGAATTTCAGTGGCCACTAATTTTCACTTCTTGAAAAGCAGCTTGAATTTGCTTAGTGAAAGTCAACTCACAGGGCCAGGATAGAAGGAGATTCCTTAATTCCATTTCCCTGAGCCCCAGCCTGGGAGTGAGGGTGGATTTTCCAGGTGCACAGAGCAATCCCACACAAAACCACCCAAGATTTGTTGGGCAGGGGTTGTTTGCTTTTTAATCACATTTCTTTTCACTGGGAAGCTCAACACAAAGGTCACTCCTGAAGCTGGTTCCTGTAATTGACATTTATGATAACTGAGATGTCTCCAATGCTGCCACAAATTCTGAAGGTAAAAACGTTTTTAAATTCAGTTTTGTCTTAACACATTTTTCTGTACCTTGGCTGTAGTTCTGTGTGACTTTACAGAGGAAAAGGATGGAAAGTTTGCAGGAAAATGTATTTATTTGTGAATAGAGATTCATGTGAGTACAGGTACAGCTGGGTGCTCATGCACACACACCAAACACATTTTTAGTGTGACACATCTCACCTCACTGGCTGGTTGAGGTCTCCATGTTCAACACCTTCCCTGTCAGTTCTTTTTGGCCTTTTTGGGACCTTCCTGTGCCAGAAGTTTGATGTGTGCAGCCAGGCTGTGGCTAATTAACCAGGTAAAGCTTTTCCACTCCCCACCCTCACCTGGCCCTGTGAGCAATCAGTAAATTGGAGCTTGTGTGGAAATTATTGATGGGAAACAGAGCAAGCACTGCAGTGATGCTGAGCACTGAAATTCAGGGTTTTCCTCTCTCCTTGGTTTAGCAGTAATGGGAAGTGTGAGGTCCAACATTTCAATTTCCTCTCCTTCTCCTTTTGGACTTTCCATGGCTCTAAACTGAATTTCAGGCTTGCAGTTGCCATTTTCTTGGGGATGCAGAGAGGTGGGGATCAGTATAAACACTTGGTTATTGCATGGGGTCTCTCCAGTGAGGTTATTTATAGGATTTTTAATTTCCCTTGGGGGTTTTTTCATATGTATTCTGCAGACATGAATAATTACTGTAAATTGTGTTTCTCTGTTGAATGACACTTTTATTTTTCATTTCCAGTGCGTGTGGCATTGTATTCAAGCAGTTCAATGGGAAGTGAATTAAATAACTCATTTCCCAGCTGAGGAAGGTGGCAGTGGACTGCAGTGCTGGGGACACTCCTGACCCCCTTGGGGTGATGCTAAAATCCAAATATTGAGAGATTCCTCTGCACAGAGACCACGTGCTGGAGCCAGTAGTTCAGATTTTATTTCACAGTAAATGTGAGGTAGAGAAAGGAAATAAAAAAGAGATTAGAGAGATGAAGCAGAAGATGTTTGGCATCAACCTTTTAGGGAGTCCTTGCAAGGAGAGAGCAAAACCAAGCCCAAACCTGACACTGGTTCCTGTTAAGGCATTTTTGGTGCATTTTTGGCATTCCTGTTGTTGGCTGCCCTTCCCAAATTTCTCTCATTCTCCCATGACTGCATTTCCTCAGCACTTCAATCCCAATTCCAGCTGAATTTCCACCCTCCACCCTCACCAGGAGCAATGAACTGAAACCCTTGCAGGACTGCAGAAAGATTCCTGAGCAGGATCTGCAGGAAGCTGAGGGATGGAGAGGGAGCCAGGAACCATCCAGAGCATGACACAAATCCCACCCATCCCACCAATCCCACCCATCCCACCAATCCCACCAATCCCACCAATCCCACCAATCCCACCTGGGAGCACCAGCAGCACACCCAGGTAAAACCATCCCAGCATCTCCAGCTCAGCATGAATTAATGCAGGGAGTTGGGTTAAGCTGTAATTATTGTTTCTCTGGAAATTAGATGTGTTTGCCCCTGTTTAATTGCATGAGCTCAACAGCTCACCGAGAAAAAAATCCAAAGAAATCGACCATAAATGCAAAAAAATTAAAAGTAAAGCACCTTTTTACCTACTTGAGTTGCCTGTTGTGAGATATTTTTTTACATTTTATTGAGATCTGGTTGTCAATAATACTCAGTTTGCTGGTTATAAACTTCCTTCCATGAGTTTATTACTGTGTACATTTAACAAATAGTTTTGTTGTTGTTTTTTTGTTTTTTTTTTCTAAGCAGCCCATTATTGTTGAGTTGCTCCACAGAAGGAAATAATAGGAAAAAAACCCACCAAAGAAATAATGGGATTTTTAAATAATTTTGTCTTTCTTCACTTTGTGGTCCCTGTGGAGATGGGCAGAGATCTATGGGAGTATTTGAGCAGGGAATAAAGGTAAATGAATTATGATTATATTATATTATATTATATTTTTATATTATTTTTATTTTTTATTTATTTATAATATATATAAATAAATATTCATTTACATAGGCAGGTTGAAATGATTTTTCACCTAAATTTGAGTTTGATTTTACCATCCAAAACACCCCAACACATCCCTCTTACCAAGTGAGAGAAATGGCATTTCACCATTTTCCTTTATTTAGGGAAATATTTGTTTGCTATTAAAAAAAAAAAAAAAATAAAAATAAAAAACCTGCCAGAATTTCAACCCCAACACAGAGTCAGGACTCAGCAGATCAATCTTCCCATTTCTCCTCCAACCTCAGCCTTGTCAGGCTCCATTATTCTCAACACACTTTGACAGTTCTGGGTTAAAAAGGCACCAATTCCCTTTGGAATGTTCCTCTCCTGCAGGAGCAGCTCCTTTCCTGCTGACTTTATGCACAGGGCAGGTTTGGGAGGGGTTTTTTTGGTTTTTGTTTTTTTTTTTTTTTTGAGGTCTGCCTAAAAATGTTGCATAAACTCATTTTATTGCATTTGGCAGTGGCACTTGGTGGCAGCATCCTTCTCAATTGAATTATTAATAGAGCTGCTGTGGGGGGGTTTGCTGGGGCCATTTCACTCCTCTTGGAGTCTGTCAAGTCTGGGAATGTGGAATTCTGTCCCTGCTGGATAAACTGCTGCTGTGCTGGGCAGAAAAACAAGTCCCAGGTGAGCTCAGAATTTCATCTTTGCCAGTAAGATATGATCAAACCTTTGCAGGTATTTTTATTTTCTTCATTTCCTTTGTTGTTTGGTTTTTTAAAACAATTAGGCATTTACTTTGGGGGGAAAAAAAAAAAATTGATTAAAAATAGGGAAGAAAGGCCAGGATGGATTTCTCCAGGGGATGGTTCAGCAACAGGTGCTTAAAATTTCCTTCTGCAGGAACCTCCCTGTGCATCCAAAATTACTTTATTTGTATTTCCAAAAGAAAAAAAAAAAACAACACCCAAAATCCTTCATATTGCCCCACACCTATTATTATTATTATTATTATAAAAACTCCAATTTCAAAACCCTTCACCATGTGAAATCACACACTCTTATTTTTACATGATTTTAACTCTATCACTCCAATTTAGAAACCTTCTCTAAAACCTCAAGTCAAAACCAGCACTCCCCCAAAAATTAGTACCAAAACCCACAGAAACCCCAAAAATCCCAGGTTTGTAATATCCAGAATTTATGGATCAGTGCCTGGAAGCTTCCATGGGGTCTGGGTGGGCAGCAGAGCCAAAAGTTCAGATGTTTGATACCAAGTGATTCCAGCTGTTCTCAATTCCTCACTGCAGCTGGAGAGTGACAGGTGACCAGCTGAGCTCTGGGTTGCAGCAAAAGCCACAAATTGTCATTTTCCTCCATTCCATGTCTTCATTTCTGGCTGGGTGTGACCCCTCCTCTCCCCAAATCTGCCCCTGGGGTCTCTTTGCTGCTGGGATTCCATCCTGACCCAGCAGCAGCAGCACTGTCCCAGATTGTCACAGCTTGGTGGCACATTTGGTGACATCCCCAAGCCCAGGGGTGCCACAAAATCCTCACTTAGAATAATCCTCAGTTCACTGATGCTGCCTCTCAGCATCTGCACCCTCTGTGGTTTTATCCCCACAATTCTGAGCTCTTCACATGCACAGGGAGAAATAAAAAAAAACCCAGCTCAAGCCTGGAATTGCTGGAGTTTTTTAATTCTGAATGTAAATTTGCTTTGAAAATTATTTTTTCCACTCCTTCACCACCCAAATCCTTCATTGATGATGCTGAGGTTTGACTTTATAACACCCTCAGAGCTGCTGCTGTTGTTATATTTGCCAAGAAAACTTTGGAGTAGCTGAACCATCATTTGCAAAAGTTCCTGGAATTTCCTGGAGTGAATTCTGTGGGTTCCTTGCTCCAGGAATCAAGGACCTGTTGGGCAGCACCTGCCTCAGCTCAGAGACAAAATTACCTTCAGAATTTCAATTTTTTTTTTCTTTTTTTTTTTTTTTTTCAGCTCTGTCCTTGTCCAATTTGAAGCTGCACACCCAAAGTTAATTTCTTGTTCAGGAGAGAGAAGATTTCTTTCTGTAAATCAAATTAAACAGCTGGATACATGATGTTGGTGCCAGTGTTTTAAACCCATTTTTCATACCAGTTTTGCCTCCCATGCAGAATCTCTGAAAAAGCTCTCAAATATTGAGTCCAACCCTGAACACCTTAAATCAAACCTGAAGTGCTTTTTAAGTGAACTATTTTAATTTTACTTTTGCTGTTGTTTTCACTGTTTTCACTGCCATGGCTCTGGGAGATGCTGCTCCTGACAGGACCTGCTCTGGTACTGCAAAAAAATAAAACCAATTTTATGTTTTATTCTGAAAAGAAGTGGCTGGAAGAGCTCTGGCAGAGGCAGGGAAGGGCATTTTAATGATTATATTTCATTACTACACTGATGTCACCTAAAATCCTCACTCTTCACACCCTGAAACTAATGGGAGGCATTAAAGGAGCTTCAGTGGGCCCAGAGTGGCCCAGGGTTGTAGCAAATGCATTAAAAAAAATAAAAAATCACAGAATAATTAAGGTTGGAAAAGGCTTCTGAAATTACTGAATCCAACCATTCCCCAAGCCAAGGCCACCAGTGCCCCATGTCCCCAAGTGCCACCTCCACTGGGCTTCTGAACAAAAGCCTGCAGCTCACTGCAGAGGGAAAGCAGAATGAAAAAAAAAAATAAATTAAAATTGGATTTTAAAGTGTCCAAGGCCAGGTTGGACATTGGGGTTGGAGCAGCCTGGGACAGTGGGAGGTGTCCCTGCCATGGCAGGGGATGAACTTTAAAATCCTTTGTGAGCCTTTGATTCTGTGATTTTCCATCCCAGACCTATTTCTAGTGGGTCTCTATTCTGGAAAAGAAAAAAAAAAAATTAAAAAAGAAAATTAAAAAAAAAAAAACCACCAGGGAGCTTTGGGAAAACATTTTCCAGTTGGGAAAATTATTAGTGGAGAGTTGTAAAGCTCCAGCAGCAAAAGCTGAATTTTCCTGGAGGGGCTGCCATGGTTCCAGGGAGGGCAGGAGAAGAAGCCAAAGCAAAAAAATCCATTTATAAAAACAACCCATGTGCAGTTGTGACTGACTGGGCTTTTTCTTCTTGTCTGGACAAAGAAGAATTGTGTCCTCAGTGAGATTTAATTCCTGTGCTGCCCCTCCTGGCATTTCCCTGGGTGCTGGAGGGGGATCCTGGCACAGCTGGAGCTCTCTGGGTTTGTGTGAGCTCTGCTGAAATCTGTCCCTAAAGGAGCACGAGCTGCACTTGGCTGGTGTTAAAAACATCCCCAAAAGTGCAGAGGGATGCTGGAGATGCTCAGGCAGGGACTCCTGGTTGCTGTGGGGTCTCCAAAATCCTGAGTACAGCAGGGACACCACCCATGGATGCTGGCTGGGATTAGCTGTGGTTGCAGTAAAGTAGATTAAACTCAGTTTTTTTCCTGCAGGAAAAGCCCTTTCTTTGTCTCAGTTGATATTTATAGGAGGTATCAGAAGTTAAACTGTGTTAAAAAGTGCTCAACAATACAGTGAAAGTTCATTGGTTGGTAAGGACTATTGAATATATTATATTGAATTTTCTCTCTCCACATATGTTTCCATATTTTCTTCACTGCTTCTCATGGGACACATTTCTGGTTTTTGCAGGTGTAGACTGTTTTTCTCTACAGGAATAGTTTGTTAACTGACTTTTCATTTCCTTATAGGAACTTACAGACCTGTTAGTAATTCAGCAGGGCAAGTTTTTCTAAGGCCTTTCTTTTACAATATCAGTGTGTAACAAGCAGCCATCAAACCTGACCCTGGCTTTGCCCCCAGCCACGATTCCATCCCTCATTTCTGCCTCTCCCAGTGCTGCTGCAGCCTCTGCCTGCTTGTGCCTCCTCTTCTCCCATTTTTTTGGGTGGAATAAAAACCCTCCAGCACTTCCAAATTCCTGTTCCTCCAGCTCATGGGAAGCTTTCTGGAAAGCTCATTCCATGTGAGCAGCCACAGAATTTGTACAAGTAATTTTGGTAGAACTGGCACCTTGCAAACACTGCAAGCAGGTATTTGGCAGAGCAATTCAAATTTGTGAGAACTTTATTCCTGTCAGTCAGGTCAGGTGTTGGGGTATTTATTTCATCCAGTCCCTGGGTGAAATGCCTTCATTTTCCAGCATTCCTGGGATAATGTCACTTCATTCTGAATTTTGTTTTTATGGGTATGGTTTTGCATTATTTGTTTGCATTCTGGTTTGTTGGAATTAGTGCATTTGGCCTCATGCTCAGGCTGATAATGATGAAGTGCCTGAAGGAATAGAAATCAAGCTGCTGCAAATCCCAGAACCATATTTTACAGGATGTCACTGCCACATCTTTACCCAAGCTGGGGGCAGAGGTCTCACCTGGGGACATTTTCCTCTGGCAGTGCTTTTTCTAAGTGACTTTCTCCTTGTAATGATTTCTCCTCAATTATTTGACAGGCAGGGTGAGCCCACTTGCTGAAATCCTGGAATTTTCCATCATAATTGACCCTGCATCCAACTAAACATCACCTGAGGAGTCCTGAGCTCCCAGCCTGTCACAGCTCCTGTCACAGCAGCTCCTGTCTCTGTTCCACGAGAAAAGGAGACTGAAAAACTCTTTTTTTTCCAAGGTAATTCCTTTTATTCTCACTTTTCTAGCTGCAGTCTCTGACTCAAAACCTGTCTGTGGCCATTAGGGATGGATGGGAATGCTCAGGACAGACAAATGGAGCCATTCAGTGGATCTGCTGTAGGAATTAGTTGGAATTGCTTGTCTGAGCACAAAATTCTTAAAGCTGAGGAGCTGAATTGTTTGTGGGAGTGTTTTTCCAGTTCTCTGCTCCTCCAGGACAGGGCTGGATCAAACACAGTTGTACTCAGAGCTAAGTTCTGTGTAATGAGATGCAAATGCCACAAACCAAAAATCAAAACATTGCAATGATCCTAATTATGAAAAGTGGGCCCTGCAAAGGGATGTGAACCATTGCAAAATAAATCCAGGAAAAATCACACAGGCTGAGAAGCAAATAACAAAAGGCTCCATAGTACAGAGACCCTGCTTGAAATTAAAATCTCAAATAATTGAGGCACTTCATTTACAACTGGACATTTTGTCCCAGCCTTTTCCAAAGATTCCTGAAGCTCCCAGTGATTCCACAAAGGAAAATCTGCTCCATGATCTGTGGCTTGCACAGCCCATGTTTGTACACATTTGGTCTCTCTGGCTGCCAAATTTAAATCTTTTTTTGGGGGGATAAGACACAGGACTGGGATGTGCACAAAAATATCAGACACAGGACTGGGTGCACAATCAATATTGATTTGTGTTTTCCACTTAACACAGAATAAAATAATCCCAGGAAGCCCTGAAGCCTGAAGTGCTGATGGGTTTTTCCAGGGGCAAAGACAGACAAAAGAACATGCAGAGTTTTCCAGCAGCAGCCCCCAAGGCAGCAGAATCACCTTTTATTTCCAAGGATGTTTCAGTCCAGGCATTTTTCAGTTTTCTGTGCTGCTGAACAGGAGAGGGGAGCAGCTGATGTGATGTAAAGGGAACCTGTGGGGGTTTTTTGAGGGTTTTTTTATCCAGAATTCTTCCTGGAAAATCCTGGTGTCTGACCTGCTGACCCTGGCAGATGGACACAAGCTGCTTCTCCAATATTTCACGATGTTTCAGTGCATTGCTCTCCTTAAAAAATGTGTAGGGACATTTATTTGCAGAAAAAAATGTAGCTATTAAAAAAAAAAAAAACAACAACAAAACACCTGTGGCTTGTCCAACAATATGTGAGGGTTTTATCTGGGTACTTTTTTATCTGAATATTTGACATTCTGTTTATTTGCTAAGCTTCATCACAAAACACTTTCTGGTGAAACTATAGAATTGCTGTCCAGATCTATTTTATTTTAATTTTTTTTTTTTCCCTTGACACAGGATCTGTGCCTCCTGGGGAAACAGCAATTTTCTCCTCTGCACTGAAAATCTCCTCTCCTGGATCTCTGTGGGGAGATCCTCTCTGCTGCTGGTGTCTCACAGAGTGTTTGAGCTTTGCTTTCAGGAGGGGAAAAAAGAAGAGAAAAGTGAATTTGGGGACTCTGCTATGACTGCTCAGGTGCAGGGATTTCAGTGCAGTTTCTTTGGCAGTGCTGGATGGTTTGCTTGGAGAGCCTAAAAAGATGGAAAAATGGATATAAATTGGTTTGGTGGCATCCTTGGCATTGCTGCACTGTGATAACATCTTGGAGCTGTGTTTGGGTTTAAAATGAGCTTTTCCCCTTTCCTTCCCTTTCCTTTCCCTTTCCCCTCCCAATCCAAAGGGGCTGGTTGCTAACAGGACACAAAAACTCCTGTGCTCTCCTAGTCTGAAATCCATGGCACATTCCCCTGTGATGGGATTAATTTCACTCCATTCATTATTAATATTTCCTCCAGAAACTGACTTTCTGAGAATCTCAAATCACATACAACCAGAGCTAAAATATTAAAAAAATAATAATGAAGAAGAAAAAGTTCAAGCAGCTACATTTGAAAAATATGTTAGGAACCAATTGACTGCAGTTTCCTGGAATTTTAATTTTCTTTGAGCAGTAGTGAAGGAGCTGAGTGTGTTTTTAGCAGTTTTGGTGTCAGCTGGATGCAACAACCCTTGGTGGTGACCCAGCCAAAACCCCAAGGCTGCCTTGTCCTCATCAGCTACAGCTCCAGATGACTTCTGGATGCTCAAAAATTTATGCATATATATGTTGGCAGTAAAAGAAAAAAAAATAAATAAAACCCATTAGGAATGGAAGACTCAATTATATTTTGCTGTTCTATTTAACAAGGAAGATGCTGTATAAATTAGTAAGGATGTGAATAAACACAGTTTAATAAATGTGGGAAGAAAGCTGCTTCCATCCCCCAGAATGGGGAGTTGATGGCCCTGTGCAGTGTAATTATCTTTAGATGAGAATGTGCACCATAAACTGAGCAGGGGGTGGAATTCTGAGTTCTGGGGGTGAACAGGACCCCACTGAGACACTGACCTGCAGAATTTCTGCCAGAGATGACAGAGGAAGGGGTTTGGTTTGGATTTTTGAAATTAAGGACTGGGGGAAAAAAAGTAATGCAGGATTCTCCTGGACTGGTGCAATTTGCTGTTTCATCCCAGAATCCCAAACTGGTTTGGGTTGTTGGGACCTTAAAGCTCATCCAGATCCACCTTCACTGTCCCAGTGCTCCAACCCCAATGTCCAGCCTGGCCTGGGACATTCCAGAATCCAAGGGCAGCCACAGCAAATTTGGGAATTCCATTCCAGCCCCTCCCAGGGAACAATTCCTGCCCAAAAATCCCACCTGAATTTACTCATTTTCAGTTTAAAGCCATGCCCTGTGTTCTGTCTCTCCATCCCTTGTCCCCAGTCCCTCTCCAGCTCTCCTGGAGCCCTTTAGGCCCTGGAAGGGCTCTGAGCTCTCCCTGGATCCTTCTCCTCTCCAGCTCAGCACCCCCAGCTCTCCCAGCCCTTTGTTGAGACACTTTTCTCTTCTACTGAACTTATTTTTCTTCCACTTTTCCATGGATCTCAATGGGATGATCCAAATGATTCCTTTACCATCCCTGTTTGACCCTTCCAGGGGAGGGAGGCTGGGACTGAGCCCTCACCCCAAGGGATGAGCAGAACATTCCCTGCAGACCTCAGGGGCTGCACACAAACCCTAAAAGGCCTTGGAGCTGAGGATTGAAATCCTGCAGGGATTTCAATTCCTCTTGTTTGGCTCCAAGACTTTCTGAGGTGCCCTGGGAGCCTCAAGCACCAGCTGCAGGTTTTTAGCATCTCTTGCTGAGCCTGAATTTTCTCTCTTGTTTCCCTGTGTTGCTTCCCTGCCCATGACCTAAATTATGAGGAGAAGATATTAAAGCCTGGATTTTAACTTAAGATCTGACTACACCCACAGGAGAAATTAAAGCCCAGTGTTGTTTTTTGATGGAAGGTAAGCAAGCAGTGAAGTGATGCTTCTTGCCTTGTCTAAATTCTGACTGCAACAGGACACCTGGAGCAATATCCTGCTTTTCTTTGTGGCTTTTTGTCCTCTAAAATCAGGCTGATGCCCCAACCATATTTCCATGGCAGGGGGTTGGAACAAGATGGTTTTTAAGGTCCTACCTGGTGCTCCTGCTGTAAGTATTGAATCTATTCTTTCTTAAAATAGGCCAAAAATTCTCCCAATTTGCAAATATTTAATCAAAATAAATGCTCTGAGTCCTTGAGTGACCCCATCTCCTTTGATTGTAGCTCCTTTATCTCCACTCAGCCAATTCTTCCACCTGCTGATAATATCCTAATGGGTTTGAGCTTTGTCCTCAGCTGAGGAAGGAGATGCTCCAATGTTCTGGCTGTGACCCATTTTTACTCTTTTGGGGCAGAGCTGCTTGCTGCTGGCCCATGAGTGACTTTCCATTGGATTTATCCCTGTGGAAGGAGCAGGGTTTGATTCCTGCAGGTTCCTGTGTCAGGATTCTCTCCCAGACAAGGTGCTGATGGTGTATCCAAGGCAGAGCTGTGGGATGCATCCCAGTGATCCCAAGGAGTTGTTTCCCAGGCAACTGGAACATCTTCATCCACAGCAGGGAGGGCCAGACCTGCAGCAAGTCCTCTTTGGATGGGTTTGGGATGTTTCCTCTCTGAATGTCCTGGTGTGAAGGACAGGTGTCTGCCAATAAAGGCAGGAGCTTCTCTTTGAAACAAAGAATGTAAACCCCTCTCCTCCAAATTATTATTGTAATTTTGAAATTAAGGGGCTCTCAGGCAAAGATATGGGAATCAGGAATAACAGTTCTTTGCTAGGAAAATTAAAATAGAAATACAGTATTACACAGAACAATCCCAAACCCTGCCAGAGTCAGAATCCAAGCTGGCACAGTCAGTCAGTCAGGGTGGTGGCACAGTCCCATTCCATGGTGCTGCATCCTCCTGCAGGGGCAGATGTGGCTCAGCTGGAGCAGTGCTCCTGGAGAAGGGGCAGTTTCCTCTGAAGCTCCAGGGATGATGTGGAAGGGTCTGGTTTTCCTCTGGAATCCAGTGGAAAGAAAGTCACTTCCTGCCTAAAATCTCAGTTTTTATCTGGGTAGGAAAGGCTTGGCTCCTGCCCTGGCTGGAGCATCTCCCAGTGGGATGATGGAATTTTATCAGTCATGCACTGGGACTCACTGGCCATGAACAGGAAATATCTCCGGGAGGGAGGATGGGCTGTGGGAAGATAAAGATGATTGCCCCAGCTGGTTTAAAGATGGCCCATTAGCAGATAATGTGTGCCAGGAGATCAGGAGCACTGCCACACCCAGTTTTTAACAATGGCCCATTAACAGGAGATATCTCCCACAGAGATAAGAATCTCTGCCACACCCAGTTTTAAACAATGGCCCATTAACAGGTGATTCCTCCTGGATGAAGGGTGGGTCATGGGAAAGGTAAAGATGACTGCCCCACCTGGTTTTTAACACCTGACCCATGAACAGGAGATATCTCCTGGAGGGAGGATGGGCTGTGGAAAGATAAAGATGATTGTCCCAGCTGGTTTAAAGATGGCCCATTAGCAGAGGATATGTACCCAGGAGATCAGGGGCACTGGCCCCTCTCTTCTGAGAAACAGCAGTGAGAAGACAGAGAAACCTCCCATGGCTGAGAATAAGGGGAGAGGAGAAGTCTCTGGGATTGTTTTCTTCTGTAAGAAGGGCTACAGGGATTTTTTTAATAAAGCAGGTAGTGATGGGGAAATGGGGAATGGCTTTGAACTGAAAAACAATGTGGGATGGGATTTTGGGGGGAAATCCTTCCCTGTGAGGGTGGGGAGGTCCTGGCACAGAGCAGCTGTGGCTGCCCCATCCCTGGCAGGGCTCAAGGCTAGGCTGGAACAGCCTGAGATGGTGGGAGGTGTCCCTGCCCATGGCAGGGGGGGTTGGATGAGGTTCACGGTCTGTTCCAACCCAAACCAGTCTGGGATTCTATGAAAACATCACTGTATGCACCAGTTAAAAAAACAAACCACAGTAAATACATTTTGTTTGGGTTCTCTGTTCATTCTTGCAGAAAATGGGACTGAGCAGAGAAGGACAGCAGGGAACACCAGCTCCACATGGACACAGTTGCTCTTCTTCCAATTCCCTCCCCAGCCCCAAATGTGCCAGGGAGGTTTGGGGAAAGGTTCTAGGCTGGGAAATAACCCTGGAAAACACAGAGTTACCCAGGTCTGTGTTTCCCATCCCTGACATTTACATCAGAAATTGCCAGTTCACAGCCTGTGAGCTGCAGGGGGGCTCACTGGGGCTGCAGAACAGTTTGGCACTGAAAACACAGACACTGGGGTTGAGCAGGAAAGCACAGCAGGGCCGAGCTGTGGATCACCCCTGGAGATGGAGAACTTTGTGCTGAGGCTCTGGGGGTGCAGAGCTGTGCCCCAAGGCTGCACACTTGCAGGGAGGGGAGCACACACTGGGGGCTCTGCCCTGCATCAGGAGCCTGGGATGAGCTGGAGCAGGGTATTTTTAGCTGCTGCCCTGCTGGCTCAGGCAGTGCTGATGTTATGGGGTTTGGCAAGCAGAGAGCTGTGGGGTTGTTTGAGTTCCAAGAGATCTCTGCTCTGTGACGTTCCTGCTGTGCTGGAGAGGCTGGGAGCTGTGGGAGCTGCTCATTCAGAACTTGTTGTGGTTCTTGGAGCTTCTCCCACCTCCTGAGGCAGTGCTGGAGGGCAGGAGCTCTGTCAGGGATCCCTGAGCCACAGGATGCTCAGGAAGCAGCATCCCCTTATCCCTGGGCACATCCCTGAAAACCTGAACCCAGAGACAGCCTGGATGCCACCAGTCATGCAGGTGAGTGATTGAGTTAATTCCACAGTGCTCCCAGGGCTTCCTGCTTTTCCAGAAAGGAAAAAAAAGCTCTGCCCTGTCCTCACCCCTCCCAGCTCAGCCTTTAGTGAGGAGTGCAGCACTGAAATCCATTCTGAACCTCACTGCTCCAATAAAAGGCTGGGCAGGAGTAAGGGAAGGGAGCTTGTCCTAGGGGACTGGAGCAGGGAAGGCTGTGCTGAGGAGCTGGAAAACATCCCCACAGGGAACAATCCTGACCCTCAGCACCTCTGGCCTTTTCTGTTCCCCAGAGAAGGAGGATGAGCTTTTCTAATATTGGATTTTGTGTTTATTCAGATTAATCTGTGCTCTTGATTAAGAAGTAGCAGCTGATTACCTGCAAATGTGGCAGCTGTGGGGAGGGGTAAAAACCCTGAAGACCCTGATGCTAAAAGGGAAATTCAGAGGGTGGAGAGGGGAGAGATGAGCTTTGCAAAGCAGGTACTGATGCAAATAATTGAAGAATTAGGGAGCCAGGTATCACAGAATCATAACACTATCAAATCATGGAATGGTTTGGGTTGGAAGGGACCTCAAACACCTTCAACTATCCCAGGTTTGCTCCAACCCCAATGTCCAGCCTGGCCTTGGACACTGCCAGGGATCCAGGGGCAGCCACAGCAAATCTGGGCACCTGTGCCAGGGCCTCCCACCCTCCCAGGAAAGAATTTCTTCCCAAAATCCAAGCTAAACCTGCTTCCCCCCCTTTTCCTGTGACTCCCTGACCTCATTAAAAGTCCCTTTGCAGCTCTAACTTCCAGAGGAGTTATATCAACCCTTGAAACATAATTGGGCACAAAGAAATCCTTGCACAGAGCAAGAAAAATCCAGCCAGCAGCAACAGGCCTTCAGTGAGGAAACAGAAACTTCTCCTGTCTTGTGGAGTGGGATATTTTTGGATGAAGCCTTTTATAAGAGGGAGAGAACACAAGGGGAAACCAGGATCATGTTCAGACAAAAGGCACTGAATTGTTTGATGGTCACATTCCCTTTCTCCTGCTTGAGAACCTTTACAAGCAACCAAAGTCACCAGGAATTGATCCAGAGCTGGCATTTCCACAGCCTGCAGAGCCAGGCAGACTCACAGTTGGATTTCTTTTTTTTTTTTTTTCCTTCCTACCAGCAAATTTCAAACCACAATAGTGCAGCTGGGGCTGGCTCCTGTTTGTTTGCTGTTCAGCAGGTCATTATGGAGAGGATCCTTCTTTTCAAGAGGCTTCTGCAGGAAAGGAGCCTCCTTTAGAGAGGCTGCAGTATCCTTGTTTATTTAAGTGGCAGAGAAAACAGGAGCTGAAAGAGCAGATGGGAAGCACTCTGCATTTTGGAGAAGCAAAGGTGTGTCCTGTCACCTCCTCCACATGATGAGTGCTGGTCCAGGTGCAGCCACTTGTTTCCTGCAGGTACTTTAGTTCTGGTGTCACAGATCCAAGCTGGCATTTCACCCTTCTGCAGGAATTCCAGCTGATCTGAGCTGTCCCTCCCCAGGGCTGCCTGGCCAGGAGGAGATGGAGTCACCCCGAGTGCTGGGGTGGAGATTTGCTCATCATTCTCAGCTCCTCACACCACTCAGCAGCCCAGTATTCCTTTTATCTTTTTCTTTTTTTTTTTTTTTTTTTTCTTTTTCTTTTTTTTTTTTTTTTTTTTTTTTTTTTTTTTTTTTAATGCTTGAGAGACGGTATTTCTTAGATGTTTATTAATTTTTATTTATATAACAGTGAGTTCTACAACACTTTTAGCTAACAAGCTAAAAATGGAGATGCATCTCTCTGTTTACAAGGCCTTTTAAGGCCAAACTGTCCAATTAAGAACAGACACCTAAATTATTTTTCCTTCTAATAACTAATCATTCATGGCTCACAATGAGGATATTTTTATCCAATTTCAAAAGATCATTCAAACCCATGAAGAAGGTGAAGAAGAAATACAAAACTTCTCCCCCCAAACCTCCATTTGTTCTCCATATATTGCTATATTCTAAAACCTCAAATTCTAAATTTTCTGCCATGTGACACACACACTTCTATTCAGACTACACACCCATGATCTTAGTTCTGTCATTCAATTTTGGAAGCTTTTTCCAGCCTCAGGTCAAAAGCAGTGTTTTCTTGGGGGTCAGCACAGAAAGTCTAAAATTTTCACTTTCCTGGGTTCCAACAGCTCAGGAAGGTTTGTAGGGATAAAGAGAAATCCTCCTGGCAGCTGCTTTCCATCCACCTGAGCTGTTTTCTGGGCCAAGGTCACTCTGGATTGCACAAAAACCTGCTCAGGGATGAGCAATTCCCCCTTTGTGTCCAGCCTGTGATTTCTGATATTTCTGACCTTGCAGTGATGGGGACACAGCTTTGTGTCCCAAAATCCCCCAACATTGCTCCTGGCCCTGCCTGTGCTGCCAGAGCTGGGTTTTCCCCACCCTGCTCCTTTTCCCATTCCCAGCTGGCACAGTGCTGCTGCTGTGACATTCCCAAGGACTTGGGGAGCAGGAATAAATGGGTTTGTGCTGGGATTATTTTGGGGAAAGAAAATATGCAAACTTGCTTTAACCAGATTATCCCAACAGAAAATATTGTATATGATTGCCTTGTCTTTCCTTATCCATGGGAGAACCTTGAGGTGCAGTGCAATAAAATAATTCAAAAATTGTGCCCTTCAAAGCCACCCAGCTCCTTCTCCCTATTCCTTGCTATTTATAATATTTATGTTAGCTCTCCTTGACTCCTTTAAAGTTTGATCCCTTTAAAGTTTGATCTCTTCCTCTAAAGTCACATCAGACTTTCCCACATCCTTTTCTCCTCTCTCTCCTCAAAACCCTTCTCCTCTTCTTGTCTCTCCAGGCTCTTTTCTCTTTCTGCCTTCTCCTTCAACAGCTACTCAGCCTTTCTCAGATCATGGAGATCTTTGTTGCATCTGAGCAGGAATTTGGGTTTGGCTTTGACAGGTGTCTTTTCAGCTCAGCCCTGACATCTTTTCTTTTGGCAGCCACTTCCTGCAGGATCTATTTGAGATTTCCAAGTGCATAAATTACATTGGCACGGGCAGATCAGCGTAACAAAAACCTTCATTGCCTCCACTTTTCCTCTGCTGAGCCTCCCCTTAACAGCAGCAGCAACTTTTGTCTGCTCTGCTCTTCTCACTCTTCCCTTTCACCTGCAGGTGAATTCTCAGGGGGCTCTGAGAGCTGCTGGTGGTGCAGGGAGGGTTTGTCAGGCTGTGCTTCTTGCAGGTTGTTTTTATGGGGGTGTGCTAAGGAACCTGACCAAAAAAAAAAAAAAAAAAACCAAAATAAAAAAAAATCAAAATAAAAAAAGGATCCATAAATTAGGAACATTTCCTGCTGTTTTCCAGTGTGCTGTGGCCAAAAGATTAATTCCTGTTATTTCACGTGGGCTCCAAGGGTGTGGGGACATCAGCAGGGCTGGGGACATCAGCAGTGGCTCTGTGGCCATTTGTGGCCTGGCACAAGCCCAGGAGGTGCCATGGGATGTGGGACATGGTGACATTTTCCATCTCCACTTTGGATTCTGTTTGGGACATGTGCTGCCTCTGCCCACACCTGCTCTGAGTGTAACCAGGAAAAGGAATTTATAGATTTAGAGATGATGATTTAGACTTTAAAATCCTGGGGATGGCGACTGTGACACAGCCCACGATTCCTGTGTGATGTAGGATCAAAAATGGGATTTTGGAGCTATTTTTTCCCCCTGGCATGGGAGGATCCAACTGCAGCTCCTTCCCTTTTGCAGTGCACAGCCCCAGTGCTGCAGGAGGGCTCCAAAATCAGGTGGCCACGAAGATCCTGAGTGTCCCCAGATCCTGACAGCTCTTGCTGCTCCCCTCTGCCTGCTGAGCATCCATCCAGGAAAGCCAAAGTGTGCAGGGGGCAGGACTGGCTTTTTGGATGCCTTTTGATGTCCCTGTGTCACAGATCAGACCTGTGCCTCACAGGGGGCTGAGCTGGGGCTGGCTGAGTGGAGCTGCATTGAAATCTGGCTTTGGAAAAGGAGCCATGGATGTTCCAGGCAGGGCACAGTGCCAGGGCTCAGCAGAGGAGCTCCAGCCTCACTCACAGGGCTGGGCTCTGCAGGCAGGACTCAATAAACAGCTCTGTCCTGCTGGAGAGCCCCTGGGGCTGAAACTGCAGCACAGGCTTTGGGAAATGTGACCCTGAGCTTTGATGGGGTCATTGCATCCTCCCCACAGGCTCTGGAGCCAGGTAAGGGACTCAGGGGACAGCCCTGGCCCCAGGCACAGTGCCAAATGTCTCAGGGCAGGGAGGGGGAAAGAGCTGAGCTCCCCCAGGCTGCATCACTGTGCCTTAGAGCCCCTTGCCCTGTCAGTCCAGGATGGAGAATCCTGGAGTGGCTTGGGTTGGGATGGCCCTTGGAGCCCTTCCAGGACAGGGCAGGGACAGCTCTGCTGTCCCAGCTGCTCCAAGCCCCATCCAGCCCAGCCTGGGCCACTGCCAGGGATGGGCAGCCCCTTGGTTCCCTGTTTTAGGGGATGGATCTCCATGGCAGGGAAGAGCCCAGGTGTGTCCACAGAGCTCCTTGGTGCCTCTGCAGGTGAGATCTCGTGCAGGTGGAGGGTTTGGCTGTGTCCCCTTGCAGCAGTGAGAGCAGAGAGTGACCCAAGGAATGAACTTTCTGCTTGCTGTGTTTCTTCCCTCTTTGTGTCTTGCTGGGATTTTCTATTCTCACCGAGTCAGGAGCAGCTTTATGTGCTGGGAGCATGATTGATTTCCAGCTCACACCTTGCAGTGATCTGAAAGCAAACCACACTGTCTTTTGGCTTTCTTGATATTCTCAACAGCAAGGAAAAAAAAAATTGAGCTCAGAACAAAATATCCCAGCAGCTTTCTCCAGCAAATCCATGCTGAGGTTTCACTGGGAGCATCCCAGAAGGAAACAAGGAGATTTTGAATCTTGCTTTTATCAGGAGCTGTGGTTTTACAACTTTTTGGGTGATGTCAGTGATCATGCAGACAGGTTTTGGTTTGTTCATTCATTTTTTTTCTTTGATCTCTTAGCAAAGTCCCACAATGCCAATTTAAAACACTTTGGATTGACTCCTGGGTTGAATGAAGGAAATATCCTGTTGTAAAGCTTATAGGCTTATTAACCTCAACAATATGCAAGGTTTGATAGGCTCAGCTGTGAGATTTTTGGGGAAAAGCCCAAATAAAAGCAGCATTGAGGTCCAACACAACATCCCTCCAACAAGGCAAGCAGAAGGGGTGATATTGCTGCTGATACTGCTGCTGATTTATTCCCAGAAAACACAGATTTTATGGATGCTGGGAGGTTTTATTGTGGCTCTTAATGATTCATTTGACCCCTGACAGCTGGCAGTGACCCCAGCCTGGGGCAGAGCCTCTGCAGACAGAGCAGGAGACTGAAATGTCAATTGCCACTTGCTCTGCTCAACCTGATTCCTCCAAACCTGAAGTGGGAATATCTGGAATGGATCTAATTCTCCATCTATGCTTCATGAATGCAAATCACAGTGTATTAAACTCATCCTGAAAAGCTGGGGAAAATTACCTCCAAGGAGTGAGAAGCAAACAGGAGGGTTTGAATGTCAGGAAATATTTTGTGTGTGTGTGAGCTGGGGTGGTGATGTCTCAGTGACTCTTGCCTTGGCACAATCAGCATCTCCAGGGTTGGTTTTTTTTTTGAGCATTTCTTCCCAAAAAGGGCTGTCCAGCCCTGGCAGGGTGGAGTTCCAATCCCTGCTCTCAGTTTTAGAGGCTTTTCCAACCCAAACTCTTCTATGTTCTGCAGTTCCAAGCAGTTTGTGATCTCTCTCCTGGTCAGAACCTCTCTTTTAGAGGCATGTGAGGAAGGTGAGCATGATTTTTAAAAATTAATAATACACCACTGTTTACCTAGAGAGTCTCAGGCTGAGCCTGGAAACCCTGAGCTTTAATCACCAGCCTGTCCTGGCCCCTCACCTTTCACAAAAAGTGTTGTGTGAAGGTTAATTTTGGATTAAAACTGAGTTGGGTTAACTGCAGAGACCAAGAGAGCTGAGCTAGGCTGTGCTCAGGCAGGATCCAGCCCAAAGTGCTTTTCTCTGCAGCAGGAATGGCCCAAAACCTAAATCCTAAATCCTGGGGTCTGGAGGTCCTGGATGAGGGGGAATGGCAGGTCCCACTCAAAGGGAGGATTTGCTCTCTGAATTAGGGACTCAGGCTGGAAATGCAAATAGCCCTGTTCTCCTGATGGGTGATAAAGGGTTTAAAGCTGCAGCCTCTAAATGAGGCAAATTTCATCCTCATTTCAGCCCTTGTGGGCCTGGAGATTCCTGAAGAGCTTCACCAGCAGCCACAATTCTTTTTAAACCTCTTTTTTTTTCTTTTTAAAACATCGTTTCAGGTTGGATTTTGTCAGCCACGAAGTGATCTGCACCCTGGTGAGGGAGAAATGGTCAAGCACAAGCTGAGATCACATCAGGAATTCTTGTTTAAAAATCCCAAAGGCTCTTCCATGGATTGCCACTGGATTCCTCCTCACAGCTCTCCTGCAATGAAATGCAGTTTATCAGGAGACTGAATCTCAGCCCCATGGAATCAGTATGACCTTTCATTTTCACTGAAATATTGCAGTGAAATTTGACATCATTTCAAACAGCTCAGATCTCCCCAAAAACTCACACAAAGGTCCCTTCTGGAGCCCTTGCCTGTTGATTTTTCAGTATAAAACCCAAAGGAAATGCAACATTTGGGATTTCTGCCTCACTGTGCCTGTCAAAAAATGATCCTCAGTGTTTTCTTTAGAATCCTGGAATGGGTGAAGCTGGAAAAGCTCTCAGATCAGTGAGCCCAGCCATTAACCCAGCACCTTTTTGTAGATGTGGTGCTCATTCTCAGAAAAAATAAATGGAATTTAATGTTTTTCAGCATTCCCTGTCAGCCCAACCTTGTGGGATTCAGCACTTTCACACCACCCTGGATAAATAAACCCCAGAATCCCCTAAAATACTGCACCATTACATTTATTGCAGCAACCAATGATGCTTTTAGACATGAATCATTTGCTGTGTTGCTGGAGATTAACAGTTTATTAATGAGATTAACAGGGTTTATTAATCCTATAGAAGTTTGGATTGACTAAACTCAGTGTGGGCTGAGATATGGCTGCATAGTAGAAATCAACATCCAAAGAATTTTAGTTGGCAGAAAAAAAATTTCATTTGGTGTGTTAAGAACTAATAACGTTGAGGGGAGAAAAATAGAAAAAAAAATATTATTATTTGTATTGTGAGTGTTTTGAGTGCAATGAGACTCTTTGAAGAATTTTCTACTTAAAATGCACTTTTAATGTTTCTCCTTCACTGCCAGGCTCTGCAAGGTCCCCACCTGATATATTGGAAGTGGGAACAAACTCTTGAGATGGATTTTTGAAATCTTTAGACCTCTGACCAGACTTGCAGTGATGACACAGAGGGAACAATAAAACCACTTGAGAGACATTTAATGGGACACTTTAAATGAAATCCCCGGGGTTGGGAATGGCAGCTGAGCGTGTTCTTGCCATTTTCTCATTTAACAAGAAGAAAAGGCCAAACAAGGAGCAATTAGTCAGAATAAAATCAGCTTTGATGACATTTTCCCTGCTGAACTCTGGTATAAAATGGTCACCTGAGGAAGAAGTGAAAGGATGTGTGAGGAATTTGGATGTGGAGCTGCATGTTCATGCCCACAGTGCTGGGTGAAAAATGAGCAGGTAAAGGCACCACGGGGTTCTTGGGTTCTTCTCTGTTCATATTTTGCTTGGGTTTGATCCAGATTTTCATTAATCTCAGCTTTGCTTTGAAGTCCCTGCAGGTTAAACTTGGTTTTCATCCTGTGGGTCTCCATGACATTGGTGTGCTGTGGTTTCCCAGCTGGTCCTTCCATGGTGAGTCCATTCCCTGATTATCCCCAGATCTGTTTCATTCCTCTCAATTCACTCCTTTATGTAAATGAATTGTGCTTGCTTGATTGCTTTTTTGCTGCTGTGTTTTTATTTTTTTATAAAGTGTAAGAACTTCCTTGGATTAAAGCTTGTGTTATTAGCTCATTTTCCTGGAGCATAGCCTAATTTTCCTGGAGTTATTAATAAAATATGCAAGTTCTGAAATAATCATGTGAGCAACTCAGTGCATGTTTAATGTGGAATGTGGGGAGCTGAAATCCTGGACAGAAGAGAGAAAAACACAAATCTCCTCTCCATTTAATCTGAATTCCTTACCTATCTCCAAGAGGTGCAATTAGATATATATATGTATTAATTTCACTTATTGCTAGTGAGTTTGTCAATTAATTAACTTATTTACAATCAACTTATTTATTTAGGCACAGCTGGATCTGAGTAGCCACATTTGCTAATGGATGGGTTCTCTTTATGGCAATGATGTCATGGTTAAAAGGAGTTTAATTGCTTCAATAAATGTCAAAATGAAAGTTATTTATTCAGTAAATCTAGTGAAATAGCAGCTAAAAATCAAAGGGGGAATTTGTCTGTGCCCATTTGTTGTTTTTTATTATCAGGTTTTTTTCTTGTAAAAAGTATTTTTTTTCTTAGGGAGAAAATTCAGTCTGGGAAATGCCTTATCAGTGGCATAAGGTGCTGATTGCAGAAAAAGTCATTAAGCAAACAAAAAAATTAACTTAATAAGCAGTATTAAATAAGAGCAATAAAACACTGAATTAAAACAAATCCTAAAGAAGTTAATGGTGATTTTACCAGCAATTCCAGGTGTTAGTCCTATGGCTTTGCATGGAATTTTTGGAGATGGCAGAATATGGATTTTAGATGGAAAATCAGGATATGATGGAAAACACACAGAACAACCATAGACATGCCAGGAAACGTTTTTATTTTATAATTCAGCAGTAATTAAATGCAGTTTATTTTAAGAGCTGTTGAAGTATGTCAAAGTTTTTATGTAGTTGGCATTTTTTGTCCTACAGAGTACAAGTAGAAGGAATATGTGTGAAACCCTGGATTTTTATCAAACCCTGTTTTTTTATCCAAGCCTGTATTTTTATCCAGACTTTTTAAAATTCCCATTTCTATTTTGTCATTATTAGACTTACTTCCAGAATTGGTCATAACTATTGGAAAGCCTCCTCCAAATTTTAGCTTTCCAGGTATTTTTGTTTTCTCTTACCTGTAATTTAAACCTCAGAAGTTCACACGGGTTAAAAAAAAAAGCTGGCATTTCATTTTTCCCTGAGAAAATCTCATTTTCCAGCAATAAACACCCGTGTTGTTCCAAGGAAACTGTGTCACAGCTGCTCAGCATCACCAAAAACAGTTCACATCATACCCCTAAACATAATTGTATCACTATTTTAGACCAGAAATGTATGAAAAAAATCTGATTTTGTACACGATAAATCCTTAGACAACAACAGCTCATCCTTGCCATTCAAAGCATAAATCGCTTTTGTGTTTCTGCTTTGCTCTGCATCATGAACAAACCCTGGCAAACACGCAAATCTATAATTTTATTTTCTCTTCTCTCTGTTTTGTTTTTCTGCAGCGCTCCAACCCTTTCTACCTGAGCTGCCAGCTGCTGGGGAGGTGGGATTCGTGCCTGATGCTGCTGAGCAGCTGCCTGGCCCAGCTGGGCAGGGATGGGGGGCTCCTCACCCCTGGGACCCCTCCCCACAAAAGGTCTTTCCGCAACGGCGTCGGCGCCGGAATTAAAAAAACTTCCACGCGAAGGGCAAAGTCCTGAGCAAATGTCCCAAAGCCCGGCCCAGCTTTTGACATCTGCAAGTTCCAGCTGTTGCTTGGAGCTCCTTTTGATGCTTTTGTTGTTCTCTGGTTCAGTTCCTCAGGTGTTGATTCTGGTGGGGCAGAGGGAAGTTTTGTTCCCAAAGTTTTGTCTGGAAATTGATGTTTTCATTTGCTTGATTTCCCTCCTTTGTCAGGCTGCAGATTTTAATCAAGTTGCTCTTTGGTTGATAAGCCCATGATGTGTGTGCACAGCCTGTGGGGAGGATGGAGGGTGTGATTCCCAAAATCCCTCCTCTCTGCCAGGCATTCCTGTGCCTTCCCACCCCAAATCACATTTACTGGTAATTTTAGATTTAAAGTGCATTTCATCTTTCAATATGATGAAAGAATCAGGCCCTACTTGTGACTTCCACTGGCTTTTTAATGTAGTTATTTAAAATTATTTTGGCAGGAAATTGTCTCATCTTGGGATATCACTCTAAGGCAGGGGGTATCAGCACCACTCCCTGTGCCCCAATTAATTAACTTAGGTAGGCAACACCCAGCTGATGAAATGTGCCAAATCTGGAATTCTTTATTTAATTTCATGTTGGGAAAAACAACAACAACAACAACAACAACAACAGGAAGAAGTAATTTGATGTGAAATATGTAAATGTGGTGTGGAGGGAAGGTCACCTGGTGAGTTACACACACATCTGAGTTCTACCTGTGGCAAGCTGTGTGCTTGGCTTGGAAATGTGGCAATGCCTTTTGCAGTCAAAGTTGTGATATTCATGATAATAAATCACTCTGTGGATGTTTTCTAATATTTCCTTGTTAATATCATAGCTCAGGAGATTGTTTTTATCCCTGCAATGAGGGGGTTTGGTGCCATCACCTCTGTGATGCTCATGGGAAAAGATGAGCCCAGCTGGAGCTGTGCTGGTGGCACAGCAGGATTTTCTGGATGATTTCTGGCTGATCCAAGGAGATCAAACACATTCCTGCCTGTGTTTGTCCAGGCTGAAAAGTTTAACACATCCTGGTTTTTAAAGTCATTTAAACACTTGAGTTCCTTTGGGGTTGTCTTGAGGTTGCTGAGTTGAGTGGGAGCCATGAAATCCTTGGAAACATAAAATCCTGGAACCATGGGATCCAAGGAACCATGGAACTCAGGATCTATGGGATCCCAGGAAAAATGAAATCCTAGGAACCATGGAACCCAGGAAAAATGAAATCCTAGGAACCATGGAACCCAGGAACCATGAAATCTAAGGAACAATAGAATCCTATGAACCATGGGATCCTAGGAGCCATGAAATCCTAGGAACCATAGAACCCACGATCTATGGGATCCCAGGAACAATGAAATACTAAGAACCATGGATTCCAGAAAACAAAAAATCCCAGGAACCGTGGAACCCAGGAACCAAAAAATCCTGGGAACCATGGAATCCTAGGAACCATGAAATCTAAGGAACAATAGAATCCAATGAACCATGGGATCCTAGGAACTGTGAAATCGTAGAAACCATGAAATCTAAGGAACACTGGAATCCTAGGAACTGTGAAATCCTAGGAACCATGAAATCCTAGGAGCCATGGGATCTTAGGAGCTGTAGCACCCAGGAACCATGAAATCTAAGGAACAATGGAATCCAATGAACCATGAAATCTAAGGAACAATGGAATCCAATGAACCATGGGATCCTAGGAACTGTGAAATCCCAGAAACCATAGAACCCAGGAACCATGAAATGTGAGGAATGCTGGAATCCTAGGAACCACAGGATCCCAGGAACCATGGAAAACCCCTGGGAGTGTGCTGGTATTTATCACCCTTGGGTGCTCTCAGCTGGGAGCAGCCCAGGATGGCACTGGGGTGACACTGCAGCTGGGCACAGCCCTGTGTCCCTCCTGGCTGCTGGCATTTCAGCCATGCCACATGTCCTGCAGATTTCCCATCTCCAGGTTTCTCCAGAACTCCCCAAGGAGCAGAACTTCACTGCCTTTGACTGGGGAAAATTGAAGGGCTGGGAATGATTCCTGGCTGGTGACAGAAGCAAAAGCAGGTCCTGAGTGCAGGGACTGTCCAGAGCTGTGGCTGCCCCTGGATCCCTGGCAGTGCCAAGGCCAGGCTGGACAGGGCTTGGAGCACTGGGACAGTGGGAGATGTCCCTGCCATGGATGGGATGAGTTTTAAGGTCCCTTTTATCCCAAACCAGCCTGTGATCCCATTTTTCCACGATTCCATGATTCCATTCTGTACCTGGGCATGGTTGAGGTGTTTTTTCCCAGTGCAGAGCTCTGTCCTTCTCATATCCCACCCAAATTATCTTTCAGAAAAGCAAAAAAACCCCAAACATTCAGATTCAGCTTTGTCTGGTCTTTGAGCTACATTTGTGCTAACCTTTTCCTACATAATCAAATATATTCCTGCCTTGGTAACCTGGGATGAGCAAGGTTGTCTTTAAGCCAACAGAACTCTGTGTGCAGCTTGGAAAATCAGGCTCTTCCCTTCCATTTATTGTGCAGGAATGAGAGTGACTCGTTTCATGTCTTGGCATTTGTCTTTGAGCAGGGCACATTCCAGAGGGATGCAGAGCTGGTGTCCTGCTCCCACAGACCTTCATCCCCTTTTATCAAAAATAAAGGATGCAAGAAAAATTGGCTGCTGGGAAAATCCCATTTTTTATGATTTAGCCAGTCCATGACAGGCCACTCCAGCTGGAGGGATCTGCATGTACAAAACAATGTACCAAGAGCCACAAGTCACCTAAATCCTGGAAAATGTGAATTTTTCCAGCTGCCTTTCAGGAGTTTTGTCACTGGAGGGTTGATTTGGCCATCACCTCCCACAGAAAACTCACCCTGCAATGCTGAGCTCATCTCTGAACTTTAAAGGTGCCTTTATTTTGGGGAGAACAGAGAGTAACCTCAGTGATCTCTGTCAGGAAATGAGCATCTGAGGCAGCCATTGCTGGGCACATTCATTTTTATGCTGACAGGAAATGGAAATGTGGCAGAAAATGTCTTTTTTTCAGTAAAAAGTGAACAATGGGAACAACTATAGGGATATCAACCTACACTGTAATTAATGTGTTGTCATTAATTTGATTTCTTTCTGGAGAATAGGGATTCATGATGCTGTGTGAAGATAATTTGTGGATTTCTTTACTATTTTTCTTGGCTAACCTAACAAAAATAAAAAAGATAAAGGAGTTCAGAGGGTGGGAGGAGTGAGGCTTTGTCTGGGGATTGAGGAGCAAATTGGGAAGTTGGGAATGCTCTGACCAGTCTTGGCTGAGTAATTCAGTCTGTGACTTTAGAGAAATAATTTCTACCCAATTTCCTGTCTGAAAAATAAGAAACTGCCTTCACTGAGCCATCTTGACTAAACAGTGTCATGACTGATGGATTTGGGGACAGAAAAGGTGGTTTCAATAGCTGGAGAGGCTGAGGGAGAGGACATGAAGAATTCCTGAATCTATAAGAATTTTTTTTATTCTTACTTTGCTCTAAATTGCATCTACCTCTGGAAGTTTTAGACATAAATTTCCAGTGATGATTCCTTGTATTTGGGCTGTGAGAGCCATCCCTGAGCTCAACAATGACTGGAGCAGCCAAACTCAATTTGGCCAGTTTTGATTCTAGTTCAAACTGGAAACCAGATTTCCCTAGATTTACTGAATAAATGACTTTCATTTTGACATTTATTGAAGGAATTAAATTCCTTTTAACTGTGATATCATTGCCATAAAGAGAACCCATCCATTAGGTAATGTAGCTACTCAGATTCAGCTGTGTCTAAATAAATCAGCTGGTTATAAGCAAGTTAATGAATTTATAAACTAGCCTGGGGTTGGGCTGATGCTACCCTGAGGTTGTGGGATCATCATCCCATTTTCCCATCCCATGGCACCTTCCAAGGAGCAGGATGTGTCACCTGCTGCTCCTCTGCTCCCCAAAAACCTTCTCTGCCTTTAAAGGAGGTTTGAGATTTCCACTGGTGAACCTGAAGGGAACAAAACCCATAAAATAAAAAAAAATAAAATAAAATCTGCCCAAAGACAAGAAGGGGAATTAACACTTTTCTTCTTCTTCCCAGATTATTGGCAAGGAAGGCAATTAAATAGCCTGATGTAATAGCATCTAATTAACATACAAGCCTGAGAATTCCTCATTGTAATGACATCCCCATACTCAGGTTTCTGATTGCCCAGCACATATTAAAGTATGGATAACACATTTAGGTTTCCTAATTTGCTGTTATTTGCCTGTATAAGGTAATTTATTTCCTGAAAATACTGAGAGGAAGAAAGGGAGAAATCTCTTGCTGCTTTTAACTCTGGATATAATTTTGACCTTAAGAAAGAACAAGACAGATATGAAAGAGTACATTAGATGTTATTATTACTGTAATAAAATAGAGATAAAAATCATAATGCAGAAAGGCTCTAAGACAACTATTAACCATTTGTCATATAAAGAAAATCAAAATTTAACTTATCAGAGAGACTGGCACTTTAAAGATTCATCATGAAAAATTACTTCAAACCGTGGAGCATTTATGCAGAATGTCATTGATGAGCTGTGTGCTTAAATGTTGGAAGAGTTTGGGGAAAGATTGAGAAAATGTCAAAGATATGCCTTTTATCAGCCTCACCATATTTGAATTTATTTTTCACAGTAAAGCAGCATGGCAGGACTTCTTTCTTTAAGGAAACAAGCTGAGCTCACTGTCCTACCCCAATGGTGAGAACAAAGAGGTGAGGATGGACCTTGGTGGCTGAAAAATGACACAGCTGAATATCAAACATCACTCTGGGCTTGGGGTAGAGAGCAGTTTTGGGATTAGGGCAATTTTTCTGTCTTTGTGGTGATAGGCAGAATTTTCTTTATAATTCCTTCATGAATTAGAAATCACTGGGTTGGTTATGCTGCAAAAGAAGGTGACTGTAAAAGCTCAATGAGCTGAGACATCTTTTCAACTTCCAGAGGAGGTGTAAAGGCTCAGTGTGAAAAGAGATGAGCTGTGGGGAGCTGCTCTCCAGACATCACCCCCAAACTTCATCCCCAGATTTCATCCCAGCTCATTGAAGAACAGGGAGTGATGGGGCACCTTCCACAGGTTTTGCCTCAGACGTTCAGGGTGAGAATATTTTGTGTTCACTGCTGGTCAAAGGAACCTGGTGAGTCTCTGTGGCACCCCTGGAGCACCTCACAGAGCCCTGAGCACTTTGAGATTCCCCTGCTGTCCTGGTGTCTGCCAATAAAGGCAGAAGCTTCTCTTTGAAATGGAGAATGCAACCCCCCTCCCTCCAAATTATTATGAATTTGAAATTAAGGGGCTCTCAGGCAAAGATATGGGAATTAGGAATAACAGTTCTTTGCTAGGAAAATTAAAATAGAAATACAGTATTACACAGAACAATCCCAAACCCTGCCAGAGTCAGAATCCAAGCTGGCACAGTCAGTCAGTCAGGGTGGTGGCACAGTCCCATTCCATGGTGCTGCATCCTCCTGCAGGGGCAGATGTGGCTCAGCTGGAGCAGTGCTCCTGGAGAAGGTGCAGTTTCCTCTGAAGCTCCAGGGATGATGTGCAAGGCTCTGGTTTTCCTCTGGAATCCAGTGGAAAGAAGGTTCCTTGGTGTCCAAAATCTCAGTTTTTATCTGGGTAGGAAAGGCTTGGCTCCTGCCCTGGCTGGAGCATCTCCCAGTGGGATGATGGAATTTTATCAGTCATGCCCTGGGACTCACTGGCCATGAACAGGAGATATCTCCTGGAGGGAGGATGGGCTGTGGAAAGATAAAGATGATTGCCCCAGCTGGTTTAAAGATGGCCCATTAGCAGATAATATGTGCCAGGAGATCAGGGGCACTGCCACACCCAGTTTTAAACAATGGCCCATTAACAGGAGATATCTCCCACAGGGATAAGAATCTCTGCCCCACCCAGTTTTAAACAATGGCCCATTAACAGGTGATACCTCCTGGATGAAGGGTGGGTCATGGGAAGGGTAAAGATGACTGCCCCACCTGGTTTTTAACACCTGACCCATGAACAGGAGATATCTGCCACAGAGATCAGGGTCACTGCCCCACCTGGTTTAACAGATGGGGACAGAATCCACATTTCTGGCCACATCAACCCAACACAGCTGCCCATGGAACTTCCTCACAGGTTCCTGTGCTTTGTGCCTAAGGCTCTCCTGACCCCTCCCAGTCTGAGCTGGGCTTTCCAAACTGCAGCCAAATTCCAGAGCTGGGAGCTCCCCACGGAGCCCAGACTGCTGTGCTGGGCTCTGTGTCTTCATTAGCATCTTAATTAGCAGCATGACACTTGGCTGTGAGGATGCTGTGGAAATTTAAACTCAGTGATGTCAGCATCATTCCAGAGTCATTTTGGTCCCCCAGCTCTGCTTTGATTTTTTTTTTTTTTTAATAACTAAAAATTACAGTATCAGTAGATGATGGTTATCATGTTGCAGAGGGGTATTTTTTACTTCATTTTCAAGTAAAAATCATCAATTAATTAAAAAGAACAAATGGTTCTCAACTCAAGGAAAGGGCATGTGTGTGTAAAAATGGGGGAAAAATTACATAATGAATTATGCAAACTGATCATGTTGATTAATTTACACAACCTTAAAGGAAAGAAGATAATTGCCCCATGTTGGTGGGATTGGGCTATGAAAAGATAATTATGAACCCAAAAAAATAGATGCTTTCCCTCTTACAAAGGTGGGATTTTTTTTTACATTAATGATAATGTCATTGGATTTCTCATGGAATATCCTGAGCAAGAGGGGATCCATGAGGATCCTCAAATCTTAGCTCCTAAAAAACTCATCCTCATGGGTGCTCCTGCCTGCCAGGAGCTGGGCAAGCCAGACACAAACTCCACATCAAATTCATGCAGCTCAAGGAGACCACCAAAGCCCTTTGAGCAGCCCAAATATCTTCTCTCTTTTTGCATCAACTGGCATTTTCCTAAATTTCCACCACCTAAATTCCCTGAACTTTCTGCTCTCAGTGCCCAGGTGTTTGTGCTGCACTCTCAGTGCTTTTCCCAGAGCAGTGTGAGGATGAGATCTCCAGGATCCCTTTGCTCTTTTGCATGTCGAGCATGGTGCCAATTTGCATATTTTGGTACTTGAACTTTACAAATCTCTCCTTCTGATCAACAAATAAGGTGTCATTTACGTGCCTGTGTTCGGGAAATGAGTTGCATTTATCTTCCCTGTGCTCTCAGGGTGGATTCAGGTGTTTTGGCACAGAGACTCACCTCGCCTGCCTCGTGCTGTTCACCTGTCAAGGGCTGCACCTCTGAGCCTGTAACTGCTTAATTAGTGATATTGCAGATGCTGTAGACTTATAAACTGGATTGTTTGGTCACTGGCCTAAGCTGGGTGTTTTTCAAAGCTGTATTCAATAATTTAGCTTGTATTTTAGATGAACGCAGTCATACTTCATGAAAAAAAAAAAAGTTATTTTTATGAGTCTGATGGCTGAAGACAGTTTAATTTGACAAATTAATTGTAGAGCGTCTTGCAGATGGGGTTGTTCATTAATGATAATTAATAAATGAGGGTGGTGAGCCCTGGCACAGGTGTCCAGGTTTGCTGTGGCTGCCCCTGGATCCCTGGCAGTGCCCAAGGCCAGGCTGGACATTGGGGTTGGAGCACTGGGACAGTGAAGTGTCCCTGCCATGGCAGAGGTGGGATTTGGGTGGGATTTAATGTCACTTCCAGCCCAAACCAGTCTGGGATTCCAGGATTCCATCACCCCATTTGCTGCTCCTCACAGCTCCTTTCCAATCTCCAGGAGCTTTTACTCCACAGCAATTTTTTTTTTTTTTACTACATTTCCAGCAAATGCAGACATTTTTATTTCATGAGAAGGAATTAATGTCCCTCATTATCATGGAATCATGGAATGGAAGAGTTCCCACATGACTCATCCTGGCATTCACCAACAGTCACTGCAATGTCCCAATAGTTTTGTGCTTTATTTTTGTGGTGGTTGCAGCACAGTTGTGTGTTTTCCTCAATTCCACATTAAATAAATAGAGCTGGGGAGGGTTTGGAGAGCAAACTCTGCCTCTCCAGGGGATTCTTCTCGGGGTCACTGACAGCTCTGACTGCCCAGAGTCCCTTCTGAAAGCCTGACCTTGAGGCCATGCTTCACTCTCCCCTAAATAAATAATGGATTTCACCTGCCAGTGAGGGAGAGTGAAGTGATTCTTCTGTTCTGGTGATATTTTGGTGCTCTGGAGCTGCAGGCACAAATCCTGGAGTTTTCCAGGCAGGAATTCTGCTCACCTGACATGGAGCCTGGCAAAAATGCAATTTAAAAATGGGATTATTTCTCCTTTTCCTACAGGAAACTCCCCCACATTCCCTGTGCCACTTGAGCAGAGTTCTGACTGATTCTGCTTCTGCACTCAGCTCTTGCATCCAAAATTTTGAACTTGTCCTTTTTCCTTCTGCTCTTCTCCTGATGGGATTTTTCTCTGCTCCCACTTGGAATTTGTGTGGCATCCAGATGCTGCAAATTAATTTGTCTCAGCACTACTGCAGGGAAAAATCATAATTAATGATGGGAATGATGGATAACCATGGGATGGCACAAGGGGGATTTCCAGAGAAGCAAGGAAGGGTTAAAAGTGGATCTCTAATTCCCATATTTTGGGGGAGTGTTTTGTCCTGCAATTTCCACAAGTAAAAAGTTCCAGGGGAGAGAAAAGTCTGTGACTTCTGTACATTTTGCTTTTTTGGTTTTTTTTCATGATCACAAGCTTAGCTGCTTAAATTAGGTGTGACTGGGGATGGGAGAATGGTAATATTTTCCTAGCCAGCCTGAAGCTGCTGCAGGTTAGCATTCCATAATTATTTTTGTCAGGAAGATGAATGCCATCCTAAAAAAAGTTGGAAGCTCACAGCACCTTGGCTTTGATATATGAATATTGCCACAGTGGATGCTGGAATGGCATTCTGGATGCTCTGTGGGTTTATGGCTGAGACATTCTTTAGGCTGATTCAGAAACACTTTTCCCACACATTTTAAAGCAACTTTTGGTCTTTGGCTTTCTTTCCCCCACCCCTTTTTTTTTTTTTTTTTTTTTTTTTTTGGCTCACCTGTGATTTCAGAACACTTCTGGAAATGAACTGAAGAGGATTTAGGAGATATTCATCACACACAATTCGTAGTCACCTTTTAGCCACCTTTAGTTTAATACTCTGCAATGTCAAGGAAGGGCTGTGCTGCATTAATTCCCACAAACTCCAGCTGGGAAATCAGGGAGCCCTGGCAGAGAACTGTTGCAACAGGAAATATTTCATGTGTGTGAGGTTTTATAAATTACCCACGCTCCCAGCTATGCAGATATCATGAAAAAGTCATTTTTGAGAGAAGATTTCCTAGAACTGTGTAGTAGTTTTTAAATGAAAATAGCAGTTTTTGTCTGTGTCCTCAGCCCCAGCCTGCCCAGCACTTTGCAACCAGGGATGGTTAAAATATGTTGGAAAAAAGCAGGAAAATGGGAGACTGCCCTCTAATGTCAACAAACCCAAGCAAAGCAAAGGAAAGCAGCACAGGGAGATGGAGGGGACAAGGATTGGCTCTGGGTGAGCAGAATTTGGAGTAGAAGAGCAGAGGAACATTGGAAATTTGGGGTTTCAAAAGCTTCAAATGCAGCTGAGCTTCCAGGAAGAGCCAAATCTGAGCCTCAAATTCCATTTGTTTCTGAAATCCTCCCCCAGGTGAGGCTTCACCTGTTTCCTTCCTGCCTTTTAGTGGGGTGAACATTTATTTGGATTGGATCAGATGATCCATTGTGAGCACTTCTGACCTCACCCATTCTGTGATTCTGTTTCCCATGGAAAAATGGACTCCAAATATAGAAATATTTCATGCCATTGTTAAAACACTCAGCTTAGGTAAAACAAACATGTATTGGATCTGCTACCACTTCCTAATGCAACAAATGTGCTTTAAAAATATCAAAGGTACCCAAAAAAGAGGAAAAATTCAATATTTGCATGAATATCAAAGAGCGGTGACCACAGGGATTGGTCCCTGCTCTGTGATTTCAACACCTCCAGATTTTGGGGATTTGTTTTCCCTGCCCAACAGATTTCTGTGGGTTTCACATTTCTGGTGTGGCCACCAACTCACAGCCTGGGCCCAGTGGTGTTTTTCCATGGAGAAGAGCTTGGGGAATAAACATGAAAGGTGCTCCCAAAACACTCCAGACTGCAATGCTTGATTTTCTGATCACTCAGCCAGCTCCCAGGAATATTCACAGGGGAAGGACACCAAGGTGGATGCAAATCTAAACATGATTGAAACATCAATCACTTATTCACAGAGAAATATTTACAGTGGGTTTTGTTTTTTTCTTTTTTTTTAACTTGACAAAGGGATAATGAAATGTGCATCCTAAAGGGGTTTATGGGCAAATTTTATTCCAATTTGCAATTAATGCAGAAAATTTGTGCTCACCAAGAATGGAATAAAACCCAGGAGGGTTGAAATCAGGCTGGCCAGGACTTTTCTGCAAACAGCTGGAAAGTGCCAGGTGATAAAGAATGAAGTGATCTGTGGAAATCAATCTCTGCTGCCAGAGCCACAGCCAGGAGCATTCCCTGCCAGCCCCTGCTCCTCTCCTCCAGCAGCACATCCAGGATCTCCTCCCACCTGGACACACATCCCATGTCCTTCCCAGCCTGGGAGCCCCCAGGAGCTGCAGAGACACTGGAATCCAGTGTCCCTGTCACCCTCCTCAAGTGGCACCTGCAGGCATGTTTGGCTTTTTTTCCCATTTATTGTATGTTTTTAACCTGCTCTGATTCCTGGTCTCCTGGGCAAGGAAGGAGAAGCAGCTCCTGCCTGGATTTGGGTGGGATGGGGGATGTGGAGGGGACAATAAGAGTTTAATTCTTTTATTTTCTCTAGCATGGTGTGTTTCCCAGCCCTCCAGGAGGTTTTGGCAGCAGTTTGGGGTCCATCTGTGGAGGCTGGAGATGCCCATGAGCAGATGGAGCTGCACATCCAGGGAGGAGGGCTCTGCTGGGACTGGGATGTTGTCCCAGTCTGAGGGGTCAGGATGGATTCCACTGATCCCTTGGGATCCCTCTACTTGTGATTCCAGGCTGGAAAACTGGAATTTGCCCATGGAATGGCTTCCACTTATCCTTGTACCTGTTACCTGTACAGTGTGCATTGTACCAGGCTGGAAAACTGAAAATATCACACTGGTCCCTTGGGATCCTTGTACCTGTACCTTGTGCCTGTGATTCCAGGCTAAAAAACTGGAATTATCACATGGAGTAGCTTTCACTGATCACTCAGGATCCTTATACCTGTCCCTTGTACCTTGTACCAGGCTGGAAAATTAGAAATATCCCATGGAATGGCATCCACTGATCCATTGAGATCCTTGTACTTGTGATTTCAGGCTGGAAAACTGGAATTAACACATGGAATGGTTTCCACTGACCCCTCAGGATCCTTGTACCTGTCCCTTGTACCTTGTACCAGGCAGGGAAACTGGAAATATCCCATGGAATGGCTTCTGCTTATCCCTGAGGATCCTTGTACTTGTGATTTCAGGTTGGGAAACTGGAAATATCCCATGGAATGGCTTTCACTGATCCCTCAGGATCCTTGTAGCTGTGATTCCAGGCTGGGAAATTGGAAATATCCCATGGAATGGCTTTCACTGATCCCTCAGGATCCTTGTAGCTGTGATTCCAGGTTGGGAATTTGGAAATATCCCATGGAATGGCTTTCACTGATCCCTCAGGATCCTTGTAGCTGTGATTCCAGGCTGGGAAATTGGAAATATCCCATGGAATGGGTTCCACTGATCCCTCAAGATCCTTGTAGCTGTGATTCCAGGCTGGGAAATTGGAAATATCCCATGGCAAGGTGCATTGCTGGCAGCCCAGCAGGGAGGGGAGGTGTTTCTAGCCTGGGTGCTGCAGGTTGCTCCTGCTAAATGCTGATTAAGTGTTCTGTATTTTTAATAAACACCTTGAGCAGGGTGGAGCTCTCCTGCACACAGCTCTGGCTTAAATCAAGATTCAGGAGAGGGAGGGGAAGGTGCCATTGCTGGGTGTGTGGGGAGAGCAAGGGAATATTGCTGTGCTCTCCCTTTCCAGAAGCATTTCCAGCCTCCCTCCCCAAACAGAAACCCCACAAATCCAGTGGGCAGAAACCAGGATTCAATCTGACATTTTTATTTTGCTCCAGCACCACTGTTTGAAATCTGAACTAACTTGCAGAGGAAAACAAGGAACCCTCTAACACCAGAACTCCAGCAGCAGAAAAAACAGGCAGTAAAATATTCCATAACCTGTAAAAACCAGAGGATTCTGCAGCAGTGACTGAGGAGTTTTATACCTTGTATGGGTTTCCTTCAAAGTTAAATAAAGGAAACCAAGTCACAAGGAAGAATCTCCTATTTTAACAGCAGAGAGAGTGGATTCTTTGGAAAATGAGTGGGATGCTTTTTATCTTTTCCTAATGCAAACACTGCCACCAGCTGGTTAATAAATGGGTTTGACTGAAGCTTTGCACAGGAAAAAAATATAGTGGGGAGGTTTTAACCCACAGCTTAACTGGAAGTGATATTTGAGGTCAATAATGTTGTCAGAACAGGATGTAATTAATTATCTGTATGCTCCATTTCTTTTTCAAATAGAGGTACATGGAAATAAAGCAATTAATGATTTTTGGCTTAAATATCTTTGGTGGCCAGATCATGAGGCACTTTTGTCACCTTCATGAACTGGTGTCACCATCTCAGGTTCTGCTGCAGCTCAGACACCTCCAGGTTTGTAGCTGATTATTTTTCAATTAACAGTGAAATTAATTGAGCTGAGACATTTGAAATACATTCAATTGAATTTGCTTTTTCAGATCCATGGGCTTTCACTGAGTTTTGCTGGAGCTGGGGCAGCTCTGGGTTGTGAGGGCAGCACAGGCTGCAGTTCTGGGTCTTGGTGCCAAAATTTGGGGATGTTTCCATCACCTCCTTACTGCTGGTTTTGTTAAAAGATCAGCAGCATTGACATCTAAATGGCCATGGAGGGTTTTGAGACAATTCCTGTGCTCTGAGTGATCATTCAGGTTTCCTGCAGCAGCAAGAAAAATGCAGCTCAGCTTTTTAAAGCTGATGGAACAATCACTGGGAAGAGAAATGTTGTAAATGGAGGGTGAGGCTCAGAGGCACAATTCCTTGCTCAGGGGGATTCCCAATTGCTCCTGTGCTGGAGAGACAGAGGATTTATTGCAGTCTGGGCACTGGGAGTGCAGCAGGAGATGGGTTTTATATTGGAGTAAATCATTTCCCTTACAGGTGCTGATCTCCTTTGGCCCCAGACTCAGGTGCTGACTTTTTGTGATTCACTTCTTCTATTTATTGTAGTTTTTTATGTCTCAGCAAGCTGAAGCCTTGAGGAATTTCAGGAGCTTTGGCCTGAGGAGATTTACCCCCCAGCAAACCTGTGACAGCAGAGAACCCTCAGGGCTGGAAAAGCTTTTGCCACCAGACTCAGCTCAGGCCAAACCTAAACCATTCTTTTCCTCTTTATTGCTAAGAGATTTAAAGCAATTAAAGACATGATTAAAACAAAAAAAGTTATGAAATTCTATTCAAGTTTTCTATGAGCTGGTTTCAACCCAGCAGCCACAACTCCTGCTTGAAGCTCTTTGTGGTGTGGGGCATTTTCCCCAAAACAACCTTCTGGGATGTGAGACCTAATTAATTGCTTCTGGTTTTCCTTGGAAAAAAACCATTCCTCTAATGATCCAATATCTCATTAGGCAGCACTAAAACACTGGTTTTGCTCAGGGAGGACCTGGATTATCAGGAGCTGACAGCAAGTGTTGGACCTTAAATCATCCCAGAACTGGAATTGTTTAGTCTGTGCACCTTCCACACCCTAAGAATGTCCCATCCCATATCCATTGGACTGCCTGAGTGGAATATTCAGGAATATTCAGAAAAATTCAGCAACAACACCACACACATTTAAATCCATTGCTTTAATTGGCTGCAAAAATTTTCCTCTGGGAGGGAATACAGCACATAAACCATTTTAGAGCACTGGTGCAGATTATGCTGTGTTCTCTCCCATTCATTTCTGTAGGGAGAAAAGAGAGAATTCAGCCCCACAGCTGGGCAGGGATGCTGCTGACACCAGAGAGGTAAAATCGCCTCTGGAAACTCAGCCAGGAGGAGAAATTTCTGTCCCTGCTGAACAATAATCCTGCCTTGGAGGGAGGATTAGGGGAGGATTAAGCTGCAGTGAGCCAAGGGCACCCTTTTCCCCAGGGACAAACTTCTCCAGGGATTTAGCAGAATTTGGAAGGCACCCACTGGCATCACTGGGCTGCTGCTTTACCCTTCCTGTGGTGTGGGCATGACCTGGGAGCAGCAGAAATGTGCCTTTGGGGGATGAACCTGGAACTTCTGATCTCTGAGGGCACCTGGGATGATGGCACATCATTTATTTTCCATGAAAAATGATTCTTTGATTTTGGGATCTGATAAATAATAAACTAATAATTAAACAATTAAACAAAATATACATATACTATATATATATATATATGTAATGTCTCTGCCAGCAGCAGATAAAGATCCAGACCTGATTCTGAAATTTAAGTTGTTCAATAACTAAACAAAAAACTCATTCCAGGGAGAAATTTGGACACCTGCCTGTCTTCAGCATCCATAAAGATCATTCTAGATTCTGACTGTACTACTGATATAGAGGGTTTCTTGTCAATAAAAATTAATTGAATATTTGAAGTCAGTTAATCAATGAAGTCAGGATATGGGACAGTCAAATTTAAACTGAAATTGCACATGTGTGTATGGGGCAGGGAACTGCATCATCCTGGTTTGAATTCCCTGGTAACTCATGGAGTGTCTCAGGATAATTGCACTTTAAAATTGATGTTTGGGTCTCTGACAGGCTGGGAATATCCATCTTCCAAACTACAGATTCCCAGCAGAGTGGAGAACTCTGTGTTCCACCAGAGTTTATTATGAGCTACACAGAAATCCTAATTGCACTTCTAATTGCCAGAAAGTCTGGCAGAAGGAGCAGAGCATTTAAGGGGTGGATCCCAATTGTTCAGTGGGCACAGGAAAGGGAGGAAAGAGACAGATTCTGTGTCACAGCAAAGCTGATGAGTCCCAGGAGGATGTGCTGGATCCCAGTGGGGTTTGGATCAGATCCTGGGATAGCAGCACAAGTGCTGCAATATTGATATTTCAGTCAATACTGAAAGTCAGGAGAAGTCATGGTTCTCCCCAGAGCTCATTAACTGTCCCCTCATTAACTGCAGGGTAATTGGGCACTCCTCATTTCTCAGAGAGAATGTGTTGACCTTCAGTCAAACTCAAACAGGCACTTCAGGGCAAGATTTAGAAAGCTTCTTTTGGGAAAATTAAAGTCGTGGCATGGCAGGCATGAGAAACATCTTTATTTTCTCCTGTGTGTTTCTGAGGCTTGACTTCTGATTCAGCACAAGAACACCTGCAGGAAAAGCTGGTTTCCCAATGTTCTCAGCTGATTTCTGCTCAGGATTATTTCAGATTGCAATGTTTTGCTTGCTGATAAGATGCAAATAAACCCAGGGGCTCCTATTCCCCTTTGATAAAGGAATTAATAGAATAAAAGACAAAACAATCCCTCATAAAAGATGTTTGCACACATTATGGAGTTGTGAAGCTTCCTGAAGGTTGCTCATCCAAAAGTGAAAACAAAAGTAATATTCACTGATGTTTTGAGCTGTAATTTAGCAGATTGCCAGCTAAATATCAGGTTATTAATTGACTTCCTCTCCCAAGTCCTCCTTAGGGATACCCTTTGAAGGCAGATGGAGAAAATACCTCCAGATTCAGGAAACATGACCAGGCAGCAGAACTGGTGGTGATTTTTAGCAGAGATTTCTGCAAACAGAGCTGTTACTCCTACAGGAGATTCCTGACAAGTCCAGAACAAATATTCTGACAGCAAATCGACTCCTGAACGGGGTGAGCCAAACCCTTTTAAAAAGTGCTGTGTGTTGACTCAGTCAAAGGTTTTCTACATTGTTGATAAACTCAGCCCTTCCAGCCTTCAAAGGAGAGATTTCTGTGTTCCCTGGCCTCTCCTTTGTGCTCTCCTGGCAGGGATTCATTAATGCAGCAGTAATCAGTTAATTCTTGCACATTTAAAAAGCCTTTTGTAGACTAGAATGGGCTGTGAGCAGCACCTTCAAATGGCAGCTCAGGAATGAAACTGTTTTCCCTTCAGGGATTGCTCCATATTTCCCAAGTTGACAATGCCTGCTGTTTTCCATCGTGTTTCCCATGGGAGCTGAGCCTTCAGAAGCAGGAAAGGAGAATAACAGGGAGAATGGAAAAGCCAGGCTTGTGAAACCATTCTTTCCCCGTGCAGAAACACAGAGTGTGGATTTCCACTCTGAATTTCCAATCCTCAGCCACCAAGGCACGATCCCATGTGTCATCACCTTGGTGGGTTTCAAAAAAAAAGTTTATTTTTCCTCTCCCAGGAGGCTCCTGCCTGGCACAAACAGCTCTAAACCAACAAATATGGGGGGGTTTGATGTTGTGACTCAGAGAAATCAACTCCTCCCAAACAAAAGCTGGAGGAGACCCCAGAGATGAGTTCAGGCCCAGATTTTGTGTTGCCTCCAAGCAAAAACATTCTTCTAAACACAGTCAGACAACAACCCTGCTGTGACAACAGCCAGCAGCAACGCTCCAGACTGGCAGTGGGGAAGTCTAGACACTCCTGCAAGAGCAATTAGGAATTCTTCAGATGTCTCCAACTCCTTGAGTTGGGCTCGTTTTCCTCATTGCCAGTGGACAAGAGCAGCTGGCTGCTGGTTTATGCCCTCAAACACCTTCCCTTACTCATCCTGTTCTGTATTAAACTAAATCAAAACTTTAACCTTCTTTTTAAAGAAGAAAAAGTGGGTTTTTTGGTTGGTTTTTTTTTTTTCTGAACCTCTACAGTTCACCTGTGACATTTCTGAAATTATCTCTTGAATTAAACATCTCTTTTGCAGCCCTCACAATAACAGCTCATATTCAATATCCTCCCTCTTCCAGCAATCCCTGGAGAATCCCTGCAGGAAAAGCCACTCCTACCTGAATTTTGCCTTTCTGAGTGTGTCCCATTTAATAAATTTCCTCTGGAAATCCTCTGTTCTGGTTGTTTGGGTTCTTTTTATTCTGTAGCATTGTAGTTTTTACATAAATGGAAATACTGAAGAGATTCCTGTGGATACAGAGTTATCCCCAAGTGCACTGATGAATTACTTCCTGAGGGTTAGAAAATACCACTTTTCCCCTACAAGCATCCAAATAATCTGGTTCTACCACATTTTATTACAAAATCCATCAAATTACTCAGGATTAAAAAAAAAAAAAATCCACTTCCAAATTTCTCCACTTCTCCAAAAGAAGACATGAACTTTGTAATTAGCTCTGTTTTTGTCATCTTCTGTGTCTGGGTTTTAGAGCTGTGCACATAAAGCTGCTGGATTTGGAGGCAGGTGACATTTGTGATGATTCTGGTAATGCTCTAATTATGGGTAGTGAGTTGTCTCTAAGTGCTGGATGAAAAGCTCCCTGCATCATTAGGCACCTTCTTGTTTCCTAAATGTCTTTTATGATCCTGCAAGGGCCCCAGAGGAGGTTGTGGTGGTGATTGTGCACAGAATTTCTATTTTTGGGGGGGTTTCTAATTCAGCTGTTCTCACTCCAGGCTGAAATCTGGTGGATTGATTCTCAGCTGAGACTGAATTTAATTACTGAGTTTAACAGCAAAGTTCAGCCAGGCTGGACTAGACAGCTCAGGGGTGGCTCTTTTAGCATTAAACCAGCAACAATTTCCAGGATATTCTCCTTTTGGTGCAGGGTGAGAATTGGAAAGGGAAGATCATAATCCTGATATTCTCCTTTTGGTACAGGGTGAGAATTTGAAAGGGAAGATCATAATCCTGATATTCTCCTTTTGGTACAGGGTGAGAATTTGAAAGTGAAGATCATAATCCTGATATTCTCCTTTTGGTACAGGGTAAGAATTTTAAAGGGAAGATCATAATCCTGATATTCTCCTTTTTGTACAGGGTAAGAATTTTAAAGGGAAGGTCCTGAGGTGGAATTGGTCTGGATCAGGGAATCATGGAATGGGTTGGGCTGGAAGGGAACTTGAAGGTTGTTTGCTCCTGGAATAAGCAGAGATATCTTCATCAAGACCATAATCCTGATTTTCTTTGCATCATCCCTCTGGATTTCTTCAGGTGTTTGATACTAACCATGAGCCTCAACCACTTTTTCTTAAAAAAAAAAATCTTTATTAATCCTTCTGTTTTGTTTGTTTTGTTTTTGTTTTTTTCCAAGCCCCATTTTGAAAAATCTTTAATTAAATTAAATAAAATACGTGCTGTGAAGAAAAAATTATGACTGTCCTATAGCTCTACAGCAAATCTAAAATAAATTTGCAATTTAAAAATAACACCAGAAAATTAATGGGTTTTTAACCAACACAAATGTGATCAGCTGGAAAAGGATGTGTGTTGCTGGTGGAGGAATTAAAGTTGCAATCTGACACATTGTCTGGCAAGGTCTAATATTAGGAAAATTTTCTCAAGTGCTTTAAATAAAACTGGAAATAGTCTGGAAGGATTCTGTATGTCTGACTCAGCTGGTGCTTCCCAGAAAATTTCTCATCAGTCCATGACTACATTTTTTTTTTTTTAATTGCTGTAATTTCTCCTTGTTTTGCAAAAGAATTAATCCATGGGAAGTGAAGGGTTTCCAGTTTTAGAAATTTGTGTTGCCCTGGTGGGAATTATTGCACATGAGGAGCAGCCTGGTGGGAATGGATGGAATTTAAGCTGCTTCCAAACCAGTCTGGGATTCCATGGCAAATTTTATTCAGAGTTTTCAGTTAGTCACTTAAACTCAGATTACATGATAGATTAAATCTGTTATTTAATTACCCATCTATAATTCCAAGCAGAACTTTCATAGTCCTCAAATTTAAGCACAGTTTCACTCATCCCCCCCTTCCCCCAAATTATTCAGTTTAATTTTCTCTACTGATGTGAGCAATAACACAGCAGAATTTTTACAGCAAATATTCCATTATTTTCTTGTTGTTGTTTCCAAATCATTTTACAAACATGTTTTTCTGAGTGTTTTCACTTGCAAGAGAAAGTTGCAGCTCATGTGGGCACCTCACATAATTCACCCAATAATCTCAGCACTCAATTAAATTTTAAATGTTTCTCCATTAAACACTTATTTTACCACAGTAAATAATTTAATGGGTTTTCATTTAAAAGTGTCTCACCTCACAGAGTTTTCAATCTTCCTTTTTTTAATAAAGTCACATCATCCTATTTCTTGAATCTGAAATAAATGGACTCTTGTCTAAAGATTTTTGGGCACATTCAGAGCTGTGACTCTGCACATGCATCTGCACTCACCATCTGATAAAATGGGAAAGGAAAAGAAAAATGAACTAGGAAGCAAGCTCACAAATGTGGAATCAATAGATAAAAATGAACTGCACTGACATTTCTATCCTGAGTTCTTATCCCAAATGTGGAACTACTGGTAATGACCAGGGTAATTCCTATCACAGAATTCCTCTGATGTACTCAGATAATTATCCAGACCCATCTCCTCCAGTGTTCAACCTTTCTATTCCTGATCTTACCCCAAAATTCACTTTCTGTTGACTTTGAGCAAGGGAAACTTTCAATAGCCTGAATATCATTAAAAAGTCAACGTTCCCTGGGAATTATATTTTATAAACAGACTGAAAGATCAGGTTTCCCCTCTGCAATCAAGAATCTGCCAGGTGACTTTGCTGACAAACTGGGAATCATTTCAAAAATCTTTAGGGTGTGGGGAAAAAAAAATTATATGTCCTTTTAATATTTTCTGGAGAGAGAAAATCAGAAGTTGTTTAAATTTTGCTTTGAGTTTTTCAAATCTATAGCGAGTACTGATGATATGAGAAAGGAGTGATGGGTAAAAGCTTCAGGCTGAGAGCAGAGATTTGGGTGGGATATTGGGAAGGAATTCTTTCCTGTGAGTGTCCCAGGCCAGGCTGGACAGGGCTTGGAGCAGCCTGGGACACTGGAAGGTGTCCCTGGAATGGAAATTTTCCCTCTTTCAGCTGGTGCAGAATCACCAGTTTTTATTCCCACCCCCTTTGCCTGTTGCAGTACTCCAGGACAAACATAAACATTTTCCTTTCCTCTTTCCTCACTGGTGCCTCTGAACATTTGACACCAGGGCTGCAAAAAATTCCAGCTTGGAATTGTGGCACATGGACAGGAGATGCTCATGAACATCCACAGGGTTTGGCCAGCACAGAACTTGCAAGTCAAGCTGAGAAAAGCCAAAAGTTTCTGTGCTGATGGTGAAGAGCCTAAAATGCTTTTGCAATTATGGAAATGGGCTGGAAAATATTCCATAGGCAAGGATGTGCTGGGGACTCATTCCCCATCTTTATCTCATTAATTTCAGAACATGAGCATCATTCATGACCATGAAGTGCTCATCCCTCCATCATTGTCTCCTCATCCCATTTTTTGTTACAGCCTAGGCTGGTCTGAGATTAAGATAAACTTTTTGGAGTTGGGATAAATATTTGGACAACATCCAGCATGGTAGGACCTGCTCTGGGTTGGAATATTGAAAACAATCTCCAGTTGTCTCCAAAAATCCACAACAAGCTTGTGCAACACATGGAAAATTATGATAAGAGTGTCTTTAAAGCCCTTTAATGGGATGTGATTATGGATATTCTGTTGTCCTGCAGAAAATACCATTTGGAACTTCATGGGTATTGGAGCAACTTAGAAGAAATTAGCTTATTTCTAATTAGCTTGTATTAATTCAGAGCTTTTCATCAGTTAGTTCAAAATTAAAGGAAAATCTTTATGTCACCATTCAGAGCTGCTGTGTTTAGGCTTTCTCCTATGCAATAACTGCAGTTGTTTAGGAATTATCATTTCAAAACATTTCATTTACATTCTGGTTTTAAAATGAAACAATGACCCTTATGGATCAGGCAGAGGAATTGATTGAAGGGATGAAGGGATGTTTCTGGAAAATGTCACACTGCAGCTCCCCTCTGTGTCAGCAGAAGGGTGTGAGGAGGGAATTGTGTCCCAGAACACTCCTGAGCAGAACTTTGGGATTTCAGGCACAGCCTGCTCCCTATTTTTTTACTCTTTCCACAAAAGTCATGAACACATCAGAAACGTTCTTGAAAAAAACTTCATTTCTTTATTTTTCCCTCCAGATCTCCTTGCTGCTGGCCAAAGAAGCACTTTGGGTATGAACAGATTTTGTGACTTGATCAAACCTCTTGAGTTTATCTTTAAAACCAGCAGCAGAGTCCTTGGCAGTGTGGTTGAAGATTCCAACCTAAATTTCCCCTTGGTTCCATGGACCATTCCTGTTCACCCCTCCTGGAGTGGAGGCTGTGGCTGGGATAATTTTCCAAAATCTCTTTTCTGCTTTGCTCCCTTTGTCCAGCTGTGAGAGGTGGTGAATTCTGCACAGAAAACTCATTTTATTCTCCTTTCATATGCCTGAAGATGACCTTGGGAAGCAGAAAATAGAAGCTGAGGGGTAGAAAAGGGGCTGAGGAAGCAGCTTGTGACAGATGTTGCTTGTGCAAAGACTAAAACAAACTGGGGTTTGAGATTGCTCAGAAGGCAGAGCTGATGAGTAAACACAGCTAATAAATAAAGTAAACAAGCATTTGTGTATACAGGAATAAACAAACCTTACAGGATAATCCAGACAAGGTTTTAATTGTTTCTGTGTGAGGTTTAATCTGTGCAAGGGAAGCAGGAGAGGGGTGGCTGGGTGTGAGCAGCTCCTGAGCACAGCTCTGGGGCAGCCCTGGTGTCCTGAAAATTCAATTCCTGGCCATGAACCTCCTTGTTCTGCTGAGGAGGTGGGAGGGGAGGAGGCTGTGGATGGCTTGAGGCACTAAATCTGTCCCAGCCTATTAAAAATGGGAATAAATCTCTTGATTTTGGCATCTCTGAACCCCAGCTCTGCATTGCAGCACATCCCATGACTGACATCTGGGCCAGGGAGGTGGTACTGTGCTGGCAATAAATTTGTCACCTGAGGAGCAGACACAGAGCTGGAGCCCAGGACAGCTCCTTCCTCCCTTCCTTCCATCCCTCACCTTGCTCCTTCCCTCTTCCCAGTGCTGCCAGGCTGCCTCCATCAAATCCTGCCTGCCAAAAGTGCTTTTGGAAACTTTTCCATCTCTCCACTTAATTAAAAGCAGCTCCTCCAGCACTGGGGTGGCTGTTTGCTCACCAGAAAAAGCAGCCCTGGTGCCCTGAGTGTTCAAATGGAAGGTGGAGATGTTCCAAAGAGCTCATCATGGAATGGGTTGGGATGGAAGGGACCTTTAGATGATCTTGTTCCACTTTCCACTGTCCCAGCTGCTCTGGGCACCCTGTGCCAGGGCTCCCCACCCTCACTGGGATCAATTTCTCCCTTGTCTCCAACCCAAATCTGTCCTCCTTTGATTTTAAACCATTTCCCCTTGTCCTGTCACTAAACTATTAGATGTTTTCTCTGCCCCAGCCTGTTCCTCCTGAGATGGTGAAGTGAATATTTAAATAAAACCCCTCAGGGGGGTGTTAAATTAGAAGCAACCCAAGGCTTTAGGCAAGGATGGAGCAGGGAAGCTCCTGCTTGGAATCATCAGGGATGTTCCAAGTGGCCACAGGACACGTGCCTGATGCTGGCAGCCTCTGAGATACACTAAATATAAAATATGACAATTCCTGGTGTTCTGAAAGTCCCCAGGATTCCAGGCTGGGATGGTCCCTGTGCTCCAGGAGCACCCTGGGGAGAGGATGCACAAAGTGCCCCCATTCCAGGAGCTTTTCCCCTCACACAGAACCCAGAAATGATGGAAACAGTGGATTTTGCTGGGCTGGGTTGAACATTTTGTGTGATTTTAATTTTCTTGTTGCTTACACATGAAATAATGGTAATAGCCCCTAAAAGCTGTTATTCCCCATGCTGGGAAAACACTCTTTAGCCACCTGCTGTAACAAGCATGTTTCAAATCCAGCATTTTCTGTAAGAATATAACCCTCACTGCTCAGGAGGTTTTACTAATCAGCTGCTGGTTTTCCAATTCTAATACCTCAGCTCTTTATTGATTTATTCAAATGCCCTGTGCACTTTATTTAAAGCTGTCTAAGATTTTATTTAATGTTTCTTCAGACAACCAGAATAGAATGATCAACTCCAAATGCAGGGGTTTTTTTATTCATTATCCTGTACATAAGGTAAAGAAAAAAAAAACATAATGAAGGGACTGGAATTAAACTTTTCTGGGAAAATAACTTCTCAGCAGAGTTGTCACACCTGTCTCGCTCCAGTGGCAGTGTTGTGATTGATAGGAGTAAGTTAAAAATGCCATGAATATTTAAATTTTTATACATCACAGGCATTTTTCAGGCAAAAGGACTGATTTGTCTCTATTCCTGTCTGCTGCTGCCACAGGATTCCAGGTGAAGCAGGGCTGTGGTTTGTGCTGGCAGGGAGTGAGCAAAGTGCTGAGCTCTTCTCCATCTCACGTCCTTGCTGCAGGTGGCCCCATCCTTGATCCTTTAGTCTGCCATAAAACAAAAGGAAAAGCTGTGGAAACACGTCCTGGGGGTGGGAGACCCTGCACTGAATTCACAGCCACGGCTTTGGAAAGGAGATTCTGGCTTTGTTTTGTCCCCTCCCTGAAGGGTTCTTCATTCCTCTCCCACAGCGTTCAGGAAATGGGGAGTTGTTAAAATTCAAATCTAAGAAATGGCATTTAGGTGTTCTGCTGAAGTAAATCTCAGCTCACAGAGTCATTTTTGGGTGGAAAAACCTTCTGGTCCCAGCTGTGCCTCCAGCCCAGAGCACTGAGTGCCACCTCCAGGAACTCCTTGGACACCTCCAGGGATGGGAATTCCAGTGCAGCTCATTCCAGTGTTTAACACCTTTTCCATGGGGAAATTCCTGCTGATATCCACCCTGAGCCCCCCCTGCCCAGCTTGGGGCTGTTCCCTCTCCTCCTGTCCCTGTCCCTGTTCCCAGATCCCAAATCCCTCTGCCTGTCCCCTCCTATTGTGCAGAGCCAGAATTTCGCCCTGAGCTCCTTTTCTCCAGGCTCAGCCCCTTCCCAGCTCCCAATGTCTCTATTAAAATTATGAAATTAAATTCTACTCAGCTCTGAGCCCAACAGGTCCCATCCCAGCTCCCTCACCAGGAGCATTTTCTTTATCAGCTGCATTTTGCCCACCCTGTGCCTCGTGGGCACATCCTGATTCTCAGCATTATTCAATTTTATGAGCAGGAGAATTTGTGGAAGAAGGTCAAAGCAGATTAATAAGGGACAAGATGTCTAATAACTACACAATAGTAGACAAAAATAGGAGAATGATCAGTGCTCACACTGTGCTGCTTGAACTTATTATCCTGCATTAGCAGCATTCATAATTTAAAACTTTAATAAACTCCCAGCCTCTTTGGGCCAAGATAGATGTTGCTGCTGGTTTTATTAGCTCCATAATGGGCAGAAGCTTTGTGCTACGTGATTATCCTGCAGAAACAAACACCTAATCACTCTGGGAACCTTCTCATCAGCAGCTAAAAGGGACAAAATGAGACCAAACACAGCCTTGAGACAAGGTGGGTTCACCTTCAGGTTGGAAGTGCTGTGGACCAGAGCTCACTCAGTGCTGGAGCAGATGGCAGGGAGGGGGAAGGCTCCAAACCCCAAAGCTCAGGCACCCCAGAGCCCCAGACTGGATTGGGTTGGGTGCAGCCCCCTGCATGGGGCAGGGACACCAGGCTGCTCCCACCCAGGGCTGAGCCAGGTTATCCCTCCTTAGCTGCTCTTTCCCCTCCTGTCCCACACAGATTTCTAAGTCATGACTGTCCCCTTAAGGAACACGGGCTGTTCCTGGATCCAGGACCATCTGGCACTTCTTTCTCCTGTTACACAGCACATTTATCTGTTAATATCCCTCTCCTCTCCCCCCCAGCTGAAGCTCAGGTGCACCAAACATCTCCTGCCACTCTCCAGGTGCTGCTTGCCTGGGTCAGGTGTCTCTGCACTCACATCTCCTGCCCCCTTCCCTATTTCCCTTCTTATCCCAAAGAATTTGGGGTTTTTTTGCCCTGGCACAGCTCCCTCTGTCCCAGGTAGAGCAGGTGAGGAGAGGCACCAGCTGTGGGGTGGGTTTGGGTTCCTGGGAGCCTCCCCAGCAGCAGGAGAAGGACACAGGAGGATCCCAATCCCAAAGGGATTTGCTGCAGTGCAGGAGGCACAGCTGGAGGTGCCACTGTCACACCAGAGCCCTTGGACACCTTCACTGGCACAAAGGGAAGGACAGACAACAAAAGGGCAAAAAAATCATCCCCTGAGGCAGAGTGTGGGACAAGGGAATGTGCTGGGTAGAGAGGGGATGATCTGGGGCTGAAAAATCAGCCTGGTTGAGGATAAGGAAGGAGGGTCAGCAGTGATTACCAAATAATCAAATTATTTAATTTATGAAAAGAAAAGGGAGTGGCAGATGCTGTCCTGTCACCTGCAGTGCCCTGGCAGGCACAGCTCACTAAAGCTGATTCACTTTCCCACCCACTACTTAATTTAATTTCCATGGCTGGAATGCAGCATTCTCCTGCCAGAGGCCAGCAGAAAGACCAGGTAAAGGTCAGGTGAGTGTCTGAAAAATAAAATTAAAGACAGCACTGATTGCTTTATTAAAATTATTTGCTCTCTGATTTTTTTTTGTCATTGGTTGGAAATTTCCTCATTAAAGGAAATATCCCATATTTATAACAAGCACTTTTGCCCAGTTCAGTGTGTCCTGTTAAATTCCAACTTTCTGAATCTCTGCTGCAAATTAATTGTATCTCATGAGGACAAATTTAAAACAGCCCAATAAAGGAAAAAAAAAATTGTGGGTTGTAGAAAATTTGGAAATAGAAATTATCCAGTGACCAGCTCCTTTTATCTCTCTGATTTGTGTGATTCTCTCTGAACCACACTCCTGGCATGGCTTAAGCTGCAGAGTGAGGAGAAAAACAGAGCTTAGACCTCACCCATGGCAGGGCAATAAAATAATTAAATAGCCCAGGGGTGGTTTAATTCCTTTAATTCTGAGAGGGTTTTTTTTTTTTTTTCCCAAATAAATGTCAGAAATGATGTTAAACATTCTGATATCTATTAGAGTAATTAATATCACCGTGCCCAAGGTCTGGCAGGGATTTCCAGGCAATTAATCCCACGAGGTGAGTTAATGCCATGGGTGAGTTCTGAAGGAAAAAGGGTTTAATTGGCTGAAGAAAATCCATTAAATAATTTAAAATGGGAGGTGGGATCTGTGACTTTGAGCTGGGTTTTGGGGGATGCTCCAAGCCCATGGGGCAGGAGGTGACCCAACCTTGGGATGTCCCCATCCCACCTCTGGGGCAGCACCAGAAATTCTGGGTACAAATGTGGGTGCCAAGGGCAGGGATTTGTCATTGGGACACTCTGGATGGAAATTTTTTTTTTTAAAAAATTAAATTAAAAGCTTTGGGGAGCTTGGGAGGGAGAATTTGGGCTTTGTGTGGCATCAGGAATGTTCTGCTCCTGCCACACAAATATTTTTTTTTTCTCTGAGGTAAAATCCTTCACTCCTTTCCTGTAAAAAATATTCCACAAAAATTAAAAAATAAAAAAAAAAATAAATAAATTCTTGTAGCTTCCCAGCAGTTACCCAGGATACAGCAAAATGTGATCAAAACCAAATAGATCTGATATTCCATAAAGCAGAGATCTTCCTCAAAGTGAAATGTGCTGGACCATAAATGTGATTCCAACTTCAGTTTTTTATCACTGGAATTACTGTATTGGTATCACAACAAATGCATCAAATCAACATTCCTGTGGGGTGATTTGTTATTTAATTTTGGATTTTTATTGGTATTTTTTAATTGCAGGTGGAAAATTTAATTTAATTAGTTTAGTTGCAGAAGAAAAGGTGTGCTAAAAAAAAAGAAAACAGAAAGAAAATACTTCTTTGGGGTTATTAGGAAATAGGGGTTAGGATATTTTGTGATGTAAAAAAAAACTGATTTGAGGATCTGAACCTTGAGTGTGACTTAAACTTCTAATATATGAGGAACAAATCAACAGGACAGGAAATTGGAAATTTGGCTGCAAACCTCTCTTTTCTAGAACTTTTTCTGGATACATCTCTGTGCCCTACATAATTCTAGATTATTTGTTATATGTTATTTGTTATGGCTGTTTTACTTTCAGATTCTCTGAACAGGCAGAAATAGCTGTTTAAAAGGTACAAAATCTCATGGCAAGATTTTATTTGGGTTTTATTTTCGGGGTCATTTACCTTTGCAGCCCTGCAGTGAAATAAATCCCATTTTCTGCTGGGTTAAATGCAAATCAGGAGCTGACCAATATTGGCAATATTTGGTCTCAGTGAAACCAGATTTGCTCTCAGCTGCTGATTTATTTTTTTGGACCACTTGAAAAATCATAGAATTATAGAATGGTTTGGGTGAGAAAGGACAGATTCATATGAGTCAAATCAAGTGTTAAAAGGTGAGTGCCTAAAGCACAACCACTGCCAGGGAGGTTTTTAGGGAAGATCTCAGGAAATCTGACCCAGGCTGGGTCTGGGCTTGAAACAACAGCCAGAGGTTATAAATTCAAATACAATTCCAGATAAGTGGACCCCAAAGTACCACAAGCAGGAAATGAAACTCTCTCCAAATTACAGCTCAAAAAAAAAAAAAAAAATTAAAATAAAATAAAATAAAATAAAATAGAGAGCTTCCAGTGCTCACCTGTGTCCCTTTTCCTCCAGGTGAGCAGAGGGAGATTCCAGGTGTGTTCTCCTCCAGGAAAAGGATGGAGAGCCAAGCACACTCCAGTGGATATTTGGGAATCCTCACAGTCCTCGAGCACCAGCTGCAGGAGGGAGGTTGGAATTGTGTCTCTGACACCAGCAAGAGATTTTTCAATATTTGCTGAGGTTTGGGTCCCTGGCTGAGCAGATCTCCAGACACAGATGGGGCTTGGAAATCTGGGAATAAATCCCAGACAGGATGGAAACACTCACAAGGATTTCAGGTCCTTGAGGAGACATTCCCTGCCTTGCTATTAAAAGTGCATTTTGCAGGAATTAATTAATGTTAATAATGGGGGGGAAATTCCAGAGCTCCCAAATCAATTATGGGGTTTTTTTTTGGGATCAGGGGATGCTCCTCGAGAACTGCTGCAGGGACACCATGAGAAATGGTTGGGAATTTTGGGGTAAATATGGGATTTTTAATAATTCTGGAGAAGAAATCTTTCAGTTTCTCCATTCTGTCCTGACAAACACAAAGAGTTTCCTGCTCTACAAACCCCACAAACTGCCACACAAACCCCACCACTGATGTGCTTTACAGGAATTGACTTGTGGGAAATTCCTGCTGGTTTTTGGGTCACATATTCTTAAACAAGCAGCTCCTTCACATATAATTAAATAAGATTTTTTTTTTCATAAAATTAATAAAATATTATTTATTTGAATGCAGATGTTGCACCCTCCGAATTCCACAAACTGAAGACACTTCATACCAACAGGTTTGAACAGTAGAACATTTAAATATCTCATACCCAAATTCCCTGAAGTAAAATAAGAAATAAAATAGGAAATAGAAATACAATGTACAGAACTTCAGAATATTTGTATGTCCTCTTTTATGTAACTTTATTTTTATACCACATGTGCTCAAGCCTGACAGATCGGGAAATAGGGGAGGTGAAAAATTGGATTCTGTTACACCTGAAAAAGTTATTTTAGGTGAGTTTAGACATTTCTGAAAGAAAATAATTATAATTTGAGTTTGTTTTATCTTCAGAGATCCCAATAGTAAAACTGGACTGGGATAGTGGCAGTGGGATGAGCTTTGACGTCCCTCTCAGCCCATTCCTGGTTGGGAATTTCCTGGTTTTTTCCCCGTTTGGGGGGGATTTGTGGCAGGGATCGGTTTTGGGGGGATTTTGGCAGGGATCAGTTTTTGGGGGATTTTGGCAGGGATCGGTTTGGGGTATTTTGGCAGGGATCAGTTTTGGGGGATTTTGGCAGGGATCTGTTTAGGGGGGATTTTGGCAGGGATCAGTTTTTGGGGGATTTTGGCGGGGATCGGTTTGGGGTATTTTGGCAGGGATCAGTTTTGGGGGATTTGTGGCAGGGATCAGTTTGGGGGATTTTGGCAGGGATCTGTTTAGGGGGGATTTTGGCAGGGATCGGTGCCACTAGATGGCATCGCCAGCCCACAATTCACCATCCCCGCTCCGCCCGGGATAACTCCGGACCAGCTCTCGGTGTGTCCCGAGGCACCGGGCACAGCCACAAACAGCCCTGGGCAAGCACCGGGTACAAACAGCCCTGGGCAACACCGGGCACAGGCACAAACAGCCCTGGGCAACACCGGGCACAGCCACAAACAGCCCTGGGCAAGCACCGGGCACAGCCACAAACAGCCCTGGGCAAACACCGGGCACAGCCACAAACAGCCCTGGGCAACACCGGGCACAGCGACAAACAGCCCTGGGCAGCACCGGGCACAGCCACAAACAGCCCTGGGCAACACCGGGCACAGCGACAAACAGCCCTGGGCAAACACCGGGCACAGCCACAAACAGCCCTGGGCAAACACCGGGTACAAACAGCCCTGGGCAGCACCGGGCACAGCCACAAACAGCCCTGGGCAAACACCGGGTACAAACAGCCCTGGGCAGCACCGGGCACAGCCACAAACAGCCCTGGGCCAGCACCGGGCACAGCCACAAACAGCCCTGGGCAAACACCGGGCACAGCCACAGCCCTGGGCCAGCATCCTCCTGGAGCAGGCAGAGCTCAGGTCAGGGTGAGCGGTGGCTCCCGGGTCTCAGTCTCTGATGATGCTCGTGACGCAGATCAGAGAAATTTCGGAGCGACTCCTGCATCACCCCCAAATCCCCCGTTTGTCCCGCACCTGCGGGGCGGGCGGGATCCTCGGGAGGGGCTGAGGGTCCCGTGCTGTTTAACGGGGTCGGTTCGGGGGCTGTTGGAGGTTTGGGGCTGTCCCCGCACCATGCACCGGGCCGGGACCCCGCGGGATGCTCGGCTCCCATCCCGCAGCCGCCCGCAGTTAACCCGTTCTGTGTCCGGCCGCTCCCTCCGCCCGTGCCTGTCCCCGGGGCCGAGCGGGGCTGGCCAGCGCTGTCGCCAGTGTCGCCAGCCCGGCCGCCCCTCTCGTACCCGGCGCTGATCGCCGTGGCCATCCCCAGCTCGCCCGCTCGGCCACATCTACCGGTTGATAGCCGAGAATTTCCCCTTCGGCTGGCAGAACTCCATCCGCCACAACCTGTCCCTCGCTTCAGGAAAGTGCCGCGGGGCCAGGACGAGCCGGGTGAGGCGGGGAGAGATGCGCGGAGCGATGTTTGGGGCGATTTTTGGGGCGATGAGCGGGGAGAAATGCGCGGGGAGATGCAGGGACCGATGTTTGGGGCGGGCATGGAGCGATGAGCGGGGAGAAATGCGCGGGGAGGGATGTTTGGAGAGATCTTTGGGGCGATGAGAGGGGAGATGAGGGGAGCGATGCGCAGGGAGTGATGTTCGGGGCGATGCGCGGGGAGAGATGCACGGGGAGATGCGAGGAGCGATGTTTGGAGCAAAGTTTGGGGCTATGTTTGGGGCGATGTGGGGAGCGATGTTTGGGGATATGTTTGGGGATATGTTTGGGGCGATGTGGGGAGCGATGCTTGGAGCATCCAAAGCCCAAGTAAGTCAAATCTATTTTCCATGCAAATTGTTTTTGCACAAGTAGGAAAATACTGTTTGGGGTTGGGGATTTGGGGCTGGATTTGGCGCGGGGCGATGCTCGGGGCGATGCTCGGGGCGATGCTCGGGACGATGCTCGGGACGATATTTGGGGCGATGCTCGGGACGATATTTGGGGCGATGCTCGGGGCGATGCTCGGGACGATGCGCGCACCGCCGGAGCAGCCACGGCGCTGGTTCTGCCCGCAGGCAAAGGCAGCTACTGGACGCTGGATCCCAACTGCGAGAAGATGTTCGATAACGGGAATTTCAGGAGGAGGAGGAAGCGGCGGGCGGAGGCGGCCGGGGCGGTGCAGGGAGCTGGGGACAGCGGGGACACGGCCACCCCCGCCCGAGGCCACCGGGACCGGGCTCACCCCCAGCTGAGCCCGGGCACGAGAGAGGGTTATGTTTGTACGGCAGAAATGTAAGTTCTGTATAGAATTGGTAACTACAGGTGCGGGGGATGGGGGTGCTGAGCGCCGCGCGGTGTCCCTCTCCTCTCCTCTCCTCTCCTCTCCTCTCCTCTCCTCTCCTCTCCTCTCCTCTCCTCTCCTCTCCTCTCCTCTCCTCTCCTCTCCTCTCCTCTCCTCTCCTCTCCTCTCCTCTCCTCTCCTCTCCTCTCCTCTCCTCTCCTCTCCTCTCCTCTCCTCTCCTCTCCTCTCCTCTCCTCTCCTCTCCTCTCCTCTCCTCTCCTCTCCTCTCCTCTCCTCTCCTCTCCTCTCCTCTCCTCTCCTCTCCTCTCCTCTCCTCTTTCTGGAATGGTATTCAAAACAGCTCAGACAGAATCTCTTTGTTCCCATTATTATTTTCCAGGGTTTTCGAGGATGAAGGCATTCAAACAGCCTCTGTTTCCTTTTCCAAGTGGGTGGGATCCCACCCGAGTGTCCAGGCTGCCTCTGGAGTGGGGATTTCATTCCCAGAGGAATGGGCACACATTTTACATGGCAAGGATGGAGAAACTCCTGCCTGGCAGAGCTGGACCCTCCCAAGACCCAGTGAAGACACTGGATTTCAGAGCTGGGCAAGAGATGATTTCACTGAACCCACTTTTCCTTCTGCTCCAGGATACAAAGCTCCAGATCTGACTGTGAGGGCTGAATTCCCAATTTTCCCCTTGGGATCATTTTCCCCTGGGACCAAATGCCACTGCAGGACCCTGGAAATGCAGGAAAGCAGAACCCCAGGAGGCTGCAGGGGCTTCAAACCTCCCCAGAGTGGTTTTTGTTGGCTCACCTGGATCCTGGGGCAGGGAAATCCATGGATGACTCTTAGAAAGGATCACACCCCACTCCAGAACTTTTTCCAGGGACAGTTTTAAGTGATGATTCACTGTGTACATGGAGGCCACTGTTTGTATTTCCCTGTGCTTCTCTTGTGCTCTGATTCTATTTTTGTGTGTGGGAAAGGAAAGGAGAAATGTTTTTATTTTTAATAAATCATTGGAGCAGGGAAGTTGCAATCCCTGGGAGCAAAATCCAGTGCCTGAAGGAAAAGCTGCAGCAGGTAAAGAGGCTCTGGGCTAATTACAGCTGCAGGCTGTGGTGGGAAGGGTGGTGGGATATGGGATGGGTGGGATGCTGTGGGGTTGGGCCAGATCCCCTTGGAAACCCAGAAATAATTGTTTTGTCCAGGAGGATGAATCAGGAGCTGGGATGAGGCTCCAGAGGAACCATCCCAGAGTGGGGCAGCTGGAGATGTGGGGTGCACCCTGTGACCCCTCCTGTTGTCCCCAAACCCCTGCCCTGGTTTGTCACTGCTCTCTGTGCCAGCTGAAGGAGTCTAACACAGCTGAGAGCTGCAGGATGCTCCTGATGCCATTTCTGCTGTCTCCTGGTCTTGGAAATACCAGAAATCCAGTGGTGGGACTGGTTTCTATGCAGGGCCAGGAGCTGGGATCAATGATCCTGGTGGGTCCCTCCCAGATGAGGATGTTCTGTGATTATATTCTAGAATTCCTGCTGGAATTCAGAGCAATTTGTGCCTCCTGTGCTGTAACTGGTGTAACATCAAGGCAGCAGCATTTTCACCATTTCCTCCTCAATAAACTAAAAAGGATTGAAAAGGTTTCACTATTTGTGGGAGCATCCAAAAAAGAGCAAGAAATCCATGGTTCCTTTCAGCCAGGATGCACTGGAAAATTGGAATTACATCAGTAAGTTATGGAAAATCTTGGGAAATAACAGAGTTCTGGGAGCTCCACTCTGGGCTGTGATTTTCTCAGTGGAAGGAAACAACAGCTTTGGTTCATTATTCCAGGATAAACCCATGGAAATGGGGATCTGGGCTGTTCCTTTATCCTGCAGGACAAATATCCAGGATTTCTGGATATTCTGGAATAATGTGTTGGCCTAAAGGAAGAGAAGGGGCTGCCAAAGGCTCCTAAATCAGGATTTTGGGAACAGGCAGCAATGCAGGGAATGAAAGGAGAGCTTGCACATTTGAACTTTTGATTTTGGGGCTGTGCTCTGAGCCCAGCTCAGGGTTGGAAATTCCCAAAAAACAACCTCATCCCTCCTCATCCCTGGCAGCTTTTCCCCAAAAAGGGCTGGGCAGAGCCTGGCAGTGCAGAGTGACCTCTGCTCACAGGGGTTTTGGTTGTGTGCAAGCTGTGCCTGTGGGGTGTCCCCTGGATTAACCTGGAGGAAAGGAAAATTCCCAAAAAACCACAGGGAATATCCCTGGCTGGTCTGGCAGCAGCTGGGAGCAGAGCTGGAGGTTTCACTTCTTCAGCAACGAGTGTGAATTATTGTCCTGGCTTTAATGCTGTTAGTTTAGTCTCAGTTCTATTTTAATCCAGTTGCAAAAGTAATAAATCTCCATTTTCAGTGTGATTATCACTCAGGAGGAGCCCATCACAAATGCAAACAGGATGTGATAAATCAGATTTACTTCCCCTTTTTTTCCTTTTTAATTTTCCCTCTGCTCCAACACTTGCCTGTGATAAATCCTTGTTAAGCACTTGGATTTCCCTGGGCTTTGCTGTGGGATGACACAGCTTCCCAGGGTTTTTGTTTTGTTTTTTTATCTTCTGGGAAACAGAAGAGGGAATATTAAATTTTATGTTGTGGGAGGAAAATCAAGACAAAACTGAATTTCCATGTTCTTGGGAGTCATCAGGGCTGAAGGGAAAGGAAGTTGTAAGAAATTGTAATTACATAAAAATATCAGGGAGGAAAATACCAGGAAGGAAAAGATCATTTTCTATGGATTGTCTAGATATCATCCTGCAGGAGATGGAAATTCAGGTCCTGGAGGAAAACACTTGGTAAAATCTGTGGTGGGAGCAGGTTGGATGTGAATGGTTCATCTTGGAACCACCTCAGTGTGGTCTGTGGGTTTTTTTGGGATTGTGCCATTCCCTGGAAGCAGCCATGGAGCAAATTCTGCTCCTGGAGAATTCCAGCTCCTCTCCCTCTGCTCCAGGGCAGCTCCTGGGGGTTTGTTGCTGTTGGGATGAATCTGCTTTTTCCTGCTGAAATGGTGCCAGGCAACAAAACTCTGTGAGAATTTGGGATTGCTGTCCCAGCACTCAGCTCTGGGATTCCTTCTTGCCCAGATTTGCTGTCCTGGATCCCTGGCAGTGCCCAGGACCAGGCTGGACATTGGGCTTGGAGCACTGGGACAGGGGAAGGTGTCCCTGCCATGGCTGGGATGGATTTTAACCCCTCCTGGAATTTGGACCCCCAAATTTGCCCAGCCCAGCTCCCTGTCCCACTCTTTGGGACCATTTGGAAATGCTGGATTTTTTCTGGAGAATGTTCTGAGACACTCCTGGTCCCACTCTCAGTTCCAGAGAGATGAAGAAGGAATTGCAGAGGGAGAAATGGGATCTGGAAATTAGGGAAATTGAGTTCTAACATCTCTGGTGGTGACTCTGAGATCAGCAAGGTGGAACAGGGACTAAACTCTGCTCCTGCCTGAGCAAAAAGCCCAGCTCATGTCTATAAACCAGGATTATACTTTTGACTCAATGACTAAACACTTGTGACTCTCACTGTGGTACCTTTTATTTAACTTAAAACTTATTACTTAAAAATAGGAAGGAGTAAGAGCTGATGTCCAAGAACTTTTATTTTGCTCCATACTTTTTACTATATTTCAAACCCTTAAATGTTGAACCTTTTACTAGGTGATACATATTTTTATTTAAACCACACTTTTAACTTTATTACTGAATTTTGGAAGCCTTTTTAAAGGCCTCAATTAAAAGCAATGCTCTTTTGAGGCACAAAACTCCCAGGGTTCAGGGTTCCAGCACAAATCCAACTTGTGACTGATCCTCACTTTGTCACAGAGAGCAGGGCACAGGGATGAGGTAAGGAAAGAAAAAAAAAATCACCCTTAAACCTCTGGCTGTGAAATAAAAATCAATTTTAGCTGTGGGGGATCCCATTAGGGGAGTGGTGTTGTTTGGACCTAGATATATTTTTGTGGAAGAAAATAAATCACCCAGCACAAGGATGGGAATTCTTAATGACAGAAGAATTTCACTCAGTCCTAATGGAAGGGGGGACAACAATGTAAAAAAATAAAATAAAATAAAATAAAATAAAATAAAATAAAATAAAATAAAATAAAATAAAATAAAATAAAATAAAATAAAATAAAATAAAATAAATAAAAAGAACTCTGAAAACATAAAAATGAATGATGAGAGCTGAGTGCCCTGGCAATGAGGAGATGACAGCCCCTGGCAGCTGAAATGAGGCAACAAAGCTCAGCCTGGTGCCTCCAGCCCCCCACAGCCACTCTCTAAAATAATTCACTGTTAATTAACTTTCCCTTTCCCCAGAGGATCTCAGTGGCCAAGAAAATGGGGTTAAATTCTCTTTGCTGGGTTTAAAGAGTGGGAGGTGAGGGAGGGACTCAGGATTTCCCTCCAGCCTGAGTTGGTTTCAAGGGAATTTCTGGGAATAAAAAGGAGTTTGTGCTGTTTTGAAGTCACTGAAAAATCTGGTGACACAAAAGATTCACATCCCTCTGAATTGTGTGTTTTTAGTGTGCTTGGGGTTTCCTTAAGTGATGCTGAAGCCTTGAGGAACAAATTTTGGGAATACTTGGTGAGGTGAGTGCTCAGGGCTGAGCCCTGGGAAATCATCATTTCACATTTCCATTTCTGCTGGAAACTTCTTTTTTTCTTTTTCCTTTTTCTTTTTCTTTTTCCCCTGGTGCCTGGCTGAGGATGCCAACCTGCCAAAGGACAACCCCAGGAGCACAGCCCTGTTTCCACCTCATTTCCAGAGCTCATTTGCAGCCTCTTGCATGTCAGCATCTTTATTTTCTCTCATTTCAGAGAAATCCTGTCCTTGAGAGGCACTGATGAAATGCTGCTGCACTATCTCCAGCAGCAGTTTTGGGGATAAATTACATTTTAATGATCATTCTTGGGGCAAAATTAGCTCCTGGTTTGCATTATTAATGAGGCCAACACCAACCTTGTTCATATTCTGCTTTTCCTGAGGGCCTGTGCTGGATTTTAGTGGAATTATTTCCCTGTCTGCTCAGAGGGGATGGATTCAGATGGAGGGAGGGGAGATTTAGTGGGATTTTGGGAAGGAATTGTTCCCTGGAAGTGTCCAAGGTTGAATGGGGTTTGGAGCAGCTGGAAGGTGGAACTGGATGATTTTAGGTCCCTCCAAGCCCAAATAATTCCATAATTCCATAACTCTGGGGGTGGTGCCTGTTGTCCCTTGAAGAAGGAAAAATAAGTCACAGCCAAGGGGCAAAATTGTGTCCATTCCCTGCAGGGTAAGCAGGGGATGAAAAAGCTGGGTCTGCAACAAATCTTACATAAATTTTAAAAAATAAAAATAAAAAATAAATGTGTCTTACAGATCACAAAGTAAAACATATTTATTTTGAAGTACAACCCCATTCCCAAAGCTGCTTCCCAAAATCCAGAGGCTGATAAAGAGTATTGGGTGGAAAGAAATAATTCTGAGCAAATTAAAGCAAAGTGGTGCAAATTATTTATAGAAGGAAAAGTCCTTCCTAATCCTTTTAGAGCAGGATTATGGGCATTACACCCAGGCAAGGATTTGTCCCTACAGCAAATAAACTCTGAGTTACAAATATTTCAACTTCAGCCACATCTCTGTGGCACCAGCAGCACAATTTAAAGAGAATTTTGGAGACTCCAGCTATGGATGTGCATTAAAAGCTGCCCAGATCTGGACTGGCACCTCTCACTTGTTTTTCTGAATAATTTATTTTATTTTTTAGGTGTTATTCTGGAATAATTGAGCAAAACCAAGATGTCCTAAAAAGAGTGTGAAGTCAAATTTCAGCTGAGAATGTTCTCTTGAAAATCTGCTTGCAGTGAATTCACTGGTGGGGGGTTGAAATTTGTGCTTCATGTTTCTTTGTTTGGAAAAATCAAAGGGGCATTGGTTTTGAACTTTAATATATATATATATATTTTTTTTTTTTTTTTTTTAATTAGCTGGCAAAGGATTCACCTGCTATATAAAAATCAGCCCTAGCCACAGGTCCAGCTGGGATTTATTTCCTTTGTAACCTGTGCTCCTCTAACCTGGAATCACCTGCTGGGAGAATTCCAGCCCCAATTCCCATTCCCTCCCCAAACCTGCCTTTGTCAATTAAATAATAAAAGCTTTTAAATTCCCTCCTTGTGCTTCCTGCCTCTCCCTCAGAGCAATTCCAGCATGACAAATGTTTATTTTTCAGCACCCAAAGTCCCTTTGAAGAAGATTTTATGAAAAATCAGCTTATTTTAGGTGAAGAGCCCAGTGCAGGAGTCACAACTAGAAATATTTGTACTTTAATTCATTTATATTGTACTTTAATTCTCTGCATGAAAAGTATTTGATGAAAGAGTGATGAGAAAAACCAAAGGCTAAAGGAATGAATCCACTCCTTGGAATATTCAGTGTGTAATCCTTGGATAAATTATAAATTATCCTTATTTCAACCTTCCAGCCAGGACCAGGAAACTGAAGTGTTCAATTCTGTCAGAGGTAGGTGTTTAACACATTCTTTTATTGTGAATTATTCTCATTATTGTCAATATTATTGCCAATACTATTACCAATATTATTGCTAATATTATTGTCATTATTATTGCTAATATTATTGCCATTATTATTGCCACTGTTGCTGCTCTTATTGTTATTATTGCTGTTATTTTTATTATTGTTATTGTTGTTATTATTGTTACTATTGCTAATTATTGTTATTATTGTTACTATTGTTATTATTTTAATTCATGTTACTATTATTATTATATTTGGGAAATCAGTTTTTTCTCACAAGTTCCTCCCCAACTCATTTTGAAGTTTCTGAAGAATTTGATTCCTCATTAAAAGCTGCTGTGGGGAGCAAGAAAAATAATCTTTGTTCAGCCCCTCCTGCACTGCTGCCCCATCACCTGCCACTCCAGGGGAAGAGCAGAACTCAGCTCTGAGTTTATCTCACTCAATCTCTGCCAAAACCTTGGGGAGAAACCAAATCCCTTGGGAATCTCTGCTGCTTGAAATGTCTGGGAAGTGTCAGTGCCAGGATGGAGAGGAAATTTCCCCAGGCAAAAATACTCGTGGGTCTTAAAAAAAAAAATTATTTTGCTTGCAGAAAAAAAAAAAAACAAACACTTGTCCAAAAGTTCCCCAGGTGGGTTGAAATTCTCATTTCTCTACGGACAGAGGGAGAATTTCAGCCCTGGCACCAGAGGTGAAAACACATTTTGGGGATGGGCAAGAGGAGGGAAGTGAAGTTGGAAATTCCTGAGCTTTTGGCTCAGGACATTCTGGATTTATGCTCCAGTGAGCATTGTTATTTATTTCCTTGTTTTTCTTCTTTACCTCAGCTGTGCTGAAGTGACTTTACACCAATTTCAGCCCCCAGTGGCAATTTTGTCACTGCAGAAACATCAAAATGTGCCAATCTCAGGAAAAAGAGGTTCTCAACCAAACTGCTGCTACAATGAAACCTTTATTTTTATTGTTATTTTTTATGCCGTGACTTGGACAGGTTTTATCCTGAAAAAAAAAAAAAAAGCAGCAGAAAAAGCAAAGTGTTTTTTTATGTTTTTAATCCTTGTGCTGATCTTTGGGATGAACAAATTCTGACTGGGAATTTCAGGTGCATTTTCCCATTCCTTTATGAATTTCAGGTGCATTTTCCCATTCCTGTGAATTTCAGGTACATTTTCCCATTCCTTTATGAATTTCAGGTGCATTTTCCCCATTCCCTGTGAATTTTAGGTGCATTTTCCCATTCCCTGTGAATTTCAGGTGCATTTTCCAATTCCCTTATGAATTTCAGGTGCATTTTCGCATTCCTTTATGAATTTCAGGTGCATTTTTCCCATTCCCTGTGAATTTTAGGTGCATTTTTCCCATTCCTTTATGAATTTCAGGTACATTTTCCCATTCCCTGTGAATTTTAGGTGCATTTTTCCCATTCCTTTATGAATTTCAGGTGCATTTTTCCCATTCCCTGTGAATTTTAGGTGCATTTTTCCCATTCCTTTATGAATTTCAGGTACATTTTCCCATTCCCTGTGAATTTCAGGTACATTTTCCCATTCCCTGTGAATTTTAGGTGCATTTTTCCCATTCCCTGTGAATTTTAGGTGCATTTTCCCATCCCTGCAGAAATCTCTGCAGGCTTCCCCTAATCTGGGCAACCCCAGGGTGCATTTCCCTGCACCAAACCCAGTTTTGTAGATGGTTCCCCATCAAACCCTGATTTCTTTGCAGGATTTTTTTGTTTTCAGACCAGCTGGAGAGTTTTTGGGTAGTGGAACAAAGGGATTTCTGAGAAGAAACACAAATTCTGACTCTACAACATTTCTTCCATAATTTCCTGTGCTCTTTCAACCCTTGCCTGCACCTCAGTGACCTCTGCAATATCTTCATTTTTCATTTCACACCCTTGTGCTCATCAGAGGCTCCTGGAGGCAGAAAATTCCTTTTAACCCTCTTGTTCTCACATTTACTTGAACCCCATGCCCAGGGGTAAATATTATAAATTATTATTATATTATAAATTATAATAAATATTATCAATTTTTTAACACTCTGGAAACTTTTTTTACAAAATTCAGTCACAGCTGAAGTCTTCAGCTGCTCCATTTTACTGGTTTGCTCCCTGAAGGATTTTTACTAAGCAGACTGAGGTTTTTGGGGTTCAATGTGAGAACCCATTTGTGCCCTTAAAAATTTGTGAGGGATTTCCAGAAGTGTTCAGTTCTTCTGGGAGCTCTGGCCAAAATGTTTTGGGAGTGGAGTGAGGATTTCCTGGCAGTACAGTGTCTTTTTCAGATAATATTCTGTTTTCTGTGTTTGATGTGAGCATTTGGGGTTTGTGCCTCACCTCAGCTGATTGAATGGGGCTTGTTGGGAATATTTATCTGGGAACTCAACAAAAACTCTTCTGAGTTGGTTTTATCACAAAGCTGAAGGAGATTTGGCATTTCCTAACCAGACATCCAGGATGGGAGAAGCAGCAGGAGTTCTTGTTCCTCCATGCCCATCCACAGGAACTGTAAAAGTGGGAAAAATGCAGCAATGGGATTGTAAAAACCAACATTCATTGCTGGGACTCAGAGAGAAACCTGAGGGATCCTCGTGCCTCTGGAATGGGAAATAAAAGTGAGGATGGGAAGAGCTGGGTGTGATCAAACCCAACAGGGCAGAGGAGAAAATCTCCCCATGGACCAAACGTGCCCAGGGTGGGCTGAGAAAAATCCCAGAGGGGACAGAGCATGGGGTTATTCCAGGATGGAAATTCTTGGTGATTTACCACAGGATGGGGGTGGAAGGACCTGAAATCCCCCCCCCAGTGCCCCCCATCCATGGCAGGGACACTTCACTGTCCTAGTGCTCCATTCCCAGTGTCCAGCCTGGCCTTGGGCACTGCCAGGGATCCAGGGGCAGCCACAGCAAATCTGGGAATTCCATCCCAGCCCCTCCCAGGGAACAATTCTTGCCCAAAATCCCACCCAAATCTACCCATTGTCACCTTAAAGCCATTCCCTGTGTCCTGTCCCTCCATCCCTTGTCCCCAGTCCCTCTCCTGGAGCCCCTTTAGGTCCTGGAAGGGCTCTGAGCTCTCCCTGGAGCTTCTCCTCCCCAGGTGAAGAATCCCAATTTTATCTCCCTTAAGCTTGGAATTTTTGGAAAAACAATGAAACCCAAACCATTCCATTGGAGCTGCACATATTTTCTTGAAATTTTTGCCATTTAGGAATTCATTAACTGACTGGAAATATTTAAATAATAATAATTTTAATAATGTCTATCACATTACTCAGAATATCTTTTAATCTCTTACCCTAAACCCTCTTCTTTGAAAGTGGATCTTTTTTTAATTGAAGGAGAGACCCTTCCCATCTGCTCCCACCTTGGATTTCAGCACCATTGGATGGTTGGGAGCTTTTACTGCTTGAAGGATAAAAAGATCCCTGCCCCATCCTGACACTGACAAATTGAACCTTTTTATTTGCTGGGCTTCCAACAGAAACCTGCCTGCCACATCCAGGAAGGAATTCAATATTTTCCTCTATTTTCCTCTAAAAAAGGGGTTTGGAGGGAGCAGAATCCCTGCAGGAAAATTCCCCATCCCAGCACCTGTCACTGGGGGAGGAGGAGGCTCAGCACAAAACATTTCTATTCCAAATTTATATTCCAAGACATCTCCCACATTTATTTCTGGAAGTTTCAGGCTGGTGTGCCACAAAAAAAAAATGAACTTTTAAGAGTTGAAAATGTGGGGGTTTGATTTTGCCAGCTGTAATTAAATCACTGAGAGGATTTATCCACTCTGTGATCACATCTGAGGGATCTTTTCTCCCAGCCTGGGGAAATAAAACCCACAGATGAGGATGAGAGTGCTCTTAGCCTGAATGAACACTAACAAGGGGCTCCAGCTGCTTGTGATTTCCAGGAGAGGAAAATCCAAACTAAACCCTTCCTCAAGCTGCTTTATGGCTTTTAAATATGAATATATTTGCATCAAAATTCATCTCAGGCATGAGTCCTTGGACAATAAGTGTGTTGGTCTCTCTTTTTTTTTTGGGTTTCAGAATTGCCAGGGAATATTTTCAGTGTGATCAAGAGGCTTTTACCTTGCCAGGGCATGGTTGGGACTTTAGAGCTTCCCAGAGAAAAAAATAATATCAAAATTTCCTCTTGCAATTGTTTTGGACAGGTGTAATAAATCAATATAAATGATGGAATCAACCTCTGGGCTTTATTCTTGCAAGTCCATGCCAGGGAACATTTCTTGGAATAAGTGATGACATCTTCCTTAGAGGAAAGAGGATGAAGTGCATTATCTACAGAAAAGGTCAAGACTCTGTTCCCTGGCTCTCCTTTAAAAACCTTTTTGTGGAAAAGCAAAATGTGCTGCCCTTTTAAAGCCCCTTCTTACCCTGACTCCATTTACCTGCTGAAGCCTCTTTGATTCTCTCCTGCATTTTGCATTTTCCCATCTGCCTTACCTGTGCAATAAATTGCCTAAAAACTGTTCTCACCCTGCATTTCATTAAAAAGCAGCTGAATAGTCCCCCCAGAATTAACCAGGAGCTGCAGCTCCTTTTCCTTTGTTTTCAGTAATGGAAGTTATTTCCAGATTAGGAATCACCCTCTGGCTGCAGAGAAATAATTTGAATTCCCCTTCTCTGGCAGGATCCTTTCCCATCTGTGGGTAGATTTCCTTATTTCCCATTAAACCCAGAGGTTTTATTAAAATCCAATATAATTTCAGCTCTGTGATAGTTTGCAGCAGAAGAGGCTGAAAATAACATTTTAAACTTCATTGATGTGGCCATTTCAATGCGGCTTTGAGTTATATATTTTTTTGTGTTTTCTCACCTGTGTAAAGTTTCATTTCCAGCAAAGTGCTGGAAAAATCAAACCAGTTTATTTCAAATACAGGGAATTGGGCACTTGTCTGAGCTTGTGAGGGCAGGGGATCAGAGATGGAATCAGAGAACAGAATCTGCTGTGAGCAAAACCCTGCCAGGAATAGGAGATGGAAATTGGTGGTGGATCCTCAGCTCTGCTCCCTCCACTGCAGCCCAAGTGCCAGGCCTGGGAAAAAACCAATTTATGTGCTGACAAACCTCCTTTAGAAAGGAAATTTTGATTTTCAGGCACCCCCAGGCAGCAGCAGGTTCCTCCTTGGGTGGGTTCTGTTGGATTTTTTTGGGATTTAACAGAGGCGGCCCATAATCAATGGGATCTACCACTGCTATCTTCATTCTTATGCCCAGGGAAGAAATAATCATGTTTATGAAATATTTCTGAGTGATGCAGTTCTATTCTTATTTGAGATGATGGTTTTGCTCACACTTGTATTGATCAAGAAATAGAAGTGAGCGTCGCCTTGGTTACCTTTGCAAAACTGTATTTTTATCCTTATTTGTCAGTTTTGTGCTGTATAAAATCCCATTTTCTTTTTGAATCTGCATTTTTGACCATTATAAATCAACAACTTTGTCTATTCTGATTAATTTTTTTTAAAAAAATACTGTATTTTCACTTTCCTCTGGGCTTTTTTGGGGGCAATTTTCCTCTTATTATTACATATAATATTGGGAATTAGCCAAAAAACTTTTCCCAGGAACCCATCACTCTATTCCACCCCTCTGTGCTCATTCCACAGAATTTGGATGTCAATTAGAGCCTTAAAATTAATGCAATTTGAGAAATTATTTTTCTTTTTGTGAGTTTTAGGGAGGTGAAATAAAATATTCCTTGGCATGTAGAGTTAGGAAAATTCTCCCTGTCCCTCCCCTGCCTTTCTCTGTCCACTTTTCACCAAAATAAAGATGAAATGAATTTTAGGAGGGAGCCTGCTGCCCTCTGATGGCTCCAGGAGCAAACAGCCAGGAGGAAAACGGGAATTAAGAGCTGGAATTTTTCCTGCAAAATTCCCTTTTCAGATTCCTGAGTTATTCCTGGGAATGTTGTTTTATTTCCTGATTTTTCAGTCCCTTCTCTTCCAAGGGGTTGTTTTGATGTGGTTTGGGCACCACAGGAACTGCTCCTCCAGCAGAAAATCCCTTAAGTGCTGGAAAACTCATTAATTCCCTGGGATAATTGGGTGATTGAGGATTTATCTGCCCCATCCCTGGAAGTGTCCAAGGTTGGGATGGATGATGAGATAACAAAGGTCAGTTATGGAACTGCCTGGATTTGGGAGCTCCTGCTCTAAATTAAATTACAACATAAGAAAAGTCAGGAATTCCCCATGTCCTGGAAGGGAAAAAGCTGCTCAGGATCCATCCAGGACAGGGGTGAACAACAGGAATTGAAATGTCCAGGAACCTGCTGAACCAAAATCTCAGCAGAAGGAGAAAGCAGAATTAAGCAGAAAATAATTTTTGCCATGGTTCACTCCTCCAAACTGCTGCCTCCACATAAATACTATCATATCAATATCATTTTATTATTATATCATGAATTTTAATCATATTTAGAAGATCCAAGGCAGTCCCTCACTCCCAATCCATGCTGACCTGTCCATGATGCTCTGACTCAGTAAGTGACTCCTTTATCCCTGGCTAAATAAATCACTTGGATGCTCTGCTAGAGTGATCCTGATGGAATTGCAGGGTTTAAAATAACTGTATATAACATTAACTGGGCCATACATCCTCACCTTGTGCTCTGGAGGGGCTCAGGACAAGGAGAGGTGGCTTTAGATTAAGGAGAGATTTAATTTAAATATTAGGAAGAAATATTTCCTGTGAGGCAGCTGAGAGCCTGGAACAGATTCCAGAGAATCTGTGGCTGCTCCTGGATCCCTGCAATGTCCAAGGGCTTGGAGCACCCTTGGAAGGTGTCCCATGGAATGAGATTTATTTTAAGCTCCCTTTCCAGCCCAACCATCCCCTAATTCTGTGATTTTATTTATATAATTTCTATTTTAAATTTCTAGTTCACTCTCAAAGTTTCACACTGGATAGAAGTTACACCACACAGCAGAAATGCTGAATAAAGGCAGATTTTCCTCAAAACCACAGAGGTAAATGAAAATTCAAATTAAAAAATACCTGGTAAATTAACAGTCACCCTAAAGTTTAGCAGCAGCTGAAACCATTTAATGAGACACATTGCAAAGCTCCAGAGAGGCAAATAAAAAATTCCTGATGTGGGCACAGCTCTTAGACAGCACCCAGAGCTGGTTAATTCACAATTATAGGGGGAAAAAAAAGAGTCAGTGCAGCTTTGCTGGTACCCAGAGGCCAAGTCAATAAAAGCAATCCCTGTCCCCCAGGAGCTGTTCCACTAAAGAGCCAGCAGCTCCTGCTGCTGGAAAACTCTGCTGGAATCAACAATCAATGCTCTCAATCAAACCCAGGATCACAGACACAAATAATGATTCCAGGGGAATCAGAGAGCTGCAGATCAATATTCCTCTGGCTGCCCTGGGGTAGGCTGGGGTGGGGCTGCAAGGGAGGAGAGGCTGGAACCAGGATTAAATAAATCCTAAAATGGTTTGGGGATGGTTGGGACCCTGAACTCACCCAATTCCAGGGGCAGGAATAAATAAATATATATAAATTTTTATATATATATATACATGCCTCCCTATAAATACTATCATATAAATACTATTTTATTATTATATCATGGATTTTAATCATATCTAAAAGATCCCAATCTGTGCTGACCTGTCCATGATGCTCTGACTCAATAAGTGACTTCTTTTTCCCTGGCTAAATAAATCACTTGATGCTTCTGTTAAAGTGATTCTGATGGAATTACAGAGTTTAAAACAACTTTATATAACATTAACTGCCCCAGGGTGCTCCAGGCTGGCCTTGGACACTGCCAGGGGTTCACAGCTCCTCTATAAATTATAAATTATAATTTATAACTCCCCACTGCACACATTGCATTTTAGGGAATTTTAGGGAAGCGTTTTAGGGGATTTTTGGGTGAGAAGTTGATGACAGCTCTGTGTGCCTGGGGAGGGAATTCCTGCCCCCAGTTTGAAATAAAACACCCAGAGGAAGAATCCTGAGGTACCTTTGCTGGTCACCTGAAACCTGAACTCCTGTTTAAATCTGTTTTTTTGGGTGACTTTGGTCTGGCATCAGAGCAGCTGAGTCCTTGTCACACAGAGAATTTCTGCAGGCAAACAAGAGACTCAGGCCTGATTTTAACAGAGCCACATGTTTCCAACAGGCACCCAAAACCAGGATTTATTTTATGTCCCAAATCAGTGTTTAGATGCAGCAGAAACTCCCAGGCAAGGGGAAGCTCCTGTTCTCCAGAGTTAGAATATTATTATATAATAATATCATATAATATAATATCCCTCCACAGGGCTGCTCTGAGCTCTCCAGAGCTGGAATATTATTATATAATAATATAATGTAATATCCCTCATTATTATATTATCTATATCTATATATATATGTATCTATATATAGAGCTCATGCTCTGAGCTCTCCAGAGCTGGAATATTATTATATAATAATACAATATATTCTAATATCCCTTATTATTATATTATATTATATATATATATATATATAATGCTCTGAGCTCTCCACAACTGGAATTCTTGCTGCTCCTCTGTTATCCCAGCTCCATCCCTCCCCAGCTCACTCTGGGCAGAGCTGTGCTGTGGGATGGATCCTGCCTGGACCCAACACTGACAGATGAATGCTGCAAGTGTGAAAAATTTTGCAGCCAAAGCAAAACTGGCAAATGTTTGGCTCCCCCATAACATTTGCAGCCCTCCCAAGCACCAGAGCAAAGATCAGCCCTGATTTTACTGACCTGTGCCACCCCTCTGAGAAACCCTCTTTTATTTTTATTTTATTCCCCACTCTGCCCTCATCACCCTTTTAAGTGGGGTGGAAAATCCCTCTGCTTTGAAAGAGCCCAGCTGCACAAAGTGCAGGCTCCTTTCATCTCCAAACTTTATTTTTCTGACATAAATAGTGAGGATTCACCTCTTGTATCTTCTCATCCCCTCTTCAAAATGCTTTTAATCTCCACCAGCACCTCTTGTATCACAGGACAGACATGGAGCACGACTGAAAAATCACACTGGAAAGGAAAAGGTGGTTTTTTTTTTCTTTTTAAAGGAATAAAAAGTCTCTCCTGGCTGCAGAGGTGAGGGCAAAGGAGCAGAGTGGTGAACACGTGCCCTGAGCAGGGTTTGCACTTTGGATCTGCCCCAAGGTCCCAGTGGGAGGGATGGGGAGGGAGTTCCCCCACACTGGGCAGGTCTGTGTCCCTGTGAACACACAAAACCCTCCCCAGAGTGGGCCCAGGGGTGGCCCTGGGCAGAAACCCCCCTGATGATCCAGCTGGGGACACTGTGCCAGGCAGAGCAGCGTGCAGGGGCTGGGCACTGCCAGCTGTGGCTCTGCCCTTTGCTCCTGGCGGCTCTCAGAGCATTTGCTGGGCATGAATAACCTCTGGGTTATTCATTGTTATTCACTATTCTCTGCTCTCATGGAATTGTTGAGTCATCCAGGTTGGAAAATCCAGCCAGTCCAAGCATTCCTCAGAGCCAAGGCCACCTGTGTCCCCAAGTGCCACCTCCACAGGCTGTGACACCCCTGGGTGCTCCCCTGTGACATCCCTGCAGCAGGGGCACTCCAGCCCTGTCTCTGGGGATTTTGGCCACAAGAGCCAGAGATGCCCAGGAGCCCCCAGAGCCTGAGCAGGGCAGGAGGAAATGGAGCAGCAGCAGCTCAGGGATCATTTCTGCTCATCCCAAGGGATCCTGGTGCTCCCAAATCCCACACTAATGGGGATTTAATTAAAACAATGGCTTTGATCTTCCTGCTCAGCTAAAACCAAATTGGTTTTGTGTCCTCAAAACAAAACAGGAATTGAAGGGTGCCCACAGTTCAGAGCAAACTGAAATTTGCTGTCCACATTAAAATCATCTTCCTTCACACCCCCTCATTCCTTAAAACAGAATAACATCCTTTGGTGCATTTTCAATGGGTCTCTCCTGCTCTTTCTTCTTGGAATAGGTGGCGTGGTCATAGAAATAGATGATGGTGAGAGAAGCAATGTTCAGGAAAAGGATGAGCAGCATGATCCAGTAGGAATATCCATAGCTGTGCTTGGATCCCAGGTGTGTCTCCACAGGGGTGGAACATCCTGCAGGCACCAGATCTACAGGCAGCCTGTTCCCTTCCACGTTCACAGGGAAAAGGATCATGGCTAGGAGGATGAGGACTCCTGGGAAATGAAAATACACTTTTTAGAGGAAGAGCTGTAGTGCTATTCATGTCATTCCTTATAGTCTGCTTTAAACCTTGTCCTAGTCCAGAGGTTTTAATCAATTTATCTTGAAAAATTTTGATTTTTTTTTTTTTTAATCTTGAAATTTATCCTGAAAATATCTTGATTTTTTTTTCCATGCTTGGGAATGTTTAATACTTATCTAATATTAGTAATTAAAATAAACTCTGGGGGCACTTCAAGAATTTTTGCCCCACCCAATAGTATCTGACAGGTGTTTTGATATAGGCAATGATATAATCTAAAATGGTTAGATTCTCAGTGATTATTCTCAGATAAGGCCATTTAATCCAACTTTTTTTTTTTTTTTTTTTTTTTTTTTCATTTCATTTAGTGCTGATGATTATCATGTATTCAAACCTTTGGTGATTTGTGTCTGTTTGATATGAGCCCAAAATCATGCATGGGTGGTCTCACAGTTGGATAAAATAAGAAGAGCTGGGTAAAATATCACAGCTGGATAGATATCACAGATGAATAAAATAATCACAGCTGGATAAATATCACATCTGGATAAATATCACAGCTGGATAAAGCCCTGAGCAGCCTGGTCTGTGCTCAGTGTTGGCCCAAGAGCTTAGACTTGAAAAAACTCCTTTTCTTTACAACTTTGAATTATTGGATGTCTGGGAAAAGCCAGAATGTGATGTCTTATTAGATCTGGGTCTATTTCCTAAAGCCTCCCAAATGTAAAGTTCAGTTTGACATTTATCTGCATATTGCTGTTGAATCTCTGCACTTGGTGGAACAGTTCCATTCCCTCTCTCCAGGCACCTCACCAACCCAGGCTGAAACAGCTTCATCATTTTTTATTCAGGAGAATTAGGAACCTCCAAGATGACCTCCCCCATCAAATGATGCATGATTTCCCACAAAAATGCACCCACAGCAAAATAAACTTCCAGGTCACAGCACTTGCAGGGCTGTTAAAAGTAACCACAACCCTCAGCCAACACAGAAATTTATTTTCACCCCAGTATTTACTTTGGCCAGCCCAAATTTCAGCTTTTGTTTCAGTCAGAGCTTGCAGGTTCAGGTGTTGGGCTCAGGAAAAACCTTCCCATGGGATGAGACATTGATCTGCTGTCTCAGGAGGGAATAATTGTCTAATTAAGCTTTTGTTCCCTTTTCTTACTGTGTTTCAGCATCTGTGTTAAAAAACGGGTGATTTTCACACCTCCACCTGCACTTGTAATAATTAAGATGATCTGCACTGTTCCCTTCCCACCAAGGTTTTGTCCCCAGGGTGCTGCTACTGGGGACACATTTTCCCTGAACTTGAAAAGCTTTTGAAGGATAAAATACCCGTGCTGAAGTACTCTGTAATCAGATGTCTTAAAAGGAAATTATTCAACTGCAAACCTTTTATTAGAGGGACACCTAATCCTCTGGAGACTGAGCGAGTGTGAGAGCTGCAGTTAGAATGTGGGGCAGGTTCACAGCTCTAAATGACTCAGCATCTCCTTTTTTTTTTCATGTTTAGGGAATGTTGAAACTTATTTTTCACTTATTTTAAGCTTATTTTTATTTTTTAAAGAGAGAAATAATTTTTGCCACGGCTCGCTCCTCCAAACTGCCGCCTCCCTGTAAATACCATCATATAAATATTATTTTATTATATAAAGTGCTTTAACCCTATTTAAAAGATGGTTTTCAGGTGTGCCAGCAGGCAGAGTTCAAAGCAAGCCCAGGGTGCATTTCCAGGTGCTCCTTGTTGCAGTTCCATGTGAAAAGTGAGAATTTCAGGGATTGGCCAGCACTCACCGCAGAGGGAATTCCAGGTGTAGACTCCCACGGGTCCCAGGAAGGTCTGGTAGGGGTTGCTGAGAGCGTTGGTGCAGGTGAAGGCAGAGCTGAGCAGGGAGCAGAGCAGGGCCAGCACCAGCAGCACGATGGTGGCCACGTTCAGGTTCCTGCTGCTGCTGCTGCTGCTCAGGGCGTCTGCAACTGGAACACAGGGACAGGGACAGGGGGTGAGCTCGGGGACTGAGCTCCCCCAGCCTGCAAACCCTGCCCTGCTTCAGTGCTGGAACTGCATGGAAACTATAGAAACTATATAGAAACTCCTATAGAAACTATAGAAACTCTATAGCAACTTCACAGAAACTCTATAGCAGCTTCACAGAAACTCCTATAGAAACTTCATAGAAACTCCTATAGAAACTCTATAGCAACTTCATAGAAACTCCTATAGAAACTCTATAGCAACTTCATAGAAACTCCTATAGAAACTCTATAGCAACTTCATAGAAACTCCTATAGAAACTTCATAGAAACTCCTATAGAAACTCTACAGAAATGATAGAAACTCTATAGCAACTTCATAGAAACTCTATAGCAACTTCATAGAAACTCTATAGCAACTTCATAGAAACTCTATAGCAACTTGATAGAAACTCTATCTATAGCAACTTCATAGAAACTCCTATAGAAACTCTATAGTAACTTCATAGAAACTCCTATAGAAACTCTATAGCAACTTCATAGAAACTCCTATAGAAACTCTATAGCAACTTCATAGAAACTCCTATAGAAACTCTATAGCAACTTCATAGAAACTCTATAGCAACTTCATAGAAACTCCTATAGAAACTCTATAGCAACTTCATAGAAACTCCTATAGAAACTTCATAGAAACTCCTATAGAAACTTTATAGAAACTCTATAGAAGTTATAGAAACTTCACAGAAATTCCTACAGAAACTATAGAAATTCCTATAGAAATTTTATAGAAACTCTATAGAAATTATACAAACTCTATATAAATTATAGAAACTACTATAGAAACTTCATAGAAACTCCTACAGAAAGTAGAGAAACTTCTATAGAAACTTTATAGAAATGATAGAAACTCCTATAGAAACTTTATGGAAACTATAGAAACTGTATACAAACTCAATGGAAACTGCATAGAAACTCTAATAGAAATTCCTATAGAAACTTTATGGAAACCATAGAAACTCTGTAGAGACTTTATAGAAATTGTCTAGAAATGTTATAGAAACTGTATAGAAACTTGTATAGAAACTCTATGGAAACTATAGAAACTCCTGTAGAAACTCTTATAGAAACTGTATAGAAACTGTAATAGAAACTCCTATAAAAACTCTGTGGAAACCCCATAGACACTATAGACACTCTAGATGAACTCTATAGAAACTCCAATGGAAACTCTATAGAAACTCCTGTAGAAAATCCTATGGAAACTCTAATAGAAACTTTATATTAACTCTATAGAAACTCCAGTAGAAACTATAGAAACTATGGAAACTGCACAGAAACTAAATAAAAACTCCTATAGAAACTCTATGGAAAGTAGAGAAAGTCTGTAGAAACTCCTATAGAAACTCTGTAGAAACCCTATAGAAACTCTATAGGAACTCCTATAGAAACTGTATAGAAACTCTATAGAAACTCCTGTAGAAAATCCTATAGAAACTCCTATAGCAATTCTATATTTCAGTCAGACAAAACAATCCCTCTGGGTCTGAAACTCAAGGACACCCTAGAGCCTCCGGGCCAGGAAAGTATAAATAAAAGTGAGTTATGGGGGAGCAAACTGGGGGTAAATTACTTCATTACCTGAAGCTGTAATTGGAGGATTAACCCCTGATATGAAAATGGACCAAATTTATCAATGACTGAAAAACTCGTGGTTATCTTTCAATTTGGGTGCAGCCCCTGGGGAGGCTTTGTCTGCCCTCCATGTCCCTGAAAGCCTTTCATTAATTTTATCTGCTTTTATTCCCTCTGTTTTAAATAATCCAAAAAAGGCACCAAGGAGACAGCCCCAGCTTGTGCCAGAGGGGGTTGGGATGGAGATTTGGGGAAGTTTGCTCACAGCTAAAGGGTGCTCAAGCATTGGAACAGGGAGTCACCAGCCCTGGCAATGTGCTCAGGGTGGCTGTGGCACCTGGGGACTCCAATTATCCTGGAGAGCTTTTCCAGCTCTGATATTCCATGATTCTGTGATAACCTGCCCAGTCTGTGGGTTTGGAAAGCCTTGTGACTTTCTGCCAGGGCTGTAATTAAAAGCTAATGAGCAGAGGTTTGGCTGATCTGAAGGGATTGGGATGGAGAAAGTGCAGGAGGTTTGGACACAGCAACGAACCCAAATCCCACATGGGGTGAAGGTACCTGGCTGAAATAAATTCTTGCTGCTAATCCTGCAGTTAACTGGGTAATAAACTTCTGTTCCTTGCTACTTCTGTAAAAATTGCATTTGGATGAGGCCAGACAGGAATTTTCTGTCTAAACTGGATCAGAAATCTGGGTGTTCCTTTGTCTGGTCACCTCCATAAATGCCTATTTAAAACTCTGCTCCAATTTAAAACTCTGCTCCAGTTGTATTTCCTTTCAAAATAGCAGCAGTGCCTCACATGCAATAAATCTGATGGGGAAAACCTTCCCAAAGCTCATAAATCTGCTGCCTGGATGGACCAGGTGCATTTGCAGGACAAATAAATCTGAGTGTGGTCATCCATGGGCACATGAGGATGGTTGAGGTTATTTTGTTGAGGTAAATTATTTTCTCCAATATTATTCCCCCCACCCAAATTTTCTCAATTTAAAGATTGAAAGGCAGCTATAATGTGCTTTATGTTGTAACAAATACAGTGACAATGTTTTGGAGCTCTGTTCAAATCAATGTTGTGAGAGACAGATTTTTGTAGGAAAATTCCCTTTGTGTGCTGTTCTTGAACAGAGCCATCATTGCAAAATATTCAGGTAGTCCATAACTGGGAGAAATCACAGCAAGGAAAAAAAAAAAAAAAAAAAAAGAGTAAAAACCCCATAAAGAGGAATAAACATAATAAAAAGAGCTGTTGGCAAGGAATAAAAAGGAGAATTCCTCTCACATTTTATCTAATACTGCAGTACAAGTTAATTTCTGCTTGAGGCACTGGCAGCTAAGGATGTGTTATGGAAATTAGTTGTAAATTCAAGCAATTTTCCTGGAAGAAAAGGAAAGCAGAGCATCCAGGGGATATCAGTCATGGAAATGGAAGTGAGCAGGTTGTGCCTGCACTGGGCTGAGGCAGCCTGGCCATCACCTGTGATCCATTGCTGGGAGAAGAAAGAACTCTGGAGCCAAATCAGACAAATTGTGCAATTTCCCCTCTGGCAGCCTCGCTTCATTTTATCTCTCAGAACATCTCCACAAGTGCCTGGCTGCACCTCTTGCACCCCCTGACTGATCTTGTTTGTCTCTGACACTGAGCTGCAGTTTAGGGGGTGGAATTTTGGCATTCCAGCTGTCCCAGCCCTGTCTGCAGCAGCACAAGGCTGAGAGCTTGAAAGAAAATGCTCTTTTCAGGACAGCTGATTTTTTTTTTTTTTTTAATCCCTAAATAAAGTAGTCTGTGCAAACAGAAGGAATCTCCAGCAGCTGGTCTATTTGAGTGGGATCAAACTCAAATATTTTGAGTGGTAACCTGCAGCTGGATCTGTGTAAAACAACAATTCTAGAACAAATACAGGATTTGGTCAGATTTCTCCTTAATTTCCTGTACCTTCTTTTATTTTTCATCCTTTATCCTTACATGTTTGGGTAGAATTTCCCAGGTTTTCAATGGGCTTAGTCAGCCTTCCCAACTCTACAATCACCTATGACACATCAGGAATTAATCACTGAAAAAAGCCCAAGCAAACAAAAAATCCAGAGGAGAGTTCAATTATTTTCAGGAGATCCCTGGAAACTGATGGGGACAGGAATGAATTCCAGCAATTTCCAAGCTTTGGTCATTTATTTTAGGAAGTTAGAAAGTGCAATAATTCCTCTGTGCTGTGGTAAAGTTGGAAATACTTTGTTGGGTGGTGTTGGCTTTGCCAGCAGTGGATAAATCCTGACATTCCAGACTCTGCCTAAGCCTGGCTCAACCTCTTGGTGTTTGACTTGGACCAGTCAGAGCCATGACCAAACCTTTTATGGCAGACATTTTCCTCATAGCTGGTTCCTCTCTAAGACAAATAATTCAGACAGCTCAGGAGGGCTCTGGTTATTAAATAACTTTTGCATTCTGCCATCCCCAGAGCCTGAGGAGTGGCTGCAGTGATTTATTGCTCTGCTGAGGCTGGAAAGAGCCACCCTGGCTGGGCACTCCACTGCCAGACATGATTCCTCTGTCTTTCATCTTCATGCTTGGGAATTGCTTTGGGTGTTGTGGTTTCTAGAGAAATAAGTTGTTTTTTGGTAAAGGTTGTTGGTGATCTGCTTTTGAGCAGCTACTGATAAAAGTCAGCCTGGGCTATTGCTGAAAATAATCCCCAAGTTGTTGACTTTGATTTGCCCTTCAGGGATTGTCCTTCTTTTCCCACACCCAAATATGACAGTGGCACTTGAGAAATGCACGTGGGGTGCTCACAGAGCCCCCAGGCAGGGCACAGCTGCTTTCAGATCATGCTGTGATTTAAAGGGATGTTTACAGCTCCTCTTGCTGATTGTCTGAAATGCTGGAATGGAGGAAGCTCTGTGCTCCTCCATAGCACTGGAAATCCATTTATTTAAGGATATCAGTAAAGAAAATGCATCTTCTGTCTTAGGTGGACAGGAATATAAAGAGAGAATGTATGGAATTCTATGGAGTATTTTTCCTATTTCAGTTCTATATGGAATAGAATGATAGAACAGAGTAATGTGGGTGGGAAGGGACATTAAATCCCCCCCAGTGCCACCCCTGCCATGGCAGGGACACCTTCACTGTCCCAGTGCTCCAACCCCAGTGTCCAGCCTGGCCTTGGGCACTGCCAGGGATCCAGGGACAGCCACAGCAAACCTGGGCACCTGTGCCAGCCTTGCCCACCCTCCCAGAGAAGGATTTCCTAATCAAATCCTTTAGCAAATAAAGTAAAACATTATAATCATGCTTATTATAGAGCCTAAGAATTAATTTAAAGTCAGCTCTTCTCATGTTGCTGTGAGGGATGTGGGCAACCCCAAATTTAGATTGTTGATAAAGCATCACTTTCCTTCAGCAGCTGTGGAAGGAAACTCACAAATCCAGAAGCTCACTGGTTTTGTTCATCCCTAAATGGCTGATGGGGAGAGCTGAGAGCACTTTTTGTAAATGTCCCCTCAACATTTGAAGCACAAAATCACAAATCTGGTAAGGGAAAACCCACCACCACCAAAGCAGACTGTGCAGAGACCTGAAACCTTCAGTGATAGCAGAGTGTTGTGGGTTCATTAATGAATTAATTAAAATCGATCTGGTGGCCACACCCAGGCCCTGGGACTGGGCTGTGGGAGCTGCTCCAGCCAAGGGCAGGGCTCAGTCCCTGGGCTGCAGCCAGCCTGGATCCTCCCCTGCCATCAGCTCTCCAGGGCACAATTCAAACCACCAGAGCTGCCCCATGCTCAAGGTCTGGGGCCTCAGCCAGCTTTAACCACAGAAAAATGATTTATTATTATTATTTACTCTTCTAAACACCACTGTTACTATTCTGCTGTGGCTGTAACGAGATAAGAGGGAATGATTTAGGATTTTGTACTTGTTGCATAACAACACCAATCCATGCTCCACCTCTTGCTGGGAATGTTGCTGTGCCCAGGGTTTGGTGAGAAATGAATGAGATGGAGCCCAGTCAAACGTGGGCACTGGTTTGTGTAACCCAGCCCTGCCACCGTGGGAATTCAGCTCTTTCTGCAGGTGCAGGAATAAATTAGGCTGGGGAAGAGCCTCATTTATGAGGTTGGAGGTTTAGATCTGTGTGCTGGGACAACACAGCACACAACAGTTTACAAAAAAATTAAATTATTTCTTAAAGCATCTTAAAATCCCAGGTTGGTTTGGGTTCAGAGGGACCTTAAATCCCCCTCAGTGCCCCCCCTGCCATGACAGGGACCCTTCACTGTCCCAGTGCTCCAACCCCATCCAGCCTGGCCTAGGGCACTGCCAGGGACCCAGGAGCACCCTGTGCCAGTCCTGATATCCAATTTACATCCAAAATTACTTGACCTGCTCATATTTTTGGTAGCATTTTTCAAGTGGTTTTTCTCCCTTTCTTGGGAGTCATCAGCATTACTGCTCTGAACCTGATGAGGCAGCCAGGCAGACAAAAAAGAGCAAACCCTTGATCCTTGCAGGAGCTCTCAGGTTTATCTGCCCTTGGGTCATTTGTGTCTTTTGTTCTTTTGCCTGCAGCAACCTTCAAACCTTTCTCTATCAAAATGGTGCTAATTCAGTAGTAGACAAAATGTTGAAAGTCAAAATAATAAATTAGCATCATTAAATTAAAAAAAAAAAAACAACAAACAAAAAAAAAACTCTGGAAGGTGAATTAGGTTTGTAAATCCCTTTAAGTTAAATGGTGAGTGTTTCTTTCCTGTTCCTCACCAAACTTCTGAAAATCAAAGTCAATTTGACAGAAAGCTCCCATTTTGTGTTTTATTTCCCTGGTTCCAAGGTGCAGGCCAAGATCACAGGTGATAAATTTTTGAATTTCTGTACTTTTTGGGGAGGTCTTATTTTATATCATTTAAATCCCCCACTTCAATTCTTGTTCTCATTTAAAATACTGTAAGGTGAATACATCCATCAGCAGCACGAGTGAGAAGATCTTAGGTTTGGGTTGGACATTGGGAAGGAATTCCTCCCTGTGAGGATGGGGATGCCCTGGGATGGGTTTCCAAGGGAGGCTGTGGCTGTTCCTGGATCCCTGGAAGTGCCCAAGGCTGGGCAAATCCTTCCCAATATCCAACCCAAACCCAAGATTTCACATGTGCTGCTGACAGATGTAACCATCTTGAAATATTTTAATCAATTTTGAAATATGAGATGTGAATTTAAGTTAGGTATAAGGAGTGGCACAGGGTGCCCAGAGAAGCTGTGGCTGTTCCTGGATCCCTGCAAGTGTCCAAGGCCAGGCAAATCCTTCCCAATATCCAACACAAACCTAAGAAGATCTTCTCACACGTGCTGCTGACAGATATAACCATCTTAGAATATTTTAATTAATTCTGAAATACGAGATGAGGATTTAAATTAGATATAAGGAGTGGCACAGGGTGCCCAGAGAAGCTGTGGCTGCTCCTGGATCCCTGCAAGTGTCCAAGGCCAGGCAAATCCTTCCCAATATCCAAACCTAAGAAGATCTTCTCACACATGCCACTGACAGATGTAACCATCTTAGAATATTTTAAGTAATTTTGACATATGAGATATGGATTTGAATTAGGTGTAAGGAGTGGCACAGGGTGCCCAGAGAATCCCTGGGAGTGCCCCAGGCCAGGCTGGAGGCTGGAGCAGCATGGGACACGTCCCTGAGTGGATTACGATGCGATTTCACCTCCCCCCAAACCCAAAGCAATCCAGGATGCCCTGACCCACTTCCATCTGTGGCAGCACTCACCTTGGAAGGTGTTTTTGGGCACCTGGAGCCCTACATCCACGAACTGCTCACAGGTGCCCCTGAAGAGGCCGTAGCTGAGGCTGATGGTGAGGTTGGAGCCGGCGCGCGCGAAGCGGAGCCGGCTGCTGGCCCAGCGCGGCGTGGCCAGCACCACGCACACCAGCACCAAGGAGCCCACACAGGCACAGAAGGAGCAGGAAAACATGCAGCTTTTCTTCCTGGATGGCATCTTGCTGTTGATTTTTTCCCCCCCCCAGTTCAGAGGATTTGGTTGCCTTTAATCCCGTTCACCATGAGGGTGATTCCTGCCCGAGCGCGCAAAGTCGTTCTGGGAAACTTGAAGCAAGCAGCAGTGGTAATAAAAATGTAAAATGATTGAACTTTGCTCTGGGGAAAAGGTGGCACCATGGTGACAGCCAAAGCAGCCTGGAATTGCTGCTGGAGTTGGTCATGGGTGATTTATGGTCCTTGCCAAAGTGTCACTTTGTCCCAGCTCTGGGTTCATCCTTCCCAGCCCCTCCTGGGTCACTTCTGAATTTCTTGTTTTCCCTCTCAAGGTCCTGATCCAGTCAGGCTGGAATCTGCCAATCTATATCTGATCTCTCTCTAATATCTCGTGATAAAGTTGTAAAATGTTCAAATTCCCAGCTTGCCTAAGGAGCAACCCAACCATCCCTTTGGGAAACCTCTTAAATTCTTTCAATTGTGTTAGTTTTGGGTTCTGGTGGGGTGAGGAGGTTCTAGCTAGTGTCAATAGCTTATTTTCTAAGAAACACCTCTAATTCCTAATTAAATTTATTTTCACAGAATAACTCCTTCCCTTTTGCTTTCTGTCAGGAAGGAAATAAATACCTTGAGCAGAGCTTAATTTCAGAGGATTAGTGGATATGTACAGGGAGAAATCCTGAAAAAAATCTATTCTGGAGTATAAACCAAGGGAATATTAATTTTTTTTTACCCCAACTGACCTAAACAATGACCAAATAACACAATTTCAAACTGAACCTCCATAACTTAATGAAAAGTCTGAAGCCAAATTTCAAGAATTTGAGATAAACTCACTCCCCCATTATTTTGGCCTGAAACCTGGAACATAAATTAATAATTCATTGTCAGTGTAGAGTAACAGAGATTCCATTAGCTTTTATTTCTATTAATTATAATGTCATTACTCTGCTCCTGGGTCATCCAGAGCTTTTTAATTAACTTTTAGGGAGCAATCTGCTTCAGCAGCACTGCTGGATCAACCTGTGGAGTTCCTGTCCTGGAGCTTCCCTGCTTTGTCCTGTGATGACAGGGAGAGATTCTGGAATTTTTTATGGATTTGAAACAGCCAAGAACTTCTCAGGAGGAGTAAACACCTGGGAAAATACTTATTTGTAAGTATGCAGTGTTATTGTACTGAGATTTTTCAGGTTTTATGTTTTTTTGGATCTCAAAGTTTTAAGCAGTCATTAGATTGGAAATCCATGGGGTTTATTTTCATAGTCTTGTGATGTTTGTTTCATTTTCCAAACTACTTGAGATTTTGATGATGTCTTGGAAGTCACTATTTAAAATATATATATATAAAATATTTTTTAAAAATATAAGTTTTATTCCTGAAAATTAAAATGCTTCATTAACATAATGGAAATCAGTCAGGATTTGACTTAAGCTCCAAGGAATAAAGGGAAATTTCTTATTTGTATAAAATAATAAGGAACCTGCCTCATTTCCTGTCCAGTGCCCAGTTAAAGTTTAACCACAGAAACATGGGAAGTCTCTGTTTGGCTGATCCACCTCTCCAGCTTCATGAATCCAACAGTTCTATTCTCCAAAGGACAGAGTCCAGCACTTTATAATCCCAGGATATTCCTTAATAAACTGAGCTAAAACCTCCCTCCTGCCATCAGCAGTGCCACTTGTCCCCTATGAAATATAGTTTAAAAAATTCAGTATTTTAGAAGTGATGTTTGTCTTGGTTAAAACTTCCAGGGAATTTTTTTTTCAGCTCCTTCAATGTTGATGAATTGAGCAGCCAGCCCTGTGAAAACACTGAACAGCAGAAGCTCAGAGCACAGTGAATAGCCTGGAGTCCCTCCCTTGCAACCTCACTCAATTATATTCAGTTTTTGGTGACTCAGCTCAAATTGTTATGGCTCAAATCATTGGAAATCTCCCATGGCTCAGGGAATTGCTCTGTAAATGAGACCATAATTTGCTTTTTTTCTTGCTTGTCACCTTGAGGTTTATTCTCTGCCTAGGCTGTGATTCCTTGTCTTTTTTTTTTCCCCTTTTTTTTTCCCCTCACAGCTACCTGTAAGAACATCATAAAACCTGGAATTAAAGCTGCAGTTTGACAGGGCACACCTCATCTTGAGAGAGAAAGGAGGGGAGATTGGGTTCCTCTGACTCAGAGGAAATATTTCCTGCTCAGCACCTTCTCCACTCTGCCCCCACTGCTCCTGACTCAGCAACCAAGGAGAAAAATCAGATTAATTTGTTATGAAGAGGGGGGCAGCAGAGACCTGCAATCCTTTGCTACATGAAATTACCCATCATTGTTAGAACTTGATGATGTGAGTATTTCCCTCCTGTTTAAATCAGTTTGCTTTGGGCCAAAAATACAAAATGAAAGCCGTTAAATGCAAACTTTTCATGCACATCTGTTTTTAATGTTGCAAACATATTCTTATATGGGGAAAAAAAAAAATCCTACAGTGGTTTGATGCTTTGTTCACAGAGAAGTGCTGCTGATATTTGGGATTTTCTGTGGGCCTGACCTTGTGTCTCCTACAAAGCCCTGACATCCTTTTCTCATTTCCATTTTTAATCTCTGACTGCACAGGAGCTCAGCTGGTTCTGGCTGAAAAATATTCCCAAAACTTCCAAGATGTGCAGGATCAGTCCATGGATTCCTCACAGGATCAAGCCATGTGTTGCCAAAGTTGCCTCTCCCTTTTCTGTGATGGATAAATTGGAATTACAGCAAATTATAGCATATCAAGAATGAAATCGGGTTTTTTTCCTGTGGCACTTTGCAGCCAGCAGTCAGATGGAAACAGGAATGTGTTTGTGCCTTTGGACTGGAAATGGGATAAAGCATCAAAATTTTATTGGGGTTGAGCAATGTGAAGCTGCAAAACTGTTCTGCAAAATTATTGCAACAACTCCTTGGAAAACCATTTTTATGGCTTCCTGCCCAGTGCTGCAGGGGTGGATTTGCACAATTCCATCTTCTGATTTCTTCTGATTTTTTTTTTTTTTTTCCTTTTGAAAGACAAAGCAAACAGGTTTTTGAAATGTTGCTTGGATTTCTTGCCAGGAAATTTCCAGAACTTCTCAGCTGAGATCTCCTTCATGGGATGGTTGTGGATGTCTGAGCTCTGATCTTGGAGTGGGATCACAGCTGGGATTTTGTCCCTCAGCCAGCTGCAATATGAGCTCCATATTAATGTGCTCATTATTAATTAATAATGAGCTCCAGCCCTTCAGAGCTCAATCCTCCCACCCCAGAGGCAAGCAGGAACTGGGAAAAAAAATAGGAGAAAAATAGGGGGGAAATAGGAGGAAAAATATGGGAAAAAATAGGAGGAAAAAAAAACCAAGAAAAAAAATAGGGGGAAAAAATAGGGGGAAATAGAGAAAAATAAGGAAAAGATGGGGGGAAAATAGGGGGAAAATAGGGGGAAAATAGAGAGAAAAATAAGGAAAAAATAGGGGGAGAATACAGGGGAAAAAATAAGGAAAAAAATAGGAGGAAAAACTTGGTATTATAGAGGTTTTGATGTTTGCATGCCATTAGAGTAAAATAAAGGGTTTTAAAATGAAATCTGGATATTATAGAGATATTTCTCCCTTCTTTTTTTTCACTCCAGAAGTCAGTGTCTGAATTTCCCTAAACCACAGAGCTCCACTGAAGCCTTTAAGATCTCTCAGGGTGTCTTTTCTCCAGACCCTAAAAGATGGCACAGCTTTAAAATGATGTGATTTGCTGTTAAAACCTTTTAATTTATGACTGAGTGGTGAAATGGGGTGGTCAAGTGCAGTTTATTGAAGAGTGAGAGGTAAAAAACCACTCCTGGCATTTTAAGAAATGGGAAATAGAGCTTTTTTTGCAATATTTTCATTTTAATCAAACGTGGCTTTGAAGCTGCTTCAAGGTGTGGAGTGTTTGAAACAAACCCTTGAGGTGGAGATGGAGAGGAGAGCAAACTTTCCCTTATTGCAATTTCTGTACCAATTCTAAAGAGATGTAAGTTTGAACACTTCAATCTATTCCTCCAGACTCCTAATTTTAGATTCCAAATGGAAAAACCTTTAACAAATACCCCTTTTAGTCATTAAATTAACTACTGCTGGAATATTACACAGCCTCATGCTTTTGCCCAATTATTCCCACTTCGAAGAGTTTTTTTTTAATTTTTTTTGTATTTTCAGGCTGAGATGTGTTTGCAGCATCACAAAACACAGTTTTTTCTGTCAGCTTTTTGCTGTCCTGACTTTGATTTCCTGATTTTTTTTTTTCAGGAATTTACAAGTTTTCTTCCAGTACATCAGCAAAAAGACTGATCCACCCTGCTCTGCCAAGGGCATCATGTTGGAACATCCAAATAAAATATTGGTGTTCAAGTATTGCCTCTTCCTACTATTTATTTTCTTGAGCTTGCCCAATTTTTCCTACCTTGAAGAGCTTTTCCTGTACTTTGAGGCTGAGATGAGTTTGCAGCCACAGAAATCCTGGGTCTGTCAGCTTTTTTTCTGCTGTTCTGCTGCTGATTTTCTGATTTTAAATTTATTTTTTTTCAGGAATTTGTAATTTTTGTTCCACCACACCAGCAAGAAGACCAATTTACTGAACTGCCACCAACATTATCATGTTGGAATACCCAAAATAAAACGCTGGTGTTCAAATATTGCTTATTTTCCTTTTTTTTTTTTTCATTTATTGAGGCAGAGGAGATGCCTCTCTGCACCTGGAATTGCTCCAGGTGAAGATCCCATCCATTCTGCTGGAATAATTCCTTGCAAGGAAGGGATGCAGGAGCTGTGGGAGGCCCTGCAGCATCTCTGGAAAATTGGAAGCAAAGGTGAAAAGGCTGCCAAAGAGCTGCCACTGCTGAGAGGGGTTTGATTTGTGATGGAGAGAGAGGAAAAGACACCTGAGCAGGGCTGGGAGGAAGAAAAGTCCCTATTGAGTATTGGATTATCCCAGGATTGGGATAAATGTGGGATCAGCTCCTCCTTGTTATCTTATTTTTGCACAGCATTGCAGCCTTCCACTTTTTTAAATTTAATTTTTGGTACAGTTTCTGTCTCCCTTCTGTCAAGGGAATTAAATTGTTGCTAAATGGCCACAAATCCCACAGCAGCCTCGTTTCTCATCCTCTCCCCTTCCTCACCAGCAGAAATTCCCTGCAGACCTTGTCTGAAATTGGGTTTTAAGACACTTCATCCTACAGATCCCCACTCCTGGGCTGTAAATTTGGATTTCTGGCTGGAGCTCTCTGCCAGAGAGCATCACCCTGAGCTGTTTTCTGCAGCCAACACAAAATCAGCCCCAGGCTCTTGGCTCCAGCTCGTTGATGGATCCTGGAAAACACAAGTGGCATCAACCTGGGTGAGACTGGGAGGATGCAGAGCTGGGGCCTAAATTATCAATATAATCATTAATTATGGACATTGAGTGTGGAAGATGGGATGAAGTGCTTTTTGCAACTTTATTTCACAACTGCACAATTTATTTAGATATTTCTCTCCAGCAAATCCCTTCAGGCCAAATCATATATTAAAAACTTTATTGTACAACTTGGCTTTCCATTTCTGTCTCATGACTAATTAATTTTGGGACCACATAGCCTAATAGTGTCTTTAATTCCTGCACTAATAGAAAATGTGGTCATTTTGTCCAACAGGTATAATAATTCTATTTATTTTATTGCCTGGCTATAAACACTCACTTAAATTAATATCCAATTCCTTGCAAATGGTTCTCAGTGAGAAAATCCCTGACTTGCAGCCATTTGATCTGCACAAATGCTCATTAAAATCCAGCTCCTCCCTGGTGCTGTGCCCACTTTCACTGCCACTGCTCATGGAAATTCAGCCTCCCACTAAATCACTTTTTTCCCTGTCAACACAATGCCAAAGGGACACAATTAGGCCCTGATGAAGTTTCCTGCAGAAGACACAAATATTCACAGATGGTCTGATTTTTTTTTTTTTTTTTTTCCCTTCTGCTGGGTCTTTCTTTGCACCCCCTGATTGTCTGACATCCTTTGGAGCACCTAAATATTGTGTGCATGGGTTTGGAAAATAACATGGAGAATCATCCAGGTTGGGAAAGTTTATTAAAATCACTTGGATCATTCCTGGAGGAGAAATTTCTTCTGCTGGGATGTTATGGGGAGTTTGAAAATAATCCAGAGCTCAGTTAAGATTAGGAAAGACTTTAGGATCTTTCCTGGAGGAGGGATTTCTCCTGATGGGATGCTCCTCTTGCTCTGCATCTTTTGGAAAACTTAAATATGGTGTGCATTGAGATGGGGGAGGCTGAAAGTAAAATATGGAAACATTAAGGTTGGGAAAGACTTTTAAGATCTTTCCTGGAGGAGGGATTTCTCCTGCTAGGATGTTCTTCTTGTTTTCTTTGGAAAACTTAAAACGTGGTGTGCATGGGCATTGGGGGTTTGAAAGTAATCCAGAGTCTGGTTAAGGTTAGGAAAGACTTTTAGGATCACTTGGATCTCTTCTGGAGGAGGGATTTTTTTTTTTTTTTTTTTTTTTTTTTTTTTTTTTTTTTCCTGGGATGCTCGTCTTGCTCTGGGACATCTGGAAAATGTAAACACGGTGTGCATGGGTATGGGGGATCTGAAAGCAACGCAGAGAATCCTTGGGAAAGACTTTAGGGATCCCTTGGGTCTGTCCTGGAGCAGGGATTGCTGCTGCTGGGAGCTCCTCTGGCTCTGCAGGGCTGTGTGGCAGGGACGGGCACATCTCCAACCCGAGTCCCGAAAATCCCCCCTCCCTGCCCGAATTTCTCACCTCTGTCTCTATTTCGGGTCTCCCCGTCCCCGAGGGGACCCTGGGGACCGCCAGGCTCAGGGGTGTCCCTGCCAGGGCGGGCAGTGACACAGCCCGGGCGGGATGGGACCCGGAGAGAGCCACGGGGATGGGACACGGGGGGATGGGGACACGGGGATGGGACACGGGGATGGCACCCGGAGAGAGCCACGGGGATGGGACACGGGGGGATGGGGACACGGGGATGGGACCCGGAGAGAGCCACGGGGCGACTCTGCATCCCGGGGATGGGACACGGGGGGATGGGGACACGGGGATGGGGACACGGGGATGGGGACACATGGGGACACACACGGGGATGGGGACTCGGGCAGGTGCGGTATCACCAGAGTCGGGCGCTCTGGGAGCAGCTCGGGGGGATTCGGGACGGAGCAGGGCGCCTGCAGCACAGCCGGGGCGTGCCGGGAGCCGTGCTGTCCCTGTCCCTGTCCCTGTCCCTGTCCCTGTCCCTCTGTCCCTGTCCCTATCTCCCTGTTCCTCTCTCCCTCTGTCCCTCTGTCCCTGTCCCTATCCCTATGTTTTTCTCCCCCCGTCCCTGTGTCCCTCTCCCTGCCCCTATGTTCCTGTCCCTATGTCCCTGTCCCCCTGTCCCTCTGTCCCTGTCCCTCTGTCCCTGTCCATGTCCCTCTGTCCCTGTCTCTGTCCCTGTCCCTCTGTCCCTGTCCCTGTGTCCCTGTCCCTCTGTCCCTGTCCCTGTCCCTCTGTCCCTGTGTCCATGTCCCTCTGTCCCTGTCCCTCTGTCCCTGTCCCTCTGTCCCTGTCCCTGTCCCTGTCGCTGTCCCTGTCCCTCTGTCCCTGTCCCTCTGTCCCTGTCCCTGTCCCTCTGTCCCTGTGTCCCTGTTCCCCTGTCCCTGTCCCTCTGTCCCTGTCCCTATCCCTCTGTCCCTATCCCTATGTCCCTGTCCCTCTGTCCCTGTCCCTCTGTCCCTGTCCCTCTGTCCCTGTCCCTATCCCTCTGTCCCTATCCCTCTGTCCCTGTCCCTCTGTCCCTGTCCCTCTGTCCCTGTCCCTGTCCCCGTCCCGGCCGCTCCCGCTGCAGTTCCCGCCGTGCCCGCCAGGCGGCGCGGGGCTGTGGCGGCGCGCTCGGCTCGGCTGGGCTCGGAGCGGAGCGGGAGGAGGCGGCGGGAGCGGGAGGAGGCGGCGGGAGCGGGAGGAGGCGGCGGGAGCGGGAGGAGGCGGCGGCCAAAGGGAAATTTCCTGCCGGGAGCCGCCGCCCCGGCCCACAGCGCCTGCCCGGCCGGCCCGGCCGCGCCGCCAGGGCCCGCGGAGCCGCCGCAGGTGAGCGGGGCGGCGGGAGCGGCGCGGAGCGGGAGGCAGCGCGGTGCAGGTGCGGCGGCGCCGGGAGCCCCCGGCTGTGCGGGCACGGACCGGGAGAGCGAGAGCGCGGCGCCGCCCCGGCCCGCCCGGGGCGCCGGAGCCACATCCCGGTACCGCATCCCATCCCGGGAGCCGCATCCCGGAGCGGCCGCGGGGCAGCGCCGGGCGGGCGGAGCGGCGGCGCCCGGGGATGCGGGAGCGCCGGCAGCGGCAGGGCACGGCACGGCTCCCTGCTCATCCTCGGGCATCCCTGCTCATCCTCGGGCATCCCTGCTCATCCTCGGGCATCCCTGTTCATCCTGGGGCATCTCTGTTCATCCTGGGGCATCCTTGGGCACCCCTGTACATCCTCGGGCATCCCTCTTCATCCTCGGGCATCCTTGCTCATCCTCGGGCATCCTCGGGCATCCCTGTTCATCCTCGGGCATCCCTGCTCATCCTTGGGCATCCCTGTTCATCCTCGGGCATCCTTGGGCATCCCTGCTCATCCTCGGACATCCCTGTTCGTCCTTGGGCATCCCTGGACATCCTCGGACATCCCTGCTCATCGTCGGGCATCTCTGTTCATCCTCGGGTATCCCTGCTCATCCTCGGACATCCCTGTTCATCCCTGGCTATCCTCGCGCATCCCTGGGTATTCCTGAACATCCCCGCGCATCCCTGGGTATCTGGATATCCTCGCGCATCCCTGTCGATCACTGGGCATTTCTGTTCATCCTCGCGCATCCCTGGGTATCCCCGCGCATCCCTGGGTATCTCTGGGTATCCCTGGGTATCTCTGGGTATCTCTGGGTATCTCTGGGTATCCCCGCGCATCCCTGGGTATCTCTGGGTATCTCTGGGTATCCCTGGGTATCTCTGGGTATCCCTGGGTATCCTGGCTCGTCCCCGCTCATCCAGCCCAGCTGTGCTCGCCGGGCTCTGCCCCTCTCCCAGGATGGGGCTGGCACCCGAGCTGCGCCTTTAAAAGCGATTTTCTCCCCTCGGTTCCCATCCCGCCCCCCCGGAGTGAGCGGTGCCTGCGGACGGACACTCCCGCGGTCAAGGCTGGTCTTTAAACTCCCTCTATTTCCATTTATTAATTGGTTTTCACTCGGCTTTTCACTGCTCCCATCGCGGGGTTTTATTTTTTCTCTTGACTCGCGGCTTTGTGGAAAGGGTTAATGGGAATTTGCTGTGGGTTGGGACAGTGATTTCTGATTGTGAAAGGCTGTCTCCAGGGTTTTCCCCCCGATTTTTCAGCGAGGTTCCTCTCCATATGGCTTATTTCCATAGAGTGAAGTTGTTTTTCTGTGCATTCAGCTGTGTAGCTGTGTCTGATTTGGATGGGGTAGACACCGCTGAGTTGAAAGAAAAGGCAATTCTTATCGAGATTTTTTTTGAGGTATTTTTATCCCCTTAGATTTTGTAATCTATGGAAAGTAGAAATAAAGATGCAGAAAATTGGAAAAAAAATATTTTTAAGTGGATGAGAGTCATACCTTCTGCACGTGTTGTGGTTGGGGCTTGTAAATAAATAATGAAATAAGCAACTTCTGATGAAAACTAATGGCGTTCAGCTGGAAACTGGGTGTAGTTTAGGAGAGATTTAAAAGTGGATAAAACGTGATTTCCTCATCCTGGAGGGGTGTTGGCTTTGCTGGGGGATTAATGAAACCAGCGAAACCTTGGCATGGGAAGTTTTGGGTGGTTTGGTTTAGGTGGAATTTGGGTTTTTGGAGGAGCCTTGGTGTGGGTAAGGAGGTGTTTATGGGGCAATCAAACCTGTTTGTGCTAGGGGAGAAAAGGGTGGGACGAGCAGGTTGGGGTCCCCGGGATGGGGATGCAAACATCTCCTGTGGGATGGAGCAGCCGAGCACGGGGAATCCAGCTGGAAACATTTGTTTTCTCAAGTGCTGAAAGGCGTGGAGTGAGCTCAGAAACGTGCGAGGAGAAGGGAAGGGAAATAATGTGAGGAACAAAATGGTGTGGGTGAAGAGTTGGATGGTTTTGCTGTGCTCCCAATAAAGGGATTGCTCTGCTCTGTATTCCTGCCATGCAGGGGTTCTCCCAAACTCACAGCAGAACAATTCCTGCTTTGCTGGCACCTTTCATAAACTCAGACATCTCTGTGTGCCTAAAGCAGGTGCTGGCACTGTTTGAGCTGCAGGAGTTTCTGTTCAGGTGCTAAAAGGGGAATTTTAACACATTTGGGTCCTAGTTTGTGTTTGTATCTTGTTTTTCTTCCCTGCTTTCCACCTGATATGTTTATGATTATTTATCTGTTAACAAACTCAGACGAGGTTTTGCATCTCTGGCTCTCCATAAAGCAGCTGTCACAAATCCCTGAATTTTCTTATTCTCCCTCCCTCACCCTCCATGGCATCCCCAGCTCCTGGGTGTTGTCAGGAATGGGCTGAAATTATGGGAAGCTGGTAAAAAAGGATTGTTGGGCTCCTGCAGGTGACAGCAGGGGAGGAGGATTTGGGAGTTTTGGCTTTCTGGAGCTGCTGGTGTCATGAGCAAAGCTGCAGAGCTGTGCTATGACCTGAGCTGCTTTCACAGTGAGCTCCAGCACAGCTCTGCCTGCTGTACTCAGTGACCTTTTTCTCACCCATTTAAGAGTTTTTGTGAAGGAAAGCGAGTGGACAGGGGTTGACAAACTGCCAAGTGAAACAGAGCTGGAGGAAGTCGGTGCAATTCTGCCCTGTCACAGATGTCCTTGGTGTTTTCTGAGAGTCAGAATTGCAGAAACACACAAGGGTTTGGCTTGGAAGAGACTTCAAAGCCCATCCCATTCCATCCCTACCATGGCAGGGACACTTTCCATCATTCCAGGGCTTGGACACTTCCAGGGATCCAGGAAAACCTGGGAAACTTGTGCCAGCACCTCCCCATCCTCACAGGGAACAATTCCTTCCCAATATCCCATCTAAATATCCCCCTCTTCAATTTAAAGCCATCCCCCTTGTCCTATCAAGGCCCCTCTCCAGCTCCTGTGTTTTTGTTCTTCATGCTTGGTGATGCCAGGTAAATTTGTTCAAGGTTCTGGAGCAGGTCAGCAGTGGAAAATAAAAAAAGAGTGGAATGCTGTGGAGGAGGAAAAGCAGGAATAATGATGGTTTGTTGTGCTGCTGGGGGCACACAGAGCCCATCCTTGGGAGCTTCTGCAGGAAAATGGTTCAGTTACAGAGAACCTGAGCACTGATGCTGGCATTTTGTAAAAGTGATGCTGTGTCTCAGCCTCTGCTTCCACAATACTCCTCAGCATGGATTTATGGCAGGGGCAGATCCCAGGTGTGGTGTCAGAGCACTCAAAGGCCATCAGCAATGAGTGATGATGTGTGTTTTGTGTTTTGGTGGAGAAAACCTGCCTTTACACAGGAATTTCCAGTGAATTATTCTGTATCTGGGCACACCATGAAAATTCCTCAGGATGAGAGGCTGAAAACAGATGTTTAGGGCAGAAGCTGCAATTCTATCTTTATTCCAGGGGGGCTGGCAGGAAGGGACCATATTTCCATTATGAACAGCATGGTGGGGACAGCACAATGGGATGGGTTTGCTGAATCAGACTCCAACTCACTTGCTCTTCATCCAACACCCCAGGGGGAGGCTGCAGATTGGCTTTTTCCTTCCAGAGGAGTCTGCAAGTTTTTAGTTTTTTTTTTTTTCTTTTTTTTTCTCCAGGGGGAGACTGCAGTCTTTTGGTTGCTTTTGGGTTTGGTTTTTTTTTTTTTTTTTCCGGGGGAGGCTGCAGATTTTTTTTTTTTTTTTTTTTTTTTTTTTTTTTTTTTTCCAAAGAGAGGCTGCAGGTTTTTGTATTTTTTTCCCAGGGGATGCTGCAGTTTTCCAGCATCCCTGCAGGCTGGGAAGCAGCAGTGGAGCAGCCAAACCTCAGGGATGCTGTTTGGGTGCCTGCAGTGAGCAGCTCTCTGCTCCCTGATGGGCATTTCATTATTGATCTCCTGCTGCAATATTAATGGCAGCAGAATCCCTCTGTAAGCTGCAATATCCTTCTGTGGCCAGCATGGCAAGTGGTGTGAATTGGAGCCATGAATTATTAAGGGTTTGCAATTGCCTGTTCTTGGTGGGGCTTTTAGGGCTCCCCTGGATGTGGCTCTGGTTTGATGGGCTCAGAGCTGTCCCAGGGAATGGTTTGGATGTTGCTTGAGCTGATTTGTGATGTGATGCAGCAGAATTGGGGCTGAATGAGGAGTGGATGCTCTGTGCAGGATTGCTGCATCTTTTTAAACTCTAAATCTTGTATTTTTTTACTCATTGTGCCTTTCTGCACAGGGTTTCATCCTGGTGTTGTTTTTGCCCTGTCTGATCTGAATTGCACAATCCCAAATGCTCAAAGTGTTAATAGTAAAAAAAAAAAAACCTGCCTGTATTTATTCCAAACTTCTTGCTGAAATGTTGATATCTCTTCAGGTCCGTTGTGCAAATCCATTTAATACTTGTGCAAGCTAAAGATGAAATGAGATGCTGATCAGGCAGTGATCAGGAGGAGCTCAGCAGCAGCATTTTGTTGAAGTATTTGTACAGGATTTAATTTGGAGTTATTCACATCATGGAGAGTATTTTTAAGGCATGTCCAGCTGATTTGCTGCAGGTTTAATAATAATTCCATCCCTGATATCCCTCTGCCTGCCCAAATCCTGTTTCCTGCAGAGCATGCCTCACCAGGGACATCCCCTGCCCCAAAAATGCCCTTTTCCCTTTGACTGCTGGCAGTGACTCAGTGCTGAAATGGCAAAGTGAAATTTGCTCCCAGAGATCTGTCTGTGTTCAAAGGTGTTTCCTGGCTGAGGGGAGAAACAAAACTGGGAAGAAATTTGCTGGATTAGTTTGTTGCTTGCAGTGGTGGTGGATTGTTATTGGGAAATGCACAACAACTCACTTCTGGGGTTTTCTATTACTTTTATCCCCTCTGTAAAAAGGAAAAAGTGCTCAGTCCTGAAAGCTTGTCTTATCTGAGATTTCATTTTTCTGATGCACAGCAATAATTTTTTGGGGAAGAATCAGAGATACGAGCAGGTAAAACCAAAAAACAAAACTAAATCAGGCAGAGGTGAGATGAGACGTAAACTAAAAAATATCTGAGCGACAGAAGTGACAATTTTGGGATTCCTGTGTTGGGAAGGGACAGCTCTTTCCCACAGGAGTGTGAGGATGCCCCAGCAGCTGTTCCCTGAAGATCCCACACAAACAGGGATGCAGCAGCAAGAACCACCTGGAGCAGTGAGGGCTTGGAAAGGCTTTGGTTCAGTAGGACAAGGAATTTCAAAGAGAAAGCAAACAACAGATTTGCAAGGGAAGAAGTGAAAAGTGTGTTACTCATGTCACTTCAGAAAGATCAGGACACAATCAGGGCAGCTGGAGGATAAACTTCCAACTTGTAAGTTTTGTTCTCTGGAAAAAAAATAATTTAGAAGAAATACCCAACTGCACACCCATGGCAGGATCTCACCCTCCTGAGCTCAGTCCATTCCAGGTTTCCTGCTGGTTGGGTGTTCCTTGAATTGCTGTGGGGTTTGAGTTTTCTTCCTTTTCACCAAAATCCATCTTTTTTCACCTGGAATAAATTCTGTAGGAGCGCTGTGGTTCATCCCAGTGGCCCTTGAAAATGAGCAGAGCTGGGATGAACTGGGATGAGCTGGATGGTTCCAAACCCCCTTTCAGCTATGGGGTGGTGAGGGCTGGGATGAGGATGGAGTGCTTGAGTTTGGGTTGTTTGGAAGAGCTGGAACTTTCCTGTCTGTGCTGCCCCAGGGCTGCTGCTGTCCTGCCTGTCAGATCCCACAGGTGAGACATGAAATTCACACCGTGCTCTTACCTTGCCCCTCTCATTTTGTACCTCCCTGGCTTCTTTTAGTGGAATTTTTTGTCCAGAAGAAAATCTGACTCTGGTAAATGAAAGTCAGGGTGATCACACCTTGAAGCCAATGATGACAGTGTGTGGTTTGCAGGGTATTTGATAAAGGATCTGTAAATATTTCTTTACCAAGAGTAATTCCTCTGCTTCAGAGCAGTTTTCACCCCTAACCCTTCCCTCACCCTGCACACTTTCTTTTGGTGAATTCCATCTTGATTGTCTTTTGCCCTTTCATCTTGTCATCTTTGCTGGTTTGTCTTTGGAAGATTTATTTTCCTTTGCATTCCTGCTCTTGGTTTCTGTTGGAATATGCTGTGGATTGCTGGACCTTTCCTGAGTAGTAAAACCCTGATTTAAACAAGCCATAAATAATATTTGTACCCTGTGCTCTGTGGGTTTAGATGTTTCAGGGACTGAGTCTGATTAATTCAAATTGGGGTTTCAGGGATGTCTTCAATCATGCTGCAGAATATCACTTAAAACATTTAATTATTCAATGATATTAATTGATCTGCAGCCTGTCTCTCTACTAATCTGATACAGCAAAGTTTGCAGATTGCTGCTGAGAGCAGGATTGTGGTGGAGCAGCTTTCAGAGTGCAGCAGAAAAGCCTTTGTGTAACCAAGTTAAAATGATAGATGCTCCCCCTGTTAAGTGGGTTCACGTTATCATTTTGTTTGCAGATGTCAAAAGCTCATTAATTTCAAGTCTAACTCCCCACCTTGCTGCTTCAAATTGCTTTTAAATTACACATGAGCTGATCAATCTTGAAAAGCCCAAATTAAAAACTCAGCTGAGGGCACATTTCAAGGCCACAGACCCAGCACTTCATTCTAATCTGTTTTCCACAGACAAACCTCCCACTCCAGCAGAACTGGGGGGAGAGGAAGTTGTAGAGACTTGAATATTTCTGGGAAGGTGGAGAGGAAAGGAAAAGGTGGAAACAGGGAACTATATTTAAATAATGACCTATTAACATTACATGGTTTGAGCTATTAGATACAGACTTAGGGTTTGTGGTGGTGAGATGATGGGTTGTGTCATTATGGGGTGTTTTTTAAGGAGGAACCTCAAATCCTGGGGTCAGTTTTGAGCCCCTCATGACAGGAGAGACTTGGAGGGGTTGGAGGGTGACCAGGGAAGGGAATGGAGAATTCCTGAGGGGGATGGAAAGGGGCTCAGCCTGGAGAAAAGGGGGATCAGAAGGGGACAGCCAGGGGGATTTGGGATCTGGGAACAGGGACAGGAGGAGAGGGAACAGCCTCAGGCTGGAAATTTGGGAAAATTCCTCCCTGGAAAGGTCTGTCCATCCCTGGAGGGGTGTAAAGTGGAGGTGGCACTTGGGGACACTGGTGGCCTTGGCAGTGCTGGGGGATGGTTGGACTCCATAATCTGGAAGGTCTTTTCCAACCCAAACAATTCCATGATTCTGTGATTTTATTCCATTTTTAAGTCCTCAGTTTCAGCAGAGCACAGCATGACCTGGCACACACAGGAGTGCAGCTGAGCTCTCTGCAGCCACATTCTTCACTTTTCCCTTTTTTTTCATTTTTAGTGCCTTTAATAAGTGAACTGCCCAAGTTATTTATCAGTTTGTGAATGTGTAACTCGAGCTGTAATTTATCCTGAAGAACCTCAAGAACTGCTGCACTGCATCCAACTATTTACCCTTGAAATTTGGCCTCATTTACCAGAATTTTCCAAGGAAGAACCTGGAATATTTTCCTTGGAAAAATCACCGAACCCTCACAACTTTCTCTGTGAACTAAGTTTAACATTTCTGTTTTCAGGACTGGATGCTGTGTGCTCTCCCAGGGCAGTTCTGCTGTGCCCTTGATGGGATTTCAGGATTTCAGGCCATCCCTGAGGTTTTCCCCCTCATTCCAAAGGGAGCTGTAATCAGAACCAGCTCTGGGGCGTGGGAAAGGAGGGAAGGAAGGAACTGTCCTGGCAGACAGTGAGTGCAGAGCTGTGCCCAGCTGTGCAGGGCTGGGGGAAGGGACAAAACAAGAGGATTTTTTTCAGCTAGAAATGCAGTCACAGCTGGGTATTATTTTTTTCAGCAGTGTGGTAAATGGTTTTTTAAAAATGTTTGATTTTTCCTGAATTTAGATGTCTCCTAAATCTGAGCATAAACCATGTTTTGTGCTGTTTCATCCAGCACCTTTAACCGTCTTAAATATAATTTTATTATTCAAAGATATTTGATTCACTCTCTCTGAGGGAAATGAGTTGAACTGGTAGAGTTTCAATGTTGGGTAATGTACTTTTCACACATTCATGTCTATACAAAGAAATTGATTGTTGCCACCAAAAGAAATTAATCAAAGCCAACAGTACAAGACAAAATAGAGGAAAATATTTAAAATGTGTGATTTCAGTACAAATAACAATCAAGTCCCTGGATGGTTTGAATGGGAATAAAGCAAGGTGGGATTTGGGGATTTGATCAGAAGTGAAACTTCAGCCAGTTGATTTCAGTTCCTGGGGGCAGAAGGGGCTTTGTGGGGGAACAGAGGTTTTGGGGAAAGCAGGATGAAGAGAACCAGCAATTAAATTTTGTCATAAAAATTGATTTTCAGAGCTGGATCTGCCCTTGTTTTTAATGATTTGAGTGTGGCTGAGCTGTAGCTTTCACTTAGTTTTCAGCTCATTTCTCACCTGCTTTTATTTTGAGACACAATGTGGCTTTGGTAGTGGTTGTTGAGAGTTGGTTCCATGTGTGAGGATGAAAGAAAAATGGGGAATTTTAGAGAAAATATGAAACAAAGAAGGTGGATTTTTGGAGAAAATATAAAAGAAAAAAAAAGTGGATTTTTGGAGAGAGTAGGGAAGAAAAAGGGAGGATTTTTGGAGAGAGTAGGGAAGAAAAAGGGAGGATTTTTGGAGAAAGTAGGGAAGAAACGGGAGGATTTTTTGGAGAAAGTAGAGGAGAAAAAAAAGTGGATTTTTGGAGAAAGTAGGAAACAAAAAGTGGATTTTTGGAGAAAGTAGGAAACAAAAAAAAAGTGGATTTTTTTGGAGCTAGTATGAAACAAAAAGGTGGGGTTTTTTTAACAAATATGAAAGAAAAAAAGGTGGATTTTTAGAGAAACTGTTGTGTGTGTCCCCGAGGTGATGCAGCCCTTTGTTGATGGCTGCTGAGGAGCCACAAACAGCAATTGTTGTGGGGACATCCCTGACACTGCAGCCATTGATGGGCTCTGCCTGCAGCTCACAGGAACCTTTATCCCTGCGGGAAAACTGGAATTTTCCTCGGGGACAGAGGCAAAAAAACCCAAGGGGAAAATGAGGCTGTTGAGCAGATTTGTCCCATCCTGAGCAGGGCAAGGCAGGAGTGCAGGGAAGTTCCCTCTTCTCTCAGCCAAAGGCAGGTGATGACATTTTTTTGGGTTTTTTTGGGGGGGGTTTGTGTTTTATGGATTTGAGGTTTGTTTTTATTTTATTCTCACTAGGGTAGGAGGGTATGATGCTTTTCTTAAAAAATTCCTGCTAGTATTGGTGTTTTTATTGTGATTTTATGTTAAAAATCTGCATTATGTCCATGATGACTTGTATCTGTGGGATGCAAACATGGCAAAATATTGTGATTTCAGGCAGAAGAGGAACTTTTCAAGCTGCTTTCAGCACCTCAAATCAATAATCAGAATGATGCAGCACATCAGTGTCACAGGCAGCAATGCATTTGCAGAATTGCCAATTCAGGGATTTGCAGCAGTTGAGCAGGAGCTAATAAATTACCAAAGGTATTAAATAGATCCTGTTAATTTGCAGGGGCTGAAAAAGCAACAACCCTCCCAAACCACAGAGGCATTTGTGTCATTTCCAGCTCTGTGTTGTAAGAACTCCCAGGAGAAACTCTTAAAAGCACCAGGTGTTTTCTGGCTTTTTAAGTCTCCCTGGAAACATCCAAACAATTGCATTTTGTTGCTGCTCTCTGATCAGTGTTTCAAAGCTGTAACTCTTGTCTAATTGCAACACGGGATGTTTGGCAATAGGAAATTGAGAAAACTCCTTAAAATAGCTTCAAGCCTAAGTCATAAATACAGAATTAATTCTGGTTGTATCATGAGAGTAAATAGTGGTGATTGGTGATTGCAGTAAAATTAATTTTGGGGTTGTTGGGGCAGCAGTGTTGGTGTGTTTCCTCTAGTTTGGCTTTTAAAAAATTTATTTTAATTATGACCAAATATAAATAATTGAGCAAGAGTTGTGTTTGTGCCAGCAATACCCTGGTGTTGTTGGGTCCCAAAAAGAGGATTTTTCCATACAGAATCCCCACAGCCCATTTTGCTCCTGGATTCCTTGAGAGCTCTTAATTTTATCTCATTTTTCCCAAGTTGTACAAGCAGGTATCAAACATGTTTATGCAGATGTGGCTTTCTGCAGGAAGAATGGGCAAACAAGGCATGCCCTGTTTATCAATTTCTGGAGTGCTAAAATCATCTGTGTGTGCTTTGTTTCCAAGCAAACAAAATAGGGACAGTGGGGGAAGGATCTTGTTATTGGTGCTCTGGGATGCTCCTACTGCATTTTATTTTGAAATAGGCTTTAATATATCTGACCTGATACCCTGGGCAGGATAAGAAAATTCCAAGAGCATTGGTAGCCTGCTTTATTTTGGGAATGTCTCTGCTGGTGTTTGAGACTGTCTTGAGTGTCTGTCCATGAGCTTTTGGCCAGGTAGGATCAAATCTTTAAAACCTCTTTCAGATCTTCCACTTGGATTTGGAATGGATGAGGAATCTTCAAAATCCAGGATCCTGGAAGGGCCTAAAATTATATCCCAGCCTTGTGATCCAGAGATCCAAATCCAATTTATTTCTCCTTTCACCCTTGCATGAGGTCAGCACATTTATCCTGTGGCTGCCTGGCAAAGCTTTATCTGCAGTGCAGTTTGGTGTTAGCTGGATGCCCTGGAGCAGGCATCCAAATCACTGGGATTTCACTGCAGCCTGGGTTTAATGGAGCAGTTTGGGGGGTTTTCTGAGGCTCTTTTCCCAGGAGAAGGAGCAGCTCTTGCTGGGAATGCTCAGTTCTGGTTCCTGTGTGGGTGGGATGAGCCTGGCCCTTGTTACTCCTCATTTTCTGCTCATCTTTGGGACAGACCTCCTGGCCACTGATGCCTTCATTGGTGTAGTTTATACTGTGAGCATCTAAAAGGAGAATTCTGCTGGTTTCCATTGTCCTGTCCTGTTTTTTGTGCAGAACAAATGTGTTACATATTTTTGCTGAGTTGACCTCAGCTGCCCGTGGCCCATGAGGAGCCAAGGGAGGCTGTGAAGGCTCAGGTTCAGCAAAACTTGTGCTGCTCTTGGGATGAAATATTTACTCTGTTGTGAAATAATTGATGGGACTGGGCTGAGGCAGTTGTGTGTGAGGATGTGGAGCTGCTGGAGTGATGCAGAGGAGGCCGTGGAGATGCTCTGAGGGCTGGAGAGGAGAAGGATCCAGGGAAATCTCAGAGTCTAAAGGGCTCCAGGAGAGCTGGAGAGGGACTGGGGACAAGGGATGGAGGGACAGCACACAGGGAATGGCTCCCACTGCCACAGGGAAGGGATGGGTGGGATTTTGGGCAGCAATTTCTGGCTGTGAGTGGCTGGCACAGAGAAACTGTAGCTGCCCCAGAGCATCCAAGGGTGCTCTGAGCTGATGGATCCTGTGTTGCTCATGGCTGAACCCATCTGTGCAGGCACATCTGCCCTAGAGTTTGGAGTTTTTGAGAGAAAAGTTCATCTGGAAGGCAGGCTCTGTTATTTGAACCTTAACCAAGTCACAGAGGGTGTTTTCTTCATGGAAAAACAGAGCCTGTGCCAAAAGCTGGGCATAACTCTGCATTGAAGGAGTGGGAGCCTGTGGAGAGTCCAGTCTGCTTCTGGATGAAACCCCTGCCTTTTGTGGAGCTCTCTCTGTGAAAATGTCATGCACTGGATGTCCTGGCAGCAGTCCTCAGCCCTGAACAACTCCTGGGCTTCTCTCAAGATTTACCCACATCCACTTCACATTTCAGCTTGGATTGTACAGCTCCTTCCTCAGCAGAATTTGCAGAACAGTGAGAGTCTTGTGTGTTTGTGAGGAGTTTTTATCCATTCTTGTTTCAGCCTCCCACCAGTAGTTGTTGTTTGGATTTCTGGCTGTTTATCCAGCCTTTGAACAGGAATATCTGAGTTCTCCTGGAGCCAGCAGGAGTAATGGCTTAAGGAGGAATGGAGTTCACCATTTCTTTTTGGATTATTGTGCTGAAGAATGGCTGAAATAAGGAAAAATTGATACAAATCTGAGTTTTCATCTCCCATATTGAACAAATAATGGTTATGGCTTTTACAGGAAGGTGTTAGGATGGCAGCATCCAAGCAAAAAGGTCAAAATCCCTGCAGGACAAACCCAGAATCTTCAAATGAAGGAAATTTTCTGTCAATGCAAACAAGAAGAGTTCCCTGAGGGCAGTAACTTTTAATTTATTCATTCAGTGTTACAGAAAACAAACTTGGAAGCAATTTCTTCTCCTTGAAGCATCTCTGGAGGATGCTGTCCTCCTTCCTGTGCACTTCTCCAAGGAAAAATCCTCTCCACTGGGCTCAATATGTGGAGTTGGAAGGCAGAGAAACAGTTTCACATCATGTTAATCCTAAAACATAAAGGAAAAGGCACTATAGGTGAACTTGGCATCACTTTTATTATAAAAATTGACAATTGTGTGGGGGAAATCACATCCCCTGTATATCATGAAGTGACAAAACACCTCTGTGAGTTTTGCTGCTGGGGCTGAGGAAGGGCTGGCAGGGTGGAGATGAGGGCAATAATCAAACATTTCCTGCTGTTGAGGTGACTGTGAGAAAGCCCCAGTTGAAATCTCAGTGCCTCAGAAAGGAGAGATTGTGTGTGCTTATCTGGAAGTTCCCTTTCCTCCTGGCTGATAACATTCTGAGGAGAGCAAAAAATAGGAACTGCCATCCCCAGCCTCGTGTTAAGGCTTTGGGAGCAGCTTTTCTGATGGAAAAATATATTCTTGTAATAACTCTGGGCACAGTCTGGTGTTGAAGTTGTGTTATATGGGATGTGGAAGGGGGAATTGAAGGAAATTAACTTTTCTCAGGGATCTGAGGTGGATCCCAGGCTGCAGCAGGGAGGGAAGGAGGGTTTGTGCTTCTGTTCCCATCACACTCAGCAGGATTATTGTGAATTTTGTGCTCTCTTTGGGGGGATGAGAGGAGCTGCCCCTCCCTGGCTCCACCAGGAGCTGCCTCACCCATCCCAATCTTCCCTTTTGTCCCAGGAACCAGGATGGGACAGAGAATTTTCACCAGGAAAAATTCAAAACCAACCAGAGGAGACAGATGAAGCTGAAATAAATGACATAACTGAACTGCTGCTGGTGTTTTGTCTGAGTGAAGGATGTTCTGGTTATGTCAGTGACTTCCCAAAATTGTTAACAGGTTTCTCCCTGTTGTCAGCTCCCCTGAGCTGCTGCTCTCTGAGGATGTAGAACATTTTTTTTTTAAATCCCATCAGGGAAATGTTTCCTTCTGCAGGGCCTTTCCCATCCTGACTTTAATAATGAATTTATTCCTTTTAACCCAGATATTTTCCTGGCCTGGCACAGCAAACCCTGGTGCAGGGTGGCTGGGGGAGCTCTCAGCTGAAAATGAGAAATCCTTTGATCTTGGTGCTTGTTTTTGTGCTGTTTGTGTTCCTGCACGTTTTCCCAGTGCTGGGAGCTTGGTGTGACAGTGAAAAGAACATTTCCCTAAAGCTGTGGGGTCTTCTGGGTGGTTATGGGATGGTTTAGATGGATTTGGGATCATTATTGGGTGGTTTAGGTGGCTGTGGGGTAGTTTAGAGGGTTATTGAGTGGTTTTGGGGTATTTTAAGGGATTTTAGGTGTCACTAGATTGGCATTTTTAGGGTGTTTCAAATGGCTATGTGATGTTTTAGAAGGCTGTGGGGTGTTTTAGGGGATTTGAGGTATTTTAAATGGCTTTTAAGTGGCATTAGGGTGTTTTGGATGGCTGTGGGGTGACTGGGGTATTTAGCTGGCTGTGCTGTGCTTTCAGATGTTTATGGGGTGTTTAGATGCCTGTTGGATTTTTTTGGGTGTTTTATATGGCTGTGGGGTGGTTTAGGTCCTTATGGGGTGGCTCCTGGATGTTTTAGATTGCCATGAGATGGTTTAGATCATTATGGGGCATCTGTGGGGTGTTTTAGATCATTAATGGGATGGTTATGGGGTGTTCAGGTGGTTATTAGATGTTTTAGATGGTTATGGGGTAGCTGTTGGGTGTTTTAGGTGGTTGTGGGATCTTTCAGATGGCTGTGGAGGGGTTTAGATGGTTATGGGGTGGTTTATTTGGTTATGGAATTGCCATGGGTTGCTTTAGGTGTCTTTGGACTAGTTTAGATGATTATTGGGTTGCCATGGGATGGTTTAGTTGGTTATGGGACTGCCCTGAGATGCTTTAGGTGGTTATGGGGTGCTTTGGATGGTTATGGGATTGCCATGGGGTGGTTTGGGTGGCTGTGGGGTGGTTTGGATAGTTATGAGGTGGTTTGGATGGTTATGGGGTGGCTGTGGGGTGCTTTGGGTGGCTATGGGGTGGTTTGGATGGCTATGGGGTGGTTTGGATGGTTATGGGGTGGCTATGGGGTGCTTTGGGTGGTTATGGGGTGGTTTGGATGGTTATGGGGTGGCTATGGGGTGGTTTGGGTGGCTATGGGGTGGTTTGGGTGGCTATGAGGTGGTTTGGGTGGCTATGAGGTGGTTTGGATGGTTATGGGGTGGCTATGGGGTGCTTTGGGTGGCTATGGGGTGGCCCATAGGATCCCTCCAGGGTGACTGAACCCCAGTTTATTTCCTGACATTCCAAGTTATTTCCAACGTGTTCTGTGCCATGGATTGGTGCAGAGCTGAGTCACCAAGTTTTTCTCCTGTTGATTTATCAAATAACTGCTGAAAGCTTCTCATTAGCAAATACTAATTCTATTCAAATTCTAAATTTTAAATTCCATTTAAAGGAAAAAAAAATCCAAAAAACCTTTCCTCTGTGCACATCCCCTGTTATCCTCTCCAGAATTCCCATTCCTCCTCCAATCCAGAGGCAGATCCAGAGCTCCTAAAGCAGAACCCCAAAGTGTTTTCTGCAAACACCCATCCCTTGTTGAGCAGTATTTACATCAAACATGCTGACACCACTCTGGGGAGATTGAGTAGGATGCTTTCTCAGCTGTTGAAATTTGCACACGAGATGGAAGATGTTTTGATTAAAAGAAGGGTTAGCTGAATATTTTTTTTCCCATTTATTCCCATGTGTCAAAATCAAAGCAGAGTTTCTCCAGGCATTTTGCCCATTTTCTTTCTTTTTTTTTTTTTCCTGTTCCTCTTGTTCAGTTGTTTGGATTCTTTCCCTCAAGGTTGGGATTTTTGTGTATTTTTTTTTTTTTCCTCACAGCAGAGGAATTCAGTTATTTAAGGAGATAAATACATATTAAAATGCCTTTTAGACAGAAATAAACACTATGCCTGGGTTTAGCTTCCTGTTTATTTCGGGGAGAGTTTGTAAATCCATTCTGGAATTTATTGGATAGGCAACAGTGAACTGGGAACAGGCAGGGGAAACCAGGGGGATTTTCCAGGCCATGTCCTCCTGCTGGAGGAACAGAAAAAGAGAGCAGTAATAATTTATTCTGATCTGATCTGAAGCCATTCCTGTGATAACATTTCTCTGTGTGTCATTTGTTGATTTTTTTTTTTTTAATTTTTTTTTTATTTTTTATTTTTTATTTGAGCTGCTTTTTTAAAACCTGCTGTCAAGGAGGAGAAATCCAACTTTTCAATCAGTGCTGGAGCTCCTTGGAATCCTGAGATGGGATCTCATCTCTCCTTTTCCCCTGCAGTGAGCAGGATTGTTGCCTTTGTTGTTCCTTTATTATCTGCTCTCTGAGTGCCTCTGGCCACTGAGAAACTGGAGCAAAAAGCTTTTTTTAGCAAGTAGAGCAGAATTTTCATAATAAACCCAATCTCGTGCCTCCTTTGGGGAGAGTCAGGGAAGGAGGGTTGGAATGGAACTTCAAGGAGCCTCATCCTAAAATCCCTCCACGGGTTTGCTGCTGCCTGGATTAGAGGAGCCTTTAATTTGCTTTTAATTAAAATGATTTTCATTTATTCTGGGCTTTTTTTTGGTGGTCCCGAGGCGCCTCACAAACTTGTGATGCTGTATAGAAAACACAAAATGCAATATTCATGTGCTGCTGAGATTTCACCTGGAAGCTGAGGATTAAAGGGAGTTTTTCTTTTTTTAAATTGTTTTTTTAGAGTCTCAGATCTCAGTTACAGAGCAGCTTTTCAAGCACTGCTGTTGTACATGTTCTCAATGAGTTGTAGTCCAAAGTGTAAACACTGCCCTTCCATAAATAGCTTATCTGGATTCTATATTTAAATAGCCAGGGCTTTGTTTTTGCAACCTCATTCAGTGAGAAAGGAAAAAAAAAAAAAAAAAAAAGTAAATACATTTTTTCTTTCTTTATATATTTTTTTTTTCAAAAAGGAAATGCACCTATTGCAGAAAATTCCCAAAGGAAATGATGGATTAAAATGGAAAGTTTTGCATAGCTTGTAAATAGTTATGCTAATTATCATTTCAATAGTTGGCCTTAATACAATGCAGATATTAAAAAAATGAGAAGAACCCTTTCTTAAAGGAGACTGTGCTACAATTTAATTGTGTATTCCACAATAACTGCTAAGGAGGAGAAGAAATAGAATTTTTTTTTTTTTTTTTTATACTTTTAAAAACTACTTTTTTGGTGGTTTCTTTCTTTTTGCTCTTTTGTTGAGGCATAAACCCTGGATCAGCACAGAAACCTGAGGAAATCCAGGGAATATTATGGACAATGCAGTTTCAGGGATGGGTTTGATGTCCCAGCAGAGGTGGCAGAGGAATAACAGAGAGGGGGAAACTGGCAAGAGCAAGGAATTTTTCCAGAGCCATGAAAAGTTGTTATATTCTTGTTTTGGGAGGAGAAGAAATGGTAGCAGAGAAGATGCTGAGATTTTATTTTTTGTGTTTTTGTGAGTTGGGGATTGGTCCCTTTTCCCAAGTAATAGCACAAGAGGAAATTACTCAAGTTGTGCCAGGGGAAGTTCAGGTTGGATATTTGGAAAAATTCCTTTATGGAAAGGAATTCCAGCCCTGGCAGGGATGGAGCCCCCGTTGCTGGAGGGATTTAAAGTGGTTGTGGCACTTGGGGCCATGGTTGGACTTGATCTTGGAGGGTTTTTCCAACCTGAACAATTCCATGTTTCTGTGAGTTTGGGCAGCTCTCATTTACAGCTGGCACATTTTGTGAGGGCTCTCCCCAGTCTGCTGGAGGCAGAATTTCCCTCTGTGCTTTCAGGCAGTGGTAGAAATTTATATTTCTATGAATTTTTCATGTCTGGTATTTAAGAGGGAAAACCAGAACAAAGTCCTTAAGCACAAAATAAAGATGGTGTTATTTCTTAATAAAGTTGTGTCTTGAAAAAAAAAAAAGCTCTTCTGCTGTCAAAGAAGAAAACCTGAAACTTTTGTTTGTTTACAGAGTCTGAAATTCCCCTGTTCAAATTTGGGGAAGCAAAAGGCCCTTTTTGAGGATGTCCCAGCAGAACAGTGAGCAGCAGATTTTGCCATAATACTCTTTTTGTTCCCCAAATGAATGCAGCAGTGTTTGCTCCTATGGAGGAGCTGCTCAGACAGAGGTCACAGAGGTTGCTCACATCCTTGGATGTGCTCAGCACTTGCAGAGCTTGAGATTTTTGGGGTTTTTTTTTGGGATTTAACTTCAAAATATTGCAATGTTTGCATAGGCAGGGACACCTTCTACCATCCCAGCCTGGCCTTGGACACTGCCAGGGATGGAGAAACATCTGAGGGTTTCATTTTCTGGCTTTGGGGTTTGTTTTTCTCTTTTTTCCACCCTTGTTTCCCAAACCTGTTGCTCTACAATCAATCCCATGAACTCTCAGTGTTATTTTCTGCTAAAACTGGTCAGTAAAGGTGATTAGCTGAGAGCTAATCAGTGAGATACACAAAGCACGGTGTCTCCTCCTTCTCCCTGCTGTGTCCTCTCCTGCAGCACATTCCTGATGCTTGAATCTTTATTCAGGGCTGGAGTGGATTTTTTCCAATAAGAAATTGCTTGCAAACTTTGGCCTGAGAATCCAACAGAATTTCTGTTCTATAGAAATACATTAGGCTGTAGAAAATATCTATATTCAAATGGCATTTAGGAAGTAAAGCTGGGCAGGCCTTTAATTTTTTTAATTATTTTTAATTATTATTTTTAATGGGCTCTTGCATTGAGTAAAAATTAAAAAGATGGTTATAACCATCTAATGGAACCACTGTGCCCTGTAAATAATAATGAATGACTGGTTTGGGGCTGTGCTCAGGGTGATTCTTGGGGAATTTTAGGCTGTTGGGATGATGGAGTTGGCAGCAGCCATCCACACCCAGCTTTATTAAGAGCCAATTAATTTCTGTCTTTGTGGTGAGACCCCACAGTTGGGTGTTTGGAATGACTTTGAATCCATCTGTGTTGCATCTCTGTGTCCCATTGTTCCACCCAGCCCAGATGTTGGGAAATCAATGGCTGGAAGGAGCTGGAGCTCCAGTACAAATGGTTATACTGGAAATGAGGATTGTGTGGAGCTCTGGGGAGGTTGGATGAAATGGGTTTCCTGGAGGAACATCAACACCCCAATGAGGGGACCCCAAATGCTGTGGGAGCCCTGTGCTCTCCATCCCTGTCTGCTGCTTCCACCCTGTGCTGTCAGGGGGAATCAGAACCTCCAGGAAAATGGGATTTGGGCTGTGCTGCTGTCAGTGGATGAGTGTTGTGGAAATCCCTTTGACTCAGCTCCTGATCTGCAGCCTCAGCACAAGAGAAGTTCCTATCAATGGTCCAGGCTTGATAAAACCCTCCCAGGCTTCCCCAAACCAGAGTCCCCTGGGGTTTTAAAGGTGAGGGGGGTCCATGGAGAGGAGATTGCCAGGATAACCCAGGAAAGGCTTGGCCAGCTCAGGACTGAGTGCCTCAGTTTTGTCTTTTCAGTCATGTGTGGAAGGAAGTTCCTTAATGAGCACAGAGCAAAAGTCATTTTCATAATTACTGTTCTAAAAGACACTCACAAAATACTAATGATGAATTTGCTTGACAGTTCCTGGAAAACCTAAACTCAAGCCCAGCTTCCAGAGAAGATTGGCCTGAGTGGTGTCCAGAGCTCATTGCCAAGCTGTGATCAGCTTTAAAATCACTTGGAAAGTTTCTTGCAGAGCGTGCAGCCTTTTTGGTAGAAGCAATTAATTCATGTCAGGTGGAAATGGGGACTTCTTGGGGTACAAATAAGCTGGATCCAAGCATTGATTGATTTTTTTTTTTAATTATTATTAATTTTTATTTGCTGTTTTGATGAGAGGCTGTGGACTCTGGGATATAATTGCACTCCTGTCAGGGAGCATGCAGGCTGAGCTGTCTGCATTTCTGCTGCAGTGAGTTGTGGTGGCATTTGCAAGTTCATCTCCCTGGGGTGCTTGAGGCAAATGGTCAAAAACATCAGCAATTGCAGCTGCTGGAATAACTGAGGCTTGTAAAGCTTTTTATATTCATCAAAAAGCAATTTCTGTTGGGGTTTTTTTAAAGATTCAGCACGAGGGCTGGATGTTGGTTAATGTGTGCATCCAAAAAATCCTAACAAACATCCATGGAAAACATGCAAAGCCTGACCTCTGAACACTGTGTTTTCTTCCTGTTTACATTGGCCCAGCCCCTTAAAAAAAGATTTATTTTGTTGTGCAGATGATGACCAAATAAACTCCCATCTTGTGTGAGGTAGATACTGAAACTTGGCAGGGTTCTGCAGGTTCCTGACCTTCCAGGGGCTCGTTCAGGACTTTGTGCTGAGAACATCATCTCACTGCTGGCAAGGGCACTCCAGACAAACTCAGCAGGGAGATTGACCAGCAGCTGCTCCTCTTTTAGTGCACACAAATGTGGCAGGGAGGTGTTTGCACATCCTTTTCCAGCTTTTCCATCCTTTTCCTCTGGCTGAGGCTGAAGTGCTTGCTCAGCACGGTGCCAGATGGCTCTGGCTGGGAGAGCTGCTGGGCTGGAGGGCACAAAAACACATCCAAAAACCTCCTGGGGCTGGCCAGAGCCAAAGTCAAGGTGAGGATGGTGCCTTGAGATGCTGGAATAAGGGTTAAAGGAATAAAGCAGGGATTTATTAAAAGTCCTTTAAAGTATTCACCTTGGGCAGTGCAAGAGCCCAGCCCTGGCTCCACCCAAGATGGACTCAGAGTCAGGAGTTTCACACTTTTATAAGTTTGGGTCCATTTCCATATTGGGGTTCATTGTCCAATTCCAGCTCCAGGTTCTGCAGTCCCACCCTCCCAGATTCTCTCCTGTTTCACTGTTGTTTGTGTTGAAGCTGCAGCATGTCCTTGGTTCTGGGCTGGGAAAGAAATGTTTTGTGTGACTGAGCTGGGAGGAGAACTGGCTAAACTTTAGATGGAGTTCAGAGTTATATCCTAATGCAGTACAGAATCTGAAAAACATAAATAATAAAACTTAAGGCATTATTTCTCCCCTCTCAGTAGCTCCTGTTTGTCTGTCCTTCCACAGAACCCAGGATTTTTGTGGAGAACAACCTGGAGAAGGGCAAGGGCTGAGGTAGGGAGGAAAGTCATGGAGAGCTCCAAACTGAACTCTAGCCCAAAGTGCAGAACAAAAATAAAACTGGTTCTTTGAGGGCAAATAGCAGCTGGATTTACGGGGAGAAGAAAATTCCCTGTGGTTGTTGTGCAGGAGCCTTGGGGCTGCAGCATCCCCTCCTCAGGATATGGGGCAGGATGATCCTGCAGGTTCTTCTCACCTCACCCACTGTGTCTCATTTTTGTCCACCTGAAATCCTGAGCAGGGAGCTCTGCATGAAAGGAGTGACTTGTTACTGCTAATTGAGAATTAAGGGGGAAAAAAAAGTCATTGGAATGACTTGGGAAAAGGGATTCCAGCTGCACTTGGGCACAGAGAGTGTTATTCCAAAATGCTGGAGGCCCTGACACTTCTTATCATCAGTGGGCTTAATTAGTGCTTAATTAATTATTTTTAATAATTATCATTAGTCTAAGCAAATGGTTGGCATTTCTTTCAGAGTCTGTGTTGCCAGAATGGTGGGGCTGGTGGCAGCAGTGCTGCTGCTGTTCTGGGGGAGTTCACTGCCTTAAAACACCCTGTGCTTCCAGCAATTCACTGAATTATATTCTCACTTCATTCTCATGAATAATTGTGCTTTTCATGCTGCTGTTTTAATCATGCTGCTGCAGAGTGGGAAATCAAACCAATTCTGTTGATTCAGAGGAAAGTAAAACTTTACATTTATGCAATGTTTAAATTATGAGTGCTTGTTACAGGCTGGAGGGCAAAGGGAGAAGCTCAGTTTCAAATGTGGAATGTTGTTTTCCTAGAATGGAAATGGGATCCATAGACTTAGTGAAGTAAAAGCATCACTACAGTCCATAGGTTAGGAATTTAAAGAAATGAGTCAATACAGTTATGTTAATTGGTTTGTGGTTTTAGTGATGCATTTTGCAGAGGTGGCTGAGCATGCACTAATTAAATCTCAGGTAGAAGTTGTGTGCTATGGTTTGGTTCAGATCTTTGTGTTGGAGCAGGGAAGGATTCCCCTTTGCAGAACAGAAACCTCTGCAGGCATCCAGTATTGACAGAAAATGTATTTAGGGCTGGATCTGCCTAGAAGGAAAAAGTTGGGAAGCTGCACAGAAAATTATGCAGATGAATTTCAAATTGTGTTCTGCTGGGTTAGGAATGCTGGTGGGTGAATCATTGGGAAAGCTCCTGTGGCCTCTTTTGGGCAATTTTTGGAGAATTGCTGCAGTGCCAGAGCAGGGAGGTGTGGGCTCAGCTCTCAGCATCAACCACCTCTTATAAATACATTTTATGGTATTGGCTTTTTCCAAATATTGGGGTGAATACTGCATGTGTGGTGTTGAAATGGATTTTTAGGATGTAGTTTTGTTTAGGAGTGCTTTGTAATAAGTGAACTGCCTGCAGGTGAAGACACCTGCTACTGATACACCAGTGACCATCTGTGGAAATTGAAGATCACAGCCCAAATTAAGACTGATAAAAAAATAAATTAAAACCACAGCCAAGAAACATGCATGCTCTGAAAAGGTGGACTCAAGGAGTAGCTGTGTAAAACAGTACCTGGAATATAAAAATAGTTTATAGAAAGGTTTGGAAATGTATGATGGGTCTGTGAATATGCAAAAGGCTGATGAATTTAAGGGGTTTTAAAAGTTTGTGTCTGACTTGATGATCTCAAAGGTCTTTTCCAACCTGTTCTGTGACTGGTTCTGCAGCACCCTCCCAGTTTCACCAGTTTGTACTGGGTGGGTTTGAGGGGTGTGAGGTCCTTCCCTGGAATCTCATCAGGGGATGCTCACTTGGAGCAGACTGAGTGTCCCTAAACCTCCCTGTCCATCCTTTTCCCATCCCCCTGGAGGAGGGCATTTCTTTATTCCTGTTAACCAGGAGCAGTATTGGGGCAGAAAAATTAAAAGGCAGCGAAAGGGATTTACCTGCTCTCAGCTCCCCACCTGTGTCCCATACATCAAATACAAAGAAGTCAAGAACTTCAGTTTTATATTTTCTAAACATTATATTTTTGGATGTATTCTCCATCACAGCATTATTTACAGTGGTTATAATTTGGGAAATAAGGAGAAAACCCCCCAGTGTCTTGCTGCTCCACATGAATTCATCTTTTTTTGTCATTACTCCTGAAGCAGAAGCTTTCCTTTACTACTGAAGAATCAACTTGCACACTGTTTATTAAAACACTCCCTGCAGGTCCATCTTCTGCTGCCTCAAAGTCACTTTAAAAAGGGCTTTGCCTTATCTCAGTAGCACATCTTGGGAAGTCATTTAGTGAGCAAATTGCCAGTTAATTGCCTTGATCTGCTGGTGAGCAAGATGCTCAAAATGAACTGTTCTTAATCATGATATCAAAATATCACTTCTGTTCTGTTAATGAGCCTGCTGTGAAATAGGATATGTTTTTTAAGGAAGAGACTTAAGCTGATCTCATTTGCTTTTTATTTTTAGTTAATGCCTTTAGTTGGTTTCCTGAAAGAATCAGAGCTCTGGGTGTGTGAGAGGGGAAACCAAAATTTCCAGGATCTGTGGATGGTAACACTGAAGAATTTTCCATACAATAAATTTTGAGGCATCTCTCAGGATTTTAAGTTGATTGCAAAGATTCTGTTCAGACATAGGAGGGTCCATTTCACAGAATGTTTATGATTTAATTTCACCTCTGCAAAAACTTTATAATTTGTACTTGACCTGTGGACAGAAGGGAGCCAGCATGATTCCATTTTGTGTGGGTTTGGGCTCTGTTCTTATTTTGGGTTTTTATTTTTATGTGGGTTTATTTTGGTTTTTTATTTTTTATGTGGGTTTTTATATTTAAGTGCTTGTTTTTGCAGAGTAGGATTGACTTGGTGTTGACCTAAGTTTAGTGACCATGAATTTTGGCTGTAATTAGACTTGACACTCTGCTCTCCAGAAATATGTACTTTAAATCTCCAGAAATGCATACTTCAATTGTATATATATATACACACATATACATATATATATAAATATAAAATAGATATATATGTATAGATACATAAATAGATATATTTCTGTATTTTTATGCAGCTTAGTTCTGTGATATGGCCAGAAAGTTAAGACAATAAATAGGTGCAAAATCAGCCAGAAATAAGTTACAATCTCATTATTTCATCCAATTTATTTTTCAGCAATATGAGTGTGATCCTTTTCAGGAAAGGAATGTGGCACAGTTGGAATATTTAAGAATCCCAGACTTGTTTAGGTTGGAAAAGAGCTGTAAGATCATCAAGCCCAACAATTCCTGCAGTTTTGTCCCATGTCCCCAAATCCCTGCAGGGATGGGGACTCCAGCAGCTCTGCCAGGGCTGGGAAAACCTTTCCATGAAGAATCTCCCCAAATATTAAATTTAAACCTCTCCTGTCCCTGTTCCCTGGGAGCAGAGTCTGACCCTTGCTGGTTCCTGTCAGGATTTGTGGAATTTGTTCCCCCTGAGCCTCCTGCTGGAGTATAAAATAAATAGAATTTATTTCCATGGGTGTGATTTTTGCTCAGAGCTGCTGGGCTGCTGCCTCTGCTCAGGCTGAGCTCAGCTTTTTGAGACAGCTACCTTGGAAGAGAATGGATTTAAAAAGCACATCCCAAGCTCCAAATCCCTGTGCCCCAGGGCAAGCTTCCCTTCCTGATGTGATGGGCAAGGCAGGGGTGAGTTTCAGAGGAGGAAATGCAGCTTCCTCCTGTTTCTCTCCCTACAGATGGATATTTATCTTTTTATATATGTATATTATTGTTTTTTTTTTGGTGGAAAAGTGTGTGAGAAGGCTGAGATCTCAGGGATAATCCTCACTGGAGTGTGCAGTTCTGCTTTGTGAGCAAATCATCCTCATTTTCCTCTCCTGATGGGAAGGGACTGACTTGGAGCTCACAGATTCAGGCCATGGCTTTGCAGCTGCCAGCACCATTTCTGAACAGCAGATCTCTTCAGCTCTTCCATCTACTGAGGCTTTGAGTTCAAAAATCTTCCTGATAGCACATTTATCTGCCTTTTCCCCAGTTTCTCCTCAATTAGCAGTTGCCAAAGGAAAGGCTCTGTGGTTGTTAAACCCACAGAGCACAGGGATGATCTCTCACCTCTCCTTTTCCCATCACCCTGCTCAAAATGAGCTGCTGTGGCTTCCCAGGGTGTGATTTCCTTGCTTTTTGTACATCCCAAAGGCTTTAAAAGAGCTTTGCCATCTCTCAGAGCATGATCTTGGTCCTTTCAAATGCCACAGCCTAAAAATGTAAAATGATTAAAATTATTCTGCCTGGGAGATAAAAGCCTGGTTGTTTTTTCCAGGGGGATCTGCTGTCTCAGCTTTGTGCATCTTTCCCAAACACAGAATTTCTGTTCTTCCTTCCCTTCCCTACACACATGAAGATGTGGAGATGGGATTTGGGTTTAATTTCCTCCAATGTGTCCAAACCAGATTTTGGGGAGAGGGAGAAGAGCTGAGCCTCAGTTTCCCAGGCTGGTTTTCCCCTGGGAGCTGGTGTGGGATTCTGCTGACACAACACTTGGAGGGAAGAGGAAAATTGCAGGAAAAAAAGAATTTCTGTGATTTCCCCTTCCATCCTCCCCCAGTCTTTGCAAGCAGGGTGTGATGAGGCTGAGGGCTGCCCATGGAATATTTTATTTAACTGTACCATGAGTAGATTTTTCTCTGATATTTTCTGAGATACAAATACATGGCCAAGTCCTCTGGTGAATAAAAGAGGGGATTTCACTTTGTTGCAGCTTCAGCCAGTCATTGATCAGCCTGAACATTTATTTTCCAGTCACAGGAGGAAAAATTTGATGTTATAGCATGGCCAGAGCTTGTCAGGTTATTCCATTGAATCCATGGGGTGAGCTTTTATCACATGTTAAAGCCACAAGCAAAATATTCAGCAATCAGCTTTTCCATCCTCAGTGTGGGACTGCACAATCTGAATTTATTCTATAAAAACCTCTCCCCTTTTTTCTGGGCTGATCTATCCTCAAAGACAAGTCTGAGAGGCAGCAGAATTCAACTGATCTGAAAAAATGGATCCTGTGGGGCAGCAGCTCTTGGGCATCTCTGCATCAGCTGGGAAGGAGGTAAATAAAGGGAAGGCAAATAATGTTTAATTGTAGGTCTTGCTGAAATGTAGCTCATCTGGTTAGGTTGAAGGACTGAAAATTAATCAAAATTATCTTGATAAGCTGTCTGTTGATTGATTTGGAACAAGCACTCCAGGAATATTAAATAAAAATTAAAAATATTAGAGGAGAACTGTAGAACAGCAAAATATGAATTATTTGGGGGGAATAACATTTGGAGGATCTCCTTCCTTGGTTTCCTGGGCCTGTATTTTTTTACTCTAAAATATACCTGTGTGAGATTTGTTTCTGTGAAACTGGGACTGTGGTTTGGGCTTAGAACTGTGGGGATGTGTTTGTGCTTTGGAGATTGTGGTCCAGATTGACCAGGGAAAAAATTCCCCAAAATCCCTGGAGCAAGGAACACAAAGAGCTGGAAAGATGCTGGAAATAGACTTTCAACAAACATAGAAACTTGCTTTGAAAGTTTCCTTGCTTTAGAGAAATTAATTTGTTATGGTGTGGGAAGGACTAGTCAAAACATGAGATAGAAATGTGAAACAAACAGAAGAAGTGAAAATATTGGGGGGGTTGTGTTTACAAATGATCCTGCTGGAGACTCTGGTGGTGCTATTCCAAATTTCATTGGGAGGGTTGTTCAGAGGAAGGTTGGCTGCTTTATTTCATATCCTCTGAGGCTGAAAGTGTCATTTCAGGAATTTCAGAGCCTTTCTGTGTGGTTTGGGTTGGAAGGGACCTTAAAGTTCACCCAGTTCCATCTCCAGCCATGGGCAGGGACATCTTCCACTATCCCAGGCTGCTCCAGCCTGGCTCAGGACACTTCAGGGATGGCAATCTGTGCCAGGGCAGCATTTATTTTCCTGTATAATAATATTATTGTAATCTGTATAATATTCTCTGGAGGAAGCTTGGGAGCAGCCAAGCTCTGTGCAAGCCTTGGGTGCATCAGTGGCTGGGGACACCTCAGTGTCCCTGGGATCCCCTGGCAGGGGACAGAGCCATTCCCAGGGGACAGAGCCATTCCCTGGGTTCCCCTGGAAGGGAACAGAGCCATTCCCTGGGGACAGAGCCATTCCCTGGGATCCCCTGGCAGGGGACAGAGCCATTCCCAGGGGACAGAGCCATTCCCTGGGATCCCCTGGCAGGGGACAGAGCCATTCCCAGGGGACAGAGCCATTCCCTGGGATCCTTTGGCAGGGGACAGAGCCATTCCCATTGTCCCTGGGATCCCCTGGCAGGGGACAGAGCCATTCCCTGGGATCCCCTGGCAGGGGACAGAGCCATTCCCAGGGGACAGAGCCATTCCCTGGGATCCTTTGGCAGGGGACAGAGCCATTCCCTGGGGACAGAGCCATTCCCTGGGATCCCCTGGCAGGGGACAGAGCCATTCCCTGGGAACAGAGCTATTCCCTGGAAACCTTTGGCAGGGGACAGAGCCATTCCCAGTGTCCCTGGGATCCTTTAGCAGGGGACAAAGCCATTCCCTGGGATCCCCTGGCAGGGGACAGAGCCATTCCCAGGGGACAGAGCCATTCTTAGGGGACAAAGCCATTCCCTGGGATCCCTTGGCAGGGGACAGAGCCAATCCCAGAGGACAGAGCCATTCCCTGGGATCCTTTGGCAGGGGACAGAGCCATTCCCATTGTCCCTGGGATCCCCTGGCAGGGGACAGTGACATTCCCAGGGGACAGAGCCATTCCCTGGGATCCTTTAGCAGGGGACAGAGCCATTCCCTGGGATCCCTTGGCAGGGGACAGTGACATTCCCATTGTCCCTGGGATCCCCTGCCAGGGGACAGTGACATTCCCATTGTCCCTGGAGTCCCCTGGCTGGTGCTTTATTCAGGAAAATAAAACCTGCACATTTGGGACTCTGTGTCCTGCACAAATGTTGCATTTCGATTTTTCTTTTTAAGCTGCTTCTTATTTCCAAAATAGAAATATAATTCTCTTTGATCTTAGGTCCAGGATGCAGCTCAGTCCAAAGAATTATTCCCATGGTAACAAGCCACACTTAACCAAGGGGTATTTTCCACCCAGAAATAGTTTTGGATGGAATTTCAGTGTCTCTGGCAGTGATGGTCAAATCCACAGCTTTGTTATGAGTTTCACTCCAAGGAGGTTCCAAGTGGGACCATCCTCTGTGTTTCATGGTGCCTTTGAGGCTGCTGGGAAAACATTCTGCTTTTTTTTTTTTTTTTATACCCATCCCCAAAATTAAAACAAACCAAACCCTTTATGCAAAAATCCAAGTTGCAAAGTGAGGAGGAGAAATCAATAATTATAGACATCCCTTACAAGTCCAAAATTAGGTTTTTGTGAGCTGTAAATACCCCGAGCATCACTCAAAACTCACTGGTGCTGAGTATTTCCCAAGAGGATGTTGCTGTGATTATTGTGCTGGTATTCACATAGTTTTCTTCTGTCCCTCAGTAAATACATTCAAAAGGAGCAATTCTTTTTAATGCCATGCCTTGAAAAGAGATTTTAAAGATTTGAATGGGAGCTGGCTGTGGATGCTCAGTGCTTTGCCAGGGCTTTAAGATCCATATAACAATGCCATCAGGAATTCCAGTGATGATTTTTGAAGCACATTAAATAGCAAAATATCAAGTTTATTCTGCAGGAAGCATGACAGCAAATGCATGCTGATGCTGACACCAGCTGTCATTGGGAAGCAAATATTCTGGGGGTTGTTTATTCGTGGGCAGCAGCAGTGATGACAGCAGCCCATAGGAAAATCAATAGCTGGATTTTCCATCAGCCAAACACAGTGATACTGCCTCAAATTAGCATCTGTTTGCACACTTCTCTGGTAATTAGTGCTGTCATCGACTGAGCAAAAGGGAAAGTTGATGGAGGGTGGGGGGATGTGGCTGGACAGGCTGGACATGGGGGTTTGGGAGTGGAGGTGACCCTGCCATGGCAGGGGGTGGGTCTGGGTGGGCTTTGAGCTCCTTTCCAAGCCAGAAACATTCCATGGTTCTGTGATGGTGTGTGAGGAGATGGATGGAGAGCAGGTGCAGCAGGGTGGGGGCTCATCCCTGGGTGTCCAGGTGATCTCAGTGCCATCCTCACTGCTGCTTTGCCCTTGAAATCTCATCTCTTCATTCATTTCTCATTTATTTTCCCAGGCCACATCAATGCTTTTCTTCTTCCTCCCCTCTGAATGATGCTTCAATCTTTATTTCACACTTTTAATGCTTAAATTATCTGATCAAACACCATTTTTTTTAAAGTCCAGTCCCCACCAACCTCTTTGTCTCCTCCAAGGAGAGAAGCAGGGAAGGATCTACAAGGATTTTATTCAGCATCAGCAAACTGCAGCCTGCTGATCCTGCTGTGGGGAATTCTTGTTCAGGCTGGAATTTCTCTTCCAGCTTGAGTTGAAAACTGATTTTTAACCTTGATACAACGTGGTGGTCAGACTTGGGAAGCCCCCAGAAATACCACAGGTGCCTTGTTCCCTGTGCTGGATATTTCCTTTAATGAATCTTCCTGATTTTCCTTAAATACACCCAATTACAGCTGTATCCCAAAACCTGCTGGCATCCATCTGCTCCCACCCAGTGCAAGAGTTTCCCTTCTCTCATCCTCCCTGTGTTGGAAATGCATTTTTTTTTTCTCTTTCAGCCATTTAATCCCTTCAAACCCTATTTGAAGCAGTGATTTAGTGCCCAAGGGGTCAGGCAGAAAGAGGGGCTGTGCAAAAGCAAGGAGGAATTGCCATTATTTGTGGAAAAGAACCATCTCCTGAAGTTAATTGAGGTGTAGATGAACTGGGCTGCACTCATTAGTGTCAGTGGAACTGAATATGCAATTTGCTAATTGCAGTGAGGGCACACAGCTCTCAGATCCAGACTACTTGGGGTATTTTTAGCTGTTCCTTTAGTCATCAGCTTCCACTTTTGTCTGTTCCAGGCACTGGTGGGAAAACACAGCAGCCCTTTTCTCCAGCAGGGTCACGCTGTTCTGAGGGGGTTTTATTTTTTTCTCACTTCATTTTTTTTTTTTTTTTTTCCCCCACATAAATGGAAAACACAGCATTTTTGAGCTTCTTGGAGCTATTCTGGTGAATACTTCTTGCCATCCCAAAACTGTGATGTTTCTCTCTCTAAGTGTCAGCTTTTTCAGGATTGCTGCTAGGTGGTAAGGTCTGAGTTGAAATGAGAAACCATCACTCATGATAAGCAGCTGAATATTTTATTTTTTTTTCCCTGATGAATTCTTTTCTGTCTGAGCTGCAAAATGGGCAGACTGGGAAGTCTCTCAAGTCCCTTTCTGCCCAAACCATCCTGGGACTGGGCTGAAGCTTTTCCTTGGCTGTGCTGTACTATGGCTCATCCACAAATCTTTCCTGTTTTTAAGGAATTTTGCTGGTTTTGTTCAGGTAAAATTTTTCAGAATGGCTTGAGGTTGCTGTACTGGTTGGTTGTTCTGATACAACAGAATTGAGGGGAGCAAATATCAGCCCCAGCTGAGAATGGGCTGGAATGGAACAGGAAAATAAAGGAAAGGTGCCAGGTGAAGCTGCAGCAATAATTGAGTGTATTCAGAGCAAGGGGTGCAGCTGATGGCAGAATTTGGGATAAAAGGGTCTGCAGGGAGCAGAAAAAAACCCCTTGGCATTGTAAATCAGGGAATATGGACCCTTCAGGTGGTTTCTTGATGATGATAACCTTGCAGAGCATTTGTCTCCTCAGAAAAGCAGCTGTGATATCCATGGGATGCTCACTGATACAGGCACTTACTCAAATGAAATTTTAAAAAAATTAGAATATTTATTTATTATTTAACAATATAATGTTACAAAATATTATTTGATGTCATAATTCTGCTGATATAATTTAAAAATATTTATTTGACATATGTAGTCATTTAATATTTATTACTACAAAGTCACCAGGCTTCACTGGCTGCTGCTGCAGCACTTGAGCATATGTTTGCTGTCAGCTTGGCTTGCAAAGGAAAACCTTCATGTTGCAAACCAACCAATATTTTGGGATGTTGAGGAGGGGCTGCAGAGCCCCCAGAGCTTTGTCTGCAGGCAGAATTCCTCTTCCACTGCTTTTCCTTCAGGATTTTTCTGATGCCATGTGTTACACCCCATGACTAGCTGCTTATACAGTGAATTTGTAGGTTATTAGTGGATTATTTTGGTCACTCCTGTGCCACCTGGCTGATGTTTAGTGCTCTCTCTGAGGGGTTTTGCTCACAGGACAAGGGGGGTGATGGCAAAGCCCAGCCAGGCATCTGCTCCTGGTGCTGATGTGCAGGATAACCTAAAAACACATTTTAACCAGCTCCAGCTGAATTTTTGTGACCTCTTTTATTTTCACTACAAGCAGTTCAAGGCAAGGAGGCAGCTTTGTGGGGTCATTTTGATTTCCAGTCTGCCCAGCCCCCATAAAGAGCTGCAAACCAGGGCAGTAAGGATTGATAATTGGCTTTAAAATAAAATCATTAAGAAACACCCACTGTTTCTCTAGTGGTTAGGTGAAGGTGTTTGCAAATTTAAGAGAAATGATTGGGATTAAGAAAAAAAATATAGAAGAAATGCTGCATTAATTGCATGTATAAAGCTATTAAGTGTAAGATTAAAACATTTCTGCTGCAGTCCTCAGTTTTGTGTAGAGCCCCCATGAAAGGTGTACAGACTTTGAGTCTTTCTGGGAAGTTTAAAATTTTGGGGTGTATTTTACAGCACTGGAGGAAGTATCCATGCATCCCATAATTTCTTCCTTTTAATATTGGGTTCCTTTGCCACTCTTCATTGCATCAGTTCTCTCTATTTCTTTATACAAAAACCTCTGAAATCGGTTTTGATCTTTCTTTTAATCAGGAAATTTTGAAGTTATCTAAGGGAACTCAAACCCATGTCAATAAAAATTGGGAAATTGATAATTGCACAAGCAGCATTAATGAGTCACAGCTTATTTTGCATAGAATTACCATTTCTTTTCCTCCAGAGCTGAGCTGTGTAAGGCAATACCATCTGATGCTGCATATGGCATTTTAATAACACCCATTTCACATGGCTCCTGCTCAGCCAAGCCCAGCAGTGTGAAACACAATTGGGGAGATGTGGGAGAATTTCTAATGGAAAGTTGAGTTTGCTTGGTAAGCTAGATCATGATTTTGATTTATTATATTTATTTTAATGTAGCTTTGTTTATTTTAAGAGGGGTGAGTCCTGTGCAAGTGGGGAACTATTTCTTGTGGTTATTCAAACCCACATCCAAAACTTTTTAGGCATTAAAGACCCTTAAAACTTTCCAAAGTATCAAAGCACCAGAATTCACATCTAAGAGGATTGTCCAAGGTCAGGTTGGAGCAGCTTTTACATCCCTCCCAACCCAAACCATTCCATGATTTTTCCCCTTCCACAACTGCATTTATATTTTATTTGAGGACTTGGTCTGGTGTTTCCCACCTGTGCTGTTTAGAAGCAAATATGAATTAGTTTTAAGTGGTAGATATTGTGAATTTATCTGTGGGAAAAGTATTTTTCTCACAGACATTTTGGACTTTGAGGGAAGTTGCTGAAATATTTTTAGCCCTCTACATGATATGGGAAGTTTTGCTTTCACTTTGGAGTCTAAAAAGAGTTTCCAAGATTTACTGTGAGTTCAGGAAGATAAGGAACAATCATGACTCAGGAAAACACAACTTTTTTTCTTGAGTGTAACCTTAGCACTGGGCTATTTTCAAGAAATATATTTTAAATTACATACATTTAATTAAAGCTGCCTTTCATTAGGTAAAGAAGTTGGAATTGGCAGTAAAGCCCTGACTTTTACCCCTTTCCTCCCATTATTAACTTTTGAAATCTGTGGTGGTTTTCCTCTGTTTATCCATGGCAATAACCTGACAGAGGGATCAGTCAGCTCCCTGTGCCTTTCCTTCCTGACCAAGTAGAAATTTTGGATTTTTTTTCATTGATAAGTATTGAATGTCATCATTTTGAGCATGCAAACCTCTTCTTTTAAAATTGCCAGATAGCAGAGGTGGAGTTTTCATCCCTGGAGGGATTTAAGGTGTGTGGATGTGGCATTTGGGGACATGGGGCAGTGCTGGGGTTCAGGATCTTGGAGGGTTTTTCCAACCTAAGCAATGCTCAGAAATGGAATTTGGGGATGTTCCACACTGCCCTGGAGAAAAGGAGGCTCAGGGGGAAATTCTGGCTCTGCACAACTCCCTTCCAGGAGGGGACACTGGGGGGATTTGGGATTTGGGATCTGGGACAGGAGCAGAGGGAACAGCTCAGGCTGGGCAGGGGAGGTTTAATGTTGCTTTTTGAGGAAATTCCTCCCTGGAAAGGTTTGTGCAGCCCTGGCACAGCTGCCCAGGTGGAGTCCCCATCCCTGGGGGGATTAAAATCCACGTGGATGTGGCACTTGGGGACATGGGTGAGGTTGGATTTGATGATCTCAGAATGTTTTGCAGCCTTTGTGATTCCCTGATTCCATGAACTGAAATCTCTGTTTTTTCCCCACGAGCCAGTGTGGCTCTGTCCAACATTCCCACTTGCACTGCAGGGTAATTCCCTTCCCTAGGAGATGGAGAAGATCCCTGGGCACACTTTTTCCTAAAGAACTCCACCCAAGTGAACATCAAACCAGAACATTTCCAGCTGATCCTGAGCATTTCTGGGAACTCTCTGAGTTTGCAGTGGAGTCCCCAGAATCTGAGATTATCACCTTAATGATGCCCCTATAAAATACATGTCTGAATCAGCCCTAAAGAAGATTTAAAGATCTTTTTAATGCTTTTTGGCTTCCATTTCCAAGGGCTTTGCTGGGTTTGTATAGAGAATTCCAATAAATGTGTGTTGGCTGCATTAGCTGAATTAAACACAGGGATTGTAATCCTTTGGTTTACAAGAAAGGAAAACTATTACAGGCTTAGCTCTTCTTTTCCATGGGCTCCAACCTTTCCCTAAAGTTGAATGTAGGAAATATATGTATTTTTTTTTCCTGTTCTTTTTGAGGCATTTCAGCAGATCCATTCAAAAATTCTGCCCTGCTGCAGAATTATTTTATATTTTTCTTTTCTGTTTTCTAGACTTCCCTGAAGTTAATTCACAGTTAAAATAATGTAATGAAGCAATTTCAATGTGGCCACAAGTAAATAATTTGAGTACAGGGTATTTACCCTGTGTAGGTTGCAGAGCTGCTCTGTAATGCAAATGAATGTGGAATATTGGTTTTTCCTGTTCCAGATGATCACATGGGTTCACTTTCCTTGGAAAGCAACAGATTCCTTAAATCAAAGTTTTTGTCCTCATTTCAAATGGAATCTCTTCCTCTTCCCCATCTTTCATTGCTTCTCTTGTATATATTCTGATTTAGTATCGAATAAAAACTGGTTTACTTTCAGCTAAACAATATACTTCATGTTGATTAAAAGGAATTAAAGATTATAGCAGCAGAAAGAAAGCTGAAAATCCTAGAAATGTCTCAGAAACGAGTCTTGAGGCATCAGGGTTGTGTGCTTTGACAGTTATTTACACAGAAAAATTGTATTTTCTAAGTAGTTTTTATTTTGAGGAAGAAACCAGCCACAAAGTTCTACTTTCAGATGCATGTGTGCATTTCAGAAATGCCACAGGAATGTTCTGCTGTTCCAGGGGTTGTTCTGACACCTTTTCATGGTTTTGTTTTGATGTTGGGTCAAAACATTGGTGCTCTGGATTGAATCATGCAATCCATGACTGGTTTGGGTTGGACAGGAATTAAACCCCATCCCATCCCACCCCTGCCATGAAATTTTTTGGGGATTAATTTTGTGGCTCTGAAACACTAATCCCTGCCTTTTGAGGCAATGTTGGAATTATTGAAGTGCTAAATTTTTGCTTGGAATAATTTATTTAGCTGCTCAAATGCCAAGAGAGCTAAATTAAACTGAAAATTAGTCATGTTGGAAGCAAGTGCCATGGGTTCAGTTTTAGGGGAGGGGTGGAAGCTGCACTGGAGCAGGTCAGTGTGTGGATCTCATTGTTATTCAGCTGCTGGAGCCAAGGGGATATAAATATCCAAGAAGGAAAACAGAAGGTCAAGTGTAAACCTCTCACATCAAAGGAGACCATTCAGCATCTCCCAACCTTCACTCTGCTGCTCTCTGAGGAGAAAAACATCTTTTTTTTTTTTTTTTTTTTTTTTATCATGCAAATAAACCAAGCTAAACTCAGAATCTGTCAGCTGAGTGGGGCTAGGAATAGTAAAAGGTGGGAGATGTGTGGATGGAGTGTCAGGGATGCAGGGGTGGTGCAGTGACTGACACTCAATCTTTGTGCCACGTTTTCCTGGGAAGGGTTTTTGAGCTGTCCTGTGCTGCAGCTGGGAATGTGACTGAGAATGTGCTTAAATGTGTTTTCTTCTTTTTTTTTCCCCTGCAGATAATATTTCCAAGGAAACTCAAAATGTTGTGACACTCAGTAAATGAGAACTGTGGTGGAAAGAGTTTATTTTCTAAATATAGTGCTGGTATTTAATTTATCCTTCTCTCCTCTTCTTTGGGGCAAGAAAAGCTCCTTCTCCTCGAGTTCTGAATCTGACTGTGCAGTGTGTGGGCAGCACTGGAAGTCATTTGGAGGTTTTTTACCTGTTTTCCAAGCTGTTTTCCTACCCTCCTCAAATCCTGTGGGATCCTGAGCCTGGCACTGGAACAGGACCAGTTTCCCAGCAGCAAACTGGGAGGGCTGGTGGATTTGGTAGACCTGGACCTGCAGGAACCTGGAGAATCCCACTGGGAATGTGTTAATCCTGCTTTTGGGAAGGAATCCTGCCTGCAGTGATGTCCCTGCACTTTGAAATCTTCTCTAGGACTGGCTTGGGAAAGCAGGACTAACTTAGATCTGGCTTTAGCCCTGTGTGCTTTAAACCTTTGTTTGGGGTTTTTTTTTTGTTTTTTTTTTTAAACAGGAGCTCTTGCAGAAATGGCTTGGCATTCCAGGTTTGCCTGTGTGTATGCAAATATTCCTGATGGCTCTTTGTGGCTTTCCTGGCAATAAATTTGATGCATTTCAGACAACTGCCATCCTTGGGTACAATTTTACACTTTATGGAGGTGTAACCTCATAGGCTGAAACCCTGAATGGTTAAAAGTAAGAGGGGACAAATCAACATTTTGGAAAGAGGCCTAAAATAGATGAAACTTCTCTGATTATCCAGAGGATGTGAACCTGGAAAAGGTGCTGTTTATATTTTGGTGTGACTGAAGGGAGGAAAACCTGCTGCAGTTATTTTACTAAAAAAAAGAAATAAATCAAAATAAAAATCAGAAATAAGTCAATCCTGTCTTGGCTGCCTGATCTGATGCTCCACATTCTGCAAAGATGCAGCAGCTCCAGCACAGAGAGATTCCTGTGTGTGGAGTGAGTGGCACAGATTTTGGGCAAGGCAGGGAAAGTCATTGACCTAAATCCATGTTTATCTGAGAACTGCTCCTTTAAAGGAAGGTTTTAATCTTAATTTTAGTCCTCTCAGTCAGCAGCAGGTTTGGAGATCTCCAAGGTTACAGGAGCCAATAAACTGGCATGGATTTTTTGTGCTTTATGGCACAGTTTGTTTATCACTGCTTTGATGTTTATGTGTTTTAATGGCAATTGGTATGAAGCAGAATTGGACTGATATCACACTTTTCCTTAGTTTTTCACTAATATTTTGGTGATTTTTTTGTCAGTAACAATTCAAATTCCCTTAACACTCAAAAGCACCACGTACATTCCTCATTACTCACTGTCAATAATTTCTCCATGAACACAGACTTCTTGTTTCCTGCTGTTCTCACATTTGTAAGTGGCATCTCTAATGCACTAAAGTGGCTGCAGAAATCCTCTCTGGGGTGTATTTTAGATTTTTTTCCACTTGAGCTCCCTTGCAGCTGCCTGCCAGCCTCTGTCTGCCCTGCTCCTGTCACCTGCCCATCCCCAGAGACCCCTGAGGCTGCTGCTGGTGCTTTGGAGGAGAAAAGGTGATCAGGGAGTTCCCTGCAGAGGGAGGCAGAGCAGTGACTGGTGTGCAAAATCTTTATTTCTTCTGCACAATCACAGCACCCAAAAATTGGGGTATCCCAGTGCCACCCAAAAATTGGGGACTCCATCCTTGCCTGTGCCTTCCTCAGCTCTTTGTCACACAGGGTGTGGCTTTAGGGTGTTGGTAGTAAAGAATTTGTGAGCATGAAAATCAAATCCAAGAACAAATTTTAGTCCCCAGGAAGAATTTTCCAAGTATCAAGGATGACCAGAGGTTTATCTTGGAGGCAGAACTGTTTTGGTTTTTTTTGGTTTTTTTTTTTTCAGAAAGAGAATTGAGTGGAAAGGAGCAGAGGATTGGGCAAGGCAGAAACTCTGCCTGTCATCCTGCAGAGGTGTGGAGGAAAAGGAAAAAAAAAAATCACATTTTAAAGGCAAATTTTCTGTGAATTTGCTGAAGAAACCATGAGCTTGCTGTGCACACACAGAGCAGGAGGCCCAACCCCAATTTTTGCAACTCTGATCACTCTAGCTGCCAATAGAGCTTGTGTTGTAGCACTCAGCTTTGTTCTAATTAATTACTAATTGTTCAGTTCCTGCAGATCTCAGCCTGAGGCTGTTGTCATTGACAGCTGGGATGCTCAGGTGGTGATTACTGGGTTTTCAGATAGGAAAAAAACCAAAGTTTAATCATGTTCTAGTAATGAAATTTATGTTTTCATTCAGAAGGAGAAAACCAGACATTAGATGGAAGTTGGGGAAGAACTCTCTGTGTGTTTCTTGATCTTCAGCCTTTTTCTGTCTGAAGTGTGCAGCATGGGGACAATTTAATTATTGAAGGCAAATGGATTTCTCTGAGTTTGTCTCACAGCTGAGAATGGAAATATTTTTCTGAATAACAGAGTTTAAGGTTCAGTGTAAGATGGGCAGGGGCACTGTTATACACTTGGAAATTCTACATTAAATCATGGAATTGTTTGAGAAGGGACCTTAAAATCATCCATTCCCACCCCTGCCATGGGCAGGGACACCTTTCACTATCCCAGGCTGCTCCAAGCCCCATCCAACCTGGCCTGGGACATTTTTTCCTCAAAATACATTTTAAAAAAACATTACAATTACATAATTTGGTTTTTATTGATCAGGTAGATCTTACTTGAGAACAGCAGCACAAAATCTTTGGTCTTCCAGCTTTTTTAATTACTAAGATGATAAGATTGTGTTATTATTTCTAAAATAACATCAGAATAGTTGGCCTTTTACCTGTGCTCAGGGCCTGTGGGTGACATGTGGCTCTGCTTGTGTTTCATCACTTTAATCCTGCTTTTTGTGACAGCAGGATAATGGAAATGCCACCCCTGTGTTTATTCTGAAGGGAAATTCCCTTTTTTCCCCAGCCTAGTCTTTGAAAAGGATGGCTGTTCCTCTGCTGAGAGTGGATGTGCAACACCAGATTCCTCAGCAGGGGACTTGATGTGGAAATTAAAGGATTTTTTTTTTTTTTCAGCTGCCATTGTCAGAGAACCCAATTGCTCCAGAAACTCATGGAATCAGGAAAATAATGGGATGCCTGTCATATCTCCATATCAAATATAATCACAAAAATAGACATTTTAATAGGGGAAAAAAAGGCAATTCTCCAGTATTTTTGAAGATTCTGATGGATTTTACAACAATTCTATTACCCAGCCAGAGCAATGGTGTGCTTGGTGGTGAACTAAACAAAATTACATCTAACTGGCAGCTTTCAGTTTTGTTTTGAGCCATTTGCTGTACTGGAATAATGAAAAAGCATGAAACTGGAGGGTTTATTTGTGAGAAAATTGGTGTCCTGCAAGGCCAGGGCTTGAGAGCTCAGCCTGGATTGGCAGAGATGAGGTTTGAACAGGGGAGCCTGGGAGGGGAAGGGGCCAGACCTGGAGTTGGGAATTAACACCAAGAAACTCAGTGGGGCAAGAGGAATCACTGGAGGGTTGTTTTTTCCAGGGTTGGTTTGTTTGGGTTTTTTAAAAATCTCATTTTGATGTCTTTGAAAGTTTGGGACATGTAGCATTCTGTATTCTGGACATGCTGCTGCTGTAATTTATTGGATTTTTATCTGGATTAGTTGTATGGTCCCAAACAAAGAACTGGGGAGGTGGTTAATGGTTTGTTGGGGGATGTGTGTTCTTTTAGAGGGGAGTTTGATCTGTTTAGTTTTGGGGTTGTTTTTTTTTTTTATCCCCCACATGAATTCTTCCTGTTTGATCAGGGCAACTTCAGGGGTGTGCACACAAAGTGGGACAGGGAACAGAGAGATGCTCAGACTTTGGATTTTACCACAGAGAATGATAAAATCCCAGGATGGTTTGGGTTAAAATCCCCCCCAGTGCCCCCCTGCCAGGGCAGGGACATTTCACTGTCCCAGTGTCCAGCCTGGCCCTGGGCACTGCCAGGGATCCAGGGGCAGCCACAGCAAATCTGGGAATTCCCTCCCAGCCCCTCCCAGGAGACAATTCCTAATTCCCAAAATCCCACCCAGCCCTGCCCTGGGCAGTGGGAACCATCCCCCAGGTGGAAACCTGAGCTGGTTTTGGTGGGAGCTGTGGGAAGAGCCCCCAATTCCAGCTGGGATCTGGAGGGTGACAGATGATTTCTCCAGACTCACCAGGAGCCTTTGCACTGTGGATGTCACTGTTTGAGGATTGCCATGACTCTGTCAGCCCCTGGGGCTGTGCTGGTGGTGATGATGATGATGATGATGATGATGGATGGATGGGAGGGCACAGGGAAAGCACATCCCTGCTGGTGCAGCTGCCAGGGGTTTGTGCAGCTCTGTTATCAGTGCAGCCATCAGGGATTGTTCTCTCTTTTGGGTGGATTTTAGCCCAGCTCTATATTTGGTGTCAGAATCATTTACCTGAAATTGTGTTCAGCTGTCGTGTGATTTTTCAGCATTTTTAAATTTTCAGCTTAATTCTGCCAGAAGTGGCACCAACTAAAACATGAGAAATCCTTTGTGGATTTTTCTCAGCTGAATATAAAATTATTTTTAAAGCTTAATGTTTATATCATGCAGTTCATGCTAAAGAGTGAATGGAGTGCAGGTGTTTTAAAAGGAGATTCCAGCATTTAAGTTGGAGAATGTGGCCACCATAATTAATTTTGAATGGAATGCAGGTGTTCTAAATGGAGATTCCAACATTTAAGTGGTGCCTTCCAGCCCTGCCCATCACTCCTTCAATTTTCCAGCTGATTTTTGGCTGCTTGGCCTCCCAGCACACACCTCTCAGGTAGGATTCATCTCCAAAATGATGACAGTAATTTGGTTTTCTCTTTCAATATATTTCTATTTCTCCAAATCCAGGGCAAGCTACAAGTTTGAGAAGTCTTCAGACTTCAAAAACTCAGCTCAGGCTGACACTGTTTTATTGAGTTTTCTTGAATTTTCCCAGCCCAAGTGTGATCTAAGCTGAAATGATGGAAGATTTCATGCAGTCCCCTGGAGGTGTGGTGAATGCCCTCAAAATCTAAATTACAGGAGGGGGTGGCACTTCTTGGTGAATTTATTCTCTCCCAACTCTTGCTACCAAAGTAATTTTTCTCTCCAGTGGCTTTTCCAGCACGTGTCAGCATTTTCCTCTTGGGGTTTTGTTTGATGCTGTTCCCCTTTTATGACAGGACTTCTTCTTCTGACTTGAGCAAAGAAAAAATCTCCCTCCTGCCAGGAAACCATAACCCTGTGTTGTGCATGAAAAGCTGCAGATGGTTTATTCAGGGGGGATTTGATTTTCTCACTACAGACACAGGGTTTGTGTTCCTGCTTTCAGCACTGCTTGTGAATCTGGAATGGGGGGAATTCCAGGGGTGCAGGGGGATGGATTAATTCCAGGGGTGCAGGGGGATGAATTAATTCCAGGGGTGCAGGGGGATGGATCCCAGGGGTGCAGGGGGGATGGATCCCAGGGATGCAGGGGCATGAATTAATTCCAAGGATGCAGGGGGATTCCAGGTATGCAGGCACTCAGCATTCCTGCAGTTTCTCTGGCAGCTTGCAGTGCCTGCATCCTTAGGATTTGATGCAGGCTCCCAGAGGCTTGGCTTTTACTCTTCTAATAACTCCCAGGCTTGATGGTTTAATTTTAATAGTAAATGCAGTTTCTATTTATGTCCTGAGACTCCAGGCTGTAAAGAACCTGACTATCCCTAGAAACCCACATGGGTAATGATCTTTCTTGGAGATAAATGCCTTATTAGCATGCCTGGGACTTAATAATGGATGAGAAAAATCAGATGCATTTCATGTCCCAGAGCCAGATTTAGAATTAAAGCTGGTGCTGTTGATGCCATAAGTTTAGTTCTGGGGAGTAAATATCTAAATATCTAGTAAATATCTGCTAACTTTGGGAATGTCAGAGGAATAGCAGGCACTGGTGGCAGATGCTAAATCTGCACCAAGGGCCAGGCTGTTGCTGTCTGTGCCCAGAGCAGCCATTCCAAATAAATAACTGGAATATCAGCCTTTTGCTGAGTGCTCAGCCAGCAGCTGATGGAAAAGCAGATGTTCCCCTGGAATCCCTGCTCACATTTCCACGTGCTGCTGTTGGGATCCAGCCCTGGCAGGGAACAGGTGTTCCCTGGAATCATCTGGGCTGTGAGTTCAACATCTGGCAGCCTTTGCTTCATTAGCTGTGTAATTGTTTTGTGCTGGTTTAATTTCCCTGCTGGTCAGTGGGAAGGGCTGGGAAAAGCCAGGATTGCAGCAGGAGCACGTGGCTGCAGTGTCAGGAATCTTTTTGCTGTGCCTGCTGCAGCTCTCAGGGGACTTGGTGGAGGGTAAATGTGCTGGAGCAGCTTTTGTTAGCTGGAGTTTTAGTGTTGCTTTGTAAAAAAAAAATTGGAGAGGGAGTTGTATGTGGATGGAAGTACACATAAATAAATACACATTTGCTAAGTGGAAGCTGCAGGGGGAAAAGGCTACAAAGAGTATGGATTTTTTATCTGGTTTGAAGCTGATGCTTCCTGAGAGCCCCTGGGATGCACAGAGCAAGAGGGGTCCTGTGCTCACCTCACATGATCAGGGGCTTAGTATGAACATCAAGAACTGTTGGTTTGGCTTTAAAAATAATCCCCAAAGTGACTTTTATCATGTTTGTGTCAGGAAAATGAATCCACAAACGCCAGAGGTTTATGTCCAAAAAGGAGACAGAGGAGTCCTTTTTGCTTTATTCAAATAAAGGGAGAGGCCATGGGCTGTTCCCCTGGGATGCTCAAAAGGATTCTGGTTGATGTTTTTGTCAGTGTGAGGGAGCTCTATCCAAACTCAGCCACAGAGGGGGATTTTCCTGGGATGCTTTGGGGGAGTGTTTGGTGACTGTCACTCCTGCCAGCTCAGGATGTGAATGTTATAACATGGGCCAGGTTATAACAGGGGCTGAGAGGAAGATTGACCATGGCTGTGGAGAATACTCTGAGCTGAAAAAAAGGGGAGAACCTGGGGTGGAAACCTTGAGGAATAAAGTCTGTAGGGCATTGCTGCAGCTGGAAGAGGAGATTCTGTCAGTCTGTCTGGCACCAACAAGCTGTGACCTGTCAGCTGCACACCCTGCCAGGAGGCAGTGGGAGGACAGTCCCTGGAAGCAGAGGTGTGACTGTGCTGTCCCATCTCCACACCCAGGGAGGCTCCTGCCCTGCTGCCCCTTGCCCATCCCTGCCTTGGCAGCCCAGCCTTGCTGGCTCAGCCATGGGTTGGGCTGTGCCTGGGAGCTGGAGCATTAAACCAGCTCAGATGTCAGGGGAAAGTGAGTTTATTTCTCACTCCTCCCACCTTTGCAGGGTGTGTTGGAGACAAAAGGAATGAGAATGTGCAGAGGCTCCTGCTGGCAAACCCTTTGTGCTCTAGGGCAGCTGATGTGACTGTGCTGGGAGCAGCAGCATCCACAGGAACAGGGACAGTTTGGGTTAAAAGGGACCTTTAAAGGCACCTAATCCAGCCCCCCACAATGAGCAGGCACGTGGATCACAGCATCATTTAAATTGGGAAGAGCTTTGAGACCATCAGGTTACCTGTTCCAGTCCTGTCCCACCTGGCCTTGGGCACTGCAGGGGCAGCCACAGCTTCTCTGGGCACTCAAAATCATCAACAATTTTCCTTTCAGCTGTGGCAGGTCCATGCCCAGGGAAGCTGCTGGAGGTGTCTCAGCCACAGCAGAGGTGAGGAGAGGAATTAGAAACCTCAAAGCCATCACTGCATTTCCAGTCACACAGCTAAAAATCTGTATTGCTGTGCTTGGGAAGCAGCTGAAGGCTTAAAAACAAGAACTTTTGTAACTGAAGGGACACATGAGATAGGTTAATTCCATGGAGATCAAGCAGGGAGAGGAGAGGGGAAGGCTGGGTTCCCTGGAGCAGCAGGTCTGAGCAGCTCTGTGGTGGGGCTGGAATTCCTGACCCATCCCACCAGCAAGCTGACCAGATGTTAACTTTCATATTGTCAGTCTCCATTTCCATCTTCATCACTGACAAGATCCTTCTATCTTTAAATCTGGCCAACAATGGATTTGACTCTGAACAATGTGCCCAAGGCTCTGCTGTTCACTCCTTCCCATGTGTGATCCATGAAGGGTGTCCCTGGAGCTGGGGCTGTGTATCTGCCAGGACCTGCTGGATTTTGGATAAACCTGTGAGGTTTCCAACTTGTTCTGCTGAAAACTTCAAGCCACAGCCCTGCTGCCCTCCTTCCCTCCCTCCTTCCTTCCTGTGTTGCACCCCTCGACGTGCTGGAGTGAATTCTCACACATCCACTTGTGTGTTCTCCTTTTCTGACTGGAGAGTCAGGCAAGGCACACTTCTGCTTTTGCTTTTCCCTTCTCCAAAATGAAACTGCTGCTGAAACACAAGCGTCCAGTCTGCCCATGATGCAGCATAAAACTCTCCTGTGAGTGTTTCCCCTTGGCTGTAATTAGTTTTTGTGTTCAAGGAGCAATTTTAAACATCCATCCAGAGCCATTACAAGGGAGCATCTGTGTGAGGACACATTTTGTGCAGCTGAGCAGCAGAAGGGCCTCTGGGACAGAACCAATGCAACTTCTCAAGTTAATTGTAAGATTTTATTGGTGTTTCACTCCACTGCTCAAGGGTTTCTCATGTGAATCAATGGCAGGCTGCCTAATTTATGTGTGAGGCCTGCTTGAAAAGCATCCCAGATTGATCTGCTGACAGTGCATGGGGAAAGGTGACCCTAATTTGTGATTTCAGCAAACCTGTTGGGACAGGGGGTGCTGGAAACTTAGGAAAATAGCAAAGTTTTTACTTGGGCTTGAAAGGTTCCACATCTCTGTTCAGTAAAATGCCATTAATTTGGGGTATTAGTAGCTGTTTAGTATTATAAAATATATTAATGAGATGTTAAAACCAGTCCAAGTGGTTTTTTTATCTGAAATGTTTGTTCCTCAAAGATTTTCTAAGCAAATCCTGGAGCTTTGTTGCTGATCAATGTTGAATTATTTGATTAGTGCCCTGATTAGTCTGATGAGTCTCTTTTCCTTCTCTGTGTTTATAACCTCAGTCCTTTGCTGAGCTTGCAGGAGAAACAGTAAATAGTTGAGAGTAGAGCCTTGCTGCAGAGACCTTTCTTTATTTAAATGAGACCACAAAGGATGGACAGTGAATGTGCAGCAAGAGACACCTTGGGATGTGGAACAGGAGTGTGAGAAGGCTGACAGAGGACAGCAAGTACTTGGAAAATAATCCAGGGGTTTTCCCTTCATTTTCCACATAAAACCCCTCAGTGCCTTCATCATAGCTCAGGCTCTCACAGCTTGGGCATGCCTTGCCTGGGGCTGTGTCACCCTGGGGAGGTGACAGCCGTGGTTGGGTGTCACAGCTGCCACCACCAGCCCCGGAGTCACAACCACATCCTGTGGCTGTGGGGACAGTGACAGTGGCACAGCCTGGGGTGTTGCTGCTGCCATCCTGCAGTGCCACCACTGTCCCTGGCACTGGGACCAGCCCCACACACACCCATTTCAGGCTGGAATCATCCTCTCCATAGGGTTTTGTCTGTGGTGAAACTTTCAGATTCTTTTAGGCTTTTGCTTCTGATCTAGAATTACTAGTGATTGACAGAGCAACTTGGGTTACCAGCAAGAGCCCAGGCAATTTATAAACCTCCTCTGCCCAAAATCAGCCAGGCCTTTTCTCCCACACCCTCTTTGAATAGGTTGACTCCTCTTTATAGGCTCCAAAAGCTGGGCTTAGTTAAACCCTGCCTGGGAAGGGGGGCCAGGGCAGGCTGGCTCCCCACTCCTGAGCAGCTTTGCTGTATATAAACTGCATGACTGCTGCTGGAAGCCTCTGTTAACTCCTGCACACAGCAGCAGCAGCAGCTACAGGAGGTGCCAAGGCTCTCCCCAAGTCGTTTGGTTAATTGAGGGCAGGCTGTTAATTGCAGACACTCAGCCCTGCATTGCAGAAGTGCTGCTGCTGCAACCCCCAATGTCAGCGATGAGGAAATGGTGAAATGGCCAAAAAATGGGAGTGAGTCCAAGCCCAGCTGTAGGGGAGAAGTTAAAAAACCCCACAAACTGAAAAGAGCCAGTTCTCCCTGCAAAAATGTCATACAACAGAGATTCACCTCAGGGGACTGATTACATGAACCTGCAGAAATTTGGGGATTTAAATCCTGCACGCAGCTAATTCAGCTCCTCCTGGAGCTGCAGAAACATTCTTTAGCTGCAGGAATCCTTTGGAAGGAGGTTTTGTTTTGCATGGGAGCAGCTGGTTGAGAAAGGCACCTGTGTGAGGAGTCACCTGCTGGCAGCTGGTGTGTGACACTGAGCCTGGATGGGACAAGGTGAGCTGGGGATGGGACAGGGTGAGTTGGGGATGGGACACTGGGAGCTGCTGGAGGGGTCCAGCATCCAGCTCTGGGGTTTGCCCAGTCTGGGGCTGTCTTGCATCCCAGTTTGGGGCTGTCCTGCTCTGGCTGAAGCTGTTGTGCAGTGGGATTTGGGCTCAGGGTGGCATTTCAGAGCAAGGTTGTCACTGGGTTTGCTGGCTGAGGCACCACTGGGCACTGCAGTGAAGACACAAAGGAAATCCTCTGAGGCACTGAAAAGAGAAGAATCAGCTTCTCATGAATTTTGTGGTTTCTGAAAAGACTTCTGGGTGTGCTGAGCCTTCAGGGATGGTGAAGTGTGGTTTGGTTTGTGTGTCCCCAAGGGGAACATTGCTTCTCTTGAGAGGAGTGGAGGTGGGTGAAGAGCAGATGGAGAATGAGGTGAGCTCTGCTGATCAGCAGAGGGGATGGAAAGGCTCCTGTCCTGCCTGGGATGGGCACCCAGAGCTGCCAGGGGTGATGTGGGAGCAGGGCTGGGACAAGGGAAGGACAAAACCTTCAAATCCATCTGAAGGACTGTGAGCTGGAGTTGGGTGTTTCCTCTGGGAACAGCTGGAGCATCCCAGTTTGGGAGGGGCAGGAGGTGATGGGTGAGGGGGCAGAGGATGCTGCAGAACTGCAGATTTGGGTGAGCAGTTCAAAGCAAATTGCCAGGAATGGGGCAGGCCCAGCCTGTGGGGAGGGATTGGCCTTGGGGACTTGTCAAGGACCTTTCCCAAATGAGCATTTTACAGCTCTGTTGGTTTTATTTAGAATTAATCCTCTTGCACTTGTGTAAGCACCTAAATAAAACATGACTCAGTTAATTAATTACACTGAAATCATGGGACTTTACATCTTCACTTTAGGTAGGAGTTATTTTATCTCTTTTAATGATTAAAGCCTCAGTTCATGACACAACACCAATGAAATTTTAAAAAATATATGATTAGGGGACTTTAAATTAACCTACTTATTTATTTTTGAGGTTGGTTTTTTTTTGGTTTTTTGTAACAGAAGGAATCACAGGAAAATTGAGAGTTTTGGGAATATTTAAACAATTTTTTGTACATCAATTAGGAAATACTATCATCATTGTGTTGACTTTGGAACTGTATGATCACTTCAGAAATGCACCTACTGAGTTTTGTATGATAATTCCTGCAGAAGCTGGTCAGGAAAAGGGCAAAAACTGGCAAAAGAACTCTTGAAAAAGTGTTTGAGGGTAAATGTACATCTGTGAGAGAATGCATTAGTCATCCTGACCTCTTTTACTGCAGCATGAAAACAGCTTTGAGTTTGAAAATATTTTTCATCTCTCTTTCTGAAGTAGTTCCTTCTGGATTTTTGTTTTTTGTGCACTTTTCCTAAGGTGGTCACCCTGTGCTGGACCCTGGGGATGCCACAGCTGCAATGCTGGGGCAGTTTGGACCCCTTGTGACAAGAAGGACATTGAGCACATCCAGGAGAGGGAACAGAGCTGGGGAGGGGCTGGAGAATTCCTGAGGGAGCTGGGAAGGGGCTCAGCCTGGAGAAAAGGGGATCAGGGGGAAATTCTGGCTCTGCACAACTCCCTGCCAGGAGGGGACACTGGGGGGATTTGGGATCTGGGAACAGGGACAGGAGCAGAGGGAACAGCTCAGGCTGGGCCAGGGGAGGCTCAGGGTGGAAATTTGGGAAAATTCCTTCATGGGAAAATTTTTCCAGCCCTGGCACAGCTGCCCAGAGCAGTGGTGAGGTGCCCATCCCTGGGGGGATTAAAATCCATGAGGATGTGGCACTTGGGGACATGGGACAGACACTGTGACCTTGGCAGTGCTGGGAGAACAGTTGGACTTTATCTCAGAGAGCTTTTCCAGCTTAAAGGTTTCCATGATTCTGTGATGGAGATTTTTGATCTGACAGCTGCCTATTCCAGCCTGACCTGTGTAGTTTTAGATATGATCCCAATATCTTCACAGCTTTTGCATTGCTTCATTCAGAGCTACTCAGGCATGGAAAAGAAATCTCTTTTTTTTTCCCCCCTTAATTCCCAGAACTGTGGGGTTGCAGATAAGCAATACATGAGCAGACAATGTATATTTTTCCCAAATTAAGGCTGCAGAGTTCATTATGCTCCTGGCTTTAAAAACATCCTGGTTTTTAGTTTGCCACAGAACATCAACACAACTGCTTTGAGTAATCGTGGTGAGCAAAAACCAGGAGGAAATGAAAGCAAAGGGATCCCTGTCCCACTCAGTGCTGCTGCCCCAGGGTGACCATGGAGAAATTGGGGTTGGGGCTCCATCCCTTCCTCTGGCCCAGCCCATCACTCCTGGCTGCATTTGTAGAAACCCCCATGGAGTGAAAAATCCCATCTTGCTTTTCAAGTGGGAAAGTCACTTGGTGAGGGTGGCACGTCCCCACCAGTGCCAGCTAATCCTGGCTGCAGCAGCCCTGTTAATGCAGTGCTTAATCTGCTGCTGACAACCCCTGATTTATTTTCCCAGGAGATCCCAGCCTTGCTAATTGAAATGGATTGGAACTCGTGTTCTCCATGATAGGCTGGGTTTGGAGACTCAGGGTGCTGGGAAAGACACACAGAAATAGCTGAACTGAGTAGAATTTAAAAATTACTATTGCAAAAGAGGTAATTTTTGTCTGCATTCAGGTATTTCTCTTCAAATATCTTTTTTTTTTTTTTTTTTAACAAATAATCGATTTGCCACGTCTGCTGATCTCCTCTTCCAATCAAAGCAAATATAATAATTTGTCCACCTGAATCAGACACAAAGTGGCTAAATAAGTGAGACAGTCTATCAAGCTTGATTATTCCAAATGGAAATTGATTTTATTCAGTTAATTGGTGCCTTGCCTCGCTCAGTCTCTTACGTGTAAATGATTATTCTGATTTGTAATTTTTTAATCTAATTATTGCCATCTCTTTGAAATGATCTTTGCTGAGGGTATTTGTATGGAATACATGAGGATTTTTTACAGTCAGAGATAATTTTGTGGGCAGTTATATTAAATTATAGATCATTATAAAATTAAGTATTTGTCCCTTAAATTCCCTTGTTGTTTCTGAAGGGATTGGAAACAAAGCTTGCCTGGTTTTTGTTTGTACAATAACCCCAACATTGAGTGTGCTGTAAACAGTCCCATTTAAAATTATGGGATTTATGGTGAAATTTAATGCTCATCACAGAATGTTTTGTTTTTTATCACGTGGCTGAATTTTGAGGAGTGTTTCCAAGTGGAGAGGTCCCTTCTTGAGATTCTTGCTGGGCTGCACTGAATGTGCACAAACATCCCCACAAACTCCATTCCTTTTTTCCCCCCCTCTGGATTTTAGGACATCCCGAGTCTCGAGGAAGAATCACAAGGATTCAAAAATAAGAAAATGAAAACTCGATCTGTTTGGGTTTTTAAAAGCTTCAGAGTGTTAAAGTGATGTCAAAACACAGGACTCGATCAAACTCCTGGAATTTGGATTTGGGGTTTAATGTCTAACTCCAAGTTACAGGTGATTGTGGAATGATTGCCCCAAGGAGGAGGAATTCTGAAAATCCCTGCCATGGGATGGGATGGGCTTTAGGGCCCTGCCAACCCCAACCAGTCTGGGATTCCATGATTCCCTCTTGATTCCCCATTCCTTTGGAGCAGGGAGGAGCACTTCCCTCCCCAGTTATGTTGTGCACACACAATTCCAGGGATCACTTTTCTTGGGAATGCTGCAGCATTGATTGCTTACCCTGATGACATAATGGGGCAATTAAGCCCTAAACAGCAATGAGGTCATGGGAGAGCAATTCCAGTTAAACTATAACCTGGCACTGCCTGGGATGGGTCAGCAGACACACTCCCTGAGTTTTTTTTTTTGAAGCCAGAGCTTCAGGAAAAAGCAAACAGGTGCAATCAGCCCAAGTGGAAGTGGGAGCAGCTCCTGGAGCCTGGGATTCCAGCCAAGGAGGAGCTGCTGTGCCAGCTCACCTGCTGCAGGTAGGGGAACCCACAGGCAGCTGGGCAAACAAGCTGTGGGGCTGGAGATGGTTATCAGGGACTCACAGGAGGGGTTGGGTTGGGTTGGGCAGGGACACCTCCCACATCCCAGCCCTGTCCAGCCTGGCTTGGGCACTGCCAGGATCCAGGGGCAGCCACAGCAAAGCTGGGAATCTTTACAGGCACCAGCAGAGTGTTGGGATGGGTGGGTGGAAAGCAGGAGGAGCAGAGAGAGAGGGTGGCTGTGTCTCCTCATTCCCTTTTTGGTGTTTTTGTTGGTTTGTTAAATTAAACAACTTGATTTTTGGGATCAGCACTTGCTCTTAGTGTGGCCTGTGCCTTTGTCAGCCTACAGTGACAAGGTTTTTGTGTCTCATTTTTAATTGTGTTTTCTGAATTGATGGTGCTTATCCCTGCAAATGTGACTGAAGAGTCTGGGGCAGGACCTGAGCTCTGGGATTTCAAATTTTGGGGGGTAAAACACAAATCCCAACAGTCTCTCCACTCTGTGCTACCTGGGCTGTTTCTCTGATTTTTTTTCCTGCTTTAGGAGGATGCAAGGGCTGGTATCAGTTTAACCTGCCCTGGAGCAGCTGGTGCATCCTTGGGAAAAGGAGCAGCACTCCAGAGCTGCAGCAGGGCCACGTGGCACAATCAGGTTTTCTTGGCCTATTTTCTCAGAGCCCAGGTTTTATTCTTGAGCTGTCAGGTCAGATGAGGATTCAGTTCTGCAGCCAAAATAGAAATTAGCCATGTGTGGTAATCCATTAATCCCTGGAAATAATGCCATTTATTCAGGTTTTGGGGAGCTGGGTGTCCTCATGACACTGGGAGGTGTCCAGAGGTGTCCCAGGCTGCCCTGGCTCCTGAGCTGATCCCTGGGAATTGATTTCACATTCCAGGTGCTTTGACTCCTTGCACAGGGAAGCTGTGGCTGCCCTTGGATCTGTCCAAGGCCAGGCTGGCTGGGGCTGGGAGCAGCTGGGATGGTGGAAGGTATCCCAGAATAGTCATAAAGTACAGGAAAAATCAGTGTCTGAGCCATTCTGAATAGAATCATGGAATTACTGAGGTTGGAATAAACTTCCAAGACCATCCAATCCAAGCTGTGGCTGATCCCCAGGGATGGGGATCCAAACCTGCCTGGCCACCCTTTCCATGGGAAATTCCTCCTGATGTCCCCCTGAGCCTCCCTGGCAGAGTTTGGGGTTTGTCCCTTTGCTGGCCCTGCATATCCAGGTAGTGAAGGCTGGATGCAGTAGGATATAAATCCATAAATTCACCTTATTTAAAGACACTTCTATCTCTTTTTCCAGCAGGGGCAGCAGCTGCCCTACAGCAGAGCTGTGTAATAATAACAATTTGTCTCTCCTGGATCTTTTCCTTTCCACTTTTATCAACAAGAGGTTTCTTCTGAGCAGTGGTTGTCCTTGTTCAGCTGTGCTTTTCTCCCTGCCTGTTGTCCCAAGAGAGTTGTTTCTATTTTGTCCTCCTTGTTTTACCAGCCTGTATCATGACATTGTGGGTAAGGAAAATGTGGGAAATGCTGCTGTGCCTGCAGCAGTGGGGGTTTTTTTGGGTTTCAGATATTGTTGCAGGCCTGCAGGTGAAGGCTATAAATAAAAATATAAATATAAAGTGAAATTAATGGTGTTCTTGTGGTGGGATTGCAGCTTGGGTACCTCCCATCCATCCCAGTGGGAAGAGATGAGGGGAAACAGCCTCAATTTGTGGTTTAGATTGGAAATTAGGGAAAATTCCTCCCTAGAAAGGTTTGTCCAGTGGCACTTGGGGACATGGACAGCGTGGCCTTGGTACTGCTGGGCACTATTTGGATTTGATGATCTTAAATTAAATTAAGATTTCCAGCCTTCATTTTCTTCTTGGTTCTTTGCATCCACCTCTGCTGCAGCTCCTGGATTTCCTTGGAATTTTCCTTCCCCTCTCTTTAGGAGGTGGAAATACAAAAGGCCAAAATACCAGAATTTGCATAATCTTCATGGCTGTGTTTATTTCTGATAAATTGTGGGACACCACAGTGTGTTCCAGCTATTCTTTATCACATCCCAGAGAACAGATTTGGGGGTGTGACAGGGAATTGACATCTGGAAAAACCTCCTGAAAGGGATTTGGAGAGAAGCAATGATGTTCCTTTCACTTTCTGCTCTCCTGGAAATCTTCCAGCACCTTCAATTATTCTTTTTTTTTTCTCTTGTTTTATTCTTTTTTTTTTTTTTTTTTTTTTTTTTAAGGAGCTGGATGTATTTTAAGGGTGAGAGAGCTGAGTGCTGCCTTGGAAAATCAGCCATTGTCGGGATGGATTGTCCAAAATTCCAGTACATCCCAGCATTCAGCACCTCCTCCCTCTTAATTCCACTTTTATTCTGGCTTTATTCCACATTTCCAAATCCTTCCTTTCAGTTCCATTAAGTGCTGCTGTGTGTCCCAAGCTTTCTGATTATAAATAGAATATAATTATAAATTGTTAATTTGGGACGTTTATATAATGCTAAAAATGATGCAGGCACAGCTTGCAGCATTAAACACAATTAATTGTCTAATCCCAAGAATGGGATTGGGAAAGAATGGGATTGTCAAACCCCAAGAATGGGATTAGATTGTAAGACATTTAGTCTGCTTAAATTAGAAATAGTAATAGAATGAATTGAAGGAGTAAATTAGTAGAAAGCTGGACTGGGAGAAAAATTTTTAAAAAAATAAACTTTGATGCTAATAATACTTTTTATTATTCTTATTTCATTCATTGTAAGGGAAAAAAACCCAAAACTGTGTATCCAGGGAATTCCAGCTGTGTGCTGGATTTACTCCTCATGTAGGAGCAGCTTTGGGGATGACTGGGAATATTTCACTGCTGGAGAGCAGCAGAAGGGAAGTGTGAAAGTTGCTGTCACGGGTGATTTTTCTATATTTGAGCTTATCCAGGGATTATTTCTGGTGGATTATCCCACTTTACATGGAAAAGCAGGATTTTCTAATGGTTTTTCTAATTCTTGGGGTTTTTTTTTTTTAGTGTGTTGTGAGGCAGGACTGTGCAATTTCCCTGTGGAAATTGCACTGTGAAATTCAATGTATTAGCCTGAAACAGGGAGCTCTGCTGAGCAGCATTTCCAGGGACAGAATTTCAGCAGTGGCTGCAGAGCCACCATCTGGATAAATCCTGCCATTTGTGGAAGGCACCAAGAAAAGGTTATAAGAAAATTATTTCTAAATCAAGCAGGACTGGTTAATGGCTGAGATGGGAGCCTCTCCTAATTAATTCATTAGGGATTGGATAAATACAGCACAAGTTGATAACAACGTTTATTTTCCCCCTCAATTTAGAGGGATTGGAGTATTTCTGGACCTGTTTATTTATCTCCATCTGTGAATTTCCTTGAATTAAGAGACAGCACGTTCTCATCACACTTTTCCTCCAATTTTCTTCACATTGGAAATTATTTTCTCCCCAACCCTGAAATTGTGTGTTTAGAAAGCAGATTCAGCTGTGGCAAATTCATCCATGGAGCATCATGTGGGTAAAGTAGTCAGGTGGGAGAAGGAAACTCTGAAAATTGAGTTAAAGGGACTTTACTGGGCTGCTTGCTGGCAAAAAACTTTTCCTCTTTGTTGTGAATTTTCCTCTTATTTCTGGGAATGACTCCCAGGATTGTTTCCTGTGTCCTCAGGTGTTTTTTTTTATGGATGAGCATTTTTGCCCTGATTTCTGGTGCTGTGTGTGAGCCATGGCTGAGTGTTGCCATTCTGGTGTTGGATTTAAAACCTCCTTAATGAATTTTTGGTGTGCACAGGTTGTATTTTCTTTTTCTCTTTGAGCATTCAGTGATGGGAGAGTACAAAAGAGGGTTTAAATAAATTTAAATTTCAAGCAAACATTGCTTTTACTTTTAGCTTCCTTCTGCTACGAGGCAAAAAAACCAACCAAACAAACAACAAACCATGGTATTGATTTGACCTGAAAATTTTATCTTCTGCTTTTCTTTCTTCCAGGTCCAGGATGGAACATTCCTGCTGGCTGCTGCTGCTCTGTGCTAGTTTCAGTTTTGCACAAGCTCTGCCACCCAATGGAACTGAGCTGCCCAAAACAACCACAACAACCAGTAAGGACCCCTGGGGATGGGCTGGGCTGCAGGCAGGTCCTGCTGCTTTTGTAGAGGGGGAAAAAATGTGTTTTAATATTCCCTGTTGGACTTTTTTTTGGTGATGTCTCTGGGTTTTGAAAAGAAGAGCAGAGCTGTGCAGAAATAGAGTTGGGTCCTGTGCTCAGATAAAGATTTTGTCACTCACCAGAATAATTCCAGGTTTAGGGCAAACTTTCCCCTGTCAACTTGCTTTTGTAGAGGGGAAAAAAAAAAAGTGTTTTAATCTCACTTTTAATCCTACAATTTAGCCAAAAATGCAGAGGAGCTGATCCAAGGATGGAGAAAATGCAGGTTTGAGAGGGGATGTGGAGGGAGCATCACTGTGCACACACTGCTGGCAATTCCCTGCTCCCTTGGGGGTGGGTTTGAGCCCAGGATGTTTTTGCAGGACCCTGATCCCACTGACACAGTTCTTGGTGCCAGGTGCCCTCTGGGTTTGCTCTGCAATGGATGGTGCTGGGGTTTCACTTTCTCTTTGCATGGGAGGGAAAAAAAACAACACAGCAGAGGGGCAGGAGCTGCAGGGTCTGCCCAGCCTGGGCACAGACATTTTAAAATCTCATTCCAACATTTCATCCTTCAAAACAGGCTTTAGGGCTTTTTACTCTCTTAAGGCACTTAAAGTATATTCCTACTTACTTAAAACTATAACTTACACTTCATCTGTGTGGCTTAATATACTTTAATTTCTCTAAAGGCTTTAATTCAATTTTTATATTATTTTCTCTCTCTGAGGGACTCAGGCTCCTGTTTTATACACAGGATGAATAGATTTAAACACCATGAGAAGCCTTTCCATCAGTTTAGTGTTTTCTCCTGCAAAGATTTGAGAGGGTGTGAGGTGCAGCAGGGCTGTGGAAGGTCCTGGCAGGTGAAGAGCAGCAGAATTGCTGTTCCAAGAGCTGAGAGTGATGCTCTCCTGCTCTTGGGGCCACCACAGCACCTTTAATCCATCCTCATTTCTGTCTGCAGAATTTCTCCCTCTTCAAACACTCCACAGCCACATCCTGACACATGGGAGGGGCTGGAACAGGGGCATTGAGGGGGGTCTGGGGGCATTGAGGGGGGTCTGGGGGCGTTGAGGGGGGTCTGGGGGCATTGAGGGAGTCTGAGGGCAGTGAGGGGTTTTGAGGGGGGTCTGGGGGCAGTGAGGGGGGTCTGAGGGCAATGAGGGGGTTTGAGGGGGGTCTGAGGGCAGTGAGGAGGTCTGGGGGCAGTGAGGGGGTTTGAGGGGGGGGTCTGGGGGCAGTGAGGGGGTCTGAGGGCAGTGAGGGGGGTCTGAGGGCAGTGAGGGGGTTTGAGGGGGGTCTGAGGGCATTGAGGGGGGTCTGGGGGCATTGAGGGGGGTCTGAGGGCAATGAGGGGGTTTGAGGGGGGTCTGGGGGCAGTGAGGGGGGTCTGAGGGCAGTGAGGGGGTTTGAGGGGGGGTCTGGGGGCAGTGAGGGGGGTCTGAGGGCAGTGAGGGGGTTTGAGGGGGGTCTGAGGGCATTGAGGGGGGTCTGGGGGCATTGAGGGGGGTCTGAGGGCATTGAGGGGGGTCTGGGGGCAGTGAGGGGGGTCTGAGGGCAATGAGGGAGTTTGAGGGGGGGGTCTGGGGGCAATGAGGGGGTTTGAGGGGGGTTTGAGGGGGGTCTGAGGGCATTGAGGGGGGTCTGGGGGCATTGAGGGGGGTCTGAGGGCATTGAGGGGGGTCTGGGGGCAGTGAGGGGGGTCTGAGGGCAATGAGGGGGTTTGAGGGGGGTCTGGGGGCAGTGAGGGGGTTTGAGGGGGGTCTGAGGGCAATGAGGGGGTTTGAGGGGGGTCTGGGGGCAGTGAGGGGGTTTGAGGGGGGTCTGAGGGCAATGAGGGGGTTTGAGGGGGGTCTGGGGGCAGTGAGGGGGGTCTGAGGGCAGTGAGGGGGTTTGAGGGGGGTCTGGGGGCAGTGAGGGGGGTCTGAGGGCAGTGAGGGGGTTTGAGGGGGGTCTGAGGGCAGTGAGGGGGTCTGAGGGCAGTGAGGGGGTTTGAGGGGGGTCTGGGGGCAGTGAGGAGGTTTGAGGGGGGTCTGAGGGCAGTGAGGAGGTCTGAGGGCAATGAGGGGGTTTGAGGGGGGTCTGGGGGCAGTGAGGGGGGTCTGAGGGCAGTGAGGGGGTTTGAGGGGGGTCTGGGGGCAGTGAGGGGGTCTGAGGGAGTGCCCAAGGTTGCACACTGGGGTTGGAGCCCCGAGGATGGTGCAAGGAGCCCCTGCCATGGCAGGGCTGGGATGGTTCATGGTCCCTTCCATCCCAACCAGGGAGCTGAGGCTGCTGGTGTCCCAAACAAGCACTGTGACACCTTTTGGTGACTGCTCAGTCACTGCTGCTGCCAGCCAGGGTTTCATAGAAGGCTGATGTGCTGCTTTATTTGCTTTTAATCTGAACTTTACACCCCTGGGGAAGGAGAGGAGCCCAGTTCCAGGCTTGGCTCACAGCCCTAAGGATATTTTTGGTTCTTGGTTGTGGTAATTGAAATGGAAATGGGGGAGGTTTGGAGGGGATATTGGGGTGAAAATGAGGGTGGGGAGGGGCTGGGATGGAATTCCCAGATTTTTCTGCCTGGCAGGATCCCTGGCAGTGCCCAAGGCCAGGCTGGACACTGGGGTTGGAGCACTGGGACAGTGAAGTGTCCCTGCCATGGCAGGGGTGGAACAGGATAATTTTGAGGGAGTTTCCATCCCAAACCTGTGTTTGATTCGCTGCTAATTCAGGTGGGAGCATTTCCTTCTCCAGAATCTGATTTTTGCAGGATGGGTGCAGCTCCTCCTGGGCACTCCCTGAGCTGGAGTTTTGGGGATCCCACCATCAGCAGTGACACTCTGAGTGTGGCTGTGCTTAGTGCTCCAAAAGAACCAAATTATTCATAGAAACGAGGCTTTAGCCAAGTGTAAATTTGCTAATTAATCAATTTGAAGTATTGTCAAACAGTTTTTGGGCCCTGCTTCTTGTCTGGCACCTGGAGCTGTAGAAAAACAAGTTACTGATATTGGGCTGAATATGTCAGAATATGGGAATTGAGAAGGGGAAGTCACTTGTTGTTTAGATCACTTCCCAGAATTTTAATAACATGACTACAAAGGGAGTTTTGTCATCAGTGCTGTTCATCTCCAAAGCTTCATTCCAAATTGTGTTGAATTTCAGTCTGATAATATGGATAAGAGCAATCTGATCCATCCCTGTTTTAATTGAATCTTAATTTCAGTGATATGATTCAGAAATGATTGGTGTGACTCAGTTGTTTTTCCTAAATATCAAAGCCTTCCTGACTTTGCAGTGAGGAAGAGTTTTTTTTCTGACAGACAAGTAAGTGCACCCTGAAAATACATTGCTGCAGAAATTGTGCCAAGATAATTGGATTATCTAATAAATGTGATAGCCATTGAACTAATATGGCATTTTTCAATATAAAAATTAAGATTTTTTGATTGAAGCATAAAAAAAATTCCATTTAACAGACTATGGAAAGAACTAAAAGATCCTAAAAAAACCTCAGCTTTCCTTTTGCATGCTAATTTGATGAGTGATCCCAAAAGATACTTTTGATTCTGAAAGGAACAGGTATAAATGATTTCATGTCATTATTTGAGCTGCCTTGATTTTTTTCAAAGATTGGCTGAATTACCATATCAGCTTTATTCTTATTTAAAACCTGGTTACCTTGTCTAGGTGGGTTCATTTTTTTAGCACTGCTGCCATTTCACTTCCTACAAGAACAGCCTGAAATTGCTACCTTGAAATTTCCCTTTCAGAAAAGGAGAGAGGTTCTCATTTTGAGAATATTTCTGGCATTTATTGCACTGCCTTTTACTGGAAATTTGCCCTGATATTTACTGCAGGTATTCAACTGCATTAAATAAACCACAGAATGGTTTGGGTTGGAAGGGACCATCTAGTTCTGGCTTCCAAGTTAATATTTATTAGGATTTGCATAAATAAATGTATATTTCCAGTAAAGACACCTTAATGCTCTCAGATCCTTGTTCCAGGCTGTTTATTCATGATGTTGTCCATGGCAATCCCATAACTCCTGCTAATTCAAATATTTGTGAATTCCCCAGGATTAATCATGGTCAGGATTGTTTCACTTCCTCTTGTATTTTTACTTGTGGAGTTGTTGCAGTGTGGAAGCAGCCTGGAATTTGTGGTTGTAAACCTTTAAATATCTTTCTGGTATTTACTCCACCAGGGTTCCTGGTGCCTCTGAATCCTCACAATTCCTTTCCACCACTGATGTCTGAACCTTCAGGGGGATGAATTTAGCAGAGGAGTTGCAGGTTAAAAAGCAGGAAATGGGGCAGCCCTGGGTCTGTTCAGTGCTGGTTTCAACTTCCACCAAGTCAATGAAAATGTGAAAATAAAATTATTTCCCTCTCTGCTGCACTCTGGGTCCCCAGTTTGGGAAGGACCTGGAGCTGCTGGAATGAATCAGAGGAGGCACCAAAATGTTCAGTGGGATGGAGGAAAGGCTGGGAGAGCTGGGAAAGAGAAACTTTGGGGTGACCTCAGTGTGTCCTTCCAGTGCCTAAAGGGCTCCAGGAGAGCTGGAGAGGGACTGGGGACAAGGGACAGGACACAGGGAATGGCTTTGAGCTGACAGTGGGTAGATTTGGATGGGATTTGGGGCAGGAATTTTTCCCTGGCAGGGTGGAGATGGAATTCCCAGATGTGCTGTGGCTGCCCCTGGAACCCTGGCAGTGCCAGGCTGGACATTGGGACAAGGGAAGGTGTCCCTGCCATGCTGGGGTGGCACTGGGTGATTTTTGAGGTCCCTTCTGTGACTCTGTAAAACTGGTGGGATTTCCCTGTGAGACTCGTGGTGGTTGTTTCATGGAAAAAATGATGCAGCATCAGAAAACTGAGCCATGAAGGAGGAACTTGGCTCATTTGAGTTGGTGTTTAAGTACCAGGGGGATGCTCTGCTGGTGGACACTCAATTCCCAGAATTAGTTTGCAAAGCAGAACTTCAGAAGTTGGTGGTTTCAGACTGGGGGTTGCCCTGGTGACATTTCAAGGTCCCTCCAGCCCAGGCTCAGATTCTGTGGCTGCAGTGCCAGCTGGGCAATGCTGGTTTTGCACTGTGGGTTTCAGCTCTGAGCTGTTCAACTCACATTTCCTGCTGCCTGTGGGTGCTGCTTTCCCTCTCCTACCTCTCTTCTTTCCTTTGTCCTTCCTTTATTTCGTATTTTTTTTCTCTGATTTGGGTTTGTGCTTCACATGCACCAAACCAATCTCCTGCTCATCACCAGCTGCTTCCCTCCTGCAGCCATGGCAGGGTTGGGGTTTTCTGTTCCAAAAATAGCCTGAGAGGGTTTGGTGTGGGTTTGTCATATTCCTGTTGGACGTTTGTTTGTGATGTCTCTGGGTTTGAAAAGCAGATCAGAGCTGTGCAGAAATAGAGTTGGGTCTTGTGGGATTTCTCCTGTGCTCAGATAAAGATTTTGTTTTGTGTCACTCACCAGAATAATTTCAGGTTTAGGGCAAACTTTTCCCTGTCAACTTGATTTTATAGAGGGGAAAAAGTGTTTTAATCCCACTTTTAATCCCAAAATTTACCCCAAAATGCAAAGGAGCTGATCCAAGGATGGACAAAATCAAAGTTTGGGAGGGAGCATCACACACTGCTGGTAATTCCCTGTTCCCTTGGGGGTGGGTTTGTGTTTGGCACTCAGGGAAAGCTGCTCTGCTTTGAAGGATTTGTCTCTCCTGCATTTACTCCAGCGTTTCAGTCATCAATTTTTGAAGCAGTTGTGATTAAAAAGTTATTCCAGGCCTTTGTTCCCCTTGAAATCCCCCTTGGTCTGGAGACAGTTGTGTTGGCCAGAGATTTTTCAGCCTGCAATGGCCTCAGTTTTAATTTTCTCATGCAGTTTTTGGGCTATATTAATACATTTACTGATATAAAGAAAATAGAGTTAAAAAATGAAACCCCACTGTGCCTGACTCAGGCTGTGCAGGGATGAAGCCATGGGGAAGCAGCTGCAAGGGTTTGGGAGCAGAAATGCCCAGGTATAAAGAAAAAGGGACTTTTAGAGGAGTTTGACCCAATTTCCTTGTGAAGTGGTAGGAGGAGAGGAGAGATCTTGGGGCAGAGGATGAAATCAGTCGTGGCAGGGGTGCCTGTCCTTGACTAAAGAAATGGGGGCAGAAAGTTCAGCTTCTCTTTTCCTTGACTTGGACTGAGCTTTCAGTGTTAGTCTGGGAATCACTTCTCCAAAGACACCCCAAAAATGGGGCAGCAGTTCTGTGAAATGAAGAGAGGGGTGATTTTTTTTTTTTTTTCTGTTGTGTAATTGTCTGGGGGAAATTTTAATTCCCTCGTGGTGTAAACTTGTTTTTTCCTCCCTCTCATGTCATGGATCCAACCCAGCCCAAACCCCAAAATCCTTGTGCATCCTGAGGGTGGCATTTCTGAACTCCATGGAAGTGGCTGCATTTTGTCTGTGAGGGACAAAAATAGGGATTTTCTGTGTTTGTTTCCTTGCCAGCCTTGACTTGCAGAACACCCCACAGAAAGTGTTGGGTGGTTATTCCTGCTCACCCAGACACTCCTTCCAGGAGAGATTTCCTGAAACCCTGCCAATCCATGGCTTGTCCTGCCTGTCACTTTTATCTTTACACACCACTGAAATGTCACCCCCCATGTGTTTTATTGCCTTCCCTGTCTCTGGGTTAGGATGTTGACTTAGGAGCCCTTTTTTTCCCCTGTGTGTCCTGAGCTCACCTGGAAAAAAAAAGGAATTTTTTCCCCATGTCCTCATACCCTGGTGGAGCACCCAGAGGGTTTCCAGCTGTTCCCAAGACTCAAATTTGCAGCCATCAATTCTGGGAATTTGATCCACATGAATCCTTTCTGAATTATTGCAGGTGTTACCTACTCCTAAATATTTTATTGAATCCCAGAATTGTTTGGGATGGAAGAAACAATAAAAATCATCAAGTGCCGCCCCTGCTATGGCAGGGACACATTCCACTATCCCAGAGTGATCAACCCCAGTGTCCAGCCTGGCCTTGGGCACTGCCAGGGATCCAGGGGCAGCCACAGCAAATCTGGGAATTCCATCCCAGCCCCTCCTCACCCTGGAATTCCTTCCCAATATCCCATCCAACCCTTTCATCTGTCATCTCTCAAATACCACTGTAGGAATGGTAAAAAAAAAACACATTATAAGTGTGCAAATGTAGTTTAAAAGGAAAAAAAAAAAAATCCAAAATGCTGGCAGCAATAGAAATTGCCTTAATTTTGGAAGAATGGTTGTAGGATTGTGTTTTGCTTGCTGAAGGTTCAGGCTGGGAGTTTGGCTTCCTTAAATAAAACATGTTGGGTTTTTAATGATTTTAATCTGTTCTGTATTGAATTATTCAGTAGAACTAAAAGGTTACAGAAGCATAATGAAAGTGAAAGGTAAAGAGAGACAGCCATAAAACATTGTGAACAGAAGGGTGAGACTCAGGGCTTGTAGCAGACAGAACAAAGTTGTTCTTTAATCTCTGTTCTGAGAAAAATGTCACTATTCCTGCAAGTTCTTGCATTTATATAGAATTTCAGTGAATAAAATCTGTATGGGAGGTGGCACTTTTGGGTGGTTGAGAAGCAGCTGAGGTGCCTGAGGGCACTGCAGCAAACCTTTCAATGGGCTTAAAATCCTTCAAATCTCTGAGCTTGGCACCTCAGAGCTGTTCAGCTTTCTGTGATTGCAGGTGAATTGAGAAATATCCTTGATTTTTCTCAGCACCAGTGGTTTGGTTGTGCTTTGGAAGAGGGAGGAAAAAATTTTTAAAAAATTCAAAAAATTAAGTTTCAATTTGAGCTTTGCTTGTGAGAAGTAACTGTGATGCTTTTAGTAAGTAGAGGCAGATAAACTGGACAGAATTCTTGGTGCCTAAAGCAGTTTTTGTGCAATCCATGTCTCATATAACCCATTTCTTCTTCCACCCCTCAGACTCCACCGAGGAGAACACCCTGCACAAGGAGCTGCTGACTTCCCTGCTGATCCTGGTGCTGGTGGTGATCATCTTCGTGGTGCTGGTGGGGTATTTTTTCAGGTGGGTGGTTTTTTTTTTGGGCTCAGCCCCATCCTTGGTGCCCTCCCACTGAAGAGAGAGGGAGGCAGAGCCTGTGCAGGCAGAGCCCGCCCTGCTCTGCTGCCAGCATGAACAGAAAGAGCTTCTCCAGAATTACATGGTTGGAAAAAGGGTTGGGAGTGGGGAAATGCTGCCCTGGGAGTGGGGAAATGCTGTTTTCCCCCTGCCAGGATTTCCAGGTTAACTTCTTCTTGCAGGTTCAGGAGACACAGGAAAGCTGTGGTGACCTCCGGTGACAAAAAGATGCCAAATGGGATCTTGGAAGAACAAGGTACAGAGAAATTGGCTTCAAACTCTCATTTTTTAATTCACAATTGCTCCAAAGTTTGATTTTATTTGTAATAGAAGTGGTAGGGTTGTTATTAAGGAGAAAAGAGCTGGGAAAAATATAATTACAAATTATTAGAGTTGGACAGGATCTGGAACTCATCCAGTTCCAGCCCTGCTGCCACGTGCAGGGACATCTTCCAGCACTTGGTTGTGCCATCCTAGCTGGCCTTGGAATGGAAATCCATTTTTAGAAACCCATGCTGAAGCAGGCTGTAGGAAACCTTTACTTGCAGTTGCTGGTTTGAGCTAGGTTTCACTTTAAGCTGTGATGCAGCAAATGTTTCTGTGTCAAGCTTTTCCTGGGCTCTTTGTGTTTTAGCTGAGATCCAGGCTGGTGGCACTCTGATCCTTGTGTTTAGGGAAGGAATTGCAGAATTTCTTCCTAAAATGGGGGAAAAAAATCCTCAACACTTTGCCTCATCTCAACATTCACAATTTGAAGCCAGAGGCACTGAAATAAAACACTCTGAGGAATTTTAAAATGTTTTCCACTGCTTGGAGTTTGTGTTTGTTTCTGCCCATGGGGAACCCCAGGCTGGCTCCTCTGTGGGGCCCAGCTCAAACCTGGACAAGTTGTTTTGACCACAACCCAGAGAAAAATGATAAAATTGAAGATAAAATAATCACTCTGTGGTTTGTGTCAGTCCCAGTGGGCCGTGGGTGAAGTGATGAGCAAGTTGAAGAGGGTGGCAGTTGGGGGGAAAGTCAAAACCCTAAAAATATCCATCAGCTTCCTGCTGGGCTGTTCCTCTTGGGGCACAGTTTCTGTTGGCTGCCAAGTTAAAGAGAAAGTATTTATTATAAATATTATTATTATTATTATGTTGGCTGCCAAGTTAAAGAGAAATTTATTATTATTATTATTGTTGTTGTTGTTGTTTTTATTTTTTTATTTTTAGTATTATTGCTTCTCCTTGAAATGAAATAATCTCACAGCATCCCCTTGGTGATAAGTGCCAAAAGCTGTCCTTGCCCTTCTCCTTTTCTGAATAAAACTTGCTCACTTTTTCATCCAGTGTAAATACAGAAATCATTAATTTCACCAGCAGTGCTTCTTCTTGGTGTCATTATATTCTCAAAGCAACCACTTGGCATGTGACTTGGTGTTTTAATTCCCTTTAAATCACCTTTATCAGCTCAGAGTGTCATGGTAGAAGTTGATTTTGGCATCTTTCAACATTTGTGGTTGGGAATTGTGGCTCTGGCCATGCCTGTGACACCTGTGTCCTTGTCCTGACAGAACAGCAGAGGGTCATGCTGCTCAGCAGGTCCCCCTCAGGCCCCAGGAAATATTTCCCCATCCCAGTGGAGAACCTGGAGGAGGAGATCAGGGCACGCTCAGCAGATGAGGGGAAGCTCTTCAGGGAGGAGTTTAATGTAAGTTTTTACACATGGGTGGCTGAAAATGGAGGGAAAATCAAAATATCTGCGAGTGTTAATAATTCTGCTGTGGGTTCTGTCAGGTGTGGGGCTCTTCATCTGGATAAAACCTGGAATTTTTGCTGATTTATGATGCTGAGTTGGTATTGCACAAACTGGTTGCCTCTTTCTTGCATTTAAAGAAAGTCTTTAGTGTTTGCCTGAAGCTGGAGGAGAGGAGCTTTGCATATGAACCTCTCTAGCATTGATTTTCATGATGTTGGATGCATTTTGGGGGATCTGGGTGTTTCAGCTCTATGGGAGGTGCTCAGAGGAGAGGACACAGTGTGGCCTTAATATTGCTCTGCTGAGATTTGACTTCTTTCATCCTGTTAATATGACTTTTTGCTCTTGGTTCCCATCCTAGCACATTTTCTATGAGGCTTTTTTCTCAGGGTTTTGCTGCTGAGGATTTTGTGCCCAGTGAGTGTGGTTGTATGGCTGAGCTGAGGGGTCTGTGCTGAGCTCCTGCAGGATTCCTGTGCAGAAACACCACACCAGGAACCTGAGTTTGGGGCTTTTTCCAGCCTTTTGGTGACTTTTCACTTCCCTGCACAGCAGGAGCTGAAATGTCTCACAAATCCACACCTGACAATGCACATGTTGGTTAGGCTGGCTGTGGAGTTCTCTTTTAACTGGGAGCACATTTTGAGCTGCAGTTTGGTTGATGATAAGTTTAAACCACAGAGTTTTGCCTCTTCAGACAGGGAGCACTGTGGAAATCCTTATCAAAGCTGACAAAATGAAAGTGAGAACCTTGACAAGATGTGAATTTGGACTCTGCTGATGAATTTGCTCTGAGGTTCAGAGTGAAACAAACCATGTTTTAATTTTTAAACTCCTCTCTTTAATTTGTAAACTCCTCTTTGCTTTGGTCATTTTTCTGCCCCATGCTGTGAGTGTGTGGGATTCTGCCCACCCCCAAAAACCTGGGGTCTGATCCCCAAAAATGAGCAGTGATGGGGTTGGATGGGGATGATGCTTGGTGTGGTTTTTTTTTCCCTGTTTGTGTGGCTGGATGAGAAGTTTGGTCCCAAGTGATTTTTTTGGTAAAAATAAACCAGAAACTAAAAGATGAAGGCACCCAGCAGGCAGAAAATAGTTTTGAGGGCAGTTCCTGACTTTGAGGGCACTTCTCTTGGATCCATGTGCCTGATGATGTTCTCCAGCACCTTTGATTTTGTCCTTAGAGCCTCAGTGACCATTCAGAGGTGCATTGCACCCCTTGGACACTCACAGAACAGCAGAGACTCCTTTTATTGTTATGTGATTCTTTTGTGAACATTGGGTGCTAGAAGAGTGTGTTATTTCTTCAAAGTGAAAAAAAGAAGAAAAAATGTAAAAATTATTATTTCCTGTAGAGCCCCTACCTCTGATCATCCCTGAAGTTTGGGATTATTGCCTTGATTTTTCAGATTAATTAGTGAAAATACAGAAATCATTAATTTCACCAGGAGTTTTCTTTTGAAATTTTCACTCTGGCTGGGTTAAGACACCCCTGTGTCTCTTCCAGTGCTGAAAAAGGAGGAAATGTGCTGGTGCAGGGTGGCTTGAGCCTGTCAAAGCTTCAGGGGGGTTTTGGGGACAGGTCAGGGCTGGTGGCAGCAGGTGGCCCAGGGCCAGCAGGACTCAGCTCCTCGTGGTTGGGGGTGGTGGGAGGATGTGTGAGGAGCAGCCTGGGTGAATCACATCCTCCTGCCCATGGCTGGGGCACAGAGTCCCTGGGCAGATGCCAAGGATTTGCAGAGGGCATGGAGAGGAGATCTGGCCAAAGGGAATTCCTTTTCACCTGAAAATCCAGAACTTCTCTGGCTGTTAATTGAAAATCGGGTGCCTGACTTTCAGTTTAAAAAGATAATTATTTCAGGGAGTCATAGAATGATTTGTGTTGGAAAGAGCTTAAAGATCATCCAGTTCCAATCCCTTGCCATGGATAGGAACACCTTCCACTTCTTTTTACACAAAAATTTAGTTTTTGTGTCTCATAAATTTACTTTAATCAGCAAAAGAAGCTGATGAAAGCCACGAGTTTTGTTCACATCAGGAATTAAGCAGTGTGCTGACAGCAGCTTTCTTCCTCAGCCCTGTTTTAACCTTTCTGTTCCCCTCACAGCTTTTTGCCCCATGAAAGCCCCAGCAGAGAGCAGGGTGTCCCTGTCCTGTGTCACCCTGAGCTTTGGCTCTTCTGGGGACACTCCAGCCCTGCTCTCTGCCAGCCAGCCAGGGCTCAGCTGTGTTTTTCTGTGCCCTGTGTGACTCAGACTGGAGGTTGGTGGTGCCTTCCCAAGCTGCTGGGGTTTTACCCCAGTGGGATCCACCCTGCTGGCACTGGGGGTTTTGGAGTTCAGCTAAAGGAATTCCATGAAATCCACTTAAAGGAATTTTTCTGAACCCAGTTCTGGTTCCTCTGCAGTGGCAGCATCTCAGCTGTGGAGAGGCTCCATCATGGGCTCCTCCTTGTTTCCATCTTCACCCTCTTCTCTGTTTTTTCCTTTGCTTTATTGCCCTCCATGACTGTTTTGTTTTTTTTAAACCAGACTAAATTTATCAGCACTGAGCTCTCACTGCACAGAGCTCAACTCACACTAAAAACCTCATAAACAATTTTTCCTTCCTCCTTTTCACCCAGGGCTGGGTCTGCAGAGGCAGAGCTGAGCAATATTTGGTATTTGGTGTCCTCAGCCCTGTTGCTGTGCCTGAGCCCAGGGTGGGTGCCACCACTGGGGTCGTGCTCTGAGTCACTGTGGCAGATGGCAGCTCCAGGCAGCAGCTCAGAGTTCCACAATTTGCTAAATCACTGTCATCTCTGAGAGAAAACTGCTGAAATTGTTGTCTGGAGTGAAAAAAAGCTGAAATATATTTAGTTCTGTTGGATGCAAATTTTCCCTAAGCCATGTGCAGTCAAAATTATTTGTTTTCTAACACATTGACTATATATATATATTATTTTTTTTTCAGTCATTAACGTCTGGGTATGTGCAGGGAACGTTTGAAATGGCAAACAAGGAAGAGAACAGGGAGAAGAACAGATATCCCAACATCCTGCCATGTAAGCCATTTGCTTTTCTTTTAAACCAGATAATTCATTTTGGCCCTGAGGAGGTTGCTGGTGGTGTTCATGTGCTGAAAATACTCAAATAACAGCAATTTCACTGGTCAGAAATGCTGTTCATGTTGTCTGTTGGGGAGCTCTGTGCTTTTCCAGGCTTCCTACTTGTAAGGAAATGCCATTTTTCAGATTAATAACTCCCCACTGCTCTTGTTTCTCTTGTTTTCTTCCAGATGATCATTCCAGAGTGATTTTGTCCCAGATTGATGGAGCCCCACCTTCAGACTACATTAATGCATCATATATAGATGTGAGTTGAGGGTTGCCCACAGCTGGCCAAACTTTGGGAATTCAAGAAATAATTCTCTGCTTGCACACCTTGGCCTGTCACCTTGTAACTGCTGTGGCTTTTATTTCCACAGGGTTATAAAGAAAAGAATAAATTTATAGCAGCACAAGGTAACTCCTCCTCGTTTCTCTCTTCTCTCCACATTTAGTTATGGATGTGTTTTAGAGATTTTATTTTTTTTTAGCTGCAGGTGGTGGTCAGGTGTGAGGCTGGATTTAGAGGAATGAATTGAAATGAAATTGCAATTGAAATGAATTTGCAATATGTGTGAAGTGACCAGCTGCCTCCAGGCCTGTAGATGCTGCTCTGAGCAGGGGCTCATTTCCCCCCCAGACCCTCTTTGTACCAAAATTGGTGTCTCCTGATGATCCATTCCAAGGTTGTTGTGGTCCCAGGGAACCTTGGACCTTGGCATAGGGAAGAGCTGCAAAGTGGGAATTCTAAATGTTGCTCCTGCCATAGTTAAAAGATTAAAAATTATTTAAGAATTCATGTGTTAGAGAATCTTTCAGTGCCTAGAGAGGCTCCAGGAAATGACTGGGGACAAGGGATGGAGGGACAGGACACAGGGAGTGGCTTTAAACTGACAATGGGCAGGTTTGGATGGGATTTTGGGCAGGAATTGTTCCCTGGGAGCTGGGATGGAATTCCCAGATTTGCTGTGGCTGCCCCTGGATCCCTGGCAGTGCCCAGGGCCAGGCTGGACACTGGGGCTGGAGCACTGGGACAGTGGGAGGTGTCCCTGCCATGGATGGGGTGGAAAGTAAATGATCTTGAAAGTCCTTTCCAACTCAAACCATTCTGTGATTCCATGAGGGATATTTCAAGAGAGAAGATTCTTTCTAAAAATGTAGATTTGGGAGCATGATTATGTGAAAGGAAACGTGATGGGGGTTTATTTAATACATTAATATACAAATTTGATATATTCCTGTTCAGGTGCAGCAAACACAGCTCTGGGTGGGTGCCCAGGGCAGGGTGTGGGATCTGCTCCATCCCCTCTCCTGAGCATCTCCCTGTTCTGTCTGCAGGACCCAAGCAGGAAACAGTCAATGACTTCTGGAGGATGATCTGGGAGCAGAAATCAGCCATTATTGTCATGTTAACCAACCTGAAAGAAAGAAAAGAGGTAAAAAAGCTCTTTCACTCTGCCTGGGGTGTCCCCTGTGCTCCAGAAGCACTCAGGGTCTGACCAGGTGCATTTCTGACCACATCCTGCCCTGGCCTCTCTCAGCACAGCTGAGTTTCTGCTCAGAAATGTCATTTTCATTTCTAAAATACCCATTTGTATCAGTTGATCCCAAGGAGAAAATTCTGATGGCAAATTGTGTCCTGCATAGCCCAGAGCCAAAGGAAATCTCCTGTAGTTTTATCCCAGTGTAAGCTGCACTTGTGGATGGGATTGATTAGGAATTAAATAAAAACTCTGCTCAATTTATTAGGTTTATTAAGTTTCAAAGTACACAGTTTGTCAGCTAAACAATGATAAATTAAAGCTGCTTTGCTGTGAGGGTGCTGCTGTTCCTTCCTGTCCCCTGAGGATGGGCATTCCTTGTTTTCTTCTTGGAGCTGATTTTCCTGTTGCTTGAAGCTCCAGCAGCAAATCCCCAGCCCATGAGGGCAAATTCCAGAGCTGCTAAACCTGGATAAAAACCTGGATAAAAACCTGGATAAAAACCTGGATATTCTGCTGCCTCCAAAGGGCAGCTGCTCTGAATTCCTCACTGGCTGCAGCTGAAGCTTGAGAGCATCATGAAAACCTAAAATTGTAAAAGCTGCCAAACTGAAACAAAAACTGAGGGGTTGAGGAAGTTAAAAACCAATTCCACCTTGTTGTCACCTTCTCTGCAGTTGAAGAAGGAGCAGCAGGTGTTAGATCTGTGCCAGGCTGTGCCAGCTCACCTTCCCTGCTCACAGGGCGAGCAAAGCAAAGTCAGGCTGATAAAATCCTGTCTTTGCTTCTGAAATTCTGGGGTTTTTTGGGGTTTTTTTTTTGTTGCTGTTTTGTGCAGGAGAAGTGTTTCCAGTACTGGCCTGACCAGGGCTGCTGGAGCTATGGCAGTGTCCGTGTGTCTGTGGAGGATTGCATGGTGCTGGTGGATTACACCATCCGCAAGTTCTGCGTGCACTCGGTGAGTCTGGGGAGAATAGGAAATATCTAAAAAAAAATCAAATATCTAAAAAAATATCCAATGAATCCAGGCATGTTGTGTGTTAGGAGTAGTTATATGTAACTGTGGAGCTGTTGGCTTTCAGTGTTATAAATTAATTTTTGCAAATTTTTGATCGCAGCGATTTTAACGCTGTGCAGTTTGTAATCATTTCTAACAACTTTTATTAATAGAATTTGTTCACTTTTGTGGCTAAAATTATTAATTACAGCAATTTTAATATGGTGCAGTTTGTAATCTCTTCTAACTGCTTTTAATGCAATAGGATTTGTCCATTTTTGTGGCTGAAATTATTAATTATAGCAATTTTAATATAGTGCAGTTTGTAATCACTTTTAGCAATTTTTATTGTAATAGGATTTGTCCACTTCTGTGGCCAGTGCTGTAACTTGTGTTCTCAAAATGTCATTTATGGATAATATTTTTGTTTATGAGCAGTGCAATAAATACAGTTTTAACTTTTAAAATATTTATTATATTACATATATTTAATATATCACATATATTACATATATTTAATATATTGCATACATTAAATATATTTAATACATTACATATATTTAATATATTAAAATATTCATTAAATATTTATATATTTTATATAAACTGAAATTACTTATATATTAAATATAGTATACATTAAAATATTAAGATACTAAAATATGTTACACATTTAACTTTTACAAACATAGCTATCAAATAATAACTAATGCTTTTGGGTTTGTAACTAACAATAAAAACCAAACATCTGTAAAATAACTTATCTAACATTTTAAAAAAATATAGAAAGAATATGAGTAATATATAGAATATATATAAATATATAAAAATATATGGTCAATAACTATCAACTGCAAAAACCACAAAACCAAAAGCTGTTGTGCAAAATTAGCACCTGACCCCCAAAAAACCACATTCACAAGTCAGACATCAAATCAAACTAAAAAATTCCCAAAACATACAAATTGTAAAAAAATATTTGAATATATATATTCTTTAGAAGAAGGTGTTGTTTTTTTAATTGCACAGATAAAAAAATGAGTGAATTTGGATATATTTGGCTATTTGGAGGAGTTTTTCTCACTTTTTGCAATCCCATCCTGGGATTATTCCCCTGAAAATGAATAATAAATGATATTTTTTACTTAGTGTTTGTATCTTATATACCCTGTAAACTCCAAATCCTTGAGTCAGGCCTGGAGTATGATGGGAAATAAACACAAAATAACCATGGCAGTTTGTTTATTCATCTTTGCACAAAAAAAAAAAAAAGATTGCAAACTCAGAGTCTGGCTGTTCCTGCAGCTCCAGGAGGGATGCAAAGCTCCAAGGCTCGTCACACAGCTGCACTTCACCAGCTGGCCAGATTTTGGGGTGCCTTTCACACCCATTGGCATGTTGAAATTCCTGAAAAAAGTCAAAACCTTGAATCCTGCCCATGCTGGACCCATTGTTGTTCACTGTAGGTATGTATGTGCTCCTCAGCCTATTCTTGGGGTTTGGCCTGGAATTATTTATATATAAAATCTGAATTTTTAAATATATTTTTTACGTATTTTTAAGATTTTATGTATGTATTTATATTTCTCTATATTTATTTTTACTCATATTCCTATTCAAGGGTAATAATCTGCTGAGTTGTTGAGAGCTCAGAGTAAAAATAATTTCCACAGCTCTGATTTGCTGTCAGTTTAATACTCAAAACAGGAGTTGTTGTTCTGCTGTTTGGGGTTTTTAAGGAGGGATCTCCATTGTTTGGTATAAATCTGTTCTTTGTCAGAAAAACAGACTGCTGATAGAAATCTGTGGCCTTTGCCACTCAATGCTGCTTGAAGAATTCATCCCCCACTTCTCCCACAGTCAAATATTGTATTTTTTTTTTCATGGAAATTAGCCATGAAATGCCTGAAAAGTTTGGAAGAAAGGTTTCAATTCAAGAGACTGAAATGCTGCAATTTTAAAAATGTGCTTCATCCCAATCCAGAAGCAATTCCCACTCCATGGTCACTCACATCCTTCTGTCAGAGGCTGCTGCTGAAATGTTGAAATCTTTAAATTAAAAAATCTTGTAATATTTTTTTTTTTTTTATGAAACAAAAACCAAACTCTCAAAGAGTTGGGAGAGAATAATTGCAACCTCTATAGAAACTGTGAGCTCATCACTGAGCCAGAAGTGGCTTTTTAGGAGCAATTATTGCAAGGTTAGAATAAAAAAGAACACAAGAGCAGGATGAAAAGGAAAGAGCAGCTTTGTCTGTTTGGGTCTTGTTTTTAAGGAAAAAAAAAGTTGTAAATTCTTGAATTTTCTATTTATTTTTTGCTAGAAATTCTCTCTGGGAAAGTGGAAAATAGGGTGTCCTATTTGTCCTGCTGGGATTCACCTTCTCTCCCAGGTGTCATAAAAAAAAACTTTAAAAAAAAACCATTTAGATGGGAAAAATAGATTTGTCTCAGTTGAGATTATTTTTCTTTACCCTTTGCTGTGTGTGGAGTAGAATTCTGGGCTTGAGCTTTATTTGGCAGCAGCAGCAAATGCTGTGCTTGGTTTAAGCAGCAGAAGGAAAGGCAAAAAGCAAGGAAAATACAAAATAATTTCATAAAAACCTGCAGAGATTTTAATCTCAAGGGCCAGCAGAGCACAGTGAGGTTGTTGTGTGTCAGAAATAAAGGAGAGGTGACACTGAATTTCCATCTGAGTTCAGGATGTGACACCACTGAATTGCTGGGAAAAGGAAAGGGAAGCCCATCAGCTGTGAGTAACATTCCATTTTTAGGGAGGTTGCAGAAAAATCCTGCCCAGGCACTCTGGCCAAAAGCTCTCCAGTGGGGTTTGGGAAGTGAATAAAACACTGATTTTAGCATGTGGAAGTCAAGGAGTGAAAATGAGGAGGGGCAGGATTTTCTGCTGATTCTGGTGTTCTGAAAGGTTTTAGAAATAGTTTGTTTTTTTGTTTTGTGTTTGTTTTTTTTTTTGTTGTTGTTTTTTGGGTTTTTTTTAGGAAATAGTTTTGTTTGGTTTATTTTCTATTTTTTAGGAAATAGGGTTTTTTTAGGAATAGAGTTTTTTTAAGAATAGGGGTTTTTTAGAAATAGAATTTTTCAGTGGGTAGAGAGGGACTTGGCAAAGTAGCTGAGTAATGGATGCCACAAAGCAGGAGGAGAAGAATCACTTTTAAGTGGGAATTAAAACATTAATTAGGACATGAGGGGGATTCCTTGTGCTACCAGAGGGCCAAAATGGAAGGGAGAGAGAAGGGAATCTCCATCATCCCTCCACACTTCTGGAATAGTAAAGCTCATGGGTAAAGTGAGTGTGGAAATTAAATAACTGTACTACAAACACAATTTTTTTTTTTTTCCTGATGCTATTGAAAACCTAACATTGCATTGCTGAGAATTGCTTTGTATTTTTGAGCCTGTGAGGGAGGAGGGGAGAGGATTTTCTCTCGTGTTCCTGGAGTTGTTTGTGGCCATTGCAGCCCAGAAAGTGGCCAGAGGTTAAAGGAGAGCTGCTCATGAGCAGCACAGGATGCCATGCCCTCTTCCTCTGGAAGGAAGAGCTGAAAAACGCTGGGATTTTGTCATTTCTAATAGATGTGCTCCCTCTTGTGGCTTTTGAAGATATAAAAACCAAAAAGTGTTCCACGTTGGGAAATGTGGAGCTGAAAATTACTAAAAGAAGAATTAAAATTTTACCTCGACTTGAATTATTAGGGATGGTCAGGCAGATTTTTTTTTTTTTTTTTTTGGCAAATGTTTTTTTAAATATAATTCTGATGGCATCAATAGGGAGAGCTGGGTTTTTATGCTAAAAACACCCCTCTTTTTTTGCTGTGCTTGTCAAAATGAAAAAGGGGGAGGTTTAGATTGGATATTAGGAAATACTTCTTCACTGAAAGGGTTTGGTATGTCAGGAGGAAAACCTCAAAAAAAAATCCCAAAAAACCATTTCTTAGCAATGGAGAAACCCCAGATGAAGAAAACCACATTAGCTGTGTGTGATCATTGTTAAAAGTACTTTAGCTCCCTGAGGGAATAATTAGAATTTTTTATGGTTTTCCTTATGGTAAAATACTTATTTTCTATATAGGTTCAAAATAATAATTGACATCTGGGTATTAACTGGAGCTCTCCCTTTGCTTTAAAGGATTAATTTAACCAGAAATTGAAAACTGGGTGAAAAAAATGTTGTAAAAATTTGATGATAGAGCAGCAAGTTCCAAAATGCCTAGGACAGGTCACAGGGGTGGAACCCCATCCCTGGAGGGATTTAATGGGGATGTGGCACTTGGGGACACAGGAGGACCTGAGGCAGTTTGCTATAAACTGTAACTTCTTCCTATGTGTCCATAAGAAGGAGCTAGGCTTAGCATGGAGATAAACACGAGGTTCAAAAGTGGCTCCTTGCCTTTCTTTATTTCATGGTGGTCCCAGGGCAAAAGAGAGAGAGGATCTCAGGTCTTGGCTTTTTCTAGGAAAGGGTCAGGGAGGGGATATTTGGCTGTCTGCCATTAGGATAGTGGCAGGAGGGAACAGCTAAGACCTTCCTTGTACCTCCGGTACCAGATTCCAACAGCAGCTTTTCCAGCCTCCCCAATTCCACAATCTGTGGGGTTTAACATTTCCCAGTGAGAGTGTGAGCCCAGGCAGGGGCTCAGTGCAGCTGGGCTGGCTCCATGGGTCTGTTGTCCCTCCCCAATTCCACAATCCGTGGGGTTTAACATTTCCCAGTGAGAGTGTGAGCCCAGGCAGGGGCTCAGTGCAGCTGGGCTGGCTCCATGGGCCTGTTGTCCCTCCCCAGCGCTGGCGTGGGGCGCACGGGCACCTTCATCGTCATCGACGCCATCATGGACATGATGCACGCCGAGCGCAGGGTGGACGTCTTCGACTTCGTCTGCAGGATCCGCAACCAGCGGCCACAGATGGTTCAGACTGATGTGAGTGCACTGAGAGCAGCCCAGGGCACAGCTCCTCCTGGGCACAGCAGGAAATGCTGCTGTGTTCCCACTCCTGGGCAGCACAGCCGATGGAAAAGATGGGGTTGGACAGGGCTTGGAGCAGCCTGGGATTAGTGGGAAGGTGTTGGTCTGGGGAGAAACTCCCAGTGTTGATCTCTGTAGAACCTCCCAAGTGTAGATCTGGACAGAAACTCCCAAGTGTTGATGTGGGTAGAACCTCCCAAGTGTAGATCTGGACAGAAACTCCCAAGTGTTGATGTGGGTAGAACCTCCCCAGTGTTGATCTGGGTACAACCTCCAAGTGTTGGTCTCTGTAGAACCTCCCAAGTGTAGATCTGGACAGAACCTCCCAAGTGTTGGTCTCTGTAGAACCTCCCAAATGTTGATCTGGGTACAACCTCCAAGTGTTGGTCTCTGTAAAATCTCCCAAATGTTGATCTGGGCAGAACCTCCCAAAGTTGATCTGGGCAGAACATCCCAAATGTTGATCTCAGTAGAACCTCCAAGTGTTGATCTGGGTACAACCTCCAAGTGTTGGTCTCTATAGAACCTCTCAAATGTTGATCTGGGCAGAAGTTCCAAATGTTGATCTCTGTAAAACCTCCCCAGTCTTGATCTCAGTGGATCCTCCAAATGTTGATCTGGGCAGAACCTCCCAGGTGTTGATCTCAGTGGATCCTCCAAGTGTTGATCTCTGTAGAACCTCCAGATGTTACTGTATAAGGGTTGCTGAGTGCCAGAAGGACACACTAACATGGGACTCTCCTGCATGGTGCAAGAACAAGAAAGAGCAGTTTATTGAAGGGAGCCATGGTTTTAAATAAGACAGTGAAAAGCAAAATACAATCAGTTCATTGGTCAGAGGAGACACCTCTCATCCCAGGCTTTCCCACTGATCTAGCAGGTGTTTATCTTTTGTTAAAATTCTCTTGTGTTTACAGTAGAGAAAGGGCTTCTAGCTCGGGAAAAATCCCAGCTAAACCTGAGAAAGCCAGACTGAAAAAATCTTCTAATATTCTTCCTGGGACTATAATGGCCACAGGAAGTGTCCCTGCCTATGGCACGGGTGGAATGGATGAGTTTTAAGGTCCTTTCTGACCCAAAAATCATTCTGGGATTCTCTAATTCAAAAATGCACAAAGCCCAGTGAAAGATGTGGGGTGGGGGAGAAGATAAAGGCAGAGAAGAACACAGTGAAACACTGAATTTTTCAGAGTCATTTCCATGTTTTCCCAAGCACATGGGAGTGGATATCAGAGAATGAGTGGAAATGTGAGCAAAACAGGAAAACTCTGGTTTAGCATAATAATTTCTAATTATTTTAATGATTAGGAGATAGTCACCAAACAGTGACAAGACAAGGAGCAGTGGCTTTGAACAGCCAGAGGGCAGGGCTGGATGGGATATTGGGAAGGAGCTGGGATGGAATTCCCAGATTTGCTGTGGCTGCCCCTGGATCCCTGGCAGTGCCCAGGGCCAGGCTGGACACTGGGACAGTGGGAGGTGTCCCTGCCATGGATGGGGTGACACTGGTTGAGCTTTAAGATCCCTTCCCACCCAAACCATTCAGTGATTTTTAAGTGAGTGCCAGAATTCCTCATTTCCCTCCTTTCATCTTCCTCTCTGTCCCTTCCAGATGCAATATTCCTTCATCTACCAAGCCTTACTCGAGTACTACCTCTATGGGGACACAGAGCTGGATGTGTCATCCCTGGAAAAACACCTCCAGACTTCCCACAATGCTGCACCAAACCTGGTCAAAATAGGGCTGGAAGAGGAATTTAAAGTAAGTATGGAAATCTTTGCTGTAGGATTTCCAAGATTTAAGCTGAGAGGATAAAAGTGTAACCTTAAAGGTGCATGAAAGGGAAGAAGTTGTTTTATTTGGTGGTTGTTGTGAATGGGGCCTTGCTGAACATCCTGTTCCCTAAATTCAGATTTTAATCTCATTCCCCCATTCAGAGCTGTGTCATTCTGTGGCCATCCCCCAAATGTTTTTTATAAAAGAAAAGTGGAGTGATTCTCTGGGTCTGGTACAAGCTGCCAAATCAGATAATGCTGGAAGGGGAAACTGGATGAGGAGCTCCAAATCTGCATCCCAGTGGGATTGCTAAATCTGAGGTGACTGACAGCAGGGAGAACTGCAGGGAATTCACAGGGCTGGTGCTGAATGTCCAGATTGTCAAGAGAAAAACCTCAAAGAAATCCAAAACCCTCCAATTTCTTGTCAGGGGAGGAACCCCAGATGAAGAAAACCACACTAGCTGTGTGTGATCATTGTTAAAATTACTTCCCTGAGGGAATAGTTAGAATATTTTTATGGTTTTCCGTATGGCAAAATATTTATTTTCTATATGGGTTTAAAATAATAATTGACATCTGGGTGTTAACTGGAGTTCTTCCTTTGCTTTGAAGGATTAATATAAGCAGAAATTGGGAACTGGGTAAAGAAAATGTTGTAAAAAAAATTTTGATGATAGAGCAACAAGTTCCAAAATCAATAGTATTGAGGGAAGGAAGATCAGAGGGGATATTGGGATGGAATTTTTGGCTGTGAGGGTGGGCAGGCCCTGGCACAGAGTGCCCAGATTTGCTGTGGCTGTGAAATGCAGCAGTGCCCAAGGTGAGGCTGGAGCACTGGGACAGTGGAAGGTGTCCCTGCCATGGCAGGGTGGGATTTAAACCAACCTAAACCATCCTGGGATTCTGTGACTGTTACTCTTTAATTGTTCCAGCCAGGACAGCGGAGTGGCCTCAGGCTCCCTGTGCCTGTGGCACTGGTTTGTGACCCCAGAGTGTCCCTGTGAGCCTGGCAGAGCAGGCTGTGCCAGCCCTGCCCTGTGCTCACCCTGCCTGTGTCCCTGCAGAAGCTGACCAATGTCCGCATCATGAAGGAGAACATGAGGACTGGAAACCTCCCAGCCAACATGAAGAAAGCCAGAGTCATCCAGATCATCCCCTGTAAGAGCTCATCTCCTGAAAAGTGCCATAAATCCCTGGCTGGCAGCACACACTCAGAGCACAGCTCCCCTTACTGGCATCTGTAAAAAACTCACTTTGACTAAATCACCCCCAAATCTGTTATAACTGGGGATTTTGAGTTAAATAACTCAGCAGTTTCACCTTTTAATCCACCCCTTTTCTGTCTGATTCCTTGCACCGTCTCAGCAGCACTGAAATGTTTGAACATTTCAGAGAAGAGATTTGGTGGGGGTTTGTTCTTCCATGTGCAGTTGGCAAAAGCAAGACTGGACTCAAAATTAAGATTAGACTTTTTTTTTACTGGACTCAAAACTAAGCCCAGCCTTTTTTTTTTTTTTTTTTTTTTTTTTTTTTTTTTTTTTTTTTTTTTTTTCCCCAGATGACTTTAACAGAGTGATTCTGTCCATGAAAAGAGGGCAGGAGTACACAGACTACATCAATGCTTCCTTCATAGATGTAAGTACACAACATTTTCATGCATTTCCTTTTGAAATCAGATTTTTCTGCTCCTAATAGGTCTTTTTAAAGAGGCACAATCAGCTTGGCTTGCAAAGAGCACAAGCTTTTTTTATGGGAGTTTCCAAATACATTTCTTATCTGATGTTTTTAATTTCAGTTTAATTTCAATTTAAACCCTGTTGTTAGGTTTATAAACCAAACCTTTTATTAAATTCTGACCAAACAAATCAGCTGCACCAACAGCCAGTGATTACAGTATCTAGGTCAGGTTAACAGGTGTAAATATTTGCTTTTTTGAGAAACAGAAAAGTCAGTGTTGAGCACAGGGAAAAGCTGTCACAGTGTTTGGCAGCCAGGCTTTTCTTGGGCAGAGCTGGATGAATTCCAGGCTTTCTTCCCAGCTTCCTGTTGGAAGCTGAACATGAGATTGTAGCTTTTTTGTTTAAATATGAGAATTAATCATGTCCTTAAGCAGTACCATGACATTAGTGACTGGGGGTTGTGGGTTCCATGCAGATCACATCTGCAGGGAAAGGAGGAAAGGCTGGATGTGCCCCTGGTGCTGGGTCACAGGTTGGACTTGAGGATCTCAGAGCTCTTTTCCAGCCTCACTGACTCTGTGAAATAAAACTGGACCTCAAAACTTGAGGTAAAGTTAATTCTGGAGAAAAGCTGGGAGCTGCTGTTGTGACAATCTTGGGAAATGTGGTCCTGCAGAATCTCATCCCCTCAGCCACAACTGGAAAAACCCCCCTGAGGGCTGGGAGGAGATTTTGGAGTCACAGAATGGCTGAGGTTGAAAAAACTCTGAGACCACTGAGTCCAACCATCCCCAGCCTGCCAGGGCCACCACTGCCCGTGTCCCCCAGTGCCACCTCCACACTTAAAATCCCTTCAGGGATGGGGATTTCACTGCTCTGAGCACTGACAACACTTCCAGTGGGGAAATTTCCCCTAAAATCCAATTCCCCCTTCCCTGGTGCAGCTTGGGGCCGTTCCCTGGGGCAGAAGGGATCAAGATCCCCCCCTGACCATCAGCCCTGTCCTGTCCCTGGCTGATCCCCCTCCTTCCCCACAGGGCTATCGACAGAAGGATTATTTCATTGCCACCCAGGGCCCCCTCCCTCACACAGTGGAGGATTTCTGGAGGATGGTGTGGGAGTGGAAGTGTCACACCATCGTGATGCTCACCGAGGTCCAGGAGAGGGAGCAGGTACGTTCCCCCTGCCTAAAAATTCCAGCAGTCCAAGATTTTTATTTTTTTTTCCTTTCTTAAAATGAGCACTTGTTTCACTCTTTGGTGTGGGCAGCGTGGCTGGAATATTATGATTTTTGAAAGCTTGAGTTGACATCAAGGGATGCCTGACATGGGACAGAGTTTTGGTTTTTTGGGAATAAAGATTTGTGGGAACTTTTATCCCAGTAAAAGCTCCCATTGTTCATTCTGAACCTATCCTAGTATGATTTAAATACGAGGATTAATTAATTATTTGATTTAAATATGAGAATTTATGTCATTAATTAATTAAAGAGTCCTGTGCTGCAGATGAAAAATTATGGGTTCAACAAGGATGTTGTAAAAAGCTTTTTCTTGGTGGATTTGGGAGGTTTTTAACAACATTGCCTTGCTTCCAGGAATTCCATTTATTATTCTACTCTGTTTTAAAACAATATTTGCTGTCTGGGCCTCCTGAGCCCTTTTCTTCATGATGGTTTCTATTCAAGAAATATTTTATCACTGTATTCTTAGTGTTTAGAACACACTTATTATGCTGGATGTCATTTATTATATCAGAGATTTATGGCAATGTAGATAACTAGGGGAAAAAAAATCAAGGAATGTTTGCAATTCTCTGGATTTGTAGGAAAAATGCTGCCAGTACTGGCCATCAGAGGGCTCTGTGACTCATGGAGACATCACAGTGGAAATCAAGAGTGACAGCCTGATGGATGCCATCAGTGTGAGGGATTTCCTGGTGACATATAATCAGGTAATTCATCAAAATTCCAGCAGTTTTTGAAATTATTTTTTTAAATTTTTATTCCATCAGAAGGCATTTACAGCTCTGGTTATGTATCTTAAATCCTGGGATTTCTGTCTAAATTTAAATGTGGTTAATTAAAAGCTGGCATTAAGAGGAAGCTTGAAATAGGAATTTATATGAAATTTTATATTTCATATAAAATTACATGAAATAAATTTGCTTCAAGTCCCTGAAAATTCTGGTCAGTAAAAGAGGTGATTGCAAAATTGGGCGTGAGTTTTGGGGTTTTTTAACTGTTTTTGTAGTTTGTATCCTAGTTTTTTTTCCTGCCATCTCCTACATAGGTATCAAAGAAAATTTGATTTTTCACAGAATTCCTGACAGGTTTGGTTTGAAAGGGACTTTAAAACTCACCTCACTCCACCCCCTGCCATGGGCAGAGACACCTCCCACTGTCCCAGGTTTTCCCAAGCCCTGTCCAACCTGGCCCTGGACACTTCCAGTGTATCCTAAATCCTTCTCAGAGGAAACAGCTGTGCAAACCAAAGGAAGATTGTAGGGGGGAATTATCAGTGTGGGGAGGGGATTTAGAAACAGACCTGCCAGGACAGAGTCATGGAATATTACTGGAAATAAGATCAACAAGGTCCTTGATGTGTTATGGACCAGGCTCCTGTCGCAACCTGCAGATGTTCCAGGCAGGAATTGTGTTTCCACCTGGGAGCACCAAGTGGCTGAATGGTGTTTTCCTGCTGGCAGAGCAACCAGGAGAAGCAGAGCAGGCTGGTGAGGCAGTTCCACTTCCATGGGTGGCCGGAGATCGGGATTCCAGCCGAAGGGAAGGGCATGATCGACCTCATTGCAGCTGTGCAGAAACAGCAGCAGCAGACAGGGAACCACCCCATCACTGTGCACTGCAGGTGAGCCCCCTCTGCCCCTCTGCCTGGCTATTCCATACCCCTGTGTCCTGCTCTGGAGGACAGGTGTTTGCTAAGAAAGGCAGGAGCCTCTCTTTGAAATGGAGAATGGAAACCCCCTCCCTCCAAATTTATTATAATTTTGAAATTAAGGAGCTCTCAGGCAAAGAGATGGGAATCAGGAATAACAGTTCTTTGCTAGGAAAATTAAAATAGAAATGCAGTATTACACAGAACAATCCCAAACCCTGCCAGAGTCAGAATCCAAGCTGATCCAGTCAGTCAGGGTGGTGGCACAGTCCCATTCCATGGTGCTGCATCCTCCTGCAGGGACAGATGTGGCTCAGCTGGAGCAGTGCTCCTGGAGAAGGTTTCCTCTGAAGCTCCAGGGATGATGTGCAAGGGTCTGGTTTTCCTCTGGAATCCAGTGGAAAGAAGGTTCCTTGGTGTCCAAAATGTCAGTTTTTATCTGGGTAGGAAAGGCTTGGCTCCTCCCCTGGCTGGAGCATCTCCCAGTGGGATGATGGAATTTTATCAGCCATGCACTGGGACTCACTGGCCATGAACAGGAGATACCTCCTGGAGGGAGGATGGACTGTGGGAAGATAAAGATGATTGCCCCAGCTGGTTTAAAGATGGCCCATTAGCAGATAATGTGTGTCAGGAGATCAGGGTCACTGCCCCACCCAGTTTCAAACAATGGCCCATTAACAGGAGATATCTCCCACAGGGATAAGAATCTCTGCCACACCCAGTTTTTAACAATGGCCCATTAACAGGTGATACCTCCTGGATGAAGGGTGGGTCATGGGAAAGGTAAAGATGACTGCCCCACCTGGTTTCTAACACCTGACCCATGAACAGGAGATATCTCCTGGAGGGAGGATGGGCTGTGGGAAGATAAAGATGATTGTCCCAGCTGGTTTAAAGATGGCCCATTAGCAGAGGATATCTCCCACAGAGAGGAGGGTCACTGCCCCACCTGGTTTTAACAAATATTGATAGAATACACACCCATGGTCACATCCTGCATTGTAACCCAAGACACCCTGGCATTCCTCTTTTCCCATTTTTACCCCAGTTCATGCCCAACAAACGTGTTTGCATTGCAGTGCTGGAGCAGGGAGAACAGGAACCTTCATAGCCCTGAGCAACATCCTGGAGCGGGTGAAGGCTGAGGGGCTGCTGGACGTGTTCCAAGCTGTGAAGAGCTTGAGGCTACAGAGGCCACACATGGTGCAAACACTGGTATGGGATTTGCCAGGGCTTGGGAAGGGAGTTCTGTGTGTAAATGTTCTTGGGAGAGGGGAATAAAGGGAGAGTGACAGCAATTTTTGGCAGATTGACATCAATGATGTTTGGTGGGTGTGTGTGTGTAAAAGGCATAAATCAGGGTTTTACAGGGGTTTTTAGGGTTTGCCTAAAAATACAACTTAGTTGAATAGTCTCTGTTTTTAGGAACTTGAAAACAGTTTAGCAGTCAAACTAAACATATTTTGAGTGTTGCAGGTGATAAAATCTATTAAGTAAATGGCTTTCAAGCTATTAATCAGTAGTTCATTCTTACCTTAAAATGTCTGGAATCATGGAATGGTTTGGGTTGGAAGGGACCTTAAAGCTCATCCCATTCCCACCCTTGCCATGGGCAGGGGCACCTCCCACTACCCCAGGTGCTCCAAGCCCTGTCCAGCCTGGCCTTGGACCCTGCCAGAGATGTGGAAATCCTTGGAAATGTCTCTGACTTGTTTAAAATATTTAAAGTTTTCCTTCAAGTCATCTAAAACTACTATTTGAAGCTTAGTCCAGATACTTTTCCCTATATGAGTAAAGATGAAAAAGTCTTTTGAGACTTTTCTTAACTTGAGAATATCCAAAAATACTGATATTTTTGATTTCCATTCAGCAATCTGAAACCTCTTTGGAAACAATCACCTCAAACCCTTTTTCTCTGTCCCACAGATAGGAAGAAAGATCACAGAGCAGCAGTCAGCCTGTGTCTGACCAAAGAAAGAGGAACCATTGTTTTTATTTAAAACAATAAACAGAAATCAGAACAGACCAGTCCTCAGCTGCTGCTCCCAGTTAGGCCATGCTGAATTTATCACTGGGATTTGCAGAATTCAGATTTTCTCAGCATAACCAAAGCCACATTTTCATCTTTTTTCCTTGTTTTTCAGGAACAGTATGAATTCTGCTACAGAGTGGTACAAGATTTCATCGACATCTTTTCAGATTATGCTAATTTCAAATGAGAATTCTGCCTTATTTTTTAATTTGTCTGTATAAATAGTTGTATATTATGTTAATTTATTCCGTGTCACTTGGATTGTTGACTGAACTGTAAATATGTTATGCTGGCTCTAAAAGTTGCATTTGCTGTATAAAGTTGTTTCTTAAATATAAATATCTTCTAAAGCAAAGTATAATGTTCCTATACTGTATAGCACTGTAAGATGGGATAGAAATCTTTATTCTGAATAACAAAAAAATAATTCTTGGTTGGTTTTTTTCCTTTTAATTTTGCCACTCATAAATATTTATCAACATTATCTCCCAATTCTTGAATTTTTTTGACAGGTGATTTACAGGTCATCCTAAAAAAAGTGAATTTTGGTGCACGTGTTTAAACATGTTTTGTTCACCAAGAAAAAAGATATTTATTTTTCCAGGCTGTTTTAAAGAGCCTCCGAGTCTTGCTGTCCATGGGATAAAATCAGTAGAAATACAGATTTGAATTTTTGAATTAACAGAACTTTTAAAGCCCTGTTAATTTTTTTTTTCCTCAAATATTGTTTAAATTGACTTAGGCAATAATGTGGTTTTTAGAATATTTTGCATATTTGAAAAGTATATTTTGCAGCACCTGAAGTTGTCTACTTGAAGAGAAAGGCCAGAAATGGAGTTAAAAGCTTCTCTTCTCTATAAACACCTGCATAATTCCTCACTTCTTTAAGATAAGAGATGAACTCTTATTCCTTGATTTAACTCAGCAGGATAATTAAGAGGTAAAAATTGGAAAAAACCATTTTATGAACAGTTTAATGTCAGAAACATTGAGTATTGTAACAAAAGTTCCTCCAGGTCCTTACCCTTCAAGAAATCAAAAAAGGACTTTGCATAGGGGGTTTAGGGTTGTGTACAGAGAGATATTTTTATTTTTTTTTATTACAGCCCTGACCAGGGGCTGGAAAATCCCCAAAATCACAGGGCACCCGAATGTTGAATATTTCCCAAGTTTATCTTCCCCACTCTTCCCAAAGCATCTCTGAGTTAATGAGCACAAAGGGGTGAATCTCTAATTAATCACAAATATGCAACAGCTCTGTCTCATCCAGCCAGGCTTTGGCCATGCAACATCCAAGCCTTATTTCAAACAAGCAGCTTAAACTGAGCTTTTCCCTGCTGTTCTTGCACTATTTTATCTCATTCCAAAATAACCTCATTGCACCTTGGAGCAATGCAAAGGGATGGGAAGGTGTGTCTGGGTCTCCTTCCATTCCAGCCTGGCTGGAAAAAGGTTTGGGATTGGAATTCCTGAGCACCCAATTCCCACAGTGCCATTGGCTGTTCTTGTCTTCCCATCGCTGCACTCCTGTATTTATTTGTACAGTAAATTATGCACTTCAAAAATGAGATTGTTTAAAGACTAAACTCGCTTGTGAGTCTCTATGAGAAGAAACACTCAAGCCACAGGGTTGGGTAGTGAAAGTGGAGCTGAGGAAGGGCATGGTCCTGAAATTCCATCCAAATCCAAAGAGCAGAATCCATTCAGCCTGGGAATGGAACAGTGGGGGTTCAGTCTGATTTACAGCACAGGGAGACTCCCAGAGGTTGGGGAATAATGCAGAGGAATTCCCATTTTCTGATCCTGACCATTAGCCTGCATTTGAATAATAATTTGTCCAATTTTGGGTTCCCTGAGGGAAAAGCTTGGGGTGAATTGTCCATGAGGTCAATCTCAGTGCAGGGAGACTCTGAAAAGTTGGAAAATAATGCAAAGGGTTTCCCATTGTATGATCCTGGTGTCAGGATTTTTCCAACCATTCAACCACCATATGAATAGTAATAATTTATCTGTTGGGCAGATTTTGTGGGTCCCTGAGGTAAAAAGTGGTGTTGAGTTGTCTCATGAGGTCAATCTCAATGCAGGGTGACTCTGAAAGGTTGGAAAATAAAGGAATTCCCACTTTATGATCCTGATGTCAGGATCTTTCTGAGCATGTGGGCAGCATCTGAACAATAATAATTTGTCAGATTTTTGGATCCCTGAGGTAATACCTTGGGGTGAGTTGTCCATGAGGTCAATCTCTGTGCAGGGGGATCCAAGAGGTTGGAAAATAAGGCAAAGGAATTCCCATTTTATGATCTTGATTTCAGGATGTTTTCAACCATTTAGGAAGCATTGGAATAATAATAATAATAATAATAATAATGATAATTTGTCTGTTGGGCAGATTTGTGGATCCCAGTGGTAAAAACTAGGATTGTCCATGAGGTCAATCTCAGTGCAGGGAGGTTGGAAAATAAAGGAATTCCCACATTATGATCCTGATGTCAAGATCTTTCTGACCATTTAGCCAGCATCTGAACAATAATTATTTATGTGTTAGGCAGATTTTGGGGTCTTTGAGGTAAAACCTGGGGTTGAGTTGTCCATGAGGTCAATCTCAGTGCAGCAGGGATGGGGTGTGGGGGTCCCACAGCCCCCCCAGGAGCTGCAGCACAAGGTTCAGCTGGGACACCAAATCCTCAGATTTTAGTTGAGATATCGAGGAGGAAAGAGAAAATGCCTAAAATATAATTCACAATTCACAACTGTAGCTCTGTAAAAGTTTTTTTTGTGGAATTTGAGGAGCTCCCTTGGCAGCTATTGGTGTGCTCATGGCTGGAGCTCTACGGGGTGTCTTGGGTTGGAATTTTCCTTTGAATCTCCATCTGTTGCTTGGAATTCCTTTGGAAGGCCAAGTAGTTGGATTGGAATTTTCCTTTGAATCTCCATCTGTTGCTAGGAATTCCTTTGGAAGGCCAAGTAGTTGGATTGGAAGTGTCCTTCTGATCTGTGTGTGGCTTTGGTCACTGTGTGACTTTGTTCATGTGTTCAGGAGGTCCCAGCTCAGCGTTTCAGCCTTTGCTTCTCCACAGTCCATGGAAAACCATGGATTCCCTTCCAAGTGCTTGGCTGACTTGGGCCTTAATGAAGAATGCAAACTGTAATTAGCAGTGTTTTTTAGGCTATTTTTATGTATTTTTTAAACTTTTAAAACGAGCCTGACCACCCTGCGTTCAGTCTTTTGAAATGTTTGCGTTTCCCTAGTTCTATTTTTCATGTGAAGCTACTGGAACTTGTCTGTATAACCAAAATGTATTTAATTTGTCAAATCTTTATAATATATGTATGTATTATACAGTTTCAGCTCTTGTTATTTTCTTTTCTTACGTTTCTAATTTGATCTTGCTGTGTTTTTAATGCTGGTGAACGTGGCTGAATTATTTGTATATGCAAATTGCAAGATCTAATACATTCTGATGCAAGAACAAAGCTTCCTTTTTATTCTCCACCTGCATTATTTCCTTTAAATCTTTTAATTTCATTCCTGTGTTGTGTGTTCATTTGAATTAAGCATTTTAAAAGAGTCGAAATCCATTATCTAGATAAGTAATTTTTCAGTGCTTATCTGCAGCTGTGTGGGAGTAAAATTCTGATTTATTTTGGGGCTGAACATTGTGCATATAAAAGGTGTAGAAATTCAGGAAGCAGTTGGAATCCAGGTCTTCACAAACTGTCTGGATAAGTAAGAGCTAATGAAATAAACACAGTAAAATTAAGTAAAAATAATAAAATAATCCTGTGGTAAACTGTGGTGTCATACCAAGAGAAAAATAGGATCTAAACTTCCAGCTGTGTCACCAGTCATGAATTGGAAGTTCAGTCTAATTAACAGCAATTTCTTAATTCATTTTGACAGGTTTTGCATTGGACATGTTGCTAAAATCAGCCAAGAAGGTCCCATTGTTGTAACAGAGAGGGGGGAGGTTTGTGTAAAGCAGGAGTAACTGCTCAGGGGTTACATCCTAATGTCAAATCAAATATTTTCTGAACTTAACAAGTCTCTGATTTAATTTGCCATTGCATGTAAAATCTATTATTTAAAAAGCTGGTTTAATTTTTTTAATTATTCCAGAAGAGTTGATAAAATATTTTGTGTGATTGGGTCATGTACTTTCATGCAGCCTGTGAGATCACTGGAAGGTGAGGACAGGCAGGTGCCTTGGTGAGGTCTCAGCAAACTGAAGAATCTCAAATATTTATCAGTCATTAATTAATTGCTAGCTAATTAAATAAATATTGATAATTGTAGTTGTTGATCACACAGCAAACATGGATATTTTCATACTCTACTGGTGATAGTTGTTTTTTTCTTACTTTTAAACATTACTAAAAGATACCATAAAGACCTTCTGGTTTTAGAAACTCAACCTTTAGAAAAAAAAACCCCAAACAACATTTTAATTGGAAACTCTCCATGAAATATATTTATTTTAACTGAATATTTAAACAGTATAAACCAAGGCAGATCAAAGAGGTGTTTGCTCTGCACAAATGTCAAGCTCTGTTTTGCCTGATGCAGAAATTTTTGAATTGAGAATTTTCTGGGCCACTGAACTTCCCGAGGAGTGTTCTTCATCTGAGGAATTAAAAGGATTAGGATGTAATTTAGATCTTTTGGTGAGAGCTTCCTTCTAATGACTTTTATCCATTTGCTGTGCTGCTTTGCACAGAGGAGGGGAATTATTCAGTCATTAATGGAGTTGACACCTTGCCAAGGAAGTTTCTTTGCTCAAAGAATCTTTTTTCTCTTTTCACCCGTTTCCATTGCATGAGAAACTGCTCCAGCATTTTCCTGATTTTTTTTTTTTTTTCTGAATTCCAACTATCCATAAGCACAGAAAAGATCCAGGCTGGGATTTCTCACCAGTTGGGTGGATAAAAAGTAAGGAAAACTCTCCAGGTGGGAATCTTGCCCCAGTCCCAATAAAATGTACAAATTTCTACCCCAGCTGTCCAAAAGGACTGGCTGGGAAATGCAAAATCCCTCTTTGGGATTAAAAATGACCTGCTGATGGAAAAATTCCTGGATTGGGGATTTCATTCCCAAATTGGGCATGGGTGGGAGCTTTGGAGGCCAGGAGCTGGATTCCATCATCCTTGGGAGTGGTTTTGTAACTTTTGGAATTGGAAAATCTCTTACACAGATCTGGAACACATTGAAAAGTTTTAATTTTCATTTTAAACCTGATTTATTTCACTGGGATTTTATCTTTTGCTTCCCAGTCATCTTCCCTGGCTTTGAAGGACAATTGGAAAACTTATTTTCCAGATTAATTTGGATTACTTAAAATACAGATTTGACTTAAAAATATCAGTGTGTCCATCATATTTAAAAGGTCTTCCCTTAACAGTTTTCACCATTTAAGGTAAATTGATTATTTCAAAGTATTTGTTAACTGTGGATAGATAAAATTTGGAAACATACCATTTGTTCCCAAATTTATGCAGATTCCTCCCACATAAAATCCTTTGTCAAAATCAGGTTCTGTGCATGAATAAAAAGCCCTCCAAAAATCCTGGGTGCAATAATGTAATAATAATAAATAGTAATAAACTGTGATTTGAAGAGAGAAATTTGTTGCAAAACTTCCAATTTTCAGGGTTAATCATATGACTTCTCATCTCTTGGCTTTACACAATGTGAGTAGCCTAAATATTTATTTACTTTATACCTTATAAAAGCCCTAATTTAGGGAAAGTTTTAACCAGACTTTGTGCTTTTTAAATTAAAACTACTGATAGCACAAATCTGTGAGAAAAGATTCAGTGCTTCCAAACCACCTGTTCAGACACTTGAATAAATAACTCTGCATGAGGATCTTCGTGTGATAAATTAAAATGCTGATTTTTAAATTCTCTATTAAGGAAGTTCAAGCACTGATTTGATTTTTCTCCTCATTTTTGACAGTTTAACTTCATGGTGTATTCAGGTGTATTTGTCTAAATTAAATGTTTTCAAATTAACCTACCAGCAAATTTAAACCTTGAAGGAAATGTCTTTTTTATTGTTGTTTTTTTTTTTTAAATCTACTTCAGCAAATATTTGTACAGATGCTGTTTCAGAGAGCACTGCTGCTCTTGGAGACAGATTGAAAAGCTTTGTTATAATTTGTGTTTTCCTCTAAGTATTGCACATCACCAAAGCTGTGACACCTCTGTAAATCATGCCAGAAAATCCAATTATTGCCACAGTGCAGGTGTATTTATTTATTTGTGCTGTTTGATCACGTGTGAGCTGGCAGGGGCTGCAATAAATTCAATTTCTAAGCATTTTCCTGCTAGAAATTGTTTTAGCTACATCATTCAGGACCCCCTGGAAGGATTTTTTAATACTTGTTAATTAGCAATGATACCCAATTAGATACCAAATAGAATCCTGATTTTGGTATGGTTTATATCTAAATTAATGATTGTCCATTATTGTAAAAATAATAATAATATCCTCAACTAAATTAAAGACCCACCAAAGCTTACAAAATACACTTCAAAGTCATTTAATTGAAAAGAAATAATATTTTAAAAGCTGCTTCCATCTAACTGTATCACATCTAAAGTCATCACGCTACATAAAATAGTCTTTGAGGCAAGCTGGATAATAAAATAGGATAAAATCAAAAGTTCTGCTTTGTAAAAGATCTGAATAAGAGAATTTTATCCCCTGAAGCACAAGAGGCTGGATGACCTTGTCCTGTATTCCTTTCCCAAGCATCAAACTTGGAATGAAGGTTACATTTCATATCTCAATAATACATTATTATTATTATTATTATTATTATTATTATTATTATTATTATTATTATTATTATTATTATTATTATTATTATTATTATTATTATTCTGTCTTCAAACACAGAACATCGTGTTCATGTTGATTCTTGGCCTCATGGATCCTCAAATTTGAGTCTCAGTAATGAATTCCTGTTTGGGAGCAGAGATGGGGATCAGTTTGATATCTAACTGAAGGTAATTAATTTGCTGATTTAAATGGACTAAAAAATTTTAATTTAACTTTTACTGCTGCTCACCCTGTCCCATCCTTGCTCTCTTTATTTTTCTCCCTTTTATTGTTATGGTTAATAGTATTTTTGTGGCTAGTAGTGTTTTAATCAGATTAAACCCAGATGCTTAAATGACTTTATAGAGCCTAAGTGAAGCTGAATTGATATAAAGTCAATCTGGGTGTTTTTTGCTGTCTGAGGTGCAGAATTGGGACCACTCAGGGAGGGGCTCAATAATGGACAGGTACAGGTGTAGGTTCAGGTGCAGGTTCAGAATACAGATCTAGATAAGGTTCAGGTAAAAATATGGGTACAGGTTCATGTACAGGTGCAGGTGTGAACAAAGGTTCAGGTACAAGTTCAGGTACAGACACCTGAACCTCAGGTGTGAGCACAGGTACTGTTAAGGGTACAGGTGTAGGTGGAGGTTCATGTACAGACACAGGTACAGCACAGGTTTAGGTACAGGTATAGCCACAGGTACAGGTTCAGGCACAAGTACAGGTAGAGGTTTATGTACAGATACAGGTTTGGTCACAGGTACAAGTTCAGGAAAAGGCCCAGGTTGGGGCACAGATACAGGTTCAGGGACACAGGTACAAGCACAGGTTCAGATCCACGTACAGGTTCTATGCCAGGTTTGTGCACAGAAACAGGTTCAGGATGGGGCACAGGTACAGGTACAAGTACAGGTACGTGTTCGGGCCGGTCGCGCTGCCGGTCCCGGGCAGCGCCTGAGGCGCGCGCGGCTCCGCAGAGCGGCGCCTCCGTTTGAACTCAAACAGCCCTGCCCGCTCCCCATTGGCTCCGCTGCGCGGCGCGCGCCGCCCCCTCCGCCAATCAGAGGCCACCGCGCTCCTTTTCGAATGTTCAACCGTCAGCTCGCGGCGGATGTTTCTCCTTCCGCCGATGCGGCACGGAAAAAAGGTAAAAGAGTCCCTGTGCCCGGTGCCGCTCGTGGCGGCGGGGCGGGCTCGGTGTTGTCCCGCAGCCATGGCTGCTGCCGGCAGGCGCGGGCGGTGCCGGCGGTTCCCGCTCCGTTTGTCTGCGCTGTTCTCGGCGCTCCCGTTAGTGCCTGGCGGAGGGATACACCGGGGCGGAAGGGGGGCGCAGTGCGAGGCTCGGGGTCCGGCGCGCGGGCGCGGGAAGGGCTCAGTCGGCGCCGCGCCGTGCCGGGAGCGCGCGGGGGGGGCGTCGGACTCCGCCACACGGGGCCCGTCAGCGGCCGCCAGCGCTCCGGCAGAGCCAGGTACGGGCGGGCAGCCGGGAGGGCAGTAGGGCCGGCGGGACGCGGCTTTGAGAAGGAGTTGGGCCGCCTGACGCCCCGCTTCGGCGGCTTTGCCCACCTTTAGCAGCTCTAGCGCCCTGCCATGGTGGCTGTTGCCCTCTTCTCCCCCGGTGTTTACCTGCCCTGTGGCCGCCTGAAGCGCTGGGTTATAAATTTTTTCTGCCGGGTGCCGTGGACAGGGTGCTCTCGGTGCAGACCCCGAGTGTTTGCGTTCCCCACAAGCCGCAGGAGCGCCGCCTTCCCCTCCAAATCGTGTCTTGCCAACAAGTGTTTTATCGCATTCAGCTCATTAAGAAATTCCACAAGAAGCTGTCTTAATTGCATTTCATTCCCTTGTTTTACTTTGCTGCTTTCCAACAGAGTGCCGATAAATATGTTTGTTTGAGGATCACTTGTGCTAATCAAACTTACATATTAAATAATGCATTACGTGGAAATATATTGAAAGTCGCTGGTTGTGCTGTGGGTTCGGGGGTTTTCTGTCAGTTCAGAGCTCTTCTTTCTCCTGTCACGATATGTTCAGGAGCTGCCCCATTTCCAGCCCTTCCCTGCTGTTCTGCCCTGCTATCCCCCCCTTTTCCAGCAGGATAGAGCCACAGCCGCTTGGTCTTTATTTTAAATTCAAATCTGAGGATTTCCAGCTAGGTGAGAAACTGAGAGATTGGGATTTAGTGAGGAGGAGTGAGGTTTTTCTGCTGTTTACGGAACTGTGTTGCTCCTGAACTTTTCCAATGTTCTGATGGGTAATAAAAACTCTCATAAACATGTAAATCATAATTAGGATGAATAATCTGAGTAATTTTTTATAGGTAGGGTTCCTGACATTGGAAGATGCCACGCTACGGGACAATCGTTGTCATTAAAAGGAATGGTACTGATGGAATTGTTTTTCCACTCACCTCAACTTCTTGTGTGTTTGGAAGGTGAGAATTTGCTTGCACACATTGAAATAATGAGTGTTTTCTTGCAGGTCATGTCTTTTAATGCTTATTTACAAAAATGTTAATTTAGGAACTGTATACAGAGGAGGAAAGGTGATACAGACTAAGGTTAATGTAAGAGTAGAAAGTTGAACTTTGTTTTGTTACTGCTTTTTGTTCTTTCTATAATTATTGTTATTGATTGATTGATTTTAAGTTTCTGAGCACAGGAAGTCAGGGGAAGGGATTAAAAGTGATAAGACCAACAACAAATTAAAAACATTAGAGATTAGCTTAAGAAAAGGACAGAAAGGAAAAGTCTGTACATTTATAAACATTTTTAACTCCCCAATAACTTTATGAAGGTAGAAGTGGTTCTGCAGGTGAGACCAAGGGTCCAGTTACCTGTTCACAGTCTCAGATCAGAAATGAGAGTGTGAGAATGGCTTTATCCAGAAACACTGCACAAGTCTCAGGGAGCTCTGGCAGCAAGTAATCCCACAGCAGCAGCTGTGCTGTAGCCATGTCTCAGCTTGTTGTGATCTGCTTTTTTCACCATTTTTCACCATTTTTCTGATCCCACTTCTCTGATGCTAGAGAAGCGTGAGCTGCTATTTTTTTTTACCACTTTAAAAACCCTTAGGTAGTTAATTTTCTCCAAATCAAAGCCATCATGCTGCTGTACCATTACTCAAATCATGGGGGATGCCCAGATTCTGCAGATTTCCCTGTGTTTTGGGTGAAACTGAACCTGTGTTTCCCCAGGAAATCAGAATGTGACATCCGCATGCGGCTGCCCTGGGTGTCCAACGAGCACTGCAGAGTTGACATCAACGAGAACAAGCAGGTGGGATGGATCTCTTACTGAATTTATGAATTGCCTTGGTGCACCTCAGCAGGTCTCTGACTTTTTTTTTGTTTGCTTTTTTTAGGCAGTCCTGACTAATTTGAGCACTGTGAACCCCACCCAGCTGAACGGGGCCAGCTTTGAGCAGCCCGTTCCCCTGAAGCACGGAGATGTTTTAACCATTATTGATCGTTCTTTCAGGTGGGTGTCACCCCCAAACTCATCAATTGTTTCATTCTAGAGTAGAAATGAAGGAAGTTTTGTTCATATTTCTCTCTGAAGTCTCATAGGATTTCATCAAAAGGCAGGATTGCTTATAATTGTCTTTATATCATAGTGAAATCAATAAAGATGGAGTTGTTTAGAGAGATCGTTTGGATTTTGAGAGTTGTCACTTTTAAGGGGGAATTTAAAGTGGTTTTAAGTTACTAAAGCCTTTCAAATGGAGATGTGTGCATTGTTGGGAGAGGAAAACTATCCCTTGGTCATTCCTCTTAATAATAAAAATTTAGTCATCAATTATTTGACCAAAAATAGTATTTTAAAACATTTCTTTCAGGTTTGAATATCCTCTGCAATCAACCCCAAAGAAGAGGCACTCCAGATCTCTAAAAGATGAAACTCTGCAGGTAATTTTGTGGCTGTGGACTTTTCTTTTACAAATATATTGATAGTAGTGTTAGGGTTTTCTTATTCAAAGTAACTTTTCAACCTGGAACTGCTTTTTGTCTGAAAATACAAATAAATAAACTCTTTCAGATAAATACTTTTAAAAATTTAGTAATTTTTTCTAGTCAAAAATTTCTCACTTGTTGTTTATAGGTAATTAATAATTCATGATGTTACTAAGAGTTATAAATCTTCCAGTAGATTTGGTAAGAAGGAGAAATGGTTTTATTCTTATTTTACAGCTGCTTTGATAGCTCAGAATTTAAATGATAAAACAAGATAAACTTCTCTAGGACCTCAAATGCATTGGCCAATGTTGAATATTAAAAAGTTCAAGGATTTATTTAAATACTTTAAAGGTTGTTCAGGGACAATGCACATTCTCTTATAAATAGTTTTTTCTTTTCAATGCAGAATTGAAAGCTGAAGTGTAAAACACTTGTTGCTCTGCTGTAATGTTGTACAAATTTACAGGTTCTTCATGTTCAGCAGGTGGCAGAAGTGGAATTATTACAGAAACAATCTCCAGGAGCTAAAAGTGGGGATGCTTCAGGTTGGTACCTGTTTTATGAGGGCTTTGTTTACTTTTGTTCCCTGAACTGCATTTATTGTTAGCATTAGAATTAAAACTAAGTTAAAAGAGGAGAAAAAAGGCATTTTAAGACTTTGCAATCTGCTGTGTCAGTAACTATCTCATCATGTTTAAATGCTGTGAATTCACCTTTGACATGAAAATTTAACTTGATCTGCTTTGTTGACCTACAGCTACACCTTTTTAAAGCAAATATTGAATTATCTCATGCATTCTTTCCTAATAAAAAATTGAAACAAGTAGAATTTTGGTGGTATATGGTATGTATTGAAGTAATTGTTCACAGGAACTGTTTCCTGCAGAAGCAGAAAAATCCAGAGCTGCTAATTCTGGGTAGTTATAACCCATGGGCTGGTTAAATGCCAGGACTTCACCTTTCTATCCTTTTTGTCTTAAATAATCCTGATTTTTCAGAGAAGGCTCTTTATTACCATTTCTGACAGATTTTTGTTCCAATGCAAACAGCCCATGCTGCTTCCAAATGTTCCATTTCAGTGGATCCTGTTTGACTGGGAATATCTTTGCTGACCAGGATCTTCCCTCTTGGGAGGGAAAATAAGGAATTTTAAATCTGTATTTATGGAACTTACATTTGTAGTTCTGTATTTTTGAAGTAACTCTGTGTCTATATTGTTGTTTTGCTTTGCTTTCTTTGTAGATAATGCTGAATGTGAAGGAAAAAATGCCAATGAAAATAAACAGACTCCAAAGAAAAATCTTCCTGAAGCTTTCCCTGTCAAACTCCAAACACCCAAATCTTCACAGAGAATACATAATCTTCTTAAAAAGCAAACTGAAAAGTCACCCTTTAGTAGCCTCTATGAAAATCTGAAAAAGAATCTGGAAGCAGAAAAACCTCTGCACAGGAAAAGTACAAAAGGAGAGTCTGGCAGGGTTCTGCCAGATCCAAGTGTTCCCATTTGTGATACTGAGCTGACCTGCTCGGCTGAAAAAAAGGAAACAGGCAGAGCAGAGGAATGTATCATTGTGAGGAGTGATAATCCAGACAGCCTGACTAAAGGAAAAGAAACAGGCAGAGTGGAAGAATGTATCATTGTGAGGAGTGATAATCCAGACAGCCTGACTAAAGGAAAAGAAACAGGCAGAGTGGAAGAAGGTATCATTGTGAGGAGTGATAATCCAGACAGCCTGACTAAAGGAAAGGAAACAGGCAGAGCAGAGGAATGTATCATTGGGAGGAGTGATAAAATAATGGATACAGTGCTTAACAAGCTGCCAGCTGGAGGAAAAACTCCCAGCAATCCTCAAACTCCCGTTTCAAGGGGGTCAGGAGTTAGCAGCCAGAGTCCACTGCAGGATCCTAAGGAATTTAGGACACCAGGCAGATCCAGAGGTACTGCAGCTACACCCAAAAGCAGCAAGAAGCACAGGAATTCCCTGCTTGTGGTGGAGCAGTGCTCCATAGTGAGACTTGAATGCTCACTTCCAAGGACCCCTGAAGGAGGGCAGGATGTGCTGAGCTCACCAACATCCAGGAGGAAGAGTCCTCGTTCTCTGGCTGTGTCACCTCCCAAAAAAGGCACTGGGGAGGATCCAGGGAATGCTGAAACTCCAAGGAGCCCAGGGCGTGGCTCAGTGAAACTGAAGGCACTTGCAGCAAGCCCAGCTAGAGCCCCAGTGCTGGATATCGTGTGCAGATGTGATGGCACACAGCTGCCTCTGCCAGAGCACAAATGCTTGAAGCAAAGACAAAACAGCCAACAGCAAACACCAGGAATATGTATCAAGGAAGTGCTGGAAGAATTCTGGGATCAGACAAAGCAGAAGATGGAATATTGTGAAAGCCCTTCCTCTCTCTCTAATTCCAAGAGTCCCAGAAGAAGCAGCAGGGAGAGTAAAGAACTTTTGGACAAAAGTGCCCATTCAGAGGCTTCAGAAGGGGTGTTGGCATCTCTTGCTCAGACACCTGGCAGGAAGAGGGGAAGGCCAAGGACCTCTGGAGGGCTGGCTGAAGCAGCACTGGAGACAAGCCCTGCTCAGGAACAGCACAGTTCAGGCAGAAAAGCCACTGGAACTCCAGCAGAGCTGGCCCTGGACAGGTGTCACCAAAACCAGGATCTGGAAGGTGCCAGTGCTACAACACCTGGGAGAGCATCAGGCAAGAGAAGATCTGGAAGTGCTGCTGAGCTGAGAGACACTGAGCCTGCCTCAGAAACCAAAGCCTCAGGTAAATACATTGCATCCCCTGCCTTGTTTTTTGTATTTGAGAAATTCTGGAGCACTTTTCTAAGGATTCTCCTACTTAAATAAAAAGTGACATTACTGACATTAATTGTAAAATATTTGTGGAGTTACATTTGACCTTAACAATATGTATAAAATATCCTGGACTTAATCTATTTCTCTTTATGCTAAGTTCCTTTGGGTTCTTTCCCAGCTTTGAAATGCACAGGTAAAGGTTAAAAATGCTGCCTTGGATTCTCAGATATACCTAAAAATCATTTCAATTGCTCTTTTCAGGCAAGACAAAGAAGAGGAAAAGTGGTGAAATGCTCCCTCAGACTCTGGGTAAAAGGAAGAGAGTGTCTTTTGGTGGCCATCTGAGTCCAGAACTCTTTGATAAAAGTTTGCCTCCCAACTCCCCCCTGAAAAAAGGAGCTCTCCCTGCCAGGATGAGTTTACCCTGTGGAGATTCTCCTCGAGCTGTGCTCAAAAAGGGCTGGAAGCACCAGATAGATCAGGTAAATCTTAGGAGTAATTCTGTGATCAGAATTTATAAATATGTATTTATTATTTATGAATTCAAAATGAATAGGAAACCTTGTGTGATGTATGTTGGTGTCACTCGTGAGTATTTTGGGATGCTCAAAGAATCATCAGCAAAAGCAGGTTTATTATAAAGTGAAAGTACAATCAAGTTCATGGGCAAGGTCACTCTGCTACTTAATGGATGGGTAAAACACACAAGGAGAAATCAGGCTAAAAATTTAAAATCAATCAGTCTGAAACTAAAATTTACATATAATGATTTAATTAGTGGCTAGGGATGGATAAAGGGTAAAGATGGGAAAGTGTGAGGATCAAAAGTAAGGTAAACCCTCCTGCCAAACTTAGCCTAGACTTGATCAACAGTTTAGGAATCATTTTCTGTATCATTGCTGAAAAAAGTAAAATCCAAAGAAGAAAATATCTATTCTCCATTAACTAATGTGCTTTTTTTTTTTTTTTTTTGACCAGAAAGAAAAAAAGTCATCCAAAAATTGCCCATCCCAGCAGTCCCCAGGAGCCTCATCCCCTGTGTCAGGGAAGGCAACACCCAAAATCCCTTCAGGCTCTCCAGCCCCTTTCAGGAGAGGCCATTTCTCCATCTCCCAGCCCCCCAGCCCATTCCCAATTGCAGAGGAGAAGGATGCTGCCACAGAAGACCTGCTTTCAGAGGGGAGCAGTGGTACCCAAGAGAAAACACCCAAATCTGCTCCCCAAGGTGCCAAAGTGACAGTGACAGCTGCCAGGTCAGCCAGAGGTGCCCAGCTGGCTTTGAGGGGCACTGCCAGGAGGAGCAGAGGAGGGGCTGTGGCTGCTCTCAGTGCCAAGAGGAGAAGTGGTGCCTCCAGTGCCAATTTATTAGGTTGGTTTCAACAGTTATGGTTTTTTTAATATTCACTTTCATGCTTTAAAAATGCAGGAAGCCAAACTGGAATAACTGTTTTTTGTGATGCTGAGGCCACCAAATAATTGGGGAATCTTTTGAAATCTGCTGGGATTCTTGGAAGTGCAAAGTGTTGCATTTTCTCATTCATAATGCAAATTTATTAAAGCATCTACAGATCCATTTAAAGGCAAATATTAATGTTCAGAAGTGAAAAAATGGTAAAATTGACATTCTCTTTGCAAGGTTAGAATCATGATCTTTAAAATCTTGTCAAGTTCAAGTATGTTAAGCTAAACCATGTTTATCACATCAGTTTCGTTTTGGAAAACTTAAAAATTTATAGCAGTGCAGCTTCACTTTGGTTATTTTGTGCCTTAATTTTATAAAAGGCCCCCAAACTTTGTAAAAAATAGGATCATAACTGGGTGTTCCTTTCAAATCTTCAAAATTCCCAGTGTTGAGCATTGATTTGAAATAGTTTTGACAGCACTGGAAGCTGTAATAGGGAAGTTCTGGTTCAAGTTTTGACTTTTGAATAAACTTTACAGTGGGGTGTATTTGTCACCTGTTTTCATCAGTTAAATCAGTTTGACAAAGTCAAATTCCCCATTCACCCAGGAATTTTTATTACTTTTATTATTCTGTCCATTTTAATGGCAGCAGAGCTCTTGACAAATACCAGTGGCATTCCATGTCTCACCACCTCTTTGTGCTTTTTAATTTCACTGCATCAATTCCTTCTGTAATATGAAAAGAACATCACAGCTCTTAAAAATTTCACATCCAAAATAAAACTCTTTCCAGTGCTTTTTTCAGATAATTTCCTGGATGCTTGGCATTTTTCTCTGCATCCTGCACACCCTGGCCATGTCAACTTTTCAAAGTGCTTTTTATTTACAGACTGACATAGCAATTCTGACAAGAGAATAACAACATCCTTTTCTTTAGGAACAGCATTCCCCTTTTTATCTCTATTTTAAAAACAATTTCTTTTATATGATCCCTCTGATTTGATAGCATTTTTTTTCCTGAAGTAAATAAGACAGATTCCTACTACTTGATTTATTCCACAGCTGTAATTCCCTGCTCCCACTGCTGTGTTCAGAATGATGCTGTGATGATGATGAATGATGCTCTGAGAATTTTGGGAGTGTGTCACAAGGAGAAGGTGATACAAGAAAAATTCTGGGAGATCTGTGTAGATCTAAAAGCAGGATAAATAAATGGTTTTCCTGACTGAAATTCCTCAGGAAGGTAGTAGAAGAAACTTCACTTGGAAACAATTTCTCTTCTGTTAAATCTCACCAGAGGAAAGCTGATCTATAATGAATGAGGCTGAAAGGCTCATGATGAGTTTCTGTTGGAAATAAAAAGAGTTCCTTCCAAAAGAGAGGAAGGAGCTGGGTCAGTGTCCAGTTGTAGGATCTGAGCTGTGTTTGCCAATGTGTGAAGCTCACTGGGTACTTGGATTCTTCTTAAATTTCAGCTGAAATTGGGTTTTCAGATTGAGAATATAACACTTCAGGTGTTATCAGATAATAAAAATCACTTTCCACTGGCAAACTGCAGAAGATGCATTGGAATCCCAGAGATAATTGTGAACTTCTGTTTATACAGCTCAGAATTCAAGTGGTTTTTTTCTTATCTTCTAGTTGCAAAATCTTGGGCAGAAGTGGTAAAACTGGGAGTTCCAAGACCATCATCAAGGCCTGCTAAAAAAAGTGTCTGTAAAAGAAGAGCTCTGAAGAGGATCAACCACCCACCAAAGGTATCCTTTTCCTTTTTGTGTTTTATTTTCTTGCACACCCACCAAACAGCTTGGATGGATTGTGATGGAGAAGCTGAGCTCTTGATGTGATGTGAAATGGGAGTTGATGTCTCTCAGAACATGTGGGGAAATGGAGGTTTGTACTAAAGCAATCCCAGAATTATTAAGGTTGGAAAAGACCTCCAAGATCTCAGAGTCCAATCTGTGATCATAAAAATCAGGCAGGACCTGATTTCCTGAACACTTGTTGGCACTGGATCCTCCAGACAACCATGACTGATGATAAATTATGGAAGGAGCTTGGCCACCTCTTCCACCATGAATCTGTTTCACAACTCTTTTTATTTTTATTTTTTTTTCTTTTCCCTCTGCAGACTCCAGAGAAGAAAATAAAAGATCACTTCAGCACAGGTCATGCAGCATCACCTGCTACCATAGTTGTAGGTAGAGCTTATTCCACCTCAGTCAGGTCAGCTGGACATGTCCCCAAAGTGGTAAAAAATCCCCAGCTGAAGTTAAACATGGATATGGATGAAAGCTTCACAGGTGAGATTTTCAAGTCTGTTGTTTCATCTGCCTGCTGTGCAGTTTTTTTTTTTGTCAAAACTTCTGCTCATTTCTCCAAATATAATTTCTAGGAGTGCCTGAAATGTTCCAAACTCCAGAAAATCAGGGAGGAAAAGCATTTCCTTTGGCTGCTGCTCAGAATGCTGATTTTACACCACCATGGGCTGCAGGGGACATTTCTGACTTGCACACTCCTGAGGAATCTGGTAGGTTTGATATTTAAAAAAAAGAATATTTGGTATATTATGGGTGAGCAGCATAGGCACACATAACTGAGGTGAAGCATCCAGCAGCTATGAAAGGAGCCATTGAGATTTATCAGGTATTAAAAGAAAATGGAATTTCAGTTAATTTCTGAGTAGGACATTTTATTACTCATTCCATTTGCTATGAAACTTCAAGCTGCTGATGAGTTGTTTCAGATACTGAATGCCCAATGCACATATTTGGATTTTGATTTCTAGAAGGCTATATTTGGATTTGTTTTTTTTTTTTACTACACAGCAATTAAAATGTGTTGATTTTCTGCTTAAGTTATTTTCCAAATGGCATAAATTTACTGCTTATTTTCAGGAGAGATGATGGTGTCACCATTAAATAATTCAGATGCTTCAGAGCAGAAGCAAGAGAATCCAGGCATATTCTGCTTTCTGGGAGAGGAGTCATCTCCACCTATGTTTGATGAAACAGCCACAAAAACTCCTGAAAAAAGACAAGCTGTGCACAAAGATAATGTGGATAGTTTGGCAATAACTCCAGAAAAACCAACATCTCTGGTGAAATCAGGAAATAAAAGGAGGACTCCAAAGCAGAAGGTGGAGCCAGTTAATGCCATGTCAAGCAAAAGGAAGATTTTAAGGACCCCTGAGCAAAGGGCAGAACCAGGAGAGGTTTTGTCAGGTATCAAGAGGCTCATGAAGACCCCAAGGCAGAAGTCTGAGCCTACAGAGGTTTTGTCAGGAATCAGAGAGCTCTTAAAGACCCCAAAACAGAAATTGGAACCTGTAGAGGTTTTGTCAGGAATCAGAGAGCTCTTAAGGACCCCAAAGCAGGAATTGGAGCCTGTGGAGGTTTTGTCAGGAATCAGAGAGCTCTTAAGGACCCCAAAGCAGAAATTGGAGCCTGTAGAAGTTTTGTCAGGAATCAGAGAGATCTTAAGGACCCCAAAGCAGAAATTGGAACCTGTAGATGTTTTGTCAGGCATCAAGCAGCTCATGAATACCCCAAAGCAGAAATTGGAATCTGTAGAGGTTTTGTCAGGAATCAGAGAGCTCTTAAAGACTCCAAAACAGAAATTGGAACCTGTAGAGGTTTTGTCAGGAATCAGAGAGCTCTTAAAGACTCCAAAACAGAAATTGGAACCTGTAGAGGTTTTGTCAGGAATCAGAGAGCTCTTAAGGACCCCAGAACAGAAATTGGAGCCTGCAGAGTCTTTGTCAGGCATTAAGCAGCTCATGAAGACTCCAAAACAGAAATTAGAACCTGTAGAGGTTTTGTCAGGCATCAAGCAGCTCATGAAGACTCCAAAACAGAAATTGGAACCTGTAGAGGTTTTGTCAGGCATCAAGCAGCTCATGAAGACCCCAAGACAGAAATTGGAACCTGTAGAGGTTTTGTCAGGCATCAAGCAGCTCATGAAGACTCCAAAACAGAAATTAGAACCTGTAGAGGTTTTGTCAGGCATCAAGCAGCTCATGAAGACCCCAAAACAGAAATTGGAACCTGTAGAGGTTTTGTCAGGCATCAAGCAGCTCATGAAGACCCCAAAACAGAAATTGGAACCTGTAGAGGTTTTGTCAGGAATCAGAGAGCTCTTAAGGACCCCAAAGCAGAAATTGGAACCTGCAGAGTCTTTGTCAGCCATCAAGCAGCTCATGAAGACCCCAAAGCAGAAGCCAGAACCAGTGGAGGACCTGTCTGGCATCAAGCAGCTCCTGAAGACCCCACAGCAAGAGCTGGAAGCAATCCCAGATGAAATAGCCTTGAAAAGGTTGCTGGAGACTCCAATAGAGAGCAGGAAAGCAATAAAAGCTGTGCCAGGTGTGGCTTCAAGCAAGAAAAGCCCAAAGCTGAAATCCCAGCCTGTAGAAGACATGGTTGGGATCAGGCACATTTTGCAGACACCAAAGGAAAAGGTTGAGCCCATGGAAAAGATGTTTGGAATCAGCAGATTGATGAAGTCTCCTAAAGAGAAATCTCAACCTGTGGAGGATTTTGTGGGACTGCAAAGGCTCCTGGCAGAACCCAGGCAGAAATCTTCTGATTCTGAAGTGGACTATGCTGGAATGACTGAAATGTTTGGTACCCCAGAGGAAGTGAAGGTAAAACACTTGGAACTTTTGGAGTTTGCAATTTATGGTTCTTAGTATGACAACCTCATATCTTGCAACATTTTTTAGGGACAGCTGCATTTATGTGTTAAAATTATTTATTTCAAGGGACCTGTCACAAATGAATGGTTTAAGATTGCTTTAAATACCATTAAAAACAGGCTTAATATAAAAGTGACATTCCTAGCATCTCATTCACCATTCCACACTGACTGTTGCAGGTAGGAAAAGTAAAATTCTCACATCAGTGGGTCAGGCCTGGTTTGTTCTGGTGCTGCTTTTTATTGTGAGAAGAATCTTGATCTTCAGTGGAGATGTGCTGGCATCACTACCAGTATCATTTTCTGAACAAAAGATTTGGATTCTCATCTTCCATAGGAAAAATGCTGAGTGGCCCTGGGTTTAGTGCTTAGAACTGCAATGAAACTACAAAACACTCAGTTTCTCTTCAATACCCCAAATTCCCTTTGAGCACACTCATTTAGGCACTTCTCAACCTCTCCACAATGTTGGCTTTCACTTTAGATGGCAAGAATTAAGTTTGCTGTTTGTGAGCTTATATCAGATAAATAGGTGTATTATAAGACTAATTGATTTAATTTGTAAAGAAAAGGATTTGACAAGAATTTTTATAAATATTGCTGTACATTCATCTGGTATTGGTTGGCTCCATAAATCCTTGTCCTGTCACATGCATCTATTGGTTATTTTTTATTCCCTTAGGTGAGATCAGTAAATGTTATGGATTCTCCAGAAGAAATTGCTTCTCCTGGTTCTAATTCCAGTCATAAACGTGGTAAGCACAAATATTTTGCTTTAGAGGAATAATGAATATACAAAATCATAAATGTTACCATGAAGCTCAAATCTTGTTTAAACCTCTCTGTGAGCTCAGCTGTTTCCTGAACTAAGATAATTTTTTCCCTTTGACCTATCCAAATAAATTAAACAACTTCAGTCAGAAGCCTGGCATTAATCTAGGAATTGGTTACATATTTCTGTATTGTATGATTTGTTTGAGCAAGATGCCTCTGTGAAGAAAATAGGAAATGCACAGATACTTTAATCAGGCACAGGTATGTCTCATTTTTGTTTGTGCTCTTTACCCTGTTTCAGAAAAGAGAGGAAAAGTTTCCCAAGGTGAAGATTCTCAACAGAAAGACTCAACTGGTGAGGAGCAGCCTACCCTGAGACCCAGGAGGGGCAGAGGTGCCAGGGTTGTACCTCCTGCTGCAGCAAAGCCAAGTGAAAATGGTGTGAGTTTAAAGGAATTGCAGAGTCCTGGTACCCAAGAGGAGATGGGAGTGATCACACCTGAAAACAAGGGAAGAGGAAGGAGGACAAAGCATTGCATACAAGAAGTTGTTCCAAAACACCCTGATCTGGAAGGGCTTAACATGGAACCACCTGGAGCTGCTCAGAGACCAGCAAGAGGTAAAAGGAAAGAGCTGAAGGAGTTAAAACATCCAAATGAAAATCTGGAGTCTTGTGTTGAAGATTCTTCAGTGCTACAAAAAGCACCTGCAAATACCAAAGAGAGTTTGCAGGATTGTGGCATCAGTGAAACTGAAGATGGTCCAGGCACAAAGACAGGACCTGGAAACATTCAGAATGAAATGTGTCAGCTGCAAACAGGTTTAAATAATTCTGATAGCAAAGCTAATGACAGTGGGATAGAGGACAGTGAAGAAGTGCTCCTGTCACCAAGGAGGAGGAGGCACAGAGGAGCAGAGAACACAGAACCAGTGATCCCAGCAAAAAGAGGGAGACAAACAAGGAATGACCAAGGTAAGGCAGCTGCTCCAGGAAACCTTCATGGAGCAGCCAGGAAGCTTCCTAAAGAGCCATCCCCAAAAGTGACACAAAGGCAGGAACAGCCTTGTGACAAAGCTCCTGAGGCTGTCACAGCACAAGAATCTGAAAATGGCACTAAGCTTGAACTGAAGGCAGCAGAGAGAAGAGGTAAGTCTCTCAGAAGTGCTAGAAACAGAAAGCACTCAGCTGAAATAAAAGCAGACACTCCTGAGGTCGCACTTGAAAATACACAAAACATTCAGAAAACTGAGGAAACATCAACTGAAACTGATGCTGAAATGCAATCCCACATGAAAAATAAGATGAAAGAATCTCAGGGATGTGAAACAGAAAATGCTCAGGAAAATACAACAGAGGCAGCTCAAAGATTAAAGGCAGAGTCACCTTCTGCAGAGACAAACAAAATGCCAGTCTGTGCTCAGAACATGGAAGCAAACAGGGCTAGAAACAGGAGATGCAAAAAGGACTCTTTGGAGAAAAAAGCTGATGAATTTACTGAAAATGTGAACAGCCTAAAATCAATTACTCCTAAATTTAAGTCAGAGACAGAAGTGGATGAATCTTCTCTGCAGGACTCCCTGGGCTCTGTTTGTGTCAGTGCAGCCCAAGCCAGGGAGGAGCAGCCCAGCCCTGCTGCAGACAGTGCCAGTCCTGCTCAGGGCAGTCAGGGGAAAATGAGAAATGAACAGAGAATACTGAGAGCAAAGCAAACTGACATCCTGCAGGGGAATCCAGCACAAAGAAATGCACCCATGTGTACAAGAGGAAGAGGTAAAAAAGTTAATTTTCAGCTTGAAGAAGGCAGTTCTAAAGCAATTGAAGGAAAAAGTTTACCTGAGGGTGGTGAAAGGATGACTGACAAAGATAATCAACATGAGAATTCTGAAAATCCTCCTTCACAGGGAAGGAGGGGCAGGAGAAAACAACTTGATTCCATCCCACAAAAAGCTAGTCCTGCCTTGATGGAAAACCAAACACTGAGTGCAGATCAGAGGATGGATGAGGCTGTTTTACCAGAGCAAGGACCAGCTCTGGGAGCTGCTCCCTCTGCAGCAGAGCACAGTGCACCCAGGCGGGGGAGGAGACGTGAGGCAGCTGCAGCCTCACAGAGCAGATCTCCTTCTGTCAGGACAAGGAGTGGGGCACTGGCAGGTGATGCCAGAAAGGTGGCAGAGAGAGAAAATGAAAATCCAGCTCTGGGTAATCAAACTTCAAAGGTAAAAGTGAATGCATCAGCAAGGGACAGAAGGAAAAAGATGGATCCGGCAGCAGAGACAAGAAGTTCAGCTCCTCTCCAGAGCAAATGTGGGTTGGCAGAGACTAAAGATGAGGGTACTGATGGAGAACAGGGAACTTTGGAAGCTGTGTCCTGTGCAAAGGAGAAGGCAGCAGGAAGGGGCAGAAGGAAAGAAACTGCTCTGGCATCACACACAGCCAACTCCATCTCTCTACGAGGGAAACGCAGGCTGCCCACAGGTGATGGAGGAGAAGCTCCCAAGGAAGAGCAGAATGTTCCCTCAGAAACTTGTGATCCTTCTGGAAAAGAAAATCAACTGAGAAGAGGCAGGAGGAAGGAAGTTGCCCCCTTGATAGAAGCAAAAAGTTCTATTCAGGGAAACCAGGTCTCATCAAAACAAAGTGGTAGGAAAAATAACAGGGAAGCTAAACAGAGTTTGGATAGTTCTTCCCAAGAAAATACAGATCCTGTAAAAGGGCAAGCAACCACTTCACTGGCTGTTAGTCCCACCTCACCACAAGGTTTGCCAGAAGGTGGTAAAGGTGGAGTTCCTGAAGAACAAAGTAAACTTTTGGAAGTAGCTCCACCTGCAAAAGAAAATCCATCAAGAGTAGGCAGGAAGAAAACAACTTCTTCTACTTCTGAAGGAACAATTTCCATTTCTCTCAGGGGAAGACCCAACCTGCCCAGAGGGCAGAAGAGTATTCTTGTAGGAAGTGAAGATGCATCTCAGGAAAAGAATCCATGCCAGGGAATAACAAGGCAGTTGAGGAATAAGAAGAGGAAAGTTGAATTCCCATTTGAGGCAGCTATTTCTCCTTCCCCCCATAAAAGCAAAGACTTGCCAGAAAATGGCAACACTCTGGAAAATCAGGATTTGAGTGGAGCATCCACTGGCTCTGAGGAGAATCAGTCTGGAGGAGGCCAGGAGGGTGACCCTGCTGCACAGGCAGCCCCCACCTCTCGCAGGAGGAAAGGCCAGCTGCCAGCAGAGGACGTGGCACCCAAAAAATTCAAATCAGGTGAGGCAAAAATGGCTCCTCTCTTTCCTCTCTTTCTTCTCTTTTCAGTTATGTGGAGATACGACTGTGTGTAGATCATAGAATCATGGGATCCTTTAGTTTGGAAAAGATCCAAGATCCCAGCTCCCTCCTGGGGCTCCAGCCCCTTCCCCAGCTCCATTCCCTTCCCTCCATGTCCCTCCTGAGCTGAGGGACCCAAACTGGAGGAACAATCACTGCCCTGGTCCTGTTACCACCTAAAATATTCCCTGGAATTTTCAGCTTGGCTTTAAAACTCCCAATTAGAAAAGATTATCAAACCAATGCCTTGATGTAGAAATGACAGCAACTCTTTAGAGTTACACAGCAAGGAATTTCCTGCCATAAAACTTCCTCTGATTTAATTTTTGCAGGACTTTGGTGTTGGTTCTGTTTTAGTTTTACATATCAGTGGAAGGAATTTTAGCTAAAATGGCAGCTAATTGGTTTTGGTGCTCTCATTAATGTTAACCTACTTTCAGAAATAGCTGTAAATCCTCAGGGATCCAACTTAAAGGATATTGGATGTGCAGAAGTCTGGGGTTGGTATCTGGTTTGTTGAATTCAGAGATGTAATCTTTGGAATGTTGTCACTGGGGACATTTCCTTTCAAAACAATGTGGGTGAAGATGGAATTTTGTGGGAAATGTTTGATTGATGACACAAATTGACATTTTTCCACGTGCAAATAGGGAATGATGAAAATGGGGCTCTCCAAAGAGGAAGAAGAAACAAAACTAAACTTGGAGAAGAGGATGCAAGAGCAGCTCAGACTGGAGGGATGGAGAGGAGGACAAGATCCAGCACAAGGACAAGGAAATAGTCTTGAGAGTCCCAGACCCAATCAGGAATCAATTCAGTCATTCCAATCATAGGTTTTTCTTAATATTAATTGATTTGCACTCAGATTTTAAGCTCAGATTTTTGATAGTTGTATGCTTGCTTTGCAAAATCTGTTTATTAATGTGGTTACAGATAGAAGGTAGATGTTTCTTTAGCAGCTTTGCCAGTGGTGGTTCCTAAACCATCAGGTGCTTGTGCAAAGCTTAAATGCATTTTGTAATATCAGTGATTCTCCTCTTTTTCCTCTTGATCAGTAGAGCAATCAGGAATCCATATTGCTGCCAGCTGAAGCTATTTTCTGATGAAATTATCCTATGCTTAAGTTTTTGTTATTCATTGGAATTCTGTAAATATTCTTTTTTAAAAAATACAGTTGTATTAGTAGAAGTATTAAGCTAAATTTTTGATAATTTTTTTTTTAAAGTTAAGTCTGTATTGAAAAATTCAGGTTTTGAAATTATTAAACTTGCAAACAATTTGGGACTTGTGTGTTTTTTTGGTTTTTTTTTGGTTTTAAGAATGTAATTGCTGCTGTTTTATGAGTTCAGTCCTCTGTGGTTGATGTGGTTTGGAGACAGAATTTTAAAGATCATTTTCTTCAAGGTTGGGGGCTTCTTAAATGCAGAAACACAGAAAATTCATCCTGGGCATCAAATTTCTGTGCAGTTTTTAGACCTGACTTAAAATCCTTTGTGTGTGTGGTGTGTGAGGAGTTAGGGATGTTTCTGTAGCAGAGCAGAATTGGAACTGCTAATGTTGGAAAAGACTCCAAACCTCAGATGTGACAGAATATTCTTTTTTTCATTTAGGTTGGAGTTTTTTGCTTGTTTGTTTATAATGTGGAATGTGCTGTACCCATATCCACGAAGGGTTTTTATTGAACTATAATTTTTTATTTTTGTTAATCAATTCTAGTGTGAAAATTCCAGTCTGTCCATTCATCCAGGGTTGCTCCATCCCAGGTGCAGAATCTGGTACTTTCCTTTGGACTTCACATGGTTAATATGAGAAGTGGAATATATTATGGTGTGGGGATCTTTCAGTTTGGTTTTTGGGAGTTTTTTAACAGTTTCCCAGTCATGACATTCCTAAAACTTTAGCCTTGAAATCTCAGAGGAAAGCAAAATTTTACCATCTACCCAAAAATCAAAATTGTCTCTTTGTACAAGCAATACCAATGCCATGATTAGGAAATACAGGAATATTTTTCTGCTTCTAATAAGTTTTTTCTAAGTTTTTTTTTCTCCAATCACTCTGATCTGTCACTTTTGGGTTTGGTTTTAGTTCAAATCTAAGCTCAGATTAAATACCTCAATTCTCCTCCAGAGCTGGGGTTTCTCTCCATCCAGCCAAAACTCAGGAATTGTTTCCTTTTCTCATTCCCACTTCCTCAGGTGCCTCACTGGTCTCAGCCAGGGAAGGAATTTTCAGTTTTCCCTAAGGAATGTACACCCTTCTTTTTTTAGGGATTGGGGAGATCTCTCCAGTTAGATCCCAGTTTTTGTGATGCCAGGAACACACACATCCTGTGGAGGAATGGACAAGACAGGATGGGAATTCCCCAAGCCCCAGCAGCTGATGCTGTGTCATTTTTGGGAATGTTCCCCAGCCAGGCAGCACACTGGAGTTGAAGGTATGTACCTGATGTAATTTATTTACATTAACCTGGGTTTGTGATATTTAACATGGATTCCTTTTGATTCCAGTTTGATAAAGATGTGTTTTATGCACAGCTCAGAACATTTTGAACTGCAAATCTACCTCAAGGTAGATAATTCTAAGGGAGAGCTGAGACAAATCTTTTACCTGAGGGGGCAGCTAAAAAACCAAATCTTTCCTCCAGGAAAATTTCCAAATTCCCTTTTTTGATACCTGTAGTCTCACATCATCATTGTTGGTTGTGTAGCAACACAATGTTTCTTAAAAAAGGAAATGGTAGGAAAATTTAACTGCAAACTCTACATTATCAATATTTTTGATTTTTTTCCATCTGGTTTGATTTTTTTTAAGGAAAGAAGAAAAAGAATGGGACATTTAAAAAATCAGGAAGCAGAGGCTTCTCTTAGTTATCTGTGTTTGTTGCTTGCATTTACAAGTTGCTGGGTATAGAAATATCTGTATGTTTTTTATATCTACACATTTATTTAAAGATAATTTCTCCAGTGATTTTTGAGAGAGTAGTAAAAGAAGTATTTTAAATCTTGTTAAAATAAATGAGGCTGTGAGATTATCAAATACAAGTTGGAAAATCCCTCCAAAACCAAGTCCTACCCCAGCACTTCCAAGGCCACCACTGTCCCATGTCCCCAAGTGCCACATCCTCATGGCTTTTAATTCCCTGCAGAGGATTTATTATTTAAGCAGGAGCATTATTTTTTGCAGGGGTGTTGGTTTGAGCATCCTTTTGATGGCATTGTCACTGCTGTGCTGTCAATTGTCACTGATCCCACTGTTCCCTCTGGGAACCTCCATCTCTCCTCTAAATCTCATCTCCACACTTATTAAAAATAGATGGACTTTCTGCTTCCACTACATAAATAAGGGTGAAAAAAATCAACTTGATTGTCACAGGGAGTTTCAAAACCTTCAAAACTTCCTGACAACAAAACTGGATTTTAATATTTCAGCCCTGCATTGCCATCAATGCCACAGCTCTGCCTGTTCCTGACAGTCTCTTTCATATCCAATTTCTTTCCTGACTTCTGTGAGTTCTGGGCTTGAAAGAGTTCCTTGACAGCAAGACAAGCTGCTTAATTACATGAAATATGGAAAGAAAACTTGCATTGGTTTGAATTTTGCACCTTTTCATTTGTCCCTTTCCATGGAATTCCTCTCCTGCCTTGCCCTGGAGGTGTGATGTTATTTTGGGAGAAGTGCAGTTGTGAACTTGGGAGCTGAGCTGTGAGCACCCCCAGAATTTTGGGAAATTCTGTAATTTCCCAAAGGCTGGGCTCTGATGGAAGCAATCAGGTAATTGATGATCTTTGAGGATGTTGTTTCCACATTCCCACTCCATCTTCCTTCCCTGTTCCTTTAGGATGTAATTTATGGCTGCTGATCAGAAGAGGTCACAAAAAAATAAATAATCCTGGAGACAGGTGGGAACTCCCACCCTTTTCAAAAAACTCCATGTGAGGTTCCCTGCCACTCCAAAACTCCTAATTACTGAATATTCTCAATATTGCAACCAGAGGCTGGAATTTGTGGATAAACAACTTAAGGAACATGTCATAAAGTAAAAATTTTCCTTCTGTAGGACTAAAAAAAGTGCTGAGAACTCAGCTGGGATTGAAATGTTGGGTGTGGGATCATCTGGGAGCTTCTGATGGTGCTCAGGGCTGACATTGATGGTTCTGTGAGTGGCAGGTCTGTCTGTCATGATTTATGATTTTGATTTTATCATTTTTATGATAAAATAGCAATGGACATTGACAATAAATTGAGGAAAATCTGTATTTGAAAGCCAAAAAACCCAATACTGTTCTGATCCTTAGAATTGTAAATTTGAATTGGAATTAAATTTGGAATTGGAATTTGAAATTGTAATGAATTCAAGCAAATTCTCCATAGCAATGCAATACATTTTTTTTTCCAGGAGGACTTTTTAAAATTCCTGTAGAATTCAGGATTGTGCATGGCTGAAACACAGCCTTGTAATCCCAAAGTGATGCTTGATAACCACAACTTTTACAGGACAGATGGCAGAAATAATAAAACTTTCTTCTGCATTTCACTGAAAATAACAATTTTAACAAGAGACAGAATTTTAAAATATATTTAATATATTTTAATGGATATTTAAAATAAAACCTGTGTGAGAGAAATCTCACTCCTCAGTGTTCATTTAGCAATGAAAAATCTCTATTTTGTCTTCAGCAGTTTAAAATCTGCTGGTACAAATCCTTCAACACAAATTTCCCAGCTCCAGAAGAGATCTGGACTAAGTGAACTGCAGCACTTTGAAACAAGAGTTTAATCTGGTTTAACTCAAGTTTCAATCTGGACAGACACAATAATTTGTTGGATTGGAGTTGTTTTCATGTTCCACCAGAAGAGAAACTTCTTAACAATAAATTGCAATTCTATCATTAAGCATAAAACTTGTGATTTCCAGAAAAATAGGTTTTTTTGCTATTTGTGGTAGGAAATCAAAGGACTGTGCAGCTTTGTAGCCATCTGAAAAGTAAAAGTGTATTTCTCAATTTAATTCTAAGTAAAACTATTTAAAAATGAAATTAATGTTAATATTTAGCTCTTTAGTAGAATTATCAAGTAGCTTGTTATATGAAATTATTGTAGAATCTTTTTATATTTATTATTCAGCTTTTAAATTTTCTTAATTTAATTTCCTTCAGTGAGAGGATCAGATTTTCTTGGACGAGATAAAAGTGGAATAAAAATTGGGATTTTATACAATTTAGAGAGTTTTCCAAGCTGCTTGATGGAGGAATATGAGGAAATTTTAGTGGCCACTGTGGAATGAACTCCTGATTTTCTCCTCTGCTCCTTCCAGAGGGAGCTGCATCTCCATCTGGATCTGATGCTCTCAGTTTTGGATTTATTTTAAACTGCACTGTTTGTGCAGACCAGGGAAAGATGCAGCTTTTACTGCCCTCAAGAAGGTCAAGCAGATTTTTCTAAAAATCAGCTAATTAGAGCTGTAAATTAAATTAGACCAGGCTCTTCCCAAGCACCATTTATCCTGTAAATCTCCCAAGAACTCGCTGCCATAAATCCTTGTTTTGCTTTGAGTGAGGGATAAACCAGCTGACCAAAACTGTGCTGGTGAACTTTTGTAATTAATATTTTGCATGTGCTCATAAAACTCTCAATGACCTATTTTTAAATGATGGGAAATGAGAAACCCCTCGAGGAGGGTCAGGCAGAGCAGGAATCATCCACCAGGCAAGTGAAGGGCCAAATCCATTTTAATTGAACCCGCTGAGAGCAACTCAGCCAAAGCCTGAAACCAAGTTTAAAACTAAAGCTGAGACTTTCAAGGGTTGGACCAGATGAAAACCCACCAGCTTTTCTATTTTGGAAGCAAAATTTACCAAAATCTAGCTCGTTATCCACATGCAAATCAGCCCTGCAGTGCCTTTTGGGGTGTGGGCATCTCCTTAAAACAGGAGATTAATCCCAGCTGAGTCAAGCCCACCAATTAGCACCAGCTCTCTCTCCTCTGCTCATTAGCTGGTGCACCTCGTGCCAATTAGGCAGCAAGGCACTAATTTGATCATCTGGAGAGCTCCCTGCCAGGATCCAGGGAGAGGCAGCTGTTCCTCCAGGGCGCTCCAGCTCTGCTGTGCTCGGCTCCCCCTCTGGAGGAACCTCCTGCTTTTCCATTAACTACAGGGAAATCCTTCATCCCCGGGCAAAGGATGGCCCCATCCTGCTCTGATGAGGGAATCCCAGGCAGAGGAGGCTTCTGAGTGAGCAGAAACAGGGACAGCAGCATCCCACTCCACCCTTCCCAGTTTGGCTTTCCCAGTCTGTGTCCTTGGCACCAGCACATCCCTCTAAGAAGCTCCTGTGTTTCCTCAGCACACCCTGCCCCCCCCAGCACATCAGGGAGGAACAGGAGTGAAGAACCTTTTCAGGAGCCCAAATTCTTAAGTGATGTTGGATGTGGCACCTATCTGTTGGAATTTGTGGGATTCTAGAATCATTTCTCTTGGAAAGGATCTCTGAGTGCAGCCACCTTTCCCTGTGTCTTGCTGAAATTAGAAATGTCCACTCTGAGCTGGCACCAAAACTGACCCTAAAGAGAAACAACCCCTTTGCCTTGCCCACCATCCCTTTAATCCAGTTTTAAAAGTCCAAATTCCCTGTTAGGATTTGGGAGCAGCCCTTGGCTGGTGGGACAGGACTCACCATCCAGTGCTGGAAAATGAGGTGAATCCTCCTGGAATGTTTGGGAGAGCCCACCCTGAGCAGTCCTGACCAGTAAGAGCTGAAAAAAAGAGCAGCCTGTGAGTGGATTTAATAACTTTTCATATTTAAAATTGCCTTGTCATTTGAGTAATGAGCTCTCTGTGCTTTCTGCTGGAAAAGATCACCACGGAGTTTTATTTTTGGTGGGGTACCCACTTGGGCAACCCAGGTGTGTTGCTAACTGAACCCAAATTATTAACCTTAATACAATTTTTAAACAATTATTAAGCTAATCGGATGCAAATTAAACAAAATGAACCTATAAATATATGTGTTTTTCAAATTAGTAATTGGATTTTTTGATGATCTTTGGCTTGACATTGATAAGCTGCTTCTCATAACACTCTAATTAGGCAATATGTAAACTTTGGCATTCGGTTCTGTCCTAGTGGCTTTTTCAAATGATGTTTGTAAAATTTGCAATTTCATATTACAGATTAAAAATTAAAAACTGCAGGAGGCTAACATTAAAATGAGAATTCATTTCATGGAAAGCCCTGTAGACAAAATTCACCCTAATAGAATTGTGCATAAGGGGCTGCAAATCATGATCTATAGTTACACAGGGGAAGGCTTGTCAAAACCAGTATTGTTGGCCTGTAGTTCTATTCACAGTATTAAACCCATCAGTGGAGTCACTTTGGGGAAAATGTGAACATTATCAAAGAACAGTAAATTAGCAAGAAATTAAAGCATATACCCTTGCATTTCCAAAACAAAAGATCCCTTCATTAAAAACCTTTCATCAGTGGTTTAATATTCATAGCAGTAATTTGCATAACTAAATCAGTTTTCACTGATGAGAGACGACCAAAGTTTTTTTTTTTTTTTTTTTTAATTTTTTTTTCTTCACTAATTTCTTTTTTGAATGAGCTCTCTAGTTTTTTTTTTTTTTTTTGATTAAAATTTCACACCAGTAGTTGGGCAAAATTGAATACATGACTTCACTGTATTTGTGAGCATCCTCCTTTTCAAGCCTGGGGTTAAATGCTGCTGCTGCTGGGTGAAAAGCAAAGCCTTGGGTTGCTTTGTTTGCCTTCCCAGTGTCCATCCCTCCTGTGCCTCCCTGCTAAATTCCATCCCAAACCTCACATTTGTTGGGGTTTTGCTGCCTTTTCCTCATCCTCACACCTGTCCATAAAAACAGAGCAGGGGGATGACACAGATGAGGTAGGAATAAAGAAAAGTCATTTGAGTACACATTAAAAACTTTCTCTCAAAGTAAAACCCCTTTTTAAAGTCCTTTTTTTATGTTTTCTAAGGACCATTTCCCTTGTGAGAAGCAGGGTGGGAAGAGGAAACAAGTTTGCCTTAGGGAATGAAGAGAGAAAAGTCTTTTTCTGTGTAAATCAGTCTTTTTTTCAGGAACTATTTCAAGGTGTTGATGGCAGGACTTGATCTCTAAGGTCTTTTCCAACCTCAACGATTCTATGCAAAATAAATGGATATTGTGCTGGCTGAGTAGCCTTTACTAGAAATTATTTTGGGAAATAATGAGATTTCATTCATTAAGAGATACAGTGGGCGACAAGTCATGCAATATTTACATGTAGGTTGTCTGGGCAGTGATTGGTCCATCTGAAAAAATCAAATTTATTGGAATTCTGACTTGATCTCAGTCACAGAAAATAGCTGTAATAACAATTAGCAAAGACTTCATTACTCCTCTTATCCCAACTTCTGGTCATCTATTATTAGAACTGGATGGAACTGCCTAAAAAACTTTCATCTTTCCCCTTGCATCCTTAATTATTCAAAGGTGTGATCTCCCCAAGTGTTTCTGCTCTAACCAGCAAACAATATTTGATACAATTCTGATCTATTAATTCTAATGAATATCAAAGGAGATATTGGCAGCTTTCAAGCTTTTCCTCCATTTTTGAAGAAAGGCCTTGAAAGAGAAGGACCTTCTCTTCATAACAACAAAGGTAGATATTTATTGGTTTTGTTGGGTTTTTTTTTTTCATTTCTGTGAATGATTCATTCCATGAGAACTGTTTTATTATTTACTTTCACTCAGGGCAGGAATGATCAGAAAAGTGCTCCACTAATCATGAATGATTATTAAAATTTCTTTAAAAAGAAGCCTCTAAAATAAAAAATGAGGTAATCCATCTGCAGAAATAAATGGCAGGACTCAGCTAAAGAGGAGATTTGAGTTTTGCTCTGGGTGCTCCAGGTTGATGGTACCAAGGTGATGTTTTTGATATTTTTCATTAAGATTTAGCAAGGAAATTTCTGTGGGAGCAAATGCAGTGAGTTGGTTTCCCACGTGCCCTGGAGCCAGGGAATGTTTGCAGGTAAATCTGGGCAGCTCCCAGTCCAAGGACAGGGATTAATTCTTCATGGAATCCCAAATTTGGGTTGAAAAGGACCCTAAATCCCCCCCAGTGCCCCCCTTCACTGTCCCAGTGTCCAGCCTGGCCCTGGGCACTGCCAGGGATCCACAGTAAATCTGGGAATTCCATCCCAGCCCCTCCCAATATCCCATTTAAATCTCTCCTCTTCCTTCAGCCTTGCCCATTTTAATATAAATTTACAGGCCATGTATGAGAGAAGCAGAGCAAATTTCATTAAAAGCCCACCAAAATCCAAATGATGAATTTAAAATGTATCTCCATTTAAAATCCCAAATTTCAGTCTGCATTTTCTGTGTAAATTTTCTAAAGGACAAGACACAAGAACTTAAAAAGGACAGAGAGATTTGTCATTTTGTTTATTTATGCTGCTCTCATAAACCTGGGTGATAAAACACTGACAGCACTTTAAGGATCTGTATGAAAATTATAAAGACTGAAAATTTTTATTATTGACTTATTCCTAATCAGATTTCTATTACTTAAATTATTTCCATTAATATAAAGTTAATACATCTAATATTGCTAAACTAAAGGATTCACTTAAAAAAACCTAAGTTTAAGTGCACAGATTGCTTCAATTAATATCTTTGCATAGTAATTAATCACAAGTGTGAGGAATGCCTAGTTGAAATTGCAAGCTGAGACATTTGGGGAGGCAAATTGACAATCTAAGGGTAAAATAAACTCAGTTCTAAATCTCATCCAGCTCTATTTGTGCTAATTGTTATTGTTGTATTCATGACTTCCCAAAAACGTTCCACACAAAACTTTTTTGTGGTTGGGATTTTTTTTTTTTATTTTTTTTTTTAATAATGGAATAAATTCCTAAAGAAATCCTAGTGGTAGCCCCTGACCCAAATGTACATCAAGAGCTGTTCCCCCATGGCCCTGGCCTATTTATTGCTTTCCTAACTACTCCAGTTCAAACAGAACAAAATTGAAAATGAGCTTGGGGTCTTTTCCTAGTCCCAATTTGTTCACTTCCAGAAGCACTACCCAATTTAGCAGGGCTGCTCAGGAGGGGCCAAAGCTGCAATTGCAGGGATGCAGGAAAACAGCCTGGAAGAGCTTCCCAGGCCTGGCTGGTTCCTCAGCTGTGACAATTAGCAGGAGAAACAAGAAAAAAAAAATTTGTTTTTTAATAGTCTTCACTCACAAGATGCATATTTAAATCTGTTATGAGCTCTGGCAGGGTATTGCTGGGGACTAAATATCAATTTATTGCTGTTTATCAAGGTGCTGCTGGGGTGTAAAGGTGGGAAACACCTGAGCAGGAGGTGAATTTTATCAGGAAAACATTCCTGTTTTTATTTTGTCCCTTGTGCTGGAGGAACTCCTTGTCCTGTACATAATTAGGGGCTTTACTGCAAACAGAAAAGGTAAAAAAACCAGATGCTTCACACTCTCATTGCCCACTGCAAAGTTTATTTTTGACTGGTTGCCCAGAACTAAAAAATGCTATTTTATTTTATTTTATTTTATTTTATTTTATTTTATTTTATTTTATTTTATTTTATTTTATTTTATTTTATTTTATTTTATTTTATTTTACTTCATTTTATTTTACTTTATTTTATTCTACTGTATTCTACTTCCACTTTATTCTACTCCTACTTTATTCAACTCCTACTTTATTCTACTTTATTCTATTTTACTTTATTCCACTTTATTCTATTTTACTTTATTCTATTTTACTTTATTCTATTTTATTTCCATTTCTTCAGAGACATGGCTTGCTTTGAATAGTTTGCACCAATGCATTTTCAGAATGGAACAAAGTCATGTTAAGGTAGGTAAGTGAATATTGACCTGGGAAAAAAAACCTGAAAGTGTAAATGAAAAGTGAAAAAAAGAACTTATTTTTGTGGAAAATCTTGAAAAGAAAATTTAGCATTAGATTTAAGTGGTATTTTTAAATAAAAATCTGCTTTTCAGGGCTCATCCTCCTCCTGCTCCAGTAGTTTAATTGTTTTAGAAAAAAAAAAAAGAGACTCAATGAAAATTTTCCTGTGATAAATTAAGAGTAAAACCAACTCACTAAACACAACCTCCCCCCAAAGTGTAAGAGCAGGAATAAAATTCAAGATTTCAAATGAAAGCCAAAACTCAAAAAAGGTTTTTTGATGGCTTGAGGTATGGATGGAGTGGCAAAAAAGCCACACAAAAATATTTTTATTTGTTATTCCATTGTTACTCCAGTATTACTCCATGACCATTTTTTTAGACTTTTTTCCTGTATTAAACTTTATTCCTTAATCTTTATTCCTGTTTTAGAGCTTTATTCTTGTATTTCAGACATTTCCCACTTGGATTCCCATGGTTTGGTGTCAGGAGACACCCAGCACTCAGGTGTTTATTTTAGGTGTTAAATTATTTTTAAAAAATAGTTTTTCTTTGGAAATATTGAGGTGGCCACGTTTCACCTGTGCTTTTAAGGAGCACTTATTTATAATATGGATGGACAGGAAACAGAATTTCTCCTTCAATTATTTAGGGAAACTTTTGTCAGGTAAAACAATCTGTTCCATGCACAGGTATAATTTTTTTTTTTTAATTGCGTCATAGGATGGAGGATTTCAAGAATTTGGTATGAATTATATAGATATAATTTTGTTTGTTTAAATGAATGGATTTTTCTTCAGAAAAGCTGAAGCAGTTAAATATGAATAAAGTATTTGTTAGAGGATTTTGATCTGCTTACAAAATTATGGGATCTGATTTTTCCTACAGACCTTCACCTTTGCCTTTTGGCCAAGAAACTCTTGGTTGTTCCAGGCATTGTCACATTAATGAAACTCAAAGAAATTAAAACCAGCCAAGTTGCAGCTGCTTTCTTGTCCTCCCCAAGTCTTGTCTCACTGGGATCAGCCTGCAAACAATAGGAACTTTTTTTCCCTTTCCTGTAATTTCTTTCAGGTAAAATACCTCCTCCTGTTTGAGCTCCATTCTTCCCCCTTTTGTGAAGTGTTCAAAGTGGGTGAGAAATTATAGAAAATCTGGGCAGGAGTTTCCTCCAATACACTGCAATTCCCACTAATTGTTGTCATTCTTTCTTAGATTGGGGATCTTTATTTGCTTTATTTTTCATAAAGTGTCTCTCAACCCCCCTGTGCTACCTGTGATGCACCAGGTGCCCAAAGATTTCACTTCTCTTCTTCCTCCTTGGCACTTTTCAGCTGGAATTTCAACTTCTACTTCATGCAGTGCTTGCCAGGAATCTTTTTGTGGGAATCTCCTGCAGGGAGGATTATTCTTATTCTTATTCTTATTCTTATTCTTATTCTTATTCTTATTCTTATTCTTATTCTTATTCTTATTCTTATTCTTATTCTTATTCTTATTCTTATTCTTATTCTTATTCTTATTCTTATTCTTATTCTTATTCTTATTCTTATTCTTATTCTTATTCTTATTCTTATTCTCCACTATTCCTATTCTATTCTATTCTGTTCTGTTCTATTTCTATTCTAGTCTATTCTACTCTATTCTCTTTCTCTTTCTCTTTCTCTTTCTCTCTTTCTCTTTCTCTTTCTCTTTCTCTTTCTCTTTCTCTTTCTCTTTCTCTTTCTCTTTCTCTTTCTCTTTCTCTTTCTCTTTCTCTTTCTCTTTCTCTTTCTCTTTCTCTTTCTCTTTCTCTTTCTCTTTCTCTTTCTCTTTCTCTTTCTCATTCTATTCTCATTCTATTCTATTCTGTTCTGTTCTGTTCTGCTCTGCTCTGTTCTGCTCTGTTCCTAGTCTATTCTACTCTATTCTTATTCTTATTCTTATTCTTATTCTTATTCTTATTCTTATTCTTATTCTTATTCTTATTCTTATTCTTATTCTCTTTCTCTTTCTCTTTCTCTTTCTCTTTCTCTTTCTCTTTCTCTTTCTCTTTCTCTTTCTCATTCTTTTTCTCATTCTATTCTATTCTATTCTATTCTATTCTATTCTATTCTATTCTATTCTATTCTATTCTATTCTATTCTATTCTATTCTATTCTATTCTATTCTATTCTATTCTATTCTATTCTATTCTATTCTATTCTATTCTATTCTATTCTAATCTAATCTATTCCAATCTATTCTATTCTATTCTATTCTATTCTATTCTATTCTATTCTATTCTATTCTATTCTATTCTATTCTATTCTATTCTATTCTATTCTATTCTATTCTATTCTATTCTATTCTATTCTATTCTATTCTATTTACATTCCATTCCATTCCATTCCATTCCATTCCATTCCATTCCATTCCATTCCATTCCATTCCATTCCATTCCATTCCATTCCATTCCATTCCATTCCATTCCATTCCATTCCATTCCATTCCATTCCATTCCATTCCATTCCATTCATTCCATTCCATTCCATTCCATTCCATTCCATTCCATTCCATTCCATTCCATTCCATGTATATTATTATTTCACACTCTGGGCCAGTGGCAGGTCAGGAATTGTGTCCCAAGCCCCAGGGCAGCCGCTGGATCAGTGTCACCACCTGGGCAATGCCCGGAACCGCAGCAGTTCAAGGCGCAGAATTAGCATTTAATTGTCGGTTAATTAAGTGTAAAACGCCACCGCCCAGTTGCCTTTTTTTCAGCGGCCACGCTGGGGATTTATCAGGTCAATGAGTTCTTTCAGTGATGCTTTTTTTCCAAAATCCTCTCAGTGTCTGTAAGCGCCGCTGTTGCTGCTTTGCAGTAGGAATTTTCGGCCGGGTTGGTGTCTCTAAAAGGTTGATAAATTCTTCTGGTCCATCCCCCGTCCTTTCAGATTTTATTTGTATCCCAAACAACCCAGTGGAACTCCAAAATTCCACCCGAGGGTTCCCAGGTTTGCTCACAAAGAGCATCAAACCCTGAAAAGTTTATTTGGGCAGCCCCAACAAACACTTTTTAAACCATTTTCCCCCAAAATTCAGACAGGAATTTTTGCTCTAGGAGCAAGGGGTGAAACTGGAACTTAGTGCAGGCTTGAAAATAAGCTGCCTTTTAATGCTCTCCTTGTTTTCTTTTTCCTGAAGTCTGAAGAGAAAGGTCCTTGCCTGTGTGTAAAAACTGTGGTGTTATAAATAATTTGTTCTGTCCCTTTCGAGACTGTGAAAATGGAAATGTTTGCCTTCAGCAGAGCTTGTTTTCTGTTGACTTCATTTGATAGCTGTCCAGATAAAAATATGAGCTAATATATTTTGACATATTTCCTTAGAATGTGTGTGACATCAGCTGGCTGCTGCTGTCTTAGGGAATGTCAGAGTGATGTCATGCAGCTGCTTGATTTTAAATGAATTAAAGATGAAATATGACCCCTCTGTAGCTTGTTGTGCTGTATTGAAGCTGCACAGCCACATCCATTTGCTATCAGCTTTAAAGTATTTCAAGTTTTGTTGCAATAGCAGAAATTCTGATCTGGTGTTCAGGAGATGGGAGAGATAAAACACAGCCCAAACCAGGCTCTTCTTCAAGACATTTATCCCTGCATGCTTTGTAATTTCAGTTTATATTTGCTGTCTAACCTGGTTTTCTACAGTCCTGACATTCACAAGTGCAGCCATGGACTGTTTCTCTGACTGATTCATGGAAGAGGATTAATTAATTAATTAATGCCTCTGCATCTCTTCTGCACCTAAGCCAAGAGCAGGGGAATGTGCAATCAGTGACCTCAGTGCCTTAAAACCTGGTAGAAATATAAACCCATGGAAATTATCTCATTTCTTCATAGACTGGCCCAGTTTGAACTGGGAGGGTGCTTGGCATTTCTTCCTTTGGCCAGCTCTGAATTTCCAGGTAAGGGAGTTATTCCTCAGTTGGAATAACAGTGATTTGGGGTGGTTCAGACCCCTCAGAGTGATATCCAGGTACAAACAAAACCAACCAAAAAAAATCCTGCCAAACTGATGCTGTTTGTATGTGATCTCCTCCTTGTGGAGCCAAAAATCTGCTCCTGCTTTAAAATCCCCCTACAATTTAAATTTCACTACATTTCAATAAATCCTTCCTGGAATCCATCCTTGAATTTCCCTTTTCCCTTTCCATTTCCTTTTCCCTTTTCCCTTTTCCCTTTTCCCTTTTCCCTTTTCCCTTTTCCCTTTTCCCTTTTCCCTTTTCCCTTTTCCCTTTTCCCTTTTCCCTTTTCCCTTTTCCCTTTCCCCTTTCCCCTTTCCCCTTTCCCCTTTTCCCTTTTCCCTTTTCCCTTTCCCCTTTTCCATTTCCCATTCCCTTTTTCCTTTCCTTTCTTCTCTCTCCCAGAATTTCAGGAATTCATGCCTTAATTCCACCTCTAGCTCAGAGCTGGGCTCTGCAGCCCAGGGGAGGCAGGAGGAGCCCTTGGTGTGTGATTTTTAGGAGCAGAGCCTTGGAAATTCCCACTTGGATCCAGCCAGGGCACCTGCCCACCCACAGCCCACCCCTTCTGCTCAGATATTGATTAGCAAAACAAGCTCATCACAAAATTACCAAATTTAATTTTGATCAGTTTTGTCTCCCCCCAAGGAAAATTCACACTCATCTCTTTTTTCCCCTTTACAGGCAGTATTTGAGTTCTCAAACTCTGGATTTTACTAGTGACCATCTGGTATTTTGTAGACACTTCTCTGGTGCTGGATATTGATTTCTTTAACGATTCCTAAGCAACCCAGCTCTAATTATTTGCAATTTTTACTGTTTTATAAAGTAGATTAGATGCTATTTTTGTTGTTGGCTCTGGTGATCTGCTTTTTCCTCCACAGCCCAAGCAGACCCTGCCTAAAATAAAATAACTCTGCTCTTCAGTTGCATTTTTTTTTTTTTTTCAAGGAAACTTCAAACTTTGTCATGTTCTTGCTGTGCCATGGAGACTGTGGATTTATTTGCTGTGTTTTATATGAGAATATGGGAATCCAGGAGGATTCCCAGCTCACCTGATGAGAGAGGGCACAGTGTGGATGGATCCCCACGGGGTCACAGCCCCAGAGGGTGACAATGTTCCTGCTCCTGTCACCAGGCCAAGGCTGGAGCCCTGGAACAGTTTTCCAGGCTCACCTGGAGCTGGGGAGCAGCACAAGGCTCTGCAGGGCAGGACCTGCCCATTTCTGGGGGGATTTGGAGCCTGGCTCATCTCCAGGTGAGGCTTTTTGCTGCTTTGGGTTTATCAAGGCTCCCCCAGGCTGTTCTGGGCTGTAAAGCTCATGGAGATGCTCACAGGGACCAAAATGGGGCATGGAGCTGCTCCAGGGATGGGACACCTGGGGATGCTCACCTGGAGAGGGATCCAGGGAGAGCTCAGAGCCTGAAGGGGCTCCAGGAGAGCTGGAGAGGGACTGGGGACAAGGGATGGAGGGACAGGACACAGGGAATGGCTTTGAGCTAACAGGGGGTAGATTTGGATGGGATTTTGGGCAGGAATTGTTCCCTGGCTGGGATGGAATTCCCAGATTTGCTGTGGCTGCCCCTGGATCCCTGGCAGTGCCCAAGGCCAGGCTGGACACTGAGGCTGGAGCACTGGGACAGTGAAATGTCCCTGCCATGGCAGGAATGATCTTTGAGGTCCCTTCAACCCAAAGCATCCCATGATTCAGGAATCCCCCCTGGCTCTTGTAACCTCCTGGTTCTCCCAACAGCAGAAATAATCCCAAGAACCTCTTGGAAAACCCCTGTTTTTGTCAAAACTTCCTCCTGCATCCTGTTCAAGTATTTATAGCAGCTCTGTTTTCTCATCCCTGCATCAATATTGAAGTTTAATGTCAATATTAGTATGAAGTGTCTGCGAGGGTTTGGAAAATGGGAATCAGGGCTATTAAATATTTTATTTATGCACAGTAAATTTTTAAAGCCTCCCCCGTGTTTTGATCAGAAATGCATATTACTGAACAGTTTAGTTCCCCAAGTCTGTCTCTGATGTAAGATTTATTTGGGATTTGCCATGGGCTGATTGAAAAGTCAGGGTTGCTCTCACCTCACCCAGCTGAAAGGTTTCTGCTGTTTTGGGGTTCCTGTGTTAAAAGGAGCAATAATTCCAAACTCTGGGCATGTCTGAAGCCATGAGCAGTGAGAAATGGGATAAAGTTCCTTTTAAAACTTCCCCTGGCACAACCCCAGGGCTGCTGCTGCTGCCCCAGGAGCTGCTCTCAGCTTTTCAGCATTTTCAGAGAACTTCTCTTGTTTCTGTTCTTGGGAGCACAGAGCAAACCCCTGTAAAGTAAAAAAAAAAACACCCTAAAAAGCCAACCAAAAACAAAACAACAAAATAATAATAATAATAATTCATAATTAATAGTTCCAAGGTTTTTATTTCTAAGGCAACATTTTCCCTCCTTTCCCTTTGAAACAAAATGTTCTAAGTAGGAATGATAATAAAATCAAAATGAAAAACTCACCACAGTTTAGAGACAAATTTGCTCATTCTTAGTATTTTTTTCCATTAATGGCAAATAAACATAGTGTCTTTAATTACCCTTAATTCCTAATTAATGTCAAATAGCATTCCCTTCACCTCCAGGTGATGGCTCACACTGCTGAGGCTTGGATGCTGTGGTGTCGTCTTTTACACAAATAATCCCTTTAAAATATCACAAGAGCTACTGTGAAATCCTAAGAAATGGCAGATTACTATTATTTTTTTCAATTTCAGAGTAATTAGGAGTGTTTTCTGTTCATTTCATTTTGAAACTGGAGTTTCTGACAATGTAGGATGACAGAGTCTTGCAGCTGCTCCCTGTTTCCATCCCTTTTGCCACATTTCAGAACCTGAGCCAGTTTTGCCAACATCCTCCTTGTGGGTCTGACAGGGGCCACTGGTTCTCCCTGAAAATCCGCTTTGTGTAGAGCAGCCTAAATTATTATTTTGGTTTCATACACGCATTTATGTATATAATTGTGGAACCCTAAAATTCTGGGATGGTTTGGGTGGGAAAAGACCTTGAATCCCAGCCAGGGGCAGGTGGCAGGGACACATTTCACTGTCCCAGTGTCCAGCCTGGCCCTGGGCACTGCCAGGGATCCAAATCTGGGAATTCCATGCCAGCCCTGCCAGTGCCATTCTCAGCATTTCTGGAACCCCAGCTGTGCTTCCTGAGCTGTGCCACTCACACCCCAGCACAGCCCAAGGCTCCCACTTTGGATCCCAGCTTGAAGAGTCACCTGAGAATTGCCTTTAACCCTGCTCATCTTCCATCCTGACAATTTGGCTCTGGAACTTCCTCTGAAAGGTAACAAAACTCAGTTTTTGAGGCTGTTGGTTAAAAACTCAGAGCTGGTTATCCAGCCTGAGTTCTGTAGGAACCCCACCTCCTCTTTATTTGATTTTTTTTCAGCTGAGCCATGACTTTTTTTTGGGCATGCAAACATCACTCCTGGTTCATTCCTTCCCTCAGATAACTGCAGAGAAGCTCTGACCCTTCCTCTGGTGCCCTTTTCTGCCAAGGTTGTTGGCTGGCACGGGGAGCAGCAGTTTGTGATTAATCAAAGTGTTCATTAGAGCAGTTTATTTTCCACGGGAGCAGCACTGAGGTGCTGATTGGAGGTGGTGGCAGTGACATTGCCTGAGCAGGATCCCTGTCCAAGGGCTGCAGAGTAATTATGGGACTGCTCTCATTTGCATATTGCCGGGATGCTGCCAGTAAATATTAATGGATTACTTTTTGTTCATTTAGCCTGTGTTTTTGAAAGATGCCTAAAAACAAAAAGATCATATCTGTATGTTGTTTTTTAATTTATTTTCACCTTTTTGTCTCCTTTGGAGACCCCTGGTGTATCAGCACTTTGTTTACCACAAATTAAACCTTAGCTGATTGTTTACCAGACTGAAGACCCTTGTGCATTACTCCAGCACTTTGCCTTTTTTTTTTTAATAATCACAACCTGGGATTCATTTGCAAGAGGCCCTAATCTGCATGAGAATTATACAATTAACTTTTGATTAACCGCCTCGTTCTTTTGGAAACCTCAGTGTATAGGACACTCTGCATTTAAATAATTTTCCTTAAATTGGGAGCAGGCCTTTCATTAAAAGCAGGCAGACTTTGACTAAACAACAACATTTGGAGATAATCAGGGTCAAGACAATAGGCGAGGCTGCAAGGCTAGAATGTCATCTTTAAATATAACAGCTGAGATAAAGGCACCCAGATTGTGCCTTATCAAAACACAAAAAATCAAAGCTCTCTCTTGTCTGTGGCAAAATACCAGGCCCTGGTGTTTAGGGCTGCCATTGTCTGGGCCTGGAAGGTTGCAGGATTTGCATTCAGAGAGCCGGGTCTGACACACATTACATCACGTAGGGCTCTTATCTCGCAGTCTGACAATAATTATCAGGAAGAATATAGTCAGAATGACTTTTTTGTGATTTTTATGCATCCCCGACACAAGGAAAGGGAGATAAGGGCACGATGAGAAAGGGGAGAGTCTCCAAAGGCTCTCCCTGGAGCTGCATTCTTCGATTCAATTTGCTGTGCCACTTTGGAGTGCTGAACAAGTGGAAAGAAAGACTATGAGGCTTTTATAGAGGGTAATAATAGTCCTGAACACAGCCCTTAGCAAAAGATAAGATCCATTGTCCAAACAAACAAAAGGAGCAGCATGAAACACCACTTGAAGAATATCTATGAGCAAAGTTTGGAATCCTTGCCTCTCTTTCACACCTTGAACCATCTTCTAAGCAAAACCTTTGCCAGCCCTGAGGCTTTTCTGCTCCAAGGTATCTCAAGAGATTTAAACCATCCCAGCCCAAGTTTGGTGGTTTTTCTATGAGGGATTTTTGGGCATATTTGTTGCCAAAAGAGTGGTTTGTTCCTGCAGTGCTTTTGCTGGTGGGTGCTGTGATAGTTTAATGCTCATTTTTCACAGGGTGATTGTGGCCTTGCATCAAGGATCATCTCCAGGTCATGGACATCTCAATGGAGATGAAGAGCAAAAGGGGGAATGGCTCTCACTTGCAGGGGCTGGGATGGGTGGGATTTTGGGCAGGAATTGTTCCCTGGGAGGGTGAGGAGGGGCTGGGATGGAATTCCCAGCTTTGCTGTGGCTGCCCCTGGATCCCTGGCAGTGCCCAAGGCAGATTTGACAGGATTTGGAACACCCTGGGGTGGTGGAAGGTGTGGCACAAGATGGGCTTTAATGTTCCAGCCCCAACCAGTGTGAGATTCTGTGATTCTAGGAAAGGTGTTAGAAAACAGTTGGGGCATTTCTCAGCATCCCCCTTCACCCTGCCAACAGCTTTGTAAAGGCACAGGAGAACTTTTCCTGGGGCTGTGCCTGTGCAGGCAGGATCCCCCAGAAGAGCTCCTGGGGCTGAACTCAGCTCATCCTGGGCTGAACTCAGCTCATCCTGGGGCTGAACTCACCTCCTGGGGCTGAACTCAGCTCCTCCTGGGGCTGAACTCAGCTCATCCTGGGCTGAACTCAGCTCATCCTGGGGCTGAACTCACCTCCTGGGGCTGAACTCAGCTCATCCTGGGCTGAACTCAGCTCATCCTGGGCTGAACTCAGCTCATCCTGGGCTGAACTCAGCTGCTCCTAGGGCTGCACTCAGCTGCTCCTAGGGCTGAACTCAGCTCATCCTGGGCTGAACTCAGCTCATCCTGGGCTGAACTCAGCTCCTCCTGGGGCTGAACTCAGCTCATCCTGGGCTGAACTCAGCTCATCCTGGGCTGAACTCAGCTGCTCCTAGGGCTGAACTCAGCTCCTCCTGGGCTGAACTCAGCTCATCCTGGGCTGAACTCAGCTCATCCTGGGGCTGAACTCAGCTCATCCTGGGGCTGAACTCAGCTCCTGGGGCTGAACTCAGCTCATCCTGGACTGAACTCAGCTCATCCTGGGCTGAACTCAGCTCCTCCTGGGCTGAACTCAGCTCATCCTGGGCTGAACTCAGCTCATCCTGGGGCTGAACTCAGCTCATCCTGGGGCTGAACTCAGCTCCTCCTAGGGCTGAACTCAGCTGCTCCTAGGGCTGAACTCAGCTCATCCTGGGGCTGAACTCAGCTCATCCTGGGCTGAACTCACCTCCTCCTGGGGCTGAACTCGGCTCCTGGGGCTGAACTCAGCTCATCCTGGGCTGAACTCAGCTCTTGGGGCTGAACTCACTGAGGAGGGGCTGCAGAGGAGGCAGCTGGAGCCAGCCAAGGGGAGGGTTCACCTGGCTCATCACAAAGTTCAGAGGTGCAGCCCTGCCAGAGTTTTGGTGCTGCAGCATCTTTAAAAAACCTTTCAACCCTTTGTTTCAACCTTCTCCTTTCCCCCCTCTCTTTCTCTACTCCTTTTCCTAAGCTTTTCTTGCTTCCAGGGGACCCCATTATTATCCTAAATGGAATCCAGCTCTTCCTTCTGTTCCCTTCCTGCTTGTTTTGCCCATTTCTCCCCCAGCAGGCACTGCAGCTTTTTGTTGCTGCACTGTTGAGTCACTGGTGCTATTCAATCCTGCATTAGAATGTTCTCCATGCCAGTGGCAGAAGGTGTCTCATAAAGGACAAACAATCCCAAGCACTCAGGAATCAAGGTGAGTCCCCCAGATCATGGCTAAAATTTAAGATGTTTAAAAGAAAAATGTCATTTGTGGCCCTGTTTTTGACTGCTGCTTTTTTTTTTTAAATTTTTTAAGTTTGTTTTTTTTTTTAGTTTAATCTTATGAGTACTTAAAAAATAAAACCAGGCAAGAGGAAGGAATGTGAGAAGTACAAAAGCTCAGCTTTGTGAGTAATGTGAAGTATCACAGGGCTCATGATTAAATCTGTATATAACATTTGGATGGAGCAGGAGGAGATGCTTTATTTCCTGAGTAAATCAAAGTGCTCTGATATGGAATAAACTGCAAGAGTGTATTTATGGGCTCTAGGGCCTCACACCCACTCCAGGGCACAGCAGCCACCAGCAGCAGCCCTGAAGTCCAAGGATTTCTCTGATCATTGTTACTATTACTATTATTATCATATCAATATCACTAATAATATTGTTAATGTAATGATAACAATAATAACAATTGTTGTTGTTGTTGCTGCTGAGCATTCTCACCTAAATCAAGGATTCACCATCCCTGGAAGTGTCAGAACCCCTCTGGATGTGGCACTCAAGGATATATTTGAGCAGCAGACACCTGAAATTCTGCAATGGAGATCACAGGGAGAGACTCCAGTCTCTGCCACCAAACAAACATCTCGTGTCAGTGCCAGGGTGTGCTCTCATTTTTTTGGAAAGAAAATGACAAACTTTCCTTTCCTTCCTGCTGCCAGCATGGCTGGAGTCCCAAATCAGTCTGACTGCAGAGCATGGCTCAGCTCTGCTCCTGATTCCCAGCTGTGTTTCCTGGGAAGAGCCCCTTGGTTTTCCTGCCAGCACCACCCAGAGCTTTTTGAAGCATTTGCATCCAATGGCATTGGCCAGCTCAGACTGTTCATTCATAGTTCATTTTCATAATTCATTTAGTTCATCTATGGTAAATATCTTTGCAGGGCTGAAACAACCTCTGCAAAGCTGCCAGCAGTGATTTTGTGGTTATCATGAACTCTTTAAACCAAAGCCCAACTTTAGCTGATGCTCCTCAAGACCTGGCAGGCAGCAGGGGATGCTTTTTCCCAGACAATGCCTCCCTTCCTTCCAGGACTTAAATTAAAAAGAAAGGTGTGAAAAACAGCATCTTGTACAGGTAGGAAGAGATGCTCACTTATTTCCTGACAGAGTGGAGAGACCTTATATAACATATAAAACATATATAAAACATAACACATGAACTGTCAGATTTCATCCATTGGCATCCTCTCCTAATTAAGGATTTAAAAAAACACATATTGCTAATACTTGTAATATTTCCCTCAACATTTCTCTGGTTTGTTTTTGCTTTTGTTTGTTTGTTTGTGGTTTTTTTGGTTGTGGGTTTTTTTCCCCAGAAAATTTTCAGAAAACCTTGGAGATCTGTGGTTTAATCTAAATCAGAATTTCCCCAAGATTTTCTGCTCTTTGCCCTGAATTAATAACTGGAACATGGCAGTGTGTAGAAGGAGTGTAACAGGGCTCATTTCCAGATTTTATGAATTAGCACATCCAGGCAGAAATTTCTATTGACCTAACATTTTTTTTTGCTGACAAAAATCAAAGTTTCATGGCTACATTTACAAATAATAGCAGAGATACTCATTATGTTCATATCTCTGTCAGCCCAGTCACCATTAATTGGCTAAAATATTAAAGATGGGTTGTCATCACCTGTGACCACCTCATTTATAGCCCTGGTTGACAGGAAAATGAGAATATTGACAAGGATGACAGCAAATTTGGGAAGGAAGGATGCTTAAGAGGAAAGAGCAAGACTCCAATTTTGGTCACTTTAAATTAGGATTTGCAGGAAGAGGTGTCAACAGAGAGAGAGAAAGGCAAGGCTGGATAAAAGGAGGCAAACTGGGAGCAGGGAGGTGGATCTGAGAATCATTTGTGTAAAAACAGACATGAAATATCTGCTATATATGAATAAACTGCTCCACCCTATTGTCAGGAGGAGCAGGAAGTGTTTTGTGGAATATTCTGGAGAAGAAGGTGAAGAGGATTAAAGAAGAAAATAGAAGTGGGTGGAAATTCAGATGAGGATGGACAGAGCTTTTCCCAGTGCTGAATCCCAGGATTGTCCCCACCTGAGCCATTCTGGGCTTTATTTCACATTAACCCACAGGCAAATTTTGGGAATAGAAGTTCCAGCTGTTGCTCTGGGTGGATTATTCAACCTCAGCCCCTCCTTCCAGCCTCAGTTATTGCATGGCTCTGACAGATACCAAAAATATCAGTGCATGGGGAGGAGCTCCTGAGCAATTCTCCTACAGAATTTTGTTGATTTTCTTGTGTTTGCAAGAGGCAAAATATCCGTGTTATACCAAAAATGGATTCAGGACAAACATTTCAGTGTCCTGCCCAAAGTTCATCTGTGTGGCCATCCCAGCAGGAAGGTGAGGGGGGAAATGGGATGGAAAAAGGGACAAACTCAAGGCAGAGCTGGAAGCAGAACCCAGGCTCTCTCCCCCAATCAATATTAATTAATAATTATTAATAACACCAATGCAGCATGAGCTCAGTGAGGATCTCACTTGCTAAAAACCTCGTGTGATTGATCAGAGCTGGAAACAGCACTGCAAGTACCACATTCTGCAATTATTGCTTGATTCTCCCTCAAACTGAAGAGGATGATTAAAGGTGCATCAGGAAGATGCTCCTTAGGAAGAGCTGAGGTGGGGTTGAGCCATTTTTTGTGCCCTCTCACCTTTAGACTGCCTTGGGCAGCCCTGGGAAAGGCAGGGATCAGTGATGTATTTGTGATTACTGCCTTTTAGCTTGGCTCAAGCAGCTCCTGGAGCCACTTTGGAGCTGTGGCAGGAGCATTGCTCTGGTGGAGGTGCTGCCAGAGGCACTGAGCAGTGGCAGAAATGGAAATGAATCATCCCAGAGCATCTGTTCTGCACTGCTCCCACTCCAGAAGGAGAGAGAAGCCAACAGTCCATGGATCTGGTGCTGTTATGACGTTGTGGGTGAGTGGCTGAATTCACAGCTCCTGTTGCTTTTTGTGCTGGCTTGTTTTTGGCTTCCTGAATCAGAAGAGCCTCATCTCTGGCTGGCACTGAGTGAGAGCTCTGCAGTTACACCCCAGAAATGTTAGAGGAGAGCTCCTCTTGCATTATCACATTATTTTTGCTATCAGCTGGAGGAAATGGACACTTGATTCATCTTCTCCCATCTATTGATTCAATCCTCCTTTTAATTCAGCACTGGAGCAGGCTATTAGCCTCCATTCACATTGCACTAAGATAATATAAGCTGATAGCTGCTCTCCTGATCCATTATGGAGCAGGGATAAAGTGGTTTTGTTTCTGTGTGTGAGCAGCTATTGACTCACTCTCCTCTGTCCTGGCTTCTCACAGAGGGGCAGGATGGAAGCTCTGCAGAGCACTTCAAGCCTTGGCCAGTGTCTCTTGCCCTGCAGAGACCCAGCCCTTAGCCTGGAAGTGCCAGTGGGTGCATTGAGGCTTGAGGAAAGCAAACTCCCTCTCAGCCATCAGCATCCATCATCCTGTGCCATTCCTCAGGCTGCAACCCCCAGGAAGGTTTGATCCCCCAGGGATCCTCAGCCACATCCCAGCTCCAGCCCAGCTCACTGTGAGCACAGACCATCCCCACTGATCCAAGGACTGAGAGCTGATCATTTATTTTATTTTTATTATTTTTAAAATATATATAAATTTCTATTTTCATATTTATTTTGTTCAGTTGTCAGTGTCAGCCTGCCCTGTCTCACCCACACACAGCTGCTGCCTCAGGATTCTACAAATTCCCAAAGTCATGGAAGCACAGGATGGTTTGGGCTGGAAGGGACCTTAAATCCCACCCAGATCCAGTTCCAGGGACACTTTCCCCTGGGATCCAGGGGCAGCCTCAACCTCTCTGGTGGAAATTTAAATCCAGCTCAAAAACTCTTATTCCATTCACAAATCAGCAATATTCTATTAATTCACAGTTTGGGATGATCTTCTGAAGAATGTGCAAAGTAGAAAATGAGATACTCAAAGTGGAAATTTTTTTTCTTTAAATCTCACCTCAGACCTGCTTTTCCCTCTAACAGAGTTGCAGGGATCCATTTCCTATCTATTTCTCTATTTCTCATCCAGGCTAAAATATATCAAATATTAATTATATTATCACAAAAAAAAGAAAAAAAGAAAAAAAGTTTTGTGCTAGAATACACTTAAAAAATTAATAGAATGTGTTAAAAAGTGCTGGTTCTAATTGTTGCTGCCATGGAAAAGGTGCAGCAGAATTAAATGAATCCATGGGAGACTTGTTTTGTTGTGCAGTAATACCACTGTTCTTTGAAAGGTTGTGCTTTTTTTCACCAGCTCCTTATCTGAAAAGGTTTGCCATGTCTTCATGCCAGCACTTGTCATGCTTTAGAAAAATCACAAGCAGCAAAAAGTCAGAATTGTCAGTTCAGAAGACACTGCTTGTTCCACTGGGTAAAAGCAACGTCGGCAAACGATCTTTAGGAAAAGGGAAAAAAAATAAAAACCCCCGATGGAAACAGCAGTGCAATGAAGATAAAAAGGGTTGCAGGCTTTATTCTCACTGAAGGTTGGCAACAGGAAAGCTGTTGGAGGAGAAGAAGAATATCTGATAGGTCATCTGTTGTGTAATGGAGAAGAGAAGACAAGTGAGGAGAAGCAAGGTGATCCCAAACCTCGGAGGGATGGGAGATCTTGGGAGAGAAGCATGAAAGCAAAACCTTCATAAACTGACCACATTTCATTTACTCAACCAGCCCTGTAAGGCTGACAAAACCCATTTGTAATGCTGGGGTAAGGCTGAATCAGACAGTTTTCTCCTGTGGAATCATTTTATTATGTATTCCTTTCTTTTTGGTGCAGGTTTTCTGATTAAAAATTACCACGGGGGTGTCAAATATTTCCTTGTCCTCCTGATATCTGGGTTTAGTTACCCCACAGCTGATCCTACAGATCCATTTTCAACAGGGACAGGTAAAGGGGCAACAAAAGCAGATAAATATATTGTCATTTTAAATGCACAATTTCCTGCAACACACCCATATGGTTCTGCTCTGGATTTTCCTTGGGAGACACTGGAGTTGTCAAAATATTTTGCTGCAATATTTTAAATGCATCTGATCAAATGTATTCCTGATTTCCAGTGGGAAGTCAGGGAATGCTCTGCATGAGGTCCTGAATGGTTTTCCTTTCACTTGTGGCACTCTGAGAAATGTGAAATCTGGGTCCTTTAGCTGAGAGGGATGGGATGGGATGGGATAAGAGCAGATTTTTACTGGATAATGAGAATGATTTGAGTACCAACATCTCCAGGCCAAGCTGGATTCTCCTTGGGTGTGTGGAGGGAAAAAAATGGGTTTTAAATTGAATTTCTAATTCAGTGGAAAGCACAATGGAGATCTCAGAGACCTGCCAGTGCCTAAAGGGCTCCAGGAGAGCTGGGGAGGGACTGGGGATGAGGGATGGAGGGACAGGACACAGGGAGTGGCTTGAAACTGAAAAGAGTAAATTTGGATGGGATTTTGGGCAGGAATTGTTCCCTGGGAGGGATGGGATTCCCAGATTTGCTGTGGCTGCCCCTGGATCCCTGGCAGTGCCCAGGGCCAGGCTGGACACTGGGGTTGGAGCACTGGGACAGTGAAGTGTCCCTGCCATGGCAGGGGTGGGATGAAATGATCTTTAAAGTCCTTTCCGACCCAAACCATTCCATAATTCCATGAGTGGGAATCTTCCCTCTCCATGAACAGAGCTGTTTGCTCTGGGAGAAGTTCCAGTGTTTTGTGATTTAGTTCAGGAAGAGCAAGAAATGACCAGGTCCCTCCAGATTCTGTTTTCTAGGCACAGGATCCATCAGCAGGATTCCTCCTTGGTGTTTCAGAGCATGGAAAGGAGTGGGATTGGGATCCTTCACTCCTCCTGGAGCCTCAGCATCTCTTTGAAGGTAAAATGAGAGGAGAAAGTGGAGAAGAGGGGAAATTTTCCTGTTACAGAAAACAAGAGGCTTTGGAGAGCTGTGTCTGGTTTTAACCCTGACTTGGTGGGTTCCTCTTGGAAACAATGGTGGAAAGGAGTTAATTTTAAGGTTAAATGGGGTTAATTTTATAAAAGGATTGAACTGGATTGAGGGGAGCACCTTTGGCACCACAGGTGAGCAAATTTCAGAGATGCATCTCTATGATGAAACACAGAAAAATGTCAGGGTTGTGATGTCAGAGAATACCCAAAAGGAAAATGAGTCAGAGCAGCATTTTACTGCAGTGTAATCCTGTTTTACAATTAGAATTCTTTGCCAACAGAGTTTCTCAAATCATTACAAGAAGCTCTGTGCGTGGACACACTCGTTTTATTTCATCTTGTTTTACAAATCTAATAGAAAAAAAAAAAAAAAACCCAGCTAAATTAGGCTAAACCACTTGATTCTGCTCTGCCCTTCTAAATGTTGTAAAGTAAGAAGATTATGTTCCCCCCTTCCCCATAAATCAGGATTAAACTGGAGTTTTTCAGGGTTTTGTGCCAACAAAATCCCCAATTTGCTGAGCTCAAATTCTCTAATCTGAAGCCAGAGGCCAGAAGAGGGGATGCACTTTGGAAACTGCAACCACCACGTTGTGTATTTGGAAAAATCAGGAATTTTCCCTTAAACTATCAGTGCTCCATTCCCCTGCCATGGGAAAAGTGAGTTTTTTATCTCTAGAACCACTTTTTTTTCTCAGTGTGGGCCACCTTCCCTTGTTTTTTCTCACCCACTTGTATTAGAATTGGAAAATTTCACCTGCAGCACAACATGCATCTATTAAAATCCGTGCCAACCTCCTCATCTCATTTTTAAGTGAATGTGAGTTTTCCTTGGTAAAATTCCAGTGGGCAATGAATTAAAAATGACAACTCTATACACGGCGAAAACAAGAAAATAAAATATACAAAACATTGCTAATGATCAGTTCTTGAAAAATTTACCAGACACATTCTACCCAGGGAACTAAACTCATTAGCAGAAACTGATAGGAAAGCTGAGAAACTCCAGGATGGGGCTCAGGTACAACATATTCAAATGAAATCTCTTTAGCAGAATAGTTTTGTTTCTTTCCCAAAAATATTTAGCAGCAGCATGTATTTATTTATTTTATTTATTTTTTTCTTTTAAGGGTGTCTGGGAGGTTGTGGCATCTTATTAATCATGTTTACCTGATTGGGGGCTGCTCCCTCCTTGGGGAAGGAAAAGAATTAATGATGGCCAAAAAAATTCCCTGTTTTATCAGGAGGGTCCTGCTCAGCCACAGCCCATCCCTGGTCCCAGAGCAATCCTGGGTGTTGCTTTCTCTGGATCCAAAGGTGAGTTACAGACCTGGGCATGCTCACCCTGCACTGCCAGCCCTCAATAAATTGTAATTATTAATATCTGGGTGCCCTCACTCGATGGCATTGGGGACATCCTGTGTGTGGCACTTGAATGCTGCCACCTTCCAGGAGCAGACAATTGTTTCACACCTCATTTGCAAACTAAAGGAGATAGGGAATGAATTAAACTTCCTGCAAACACTCAGGAGGTTTACAAAGAGTCCTATCTCTAAGTCTACTGTACAATTTGCATAAAAGAATTCAGTATCAATGTAATTATTAATGATAATTCTCAAGCAGTTGTGCTGCTTCAGGATTTTTCAGATTAGGAATGTAATGAATTAGTAATAAAATCCAAACACAAATTTGCTCCTAAATACAATTTCCTTCCTGGCTGTGAATCTCCTGTATTAATGATAAAGGATGAACTTGGTGAGGCAGCATGGTTTAAAGGCACATGTCTTCAACAAACACAAATTCCTGTCAGCAAACCACTTTAGGAGAAGCTTTCCTGTTCTTAGGGCAGCAAGAGGATGTGACTGATGTGTCCTTAGTGAGAAAAACCTTCCAAGCATCTCCCCTCATCCCACCTGCAGAGCTGGAGCTGCTCCCTGATAAACCCAGCCTAGCAGCCCTGCCTAAGGGACAAAGCCAGGCCTGTTTGCCCTTGGTGTCACTGGGACAGGCAGGGACAATCCCAGATGTTGGACCACAGCTGGACAAACAAACCCCAATATTCTGCTGTTAGTTGGGCACACAAGGGCAGTCAGTACTTTCTATGTGGAGGTGGTGACACATTTTAATATAATTAATTGTTTTCCAAACCCATCTGTTGAAATTGTTTTATCTTGGAATAATCATGAAACAATTTGAAACTGAAGGTTAAATCCCAGCTGCAATACAAGAAACTTTTCCATTTTCTCCTCTCATCTTTCCTTCTTTTCTCCTCAAATCATCACCTGCACCCAGCAGCTGGTGCAAATGCTGGTACAAATTTAGCACTTTCTGGGTTGTCAGTTATGGTGAAAAAACCTTCCTTTTCCTTTCCTCTTTTTCCTCTTTTTCCTCTTTTTCCTCTTTTTCCTCTTTCCCCTTTCCTTTCCTTTCCTTTCCTTTCCTTTCCTTTCCTTTCCTTTCCTTTCCTTTCCTTTCCTTTCCTTTCCTTTCCTTCCTTTCCTTTCCTTTCCTTTCCTTTCCTTTCCTTTCCTTTCCTTTCCTTTCCTTTCCTTTCCTTTCCTTTCCTTTCCTTTCCTTTCCTTTCCTTTCCTTTCCTTTCCTTCCTTTCCTTTCCTTTCCATTTCCTTTCCTTTCCTTTCCTTTCCTTTCCTTTCCTTTCCTTTCCTTTCCTTTCCTTTCCTTTCCTTTCCTTTCCTTTCCTTTCCTTTCCTTTCCTTTCCTTTCCTTTCCTTTCCTTTCCTTTCCTTTCCTTTCCTCCAAAACTTAGAAAAACTTGAGAGTTCAGACTTAAAACATGTGAGTATTTCAAACCTGGAAAAAAAATTATATTATTTGTTGTAGAAACAAGGAAGTGTTTTGATTTCCTGGAGTTTTGCTTCATTAAAATGTAGAAAACACTAAGGTCATCTTGAATTTGCTTTTACCTGGGGGAAAAATGGCAAAATATTGTTAATTAGGTAAAAATTTTGTCAAGAAATGTCTTTGCAGGACCCTTTGGTGACAAGGTTTGAGTTTGTAGGAAGGGAAGCAAATCCATCACAGGGAAATGGCCTCAGGTTCCTCCAGGAGAAGTTTGGGTTTGGGAAATGTTGGGAAAAATTCCAGCATGGAAAGGTTGTCAAACCTTGGCACAGCTGCCCAGATCTTGTTCACCAGCCCTGGGGCTGCTCCCAACTTGTGAATATTTGTTAATATTTAAATTGAGTTCTGGGGGAGCATTAAACAGGAAATTATTCTTTATAAATTCATATTTGTATGTGTGTTTTCTCAGCTAGTGACTCTTTAGACTTATCCCTGTGAAATGTGCTACAAGTTTAGTATTAAAAAAAACCCTTTTTTTGTAAAAGTTTAAGTTTTTACATCAGAAAAAATTTTCCAGGCTACCCCAGCTGCCTTTTGGGGGTTTTATGTTCAGCTCTTCTCCCAGGAGTTTCCATGGCTGTCTGCAGGTGCTGAACCTGGGGAACATGTGGCAGCACATCTGCCCCCTCCCATTTATATTTATTATTTATTTATTCATTTATTTATTCATGCTAAGCCCCAAGTAAGGATTAAACTGTTCAAGACCTGAAATTTCCCAATTTTCAGCCTGTGTGGAGCATCTTTATTCCTGCCAGGGTGGAAGTTCTCTGTGCTGCTTCACCTTTGGTTCTCAGCAATTGTGCCACTCCCAAAATCACTCCATTATCCCACATCTCCCTCTTTGTTGTAATGAAGACAACTGGATTTTTGATAGTCTGTTAAATGGTCTATTAAATAATCTGGTTGCTGGAGGGACCCTGGTGATTCTGGGTGGAGTGGCAGAGTAATAATTCTGTGATTCAGATGCTGCCTGGATTTCCTTTCTGTTCCAGCTGTTGAAAATGTTTTCCTGAGAGTTTGCATAAATCTTCCTCTTCTCAGCTGGTCTGCAGCCAGCCTGGATCCACTTGTTCTGCTGGAATCTGGGATATTCAGCAGAGGGGGAAGTTCCCAACTGCTGGAATTGTCAGCCCAAGATGCAGAAGACGGACAGCCTGAAGCTAAAATGATGGGTTTGATTATAGGTTAAAATCTGGATAATCATAAAGTTATTTCTCAATCTGGATGAATTCAGGTGTGAATTTGCCTTGTGATGAGACAGCGAACCTCTCTATCTTGGTCTGGGAATATTTTTGGGCAGCTCTTTATATTTTAGTTCCAAACTGGATTTCCATGTGTGAGGTTTCCAAACTGGATTTCCATGTGTGAGGTACCTGAAGAGCCTCCTGACCCCTCAGAGTTGGAGGTTCTGAGTCTAAGCACAGCAATGATCAGGTTTGAGAAGATTTTCACTGATCTCCAGACTGTGGCACTTGTTTTGGAGCAGAGCCTGAAAATGGTTCTTGTCTCAAACTCCAATATTTGAATTTCCCCTGAGGATGCTGATCCCAAAGGCACAGGGATGGTCCTGCTGAGATCCCAGTTTAGGGTTTTTTCTGAACTGGAATGAATTCCCTCCCTGGCCATGGGCAGTGGTGCAGGCTGTTGGACATTGCTGCAGTACAGAAATGTATGTGCTACTAAAATGGATTTAAACTTTTTCTTTTTTTCCCCCTCTGTTCTTCAGTTTTCTCCTCCACCTTGAAATATTTCATTTACATTCCAATTAGTGCATTATTCCCCAAATCCTCACTATGATGTAGCACCACAGGAAACCTGAGCAGTGAAATATTATTTTTTTTTTCCAGCCAGTGTCCATTTGTCACTGGCAGATGGACTTTTAGGCAAACTGAAAATGAACAGCATCAAACCCAACACCTCCTCCCTTTCCTGCTCCATCCAAGCACAAACAAATTGTGCCTAAAAACATCCCAATGGGCTGACAGCAGCCACAAAGGCAACTTTTGGTACATTTTCTGCTGGGGAAGGGTTTGATTTGTGTGACTGTGGTTCTGTCACCAACACTTGCACCAATTATTGTGTTCTCTGCCCTTGGAACCGAGAAATTTGCAGCTTTGAAATTCCTCTAAAGCTCTGGTTGATTCTGTTCTGCTCTTTCTGGGCTCAGAGATGCTCACAAATCCCCACTTGGTTCATCCCAAAGTTGAATTTCTGTCCTCTTGGGGGTTGGAACATTTAAGGTCCCTTCAACCCATCCATTCTGTGATTCTTTCATGGTTTTATGGAAGGAGAGCAACAGGAATTCCCTTCCCATGGTTGGATGGTTTGATAGCAATGTTCCCCTTGCCATCAGCATTTATTCTGGATATATTCTGATATTTTATTCTATATATATACATAGCTCTTAGATTCAATAGATGAATTGATTTCCAGGGCACACATGACATTTCTTTCCCAGAAAACCTGTCAATGTTTTCACTCATGGGCCTCATTTCTGTGTTTTTCCTTACTGGTGGCAGAGCTGAGATGTTTTGGATGATTCCCTTCCACCCTCCACACCTCTTTATAATCCTGATTCCCTCCTTCCTCATAATTTTCCTTGCTATCTGAAAATCAGTGTGAAACTTCTGTTGGTTTCTTTCCCTTTCACTTGCCTCATGGAATTATTGGATATTTCTCTGAGAGCTCTGTAATTTAAAACTTTATATTTGTGTTGCTGTTTCAACACTAATTTACTTTAGTGTTTTGTGGTGACATCTCAGTATTTTCCATTTATTCTGCAGGATCCATTTCTTTAGTACATTCAGAACTTCCTGGTTAATTTAAACCCCAAACTGCTGCAAACTCCAGGGATCAGAGAACTCCAGAAATGTTGCAGTTCTGGAATGCCTTAAATTGTTCAGAGTTGTGTCTTGAGAACACAGAGGCTCAGAAATGAAAATTTTGGAGTGGTGTCTTCAGAGTTTGAAGCCAACACTTTTTTTTTTTATGCTGATTTTGTATGAACTCAGCACTTTCCTCTCCTCCTCATGTGATGGGGCTCACAGAGAGCTTTGGCTGAAGCAGTGACATCACCCTTCTGAGGAATTTTCCAATTCAGATTTTGGGTTCTGAACTTGCAAAAAAAAAAAAAAAAAAAAGTGTAGTCAGAGCATGAGGTTTGTGCTAGAGCCTGGAAATTATTTATTCTGTTTTTACCATCTGATAGAACTAATTTTTAAAAATTTAAAAACCTTGTCCTTCTTTATATTGGTCACCTGCAATTTGTTTGCAGTGTTATTCCAGTTGGAAATCACATTTCCCTGTGTTTTCAACCATCCCATGGATTTGAGCTGCAGGCTCTGGTTCCTTCCCAGGCTCACTGGATATCTAGGAAGGAATTATTGGCCATGATTGGATGCAGCTGCTGCAGCTCTCAAAGGCTGAAAAACTCTTCTGAAAGACTCCTCAAGATGGTTTTGATAAATTCGAGTTGGAGAGTTTTTATTTGCTTTCCATTAAAAAGCCATAAAAAAGAGGGCTGCTCACATGCTGCAGGAGGAATTCCTTTACCCTGTTGAGAGATGGCCAGATGGAAAAGCAGGAATTTTATGTTGCAGTGAGAGCTGGCACGTTGTACATGTTAATGTCCTGCTTCCCATCTTCAACAAATCCCTAAATTTGGGGGTGAGAACAGTGGAAAGTTGAGAACCTGTTCCTGATGGGTGTTGGGGCTGTTTCTTGCTCTCTCCTGACTCATCCACTGCTCGTTTTCCCTCCCACTCTGGGTTCACAGGGAAGGCTTTGGCTCCAGTTTGGCTCTTTTGTGGCACTTGTGGTCACTGCTGGTGCTGCCAGGGGTCCCTGTGCCTCAGGGTGGGGTTTGGGGTCTGCTGTCCACCCTGTGCCCCAGCAGAAGCTGCTGCAGGAGGATTTTGTCCCCTGCTTGCTCCAAGGGCAGTGGACAGGCTGCACACAACGCAGCTGTTCTTGTTGCTTTTGCTGACATTCAGAACCTGCCCTCTCTGATGGAAACAGATAATTTTTGTGGCAGCCCAAGAGATGAGATCCTTATTTCCCTGAACATCTCTAATGGATATAAAGGAAATTATTTGCTTGCTCTGATTATGGGTGTTGCCTGCCAATGCCAGCAGATGAAATGGATTTTTACTTGACATTGTGGAGACTTGGTTACAGATGTACATTTATTTCTCTCTCCTCTCTTCTCCAGAAGATTTGTACATCCTGGCAGACACCACAACCTTTTTTGGGGGGGTTGGGAAGAGCACAGAAAGGGTTTTTGCTACTGTTTGCATGAGCCACAAGAGCTGGAGCAGCTTTCCTTGAGTTTGCCACTTCCTTAGATTTTTTATTTTCTCCAGTTCCTCAGATGGAAATTTTATTCCTTTCCAGTTTGCATTGATGTGTTGAGTAGAGCTCTGAATTTTGTCACCTCATTTTTAGGTGTTTGACACCAAACATTGGCTGAGAGACTCCCCTTAGTTGTCTTCCTTATTTCTCTGTTCAATCTTTCATGCCAGGGGGTTTTGGCTGTTCCCAAAATCAGTGCAGGGAGTGAGCCCTTGCCAGGGGGCAGCTGTCCCCACCCCATCGTGTTCCTGCACCTCTT